>NC_051326.1:48840997-49468650 GCF_015220235.1 Choloepus didactylus
GGCTTCTTCTCTGAATTGTGAGCTTCTAATGGATGGGGAGTGGGCCTGGTAAACAGAAGCTGTCCTCAGCACGGTGAGTTTGATTAGTGGTTTCAGACTTCTCTCTCCATGACACGTTATTGATCCTGACACTACTCAAAGTTTTGGAGAGAACTAATCATGAAAGTCCGATACTCAAGAACAAAAGAAATTCTGGTGGTAGTGCCCTGAAGATACCCCTGCTTAGGGGAGCACATTCAAGGAACATATACCCTTTCATTATTATTTTTCAAAGTCATCATTTTCAGGCATCGTCATCACCCAGTGGAAAGCCTGGATGCCAGGGGGCTTTTATAATGAGGACAAATGTGTTTGCCTCCAGCAGTTCTTGGCCAAAAACTGGGTCACTGTCATTCCTGTCACCTCCAATTGAGGTGACATTAGATGAGAATGATGGAAATTTGGGACAGAGGTGAGGAAGTAGAATGACACATTTTTCCCTTTTCCCATCACAATGCTAGTCTTATAGTAGCAACTTGTCATTCTTGTGCCCTTCGTTCTAGATTATTTCTGATAAATTATTCTGATCACTCTATCCAGCCAGTCACTATGGCAGATCCAGTCTAATTATTTGCAGTCTCCAAAGTCTTTCTTTTCCTTTGGTGAAACTGATGATGCTGATTCTATTTATTACAAACTCAAAAACTATCAACGTTGTTTAGTCAACACTAATTGGGCCACGGGGGTGGGGAGACAGCACCCCTCCTGCTTGACACTTCTCATGCTCTGGTTCTAGATGTACAGCCTCATGTAAGGCCATGATCATCTAATCACTCAGAAACTCTGTTTTCTTACTTCTAACATGGCAATAGTAAGAGTTTTATTGCAGATTTGTGATTATTAGAGACAAATTATCTAGAAGGCTTAACACAAAGCCTGGCCGTTGGAGTGAGCTCAGCATAATGACAGCTGCTTTAATAATATCTCTGCTCATTTCTCTTCTTCTATTAGTTGAAAGGGTTTGCAATCTCAGGGATGGGATGGGAAAAGAAAGTCATGATTTTGCCTAAGTCCTGTCAAAACAAGCAGAGAAAACATGTTGACTAGGTTCTTAAAGATACTAGTCCTCTTTCTTGTTCTAGTTTGTTCAGAATGTTGACAACAATTGAAGCTTTCTTTGAGTGAGGCTCATGAAGATCTTTGAGCAATTGTCATTGTGAATAGAAAAAAGTATATATTTTTACCAACATTTTAACAGTAGCTGCAAACCATACAGCTGAATCTGGATGTATATATAATTACTGTTGCTGTTAATTCTTTGCTGCTTATCAGTTTTTTCTTAAGTAAAGCTTAAAACTATGTTTATTATGTTGAGGGACAAAGTAAAATGAAATCTCAGCATAATTATACTTTCTTGCCATAAAAAGTGGTCCCAAGTATATACCATAAATCTCCTATACTAGCGATAAAACCCTCAGCACAGTATCATTTCTTCATGCTCTTTCAAGGGTCTCTCTCCTTAAATCAAGTCTTTGCTTAAATCAGCCTATGTTCCTTTCTCTACTGTTTCCTCATGAAAATTCTGATTCAAGTAATTATCCATAATCATCCCCAGTTTGCTACTTCTCTTTCTTCCCACACCCACTGCCCCTTCTTTGCTCCCCTATACCTTAGCTTGGTCTCCAGCTCTGTCTCTGTTTCTGTATCTGTTATCTCTCTGTGTCTCTTTGTCTCTCTCTCTCCTTTCTTGCACGCACACATACACATATACACACACATAGGCAGGCTGGGAAATGGGGAAGGTAGTTATAGATTCTGTTTCCACACCTACTTCTTTCTCTCTCTGTAGCCATTGTTCCTCCCTCTAGTTGGGAAAATTTGCAGAGAATTTGGCTCTGCAAGTTGGCAATGGGTATGCTTCCCAAATTTGTCAAGCCCTTATTGCAGCAACCCCAGCTATAGCCCATAGTCCCCATGAGTGTCCCCAGCTCACTGGGCACAGAGTAGTGAAAAAAGGAGAATAAAATCCTAGCACTGGGGATACAACAGGAACCTTCAAAGTCATATGTCTTTATATCCTTCTTTTACAAGAAGAAACCAAGCTCCAGATGGAGTATGTTTCTTCATGGCAGAACTGGGACTAAATGTCAGGTCTTCTGACCTCTGCAGTAGGGATTCTCCCAACTTCCATAGCATCTTATTTTATATTTTTCTTAAAATAGCTACTGTTGTGCTCTACAGTCCTTGTCTCTGATCATTTCTACAAAGTCTCTGAACCTCATCACTCAAATCCCACCTACAGCATTCCTGCAGCTCTCAAGTTGTTAAGAGTTATCCTTTGCAAAGCATCTCCAGAGGACTTTGTGTCCTTGTTTCTCTGATTCTACCAGTGCAGAATTTTAGCTCAATTCCAGTCTCAACCCATTAAATTGCTGTGGTTAGGCCACAGACCGGTTGGGAGAAGAGATAAAGGTTAGATAGAAGGAGAAGAATAAGGAGGCGGTTGTGGATAGAAAAATAAAGAGGGTTTGGTCACTACTGTAGAGAGAATTTCAGTTTACATTTCTACTGAGATAGGTGAGGTGTGTGCTCATTTTCCAAAAAAAGGACATTTGCTTCTTTTGTTTGTAACTGCTTTGGTTGACAGTTGGATACTATATGTATTTAAGTCAATCAAATGAAAGCAGTAGAAACTTTGAAAGGAAAGAGTTTGGACTCTCCTATTTAAGTTGACACAGGGTTCCAGTCAAAATGAGCTTTGCCCCCATTTATAGACTCTTTCTGAGTAAATTGCCCCTTTACTGCATGATCACACAGAAATAGAACTCGTTAGCATGGGTTATTTAACATGGTATGATTTCTAATCCATTGTGATGGAGACTCTATGGGTAGGACTCTTTCCTCTGAGTCAAGATGGAATCTGTGACCCAGCATGGAGCCCAGAGGAAAAGGGAAATGACTTGTGGTCATTAAAGAAACCTAAGTCTGTTCTGCAAATCGTGGGGGTGAAATGCTATCATGCTGGCCACATTTCAGCTCAGGTAATTACAGCCTCCCACCACTTAAATCTCCTCTGTTATTTCAGTTGAATATATTGTCTAGTTTCCAGTCCCATAAAAGCATGCCTTATTGCTCACAGCAATTGGTTTATCTGCATTCTCAAGGCACCAACTCAGACTCTCTCTCTAGCAAGTATTACTTTCTCCTCTGTATGAGAATGAATTGTGAGCGTGCCTTTCTCTCCTCATCTCCTCTCCTCCAGAGCAGGGACCAGGTCTCAAGGCTCTTTGTGATCTAGCACCAAGGTTCCTTTCCAGCCCCATCCTCCTCTCCTCTTCATATTTTTCACATTCCTTGATGGTGCCAAGTGTTTAATCACTGTCTCTTTTAGTTGTTTTTCCTAATAGATTATCAGTTTCCCCATTTATTGCCTTTGGTTCATGCCCTTATCTTGTAGAATATTCTTCATTTATCATTTCAACCCAACCCTCCTATGTTCAAATCTTACCCATCTTTTTCCAGTGTCACACCTATCTACAACTCTCCCTGAATTCCCCTCTTGCAGGGAATAGTTCCTCTCTCCTGTGAATCTCTCCTCGCTCTCCTTTGCAGTAGAGCATCTTGCACTTAGTAAGCATGCAATCAATATTTGCCATATTAATGAATTTCTCCTACATTATACAAAGTAAACAGTTGAATTCAGAGGCATTGACATGCACTATTAATTACTGTTTTAAAAATGTTTATCAAGAGAAGTGACCTCAAGCAATGAAATACCATTAATACAAGGTACAGAAAAGTCAGGATTATTTGCTGAGCATTATTTTGAATTTCTGTGCTCAGAACCTTGATGGATATGGAAAAAATGTAAAACCACTCTAGATTGAAATGAGAGTGACACACATAAAACAATAGTGAACAATGCATGGCACTATCTAATTTAAATTTCTAGAAAGATAGAATTAAGGTTGTTCTGGTTGAGGTCAGGGAGTCTTCCTCCCTGGCCTCCCCCTCACCTCCAGGGCAGCTCTGAGGTTCCCAAGGGCTGTATGGAACCCAGTTGGAAGTCTCAGATACATCCTGTCAGCCCCATGAGTAGTAAAGGCACGTGGTTAAGAATGCCTCTGTTGGAGCCTCAGCCCTCGAGACATGCTGTGGCCTGTAATCTATGATTTACAAAAAGCCCTGGAATTATAAGCACTTTGTTTCCAGTTCAGTCCTTCCAAAAGGAAGCTTGATGACTTTGTACTGAGCTTGCTCTGGGCACACTGCCCAGCTGTTTCACAGCGTCGCTTATCCTGGCGGCCGTAACACTTAGTGGATGGCCTTTCATTAAGTCTTGTATCTCTCCTCTTCTTGGAGGCCAAATTCACTAATTTCCCTAGAGGTTAATTAAAAATAAATCTTCTTTACCACCTTATCAAATCTAGACTATGAATTCCTTGAAGTCTAATGACTTTTTATAGAATGTGTTCCATGTTCCTTCTTTGCCGGATAGGCACAGGGAACACAGCAGTGAACAAATGCAAAGTCCCTGCTCTCAGGGAGCTTCCCCACACACTGCTTGGCACATAATGAATACTCAGTGTCCATTATTTGTTTAAATTGAATACCGCGTGGAGTAAGTATAACCTCCTTGAGGGCAGATTATATCTCATTTATGTTTGGGCACCTTGGGTCAAGTGTAGGTATTTAAGAATGATTGATGAAATGAAATGATGCAATTGTGGCTCACACATCTAGATCATGGAGAAGAATATCTGGCTGGGTTCTCTCGAGTGCTGTATCACAATTCTCTGGCTATCCTGAAATGCTTCTCCAACTAGGATGCCCTTCTTGCAGTATTAAACTCCTTATACTCACCAGGTCCCAGTCAACCCCTCTGTACAAAGCAGAAGTTGAACTTGAAAACCTGAAAAGAGCCAGGCTATCACAAAATCCTTTGTTTTCTTTCCTGCTTGCCTGCCTGGAATCTATACTTCTAACTCTTTCTACAGCCAGCCAACGTCTTAGGATAAGTACTTTGATAATCAAAACTATCCATTCTGTTTCCCTGTGTGAAAACATCATAACCCAAAATTCTCAACACCATGTGCCATTCACTTTGGAAAATAAGTAGTCCTATAAAGAGAGGAACATTGTATTTTAACAATTGAGAAGATCACTAAGAAAATGATTATTTATTCCTTATTTAAATGAATTTGTATCATAATTATATGACAAAAACAAAAGAAGAATGAAAAAGAAAAAAAACTCATCACCCTAACAGCCTACATAGGGGAAATTCTGTGAGGTTCTTCTGAAAAGAGAGCTTTTATTTCCCCATTTTGCAAATTATTTTTCCAGAGAACATACAGTCCTACAAAGATCAATGTCAGTGTCATTGTACTGTTAAGTATATTTGTTCTTACAGCTTTGGACATGTTTGTAAAAGTATCCAATATTTCAGTACTAGAAGGTGTCTTAGAAATGATCAAATCAAGCCCACTTTAATGATATGACCTTAGTTGCTATTTTCATCATTCACACGTGGGGAGGTGATAAAAAATTAGGCATTGAATTATATGATGTTAGAATCTCATTAGGTACCCCATCAGGGGGTAAACTTCTACCTCCCAACTTCACTATTTTCTAAAACAAGATGTTTATTTGAATCTCTGAGAATCCCTTTGTCTTTGCAGAGAGAACTGTTGCATGATGGGAATGGCCCTTTGAAGCCTGACTGGGTTCCATTCCTGCTTCTTCTACCTGAGGATACAGAGGGCCTCAGGAAAGCTATTTAACCTTTCTGAGGACCAAGGTTTCATTAGTAAATGAGGATAATCATATATGCCTTCTATGGCTGCTTTAAAGATTGCAGATGTTGTATCTAGAGCCCTTAGTTTATGCCTGGTACATAATATGTACTCAATGAATGTTAGCATTTATTATCATCACAAGCTTAAATGCAGTCATGGCTGGCCCTAGAGCTGGCCTGTGGTCAATCATTTTCAAGCATATGGCTGGGGTTTCAGGACTTTGATTAAAAAAAGGAGACCAAGAGCATTAGCTACCTGCCATATTTTAGAGACAGATAACTTAACAGGCCCAGATGTTATTTGATGACTAGGAACAACCCATTTTTGACCCACATTGTTCCATATAAGTTTGGCCAAGAGAAGTGAACCACTAATGGGCCCAGACTCATATTTTGGTGCCTCTAATAAACTTGGCCCTGGTGACATCTTTTTGATCAGATTGTTAAGGAGAATAAAAATTGCACATCAGGCATTTTAGTATTTTGCTATGTTTGATATAGTTCTTTATTACAACCATCCTCAGAATGTCTTTTGTTTGTTTTATACATGTAAATCATGGTCTCTAAATAAGAATAGTGTCCAAGGGTGAAGATCAAATCATGTATTTTCGACATATTATCAAATAGATCCAGTACTTTTTACAGTAGTGAGAGAGTAGGTACCCAGAGTGAGTAAGTAAATTAACATACACACACTCACACAAGTACAGATACCCTAACATTCATTGAATGCATATTAAATGGGGGACTTTGTGCTAGAAACCTTACATACTTTATTTCATTCAATTTGCACTACAGCCCTCTGAGGCAGTTTTTTTTTTTTCCACTTTACAAATGAGAAAATTGAGGCTTAGAGAGTTTGCCCAGGGTCATTTATGTGAAGCCAGGATTCCAACTCAAGTTAAAATGAGGTTAAAACTGTGCACTAGTCTATGTAACACAGATAAATAAATACATGATGCTAGTTTACTGACTTTAATGATTCTGTATTAAGGAATATATTATTAAGGTTTTGAAAATTTCTTTATTCTAGAAAACTAGAGAGAGTCCTTCTTTCTAAAAAATGTTTCAATATTAGTTTTTCAATAATGTCTAGTTGGGTAAGGCAAAAGAAAGGAAAAGAATAAAAAAAATTTAACAAAAATATTCTCTGTAATGGAGGATGAAGTATGTCTCTGTTAATCCAGGGCTAATTGGGAATGTTGTTGGGCCATCCTCTGGCAGAGGAGTCCTCTTCTCTGTCGGTTGTTTTGCCCTTGGCCAATGACTGTTCTACTGTAGCAGACGTGATATGGACTAAGAGGGAGTTTTGAATCCAAGATGGAGGATGTGCTGGTTTGAATGTATTATGTCCCCGAAAACACCATTATCTTTGATGCAATCTTGTGTGAACAGACCTATTAGTGTTGATTAGATTGTAATTCTTTAATTGAATGTTTCCATGGAGATGTGACCCACCCAACTGTAGGTGATAACTCTGATTAGATAATTTCCATGGAGGTGTGGCCCTACCCATTCAGCGTGGGTCTTGATTAGTTCACTGGAGCCCTATATAAGCTCAGACAGAAGAAGCATGCTTGCTGCAGCCAAGAGGGACACTTTGAAGAATGCACAGAAGCAGATGAGAGACAGTTTGAAGATGGCCATTGAAAGCAGACTCTTGTTCTGGAGAAGCTAAGAGAGGACAAACACCCCAATAGCAACTAAGAGTGACATTTTTGAGGAACTGCAGTCTAGAGAGGAATGTCCTGGGAAAAAGCCATTTTGAAACCAGAACTTGGGAGCAGAGTCCAGCCACATGCCTTCCCAGCTAATAGAGGTTTTCCGGACACCATTGGCCATCCTCCAGCGAAGGTACCCGATTGCCGATGTGTTACCTTAAGACTGTGGCCTTAAGACTGTAACTATGTAACCAAATAAACCCTCTTTTATAAAAACCAATCCATCTCTGGTGTTTTGCATTCTGGCAGCATTAACAAACTAGAACAGAAGACGAGGAAAAACAAACCATTTTAGGGGTTCCTGCACTATTAACCTTTGTTCTTGATCAGATGGCATCTGCCTGCAGCAGAAGCCAGTGGCGCAGACCCAGCGGCCTGGGTCAGGGAAGGGATGCTCTGAGAGATCGCACAGGATTGCAACTCCATGTCAGCTTCCTAAATGCATACAGCAAGTCCCCGTGTCATCTGTCAAGAGCCTGGCCCAATCTTAAGTACTTCATGAGGCATGAGCTGTGGTTGAAAGGAATGAAGGAACAATTCACTGGAAGCTGTCCACATCACTTTAAGCAATCAAACTGAAAACAGATCTATGTGCAGAGTTTCAGAAGCTACTAGAAGAACAAGGTGCACAGAGTCTGGCGGAGACTATAGGAGCCACGTGATATTTACATTCCTCATCAGGACAGAATAAGTATTCTGAATAGCTATTCTGTGACAAATTGCAACTAAACAAGTCATGATTTACTGACTCCACAATTATAGGCAGGTAAAGCATAAGGGTATTATTGCAATCTATATATATATTATTTGAGTGTCTTGGAATTTAGAGTCAACCCCATTTTTAAACTGTATAATCTTGGTGCTAATGTCACCCTACTCCTACCCCAGTACTGTCTCACTTCAAAAGGTAAATGCTAAAAAGCCATTAAAGTTATGTGCTAGGAAATTTCTCAAGAAAGTCTGTTTCCTCGAAACTACTGATCTTTGACATTTGTTTGGTAAATTTGAGGCTGCAACTGTGATTACTTTTAAACTATTACTTTATACCGGTCAGAGTAATTGACTTTCCTTCATGGGCTCTCCTTAGTGAGGGCTCCCTATTCCAATGAATTATCTACCTTCTACACCATTGTATGATAACAAGCAATTATGACACTTGGTTCTGTGTTTACGTGAACTCAAAGGGAAGATGGAATTTCTTACTAAATTATTCCAAATATGAGATCTTGACACCCTAAATTATGAAGTTGGGTTGATTCAGCATTCAATTCATTATACCTCTGGAATGCCTGTACGATAATTGATAATTCTAACAACTGGCAGAAATGTGTGTGTGTTTTGTTTTTTTTTTTTTTTGGCATATCAGACCTCTGGGAAAAATTAGTGTATGCAATGTAATCATATAAGCTGGGATATGGGCAATAAGTAGAAAATTCAAATTAGCTGAAGTGATTCTAATGTTCAAATAATGTAATTGGGTTTTCAAGCATTAGCTGAAAAATATTACTGGTGTTCAGAGATGGAGCGAAGTGAATTTTGAGAAATGAATTTGAAAAGCAATATATAGCAATTGTGTTCCAAAGCTTACGTGCTTGCTGAATTACTTGGGGAAATGATTAAGATGGAGATAACATGTAAAATTACGGGTTTATCTGTAGATGACTGCTCTCAGAATTTCACAGAATCTAATGATACACGTAAAATAATAGTGAACAATGCATAGCACTATTTAATTTAAATTTCTATTACACCACAAATTCTGTAAATATGGAAAGACTTGCCTACTTCTGTCTATGCCAGTTTTTTTCCCCAACATTTTTGAGATCCGTAATTTTTCTTCAAATAGATTTTTGCATGGGATATCGATGTATAGAAAGATAGAATTGAGGTTGTTCTGGCTGCAGTCGGGGTCTGGAAACTAGAGTCATCATCCTTAGCCTCCCCTTCTCCTTCAGGGAATCTAATGATGAATGCTTTGACCAAGTACCTCTTTGAACTTCATAGTATAATATTTAGCATTCTATTTCTATCAAAATCAAAAATTACCAACTGCATATGAATTTTATCAAAATACCTTTTTTTCTCCCCACACCTGTACAATTTTTTAATATGGGATAAAATGATAAATCCAGTAATCATAAAAGATACCTAATAATGCTTTAAAAGAGGCATGTATTCCATTAACAAGTGGGAGCACATCAAAGAAGCCAAAGTAGTAAGACATCCCCTAAGGGACAATGTTTCTCATTCAGTTGCGTTAGCAATGGGAAAAGTCCCCCCAGATTGCATTTTTTTCTTTGGAAATCTGAAGTTTTAAGGTTTGCACCCTAAAGTGTTTATGAGACACACTGGCTGGAGATTTTTTTTCTCTCAGAAGTGCTGTTATGCTAAAAAGCCTTTTTGAGGGAGTATCTTCTAGGAAAGGGAAGTAGCTGACAGGAGCCAGATGCTAAATTAACACTCAGCCAATCAGTCTCTTCTCTGGGAGTTTGAACTTCAACAAAGAGGCAAAGAGACAGAGAGCCAGTGAAGTTCAGTCACATTGATGGTGCTTGTGGAGAGAAATAGATCAGCACCTCCCTCTGCTGAGGTCCCAAACCTTGGCCCCTTACCTTACAGAATCATCAACGCTTAACTCATTCTTAGCAGCCAGGAAATGCCTCAGGCCACTCAAAATAAGCTTTCACAATCGTTTATTCAAGCAACGTTAGGTCAGTTTCCCAATATTTAAGTTAAAAGAACTTATTGACACCAGAAAGAAAGGAGAAATCATTATTGTTTGGTGTTACTGCTGGAGTCCTCGAGTGGGGAGGGAGGAAAAGTGCTAGGATTACAGGAGCTGGAAGCTCTCGTGTACTCAAATAATGTTGTTGATGGTTGAGGGGGTGGCAATTCTTCCAGAGCATTTCTGCTCTTACAGATCACATCCAGTGGCCTAGGAGAGAAGAGAGAAATAATGGGCAGGGATCAATTCAGATTGAGCATCAGATACAATAATTAGAATGGTGTTGGCAACATATAAAATTGTCAAGAATATAAGATACCAAAAAAAAAAAAATGTATCTCAGAAGGAAGTAACCATCCAGCAAGGTCCAAGTGATGAAATAGGATTGTGGTCAAACAATGTGAATTAAGAGAAATATCCTGGACATTTTATAAGAATGGGTGGTAAAAGGTCAAGTCTCCATGTGGGCGCCCAGGCTCCCTGGATCTGTGCTTCTTAAAATAGAAAGGACATGGGGAACTGGGGAACTGCCAGCCTTTTTCTGTGCCTTGGATCTCCAGAAGTCAATCAAATTTTCCTAAACTCCAACTCCTTGGAGAAACATTCTCAACCAAAGGGCCTCTGAGCTGAGGAGCATCTTCAAAGTCATGAGACATTTGGGGGACAGTTGCAGAATGGAGGAAACAGTTTGGAAGAGAGGTGTCTTAAGATATTTAAAGGGCTGTTAAGTAAATGAGTTGGCATGAGAGGGCAAAGGCCAAATTCACCAGTGATGCTAAGTCCCAGAAAACATGTAATAATCAGAAGAAGTTAAATATTCTAAATAATTTGTCTAAGTGCTATAGTTTTTTAATTGGGTAGGGAAATTAGAAACCAGGAATAAGGAAATATTATCATGAAGTCAGCTGCATAAAAACTTGGGGCATGCAAGTAGAGGTAAGTCTCTGATATAGAACTTAATATATCTACTTATTATTTACACTGTGCTTTCTCTCAGGTAAAAAAAATAGTAATAAAATAAAAGATTTTCTTGTGGCTAGCAGCAGCAAAAAACAAAACCAAACCAGACTTTTTTTTGGTCAATTGTCATCTCAATACAAGTTAGCAATGGAGACAGATGCTAAAAAAAAAAAAAAAAAAAAAAAACCTCAACAAAACGAAATAAAAATGGCTTATGGAAATCTAGGCTCAATTAATTAATAAAGCTTATATCTAGAATCAAGGAGGTGATGTCAGACCATACCCATACCTAGAGAATTGATTTCTTACAGAACTGATTTCCTACAGAATTGATGAGCTGGGATCTATCCAAGGGAGGACAATGATGATAATAAAGAAAGTTAAAACTGTGCCAAATGAAGAAAGCTCAATTGAAAGAATTAGGGAAATCTAAAAGAGTTAAGAGAAAATTTGGAACAAAGTTGAAATGCAAAGAATGCACAAGAGCTGCCTCTAGGGACATGTGGAAAGTTGTTAAACTTATTCTTTGTGGCCTCTAAGTATTAAATTAGGACCAAAGTGAAAGGCACAGATCTATGGAAGGGAAGACTCAACTTTCCAAAGTTGTGTAGAGGTTCCTCTTCACTGAAAATGTTCAAGGACAATTGAGCAATTGAGTGAATTTGAGGTAGTTGAGATAAATCACCTGTTCAAAAATCTGGTGACTGGATGACTCCTCAGAATCTTTTCCTAATGAGATTCTAGACTTATCCGTCCACCTTTTGGGGTTTAATTATTGTGTTTGATAGGTTGATCAAAATCTAAATACCACAGAAGTTTCAAGAAAAGCAGACAATACAGATAGGTGTCCACTTTGAGAGGCTTTGACAGCTGACCAGATCTTTTCAAAGAAATCACTTTGTCAGCACAGTGAAAATGGATCTGCTTCTCAGAAAGAGATAATTTAAATTTAAAATGTAGATGCTGATGGTTCCACGGATCCACACACCTGACTAACATATTCTCTCCCACAGAAAAGGCCAATGGGGGCCCAGGTTATAAAGAAAAGTGCTTTGCTAAGCATGGAATCTTCTTGTAAGGAGTCAGAGTATGTTTAAAGCTAATGGCACCCTGCTGAGTCAGCCTCACGCATCTCCATATCGGAGACAGCCAAGCCTCCTGGACCAAACAGGCCAGTTCCTGTGGTCAAGACACTCGTCCCTGAGCTGTATGTTAGTGAGCAGTCTCAAATTTTCCTCTGTGGCCCCCTTTTTCTGTGTCTCTGTGGCAGAAGAACCCTAACGTGACACATTCAGGTTTCAGTCAAGTTCCTCTGCAGCAAGAGTCTTATAGCAGTCCTTTTGAGGTAGCAGCAAAAGTCGAGACCAAGTCCTTTCTCAGAAAAACGTATTCTAGTCAGGTCATTTTAGAGGCCCCGGTGAATATTCTTCTCTGACCAGTTCTCATTCATTTAGCATTTGTTTCTTCCACACATATTTAGTGATCCCCAGCTCTCGGTGTGCCACTGTGATGGGCTCTAAAATGGCGACCATACCATGGAGCCTGCCTTGCTTTATAGGTATCTGGGTGTTTGAATATCTCCCACAAATCATGTAACCCAAACTCAGAGACCATAAAGAACAGAGAGTACCTGTAAGATATTCAAATGAAAGAGGAAAAAAAATGGAAAACTGTTGTGTTCCTCCTTGGATACATCAAGCCTGTGAATATAATGGCTGTGCATGTAGAACTGGTATCAGGTCAGCAATTGTAAATTTAGATTTAGAATTTAGGTGCCAGGTCAGAGAGGAGGAAATCAATTTGAAAGGGGACCAACTCTCATGGAGCCAGCTTCTAACACATGGATTCACAGCTCTTACTCATTCCCCAATGCAATCCACTGAGGTAAATTCTAATATCCCCAGTTGATGGATGGGAAATGGATTCAGAGAAGATGATAACTTGCTTCAAGTCATATATTTGGAATTTGAACCCAGATTTGTCTCATTCCAAAGCCTATCCTGTGTAAATGTCACCACAAGATTGTGGATTGGAGTATTATCTCCCTCTCCAGCCCCATTCCCTCTCCCCCATATCCACTACCCCCACCGGAGACACACCTGAGCTCACTCAGAAGGAGATTAAGTGATAACCAGATATTTCTATTCCCAGGAGTTAATTCCTATCCATTTATGGATTGAATCTTTATATCTCTTATTTCCCATTTATATATGCCCTGGAACTCTTTCTAAGTATCAAATCTTTATTTTGGCAAGAAAGAACCTTTTAAAAATAAATTATATTATTTTACTTAAGTGAGGATATTATTTTCATCTAAATCCTAAAATAGCTCCCATTTGTACTTAAGCACAATCTCCTTTTGCACAGCTGGATATTTGCAGTCATGTTCTATGTTGGAAATTGTGCTCAAAAACAATAAATACACAGGACACTAAAACAAAAATAAAATAAAATAAATTGTATTATTTTACTGAAGTAAGGATATTCTTTACATCTAAATCCGAAGTTTCCCTTTATTCATTAGTTAAAAACATAATCAGCCAAGACCAAGTAACCTCAACACAAGGTACCTCTCATGTTTGTTTTAGATTAAATACTCACAGAATTTTGCTCATTAAAAAAAAAAATAAACCAAGACCTCCATGCTGAAAGGAATCCACAGAGCAGAGGAGGGGCCCGTGACCCCATCACCGTTCCGATACACCGATTCCGTGAGATTCTTCCAATGCTGCTCTGGAAATGCAAGCCCGTCTTTTTCACATATATGTATAAACACCCCAGCCTGACAGAGACTCATTGTGCTATTCCACCTGTCAGTGATGTGTAATAGTGATGAATCACTGTGGGTTTAAACCATTCTGCTGGTCTCTGAATAGCACAAGTCAGAGCTCAGCTTGGAGCAGTTGGAGCCGAGGATGGAGCCACCCCTGCAGCACAAGGAATTTGCATTTCTGACCCCTCCCCCCATCCCATTGAGATGTAATAAGCATCTGTCAAGAAGAGTCACAATAGATAGGTGAACCTCTGACTGTAAACTCAATCTCTTTTTCTCACTCTTTGCATTTCTGTTGCTTTAGAATTAAGTAATTTCTTCATTTTCTCACATATAAATATCTACCTTGGAGGTTTCAATTACTAATCATTTGTCTCTGAACCACTTTCAGAAACCGACTGGGAAAAAAAACAGTAAACTCCATAGAGGATTACCTACTTTTCACTTTGACCAAACAGAAATACCTTGAAGTTTCAGCCATGGATTTGTCTATCAATCTGTCAATTACAATATCCCCAGTAAACTCTCTTCCTTATCACAGGCTGGTTAGTTTATTTGTAAGTCTCACCATGGTGAGATAAACACACTGCAAGAGAGACAAATAAATGAACATCATAAAAGTCTGATTTAAATATATTGAATCACCTAAACCCCTGATGAGTTTTATTCAATAGGAAGGGTACTTTTAAAACCATATTTCATGAGGGTATATCTCAACTACAATTACTTTAAACCAAAAGCTGTGCCCTCTTAGGAAAACACACCCACAATTGCTAACACACCTTGTATGACAGAAGCTATGAGACTATTTGATCATTATTTAATTTAGTGCAATTTAATGAAATAACTACAATAAAAATGTTCCACATATACTCCTACTTTGATCTGATATTAAAGATGTAAAAAACCTATTTTCTACAAATGTCTGAATTTTTATCCTGTAAAAAGTTAATTTATAAACTGAAGTTAACACTTGATTTCATATACCTAAAATTTCAAGTATCTGTATTTAATTTTCCTTCAGGGTGTGATTTAAATTACCTAAAACCCAATGGTGCCTATTACAGGGTCTGGAAGCCTGTGAGTATTCAATATATTGGGTGATTTTTATTTGATTTGATCCGGCCAAAGACATGGTGGTGAGAGAAATGCATTTTAGTGAAACTAGGTTGATCAGCCTTTCCCTTTACTTCATAGGGTTTTAAAAAAAAAAAAAAAAAAAAAAAAGGTAGACAAAAGTACACATCTGTGCCTCCCCCTATATCAAATAACACCAATTTTCATCAAAATTGTTTGGCACTCATTGTAATCGCTCCTGTACACACCTGTCTGATAGGCTAATCAAGCAAAAGCATGCTGCTGGGTTTTTGAAAGGGATCCTTCTGGTATCACCTGTTGCACCAGACTTTTGTTCCACTTAATAGTTAGAGAAAGAAACTAAAATCAAGCACTATGAATTATGCCAGAAAAGGCAGGCAGGAAGCAGTTCATTTTCTTTCCTTTTGTTTTATTTTATGGTGATTGCATTTGTATTCCACACTCCCCAATTTGAGAAGACCCAGTGGGAAGGAGTTTTCTTTACCCGTGAAACCCAATCCAACCAAGAGACTGAAATAAAATCTCCTGTTGCCTATACCCACCTATTGATCACCTTGTCCAAAGGGTGTGGAAGTGATGGCTTTTTACTGTGCGGAAGCCACATCCATGGCTACAGAGAAGCCAACAGACTTCCAGAAGCAACATTTGTCCCAAAAGGCAAGTCTGATTTCTGCTTGCCCCTATGATCTCTAGTCTACACGGCTCACTGGCTACTTAGGAGAAACCCACCCCTAGGCAAACAACTCAGAAGAGCCCCAATCATTGTGGTAATAACAGTACAGAAGAGAAATTAGTCTTCTGAGAGTATGAATTGATTCCAGACATTTCTTCCCCTAAGGCAATCTATGATTAGTCATGTAGAGAATAAGTTCCATTAACTGTAAGGCTGAGAAAGTGTAAGCATTTAAGAAGGTCTTTATCTCCCCTAGCTCTTGGACAGAGCAGGTTTGGGTTTTTAAAACATTCTAAAGCAATCTGTGGTCAGTACTTGGGGGCCACAAAAAAAAAAAAAAAAAATAGATCCCCAAATCTTATTTCTAATAAGATAAAAGGATTTGCCTCCAAGAGTTAAACTCTCAAATCAGCAGGAAATGGTTCAGAGTAGAGAAAGACAAAGTCACCTGAAAGAGAGAACGGGGCTCCTAGACCCTAGAGTATGACTTTAAACTTATTATTGCAGTGACACATCCCACAGAAGGATTATGTTAGTGTGAAAGGGTGAAGGTCAATGCTGAAAGTAAACACAAAGGAAAGTCTGGAATCAAATGAGCATAACCCTAGTCTTATCCTTGCTCCGGTCAGAGAAAAGCAAGCCTTGGCAGTTGACTTCCAGTATTTTTGTTCCTCAAGTAGGCATCACAAATAAGGAGTTGGATGCAGTGTGTTATATCAATTTTAATCAGAAGACTCAAATATGTTGTAGACATACACACAGGCAGACACACTCTCATGTACACACTCATACTCCTTTTTTGAAATAACTGCAGTCAACTGTGCGGTCGCAGCTAGGGGCGGGCACCCACGGAACCCTCTGCGGTCGGGGTTGCTTGAGGGGTACCGGCGGAGGCTCTTCCCGGAGGTGAGGGTGAGGCGGCGGACTTGGCCGAGTCCCCGGCGGAGGCGTGCAAGGTGTGGAGGGCGGCGAGAGAGGGACGCGAGACACTCTCTTTTCAAGGTAGTAGAACAAAAAGCCTTTATTCAGGGGTGAGCACAAGTTATATAGGGTGGCATAGAGGGCGGGGTCGGTGTTAGGGGTGTGGGGTCCTTATATGGCAATGCTGAGGGGATAAAGGCTAGGATTGGTTCTGAGAGGGCGCGGAGGTCGTTTGAGAAGGGCGGGAGTTGCTCTGGCAACGGTGTATGCGCACTGGCGGTGGCGGGAGTTGCTCTGGCAACGGGGAGTGTGCGGGCAAGATAAGGGGGGCGGTTTTCTCCGGCAAGCTTCCTCTAACGGTTGTATTTTGGGTGAGGGAGATGGGGCCTGTAGCCGGCTCCACTTTCTCAGGCCCGGGGGGCTGTGGAGGGTATTACTGCCCATGCCCACTACCCTCCCCAGGGGCTGGCCAGGTTCCCTGGGGGGGGCTGTGGAGGGCGCTACTGCCCATGCCCATCGCCTCCCCCAGGGGCTGACCAGGTTCCCTGGCCCCGGCCCGCCAAGTTGGAACTCAGCACCAGCAACCCGCAAACTGCTAGTAGAAACAAGCATGAATTAATTTAATTTTGCATGTTCTGATTTCATGTACAAAAACCACATTTTGTGTATTCATCTAATAGTTTTTTAAATATCAAAAGTTTACCATGAAACAACTATTAAGTTAGGCAGCAACTGATCCCTGGACTCATGTCACTTACATTCTAGCAGAAATGACAGAAAGAAAACAAATACATTTTAAAAATAAACAAATGGCATGTTATGAATCACATTCATAAGGAACTCTCTGGTCACAGAAATCTCTAGATGGGGTAGTCTGAGGAGGCCTCTCTGAGGAGGCTTTGCCTAAGCTAGAACCT
Organism: Choloepus didactylus; assembly: GCF_015220235.1. Taxonomy (NCBI): domain Eukaryota; kingdom Metazoa; phylum Chordata; class Mammalia; order Pilosa; family Megalonychidae; genus Choloepus; species Choloepus didactylus. Next base: position 48,858,562 of record NC_051326.1, read on the forward strand.
GAGGTTTAGAAGGAGGCTGCCAAGAACCTGGCGCAGGGTGTCCCTAACGGAGGACACCATGAATGCAAAGGCCTTGGTTTGCGAAAGAGCTCAGCCTCTTCTGGAAGGTCATTTGCCCAAGTATGCCCAGGTTGGCCAGGGTTAACACTTTCACTCTCAAGTGTCTCCGATTGGACAGTACATCTATCTTATGATCACCTTAAATATGGCTGAGGGGCAGTGAGTAAGGACAGTGGCACAAAATGAGGCAGGAAGAATGGGGGGACTGGTTGATGCAGGCCAATGTAAGTTTTTTATTGAGTAGGAACTTTTGAAGTGAGTTAGACTTCTTTAAAAAATATATATTATGATTTGGATTATCATGTAAGGAAATTATTTGGCTTTCAGTCATTCCATTTTTATATGACAAAACCTCCATACCCCTCAAATTCAGATAAAGTTTAAATTACCTGGGAGTGATGGCTGCCAGGTGCAGGGCAGTGGATGTGGCGGCTGCCAGACAAGGCAGGGAGCCAGAATGAACTCGCGCCTGACTCTACCCATGTGCATGGCCAATTGCTGGGTCCTGTGAATAGCACCTTTCATCCCAAATCTGGAAGAAAGATGTAAAAAGCTTCAACAGGCAATATTGTGCCCATCACTCAGGATGATGGTGGTGTAGACAACTGGAAAACAGATCCCCATTTTCTGAATGATATAAGTGAAAAGCAACAAAGCCTGGTGTCAAAACTGTGAAAATGTCTGGGCACCACATCAAAGTACATAAGCTGAAAGGGAATGTTTTCAAGAACACCAGAACTTCAGGGAAAAGAAATGTAAAAAGTATCTCTTGGTTACAGATGGAAATTTGACGTGGAACAAGATAGAATGGATAAATCAGCAATTGGCCATGAATATCAGCTTAGACTTTCTAAACACTGCTCCCAAGCTGACTTGTTTGGAAGGCAAATTTGTTGTACAAATGGGTAGGTAGAGTTGATCAGCCTGCTGCACACTCTGAATACCGGAATAAACTGAGAGAGAGGCTTCACCAAAAGACTGCTTGAGTGGCATCAGTGGTAAACATGGCCTGTGGCTGAAGGGTGGACAAATGTGAGTGAACTTTGATTGCCAGGTCAGAACCAAGAAGTATAAATCACAGAAAGATGATTCCAAAGACTTTGGTGGCAAACAATGTATTAACAAGGACAAAGTGGGTAAGAAATGCTATCATCTCTAAGAATCAAGGCAAAATGGAAAAGCATGAGTCAGAAAGATTGTGAATGGGTTGGAGGAAAATTTGGTTTGCAGACAGGCTACCCAAATATACCCTTGACTGTGATCATCAGAGGAAACTGCAGTTGCGTGAATCCCAAAAAGACTATTCCAAAGGATTTGGTGTAAAGTATGGGGTACAGGAGATTAAATGGATATGAATCTTTCCACCTTTGAAGATGCTACAAATATATCCTCAACTTATCAGAAGATTGCCCCTATAGAAACCATGAAAAATGAAAACAAGTATTATCAGAGTTAGCATTTAAAACCTTGCTGGGGAAAAAGAACAAGACAAATGGGAAGCAGAAGCAAAGAAATCCCAAAAGATGACTAACGAAAAGAAAGAGCAGGAAGAAGCCAGAAGAAGACTAGAAGAGCAAGCCAGAGCCAAAACAAAACAAGAAAACTCCCTGTGCATCTCCCACGGCACAGCAAGTTGAAGAGGGGCCGTCTTGGAGCCCTGTCTATGGGGAAGCAGCTCCGTTCAAGGCAGAGCTACAGAAGCCCCCATGCCTCCAAGCCCCCATGAGCCAGCCCGAGCCTTAGACCAGGGTGGAGGATGCAGTACCAAGAGGCACTCAACCACAACGGTCTAGTGTATGCCCTAGAGGCATCTGTGAAACCACATATCCACCTGCCTCCTAGAGCAGAGGAAAATATCTATGAGTAGCATGAAAATGACCTTGGAGCCACAGCCACAGCCTTCTGTGATTATCAGCCTGCAGCTGACAGTGGCATTTTGTTTGTTCCTGATGGCATTATTGCAAACATTGAAATGGTGGATGAAGGTTGGTGGGTGGTTCTCATAAAAGCAGGTGTCAACTCTTCCAAGGCAATGAGGTAGTGTTATGGCAATAGAGAGGGCCATCTTCCATTTATGTCTTAATGCCAGTGTTTGCAAATCTTGATTTTTACACTACAGATCATAAGGGTGGGAATTTGAGAAGTGGTGTGGAGATGTTGACATATAAAAATAGAATGAATGAAAGTCAAATAATTTCCTTACACTTGCTAGTATATACATAAGTTTTATATTTAATATTTTCACCAAGTCTTTCAAAATGTTTGTGCCAGAGAATTTGCTAATGTCATTACATTGCCTAGAAGGACTTTTGTAATAGCTTATCGGCATTTAAGCTATTTTCTTTTATTGCCAAAATGACATACTGTCAAAGGCAGCTATTTCAAGGACCTTTACTTCTCTTCAGGTAAATAGCACATGTCGACATCGACTCTGTGAGCACTCATCACCCCCGTGACCGGTAATGTGATGCAGGTGTTAGGTAAGGAATTCTGTCTAGTATCTTGGTATTTGGAAGAATAGGAACAAGGCCAGATAGAAATTTAGAATCAAAGCAAGTAGCTGTAAAATATAGTAGTTGTAAATGCTGATGAAAAAGCCTCTTCATACTTACAAGTTTAATCCCATAGCATTTTTTGTTGAGTTTCTAGATAACTTCCTCTTGTCTGCCTTAGCAAAAGATCCCAGGCGTTGATAGGTGATTCTTTTCTTGGGTCATCTTCATCTCTTCACACCTCCCCCCAACAACCCAGTGGCCAGGGAGGCCTCTTCTCTCCTCTCACCCAAGTCAGTCCCTCCTCCCCAGCTTGTCTTCAGATCTGACTGAGGGTTTCAATGATTAGGGAGAAGAATAGTTGGGGCCATTAATTTTTTGTGTCAACTTGGCTAGGTTATGATGACCAGTTGTTTGGTCAAATACTGAAGTCATTGTTATTGTGGACGTATTTTGTAGATGGAATTAGCATCCCCAATGAGTTGGCTATAAGTAAAAGAGAGGACCCTCCATAATGGGGGTGGGCCTCAATTATTTGAAGGTCTTAACAGCAGGGACTGAGGGTCCCAAGGGTTACAAGGAATTCTGTCACAGGACCACAGCCTTCACTCCTTCCCGGGTTCCCAACATACGAAATTCAGACTCAGGAATTCAATATTGCTCTCCTCGGAATTTCCAGCCTCTGACCTGCCTTACAAATTTGGACTTGCCAGCCCCACAATCACATGAGCTAATTCCTTATAACAAAACTCTTAATATATATATACACATAAACATATGTCCTGGTGGTTCTCTTTCTCTGACTGACAGAATAGTATTGGGGTCATGTTGCCTGCACAGGTTCAATGAAAAAGCTTGATTTTGACCTTCAGTTGGCTGATTCCCTTGGCAATTATCAAGGTGAATAAATCCTCATTGCAGCTTGTGTTGTGTGTTTGATTGTTGTACTTAAGAAAACTGCAACTCAGCTGCAGGGAGGCAGCTACACTTTTTGTTGTAAACTTCTAGAAGCATTTTTCCTATCAAGACAATAAAGCTATTTTTGCAAAAATATTACATTAAATTATAGGAAAAATTTATCAACTTGACTAAAGTATGAAAGAAAATGAATTATTAGTGTATCTACGAAAGTTACTGCTGGTGGCAGCTCATGCATATGTTGACTCTGTTCTCTTTCCACTGACAATCATGACACGTGGCACTGATGACCCAACTGCTAAATGGGAAAACTCATCTCCTTTTAAGAAATCAGAACTCCAGACCAATTAAGTTGTGTATTAGCATCACAAAAAATCATGTAGAAATATCTCAAGTATTTATGAGAATCATTAATGAATATGATTTATGCGTCTTTCCTGAAATGCATTTCTGAATAATTGCTTTATTTATTTTTACTAAATTTCGATAGCATACCTCATGAGTATGATTTATTTTTGGTAAATTAAGTATTCAAAATAAACATTTTGATCCACTCATTGCTTAAAAACATATATCAAATTATTCATGGTGACAATTTCTGCAATCAATTGTTCAGTTTGGTGACACTCTGTCAATAAAGTAGTTTTTGTGCAATTGTTTGATTATTTTATTGCATTTAACCATCATTATTTAAAAACAAGGTATTTTTATCTTGGTAAATGCTATAAAATGTGATAAAACTTGCTACCGGGGTTTACAGGGACCCCATTTTGATATTAAATACTAGTAACTTGCCAACCACCAATACATTGTAAGCAATATTTAAATTCAATAATTTAAAATGCCAAAAGCATGTAGAGTCTTAATTCTAAGCCCTGGTGGCCAAAAGTGAGTTCAAGACTTTCATACTTCTTAGTAACCAAAGTATATTAGATCAACAGTAAGATACCATTTAAATGCAATTTAAAACTACCACAACAACAATATTTTAAAATAGGAATAATTCACAATGTTGAAATGTTTATAATTGCTAGTGCAAGCATAAATTAAAGGAACTCTTGGGGAATAATAAGCTACACATATATATTTTGTGTTTTTTGACCCACTCTTAGCTGAGAATTTACACTGAGGCAAAATTCCAAGATGAAAAAAAGCATATACACAAAGGCAGTGTTAGATGTGATAGCACATAATTGGGAACAACCCAGTGTGTTACATCAGAAGAACGTCTGATTATGATCATCTACTTAAAGGATTATACAAAAACTATTAAAATATTTGTGAAGATAAAAGAGCCACATTAAAGATTGGTTAGATGATAAAAAGAGCACATAATCTTTTATGCATTTCTGCTATAATTACAGCTAAATAAAATTAAATACAAACACAGAGTGACTACCATGAACACACACAAAAAACATTGAAACAAATTTGGGTGGTGGGCTTCTGTGTTATAATTTAATTTTTCTCCAAAGTTATTGTAATTTCATGAATGTGGTTGTTTAATAATTAAGACTATGATAGAGCAAATAAAGTGAGGCAAGAATTGGATTGAGTGTGGTAATTTTTACGGCATTTTATATGCTATAGTGGATGTTTCTAATCATTAAAGCCTAGCTCACGTGGTCTTTATCCGACAGTATTTTCATCTGACACTGATGAAAATTACATGCCACACTGTAAATTAACTTGCTAAAATCATAACCTTTCCAGGGAAGGTTGGAGTGAAAATTCTTGAGGAAGAGATTGTCGCCAGCCACCTGGGGCTCCTTTCCTTGAAACAAATTAGGGAAGACAGCATCCCTTGTATTTAAATATTCACTTTCAATTTCAATGGTAAAAATGAGCATGTTTGATAGGCACTTGTGGGTTCTTCTGAGTAATGATGAAAGTAATAAATAAATGTGTGTTTATCAACAGGACACATTCTGATACTGTATCCACCCTTGCAATCAGAGAGCGAGAGAAAAAAATAACTTCTCAATTGGGATGTGAAAAATGTCAGGAAATGAAGATTTCACAGCAAAGTGTTTCAGTTCAGGAGGCAGACAAGGTAGGTTTGCATCTGGCTTTCCTTAGGTTTACAAAATGTCAATTATTTTATTTTAAGACCCAGGAACTCAAAAACAAAAATATCCTACTTGTTAATGCAATTGTACATAGACCACTTTCTCTATTGCTATCCCATATATAGTATCCATTCTTTTTTGCACTTTCTTCCTGTATATTTTTTCTCATACAAATTGCCCTTATAAGAGAATGATAATTTGCCAAAATTTTAACCTACTTTTTAAAAAGTTTGAACAAATTAGAATCAATAAACTAGAGAAAGGAATGAAGACATCCTTCATTTCTATGAGCCAGTTTCAAAACTGATGGCTGCCTTTCAGACTTTTGTTTCAATATTATCTTTAGTATTGGCTGGAACAGAGGTAAGAAATTAACTAGAAACTAAAAGACAATGTTGACTTTTAAAACCTGCTTAAAAAAAAAAAAGTAATAATTATGACCACTGTGGAATAAAATCAGTTGTCTAAACGTTTTACTATTTTTACCTGATATGCGTGACCTCAAGTGACATTATATTAAAAAATCATTTTCTATACACTAGGAAACCTATCCAAAATGTAATGATCTACCCACCCTTCCAGTATGCAATGCCAAAGGAATGCTGTATTTATCACATTCTTGGAGTTCAGTGGAGCCCTGTGGGCATCAGGTCAGCAGAGCAAAATTAGTCTTTGCATCTGGGTCCAAAAGCATGGAACCTTAAATACCCTACCAGAGCCTATTAAGTGAGAGCTCTTTGCCCAATTTAAATGCAAAACTGGACACTCTTGCCCAGCCTTGCCAAAGACCACATCTTCACTCAGTTTTTAATTAGTCTGATTCACGCTTAAGGACAAAGGGGCAATTTTCTGTTTGTGAGCCAGCAGGGACTTGTTTGCTGAATGTTATTTTTCTCCCATAGGATCCTGCCTGTAGATCCCAAACCCTTCTCTGCCAGTAGGAAACTTGCTCCTTTTGGAAGCCCAACATTAGCAAGTGTGGATCCCCAACTATTATATGCAAAAAAAAAAAAAAAAAAATGGTTCATCTTGGAGTCGGAAACTTTCTCAGCAACATAAGAAGTAAGAATATTTCATTACTTCAGTGGTCCTTTGTTAAAATCACTATTTCAGACACTGTATCTTGCATAGTGTGCTGCTACTGAAGCAGTCAACAGTCAGATATTATTAATAGTCTTTTGATTTTTCACAGGATAATAACCATATGAATGATAGGATACTTAAATGTTAAATGGCATGATTAGGACAAACTGAGGTGGAAATTAAGTAATTCAAAATAGTTTTGTATTTCAGAAATCATCTGTAAGACTGTTTCCCAAATAAAGGCAAATCTAGCTCCTATAAAGCATAGTGAATAAATAATACCACCTTACATTTGTCTAGCCCTTTTGTAAGCATTTCCTGATTTGTTCCTCCTGGGAGTTTTGCCATAAAAATGTATTTACACCTTATACATATTTAAAAACCTTTTCCTCCAGTCAAACAAATGGAAAAACATTATTTTCAACCATAATCATATCTCAGGTTTTAGTGACACTCTGATTTTAATTTTTCCACTTCTTCTTTCATTCCCTGTATTTGCTCCCAAAGTTTCTTACCAGTCTAGCCTGCTTCCTGTCTGACTTTCATGAACTAACAGGTTTCAGCATTTTGTATCCCCCATTGCTACCTCCATGCACATTTGTCTTGGAGCCAGGCATCTTGTTCTTTCTTTCCCCTACTCATTTGAATAGAACTCATGATTTCCTTGGATGGCCAGTTGTAGGAGTATCATCATTCGGAGTGAAAAACAAGAACCTTACGGGCCAAAAAGATGACATGATTTGTCTCACCATTCAGAAATATACTGAAAAAATTAGACTTGGAACTGAGATCCTATACTTCCCACTGCCCATCTCCTACCACTTGTAGGCACATGTTCTGCCCACTCATCATCTGTTCCTTCTCCTCTTCACAACGTAGCCGGATTGTTCTTTGATGGACAAGCCCTCCCTGACTCCTGTGCAGTGTTGCTGGAACTCTTAATGGTAAAAACTATAAAGTATTTATTATTATAATCCTTATTTTATGTAGGAAGAGACTAAATCACAGGTTGAGTAACATGCCAAAGGCTACACAGCTAATAGTGATAGAACTATTAGGATTGGATTCAAGGTGGTCCTTGACCACTGTACAATGAATTGTCCCCCTCACCCCTAGAAATATTAAACATTCCTTCTGCATTAAACCAAACATGGATGGATTTATCTGCTGTGGAACTCTATCACACACCAAAATAGTAGAGTAGCTGCTAACTCATAGACAAAAACATCTGATCTAGGCAACCTTAATAATCTTCACTAATGAAGGAGACCAATGGCATAGAAAACTAGGAATATTTTACTTTAGGATTTTTTATATAACTGTGGTGTGTTTTAGAGAAAATATGTTTGACTTTTTGTAATCTAAAAATACTACATTGCTATTTTCTCATAGGCGTCTCTCTCCTGTTTCGTGTTTCCAAACTGTTATTATTGTTAATATAAAACTTATTAATGAAGAATGATTAAACCGAGATGAAAGTTATCCTTGCCGAAGTCACTGGTCGTTAGTACCATCGCAACCCCTTAAGGGGTATAACTTGGTTTCTGGAGGGGAGCTGCTAAGATTTTCCCTCAGAAGATAAGGGAAGACAGTGTGAAATAACAGACATTATACAACTCATTACTACTCAGCTCTGGGAAATTAAGTATGACAGGCTCTGAATCTATGAATTATTTCTGCTAAAGAAACAAAGGGATTGGAATATCATTGATTGGCAAATAGCTTTAACCTCTTCTTCCTCTCAACATCCACAACCAGTAAACAGTCAACTCAACTCCTTGCACTAATTTTGCCAACTAGGATCTTAATTTGTTCTTATATGTCTAGTTGATTCCTGTGTGCTTGATTTATGCTTTGTAAGCAGTGTTAATGAACAATTCATTAGCCAAAATGAATAGTCCCATATTATAAGAGTCCCAGAATAATTATACATTGATGGCTCACAATCGTGATAATCCCTAACATGGCCAATTTAGTATTCATATACTATCTTTCATTTGTACTACAATTCTAATAGTCCTTGGAATCAAATTGAATTTGGTATGAGTTACTTTGCTAGTATAATAATCTGGTTGCTTTGCATGGCATGAGTTGCACTCGTTTTAAGTATTGATCTATTTTGAAAACCTAAATGAGAAGTATATTTCCATTTGGCAAAGTCTTGAGGAAGTTGATCAACTTCCATTTCAGACTTTCCAGGGTCTGTTGCTCTATCATTAGGTGTTTATTTTTTCTGATCGCATGTTCTTAGGAGAATGACCATGCAAATTGGCAGTGGACTTGGCCTGTCATTGGGATAATTAGCATCATGCCACATTGCACTTTGTGCACTCCCTTAATTTTATAGAGAAAATACCTAATCCCAAGCATGAGATGTGAATTGCTTAGAGTCACACAGCAAATTATGGTAGCAGATTTTTATGTTAAAGTTCAAGGAGAGAAGAAAACACAGCTAACAGTTGATCCTTAATGGATTTACCTTGCCCCTACCATGGAATTAACTGCCCTACATCTCAACCACAAAACCTACATAATCCAAAATTGTGTTTGCTATTTGGATTGCATCTTCTTCCTTATTAAATCTCTGCTATTCGTTAATAAACCTCAACAAATCGATCAGTCGTACTAGCTCATTGAATCTCATTGCAGCGCGTTGCAGCTCATTTATCTGATATGAATACTGCATATGAATCCCTTGATCTTAAAGACATCTAGGAAGTAGGATTCTCAGTTTATTGGCTCCTGCAAGCCATGATCATCACACTTAGGATGCAATTTCTGAGTAAGCTGGCCTTTCCTTAATGAAAAAGAACTGAAAACTTTATAGTAGCAAGTGCCATCACTTTCCATTAGCAGACACCACCACCTTCTGGAACACATGGGAAATAAGCCTGATTTTGAATCAAAATCTTTTTTTTTTTTTTTTTTCTGATCTAGCATCTTAATTTGTTCTGCTTAAAGTCCTTATATGTCTATTTGATTTCAGCATGCTTGATATGTGCCTTGTACACTGGCACTTTCCATTTTACCTGTTTTTTTCTTGGACATAAGCATCACCACTTTCTTATTCAGCTGTGAAATTGAAGAACCTTGTTTCCCGTGGGCTTATTGAGCTCCAGAATAAGCTTACAGAATCTCAAAACATCAGCTAGGAGGTGCATACTACAATCAGCAGCAGCTTTGCAGATGCTTTCCCAAGAGCCATAGACTCCCAATGAACAAACACTTAAGTAGACCCACCTGTTCCAGTTTGCTAATGCTGCCACTATGCAAAATACCAGAAATGAATTGGCTTTTATAAAGGGGGATTATTTGGTTACAAATTTACAGTTCTATAGCCATAAAAGTGTCCAACCAAGGCATAAATATGAGTATATCTTCACTGGAGGAAGGCTATTGGCATCCAGTAAACCTCTGTTAGCTGGGAAGGCATGTGGCTGATGTCTGCTGATCCCAGGTTGTGTTCCAGCTCCTCTCTCAGCTCCTGTGCATTCTTCAAAATGTTGCTCTTGGGGCGTTTGTCCTCATTTAGCTCCTCTGGGAGCAAACTCTGGGATAACATAAGTCTGCTTTCAATGGCCGTCTCCAAAATGTCTCTCCCTGTTGCTCTCCAGAATGTCACTCACAGCTGCTCCGAGTTCCTTCTGTTTGTCAGCTCTTTTATATGGCTCCAGTGATTTAATTAAGACCCACACTGAATGGGTGGGGTAACACTCCATGGAAATAATCTAATCAAAGATTTTACCCAAAGTTGGGTGAGTCACATCTCCATGGAAACAACCTAATCCCAATTACCACAAGATTTGATTAAAGATTATGTCTTTTTGTGGGGGACTTAATATATCCAAACTGGCACACCACCTATTCTACCTTTGAAAAATTAACCCAAGCACCTGCTTGCAGTAGACAGGCTATAAAGAGTGATGACAAAGACAGTCGCCAGAAGGATAGACAGGCATGTATTATTGTCCCTTAATATTTACATGCAGCAGCTAAGCTCAGAAAATGAAGATGCTTATGTCCCTAATTGAAGCCAGAGGCCTCACTCAGTGGAATTCTTTTCAAATGGAATGTGCTCCCATGTGACAGCAAGAGTTCTCTCTGCATAAGTTGTGCTAACATAGCCTTGGCCTTCAGGAAGCACACTGTGATTCCACAGGGATACATGGAGAGCTATACTAGCACCTTTGGTCACAGAAGCAAGAAACTGTCCACTGACGAGAGAAAACAAAAAACAAGGACGAAGCACATCTTGAGACTCTGTTGATGCAACATTGGGAATTTGGGGAGTAGGTGATACTCTCCTAGTTCATAATGTCTTACAGTCAAGAATGCAATCTGCAGTTAGCACAAGAACTGGGTGGGATGAGGGAATGGAGGCTCTTGGGCTTAGCCTCGGGTTTGCCTTTCTGGTTGTGTATGCTTTGACCATTGCCACTATTGGTTTCCTGTTGCTTCTGTAACAAATTACCACAAACTGGGTGGCTTAAAACAACATTCTCTCTCAGTCCTGGAAGCCAGAAGTCTGAAATCAGCATCCCTGGGCTGACATGAAGGTTCAGCCAGGCTACACTTCCTCTAGAGGCTCTAGGGGAGTATCCATGCCTTACCTCTTCCAACTTCTGGTGATTACCAGCATTCCTTGGCTTGTGGTGTCAGCACTTTGCTCTCTGCCTCCCTGGACACTTTGCCTTCCCCTCTTCTGTCTGTGGTAAACTCTGCCTCTGACTCCCTCTTAACAGGGCACATGTGACTGCATTCAGGGTCCACTTGAATAATCTAGCATAGACTCCTCCTCTCCAGATCCTTAACTTAATCACATCTGCAAAGGTCCTTATTTTTTCCCATAAACTGTAACATTCACCAAGGGATTAGAATGTGAATATATTTAATAACATTTGGGGGGGGTGTTATTTTTCAGACTCCCACACTGCCATGAACTTTCTTAGCAAAATCTCAACTCTTAACTCTCCATTTAGATCATCTAAATAACCAACATATATTAAGTCAGGAATGGAAGATTTAATCAATAAATATGAAATTCTGTGGTCAATGATATAAGAAAAGTGTGTGTGTCTCATACAAATTATGTATATATCCTTAATATTAAATGCCTGCCTCTCTCACTATGTTTGAAACTCCACAAGGGCAGAATCTACCTCTGCTTCAGTCACCATGGTATAGTCACTTCCTCTCTTAGTTTCCAGCAACATAGTAGGTGTGTGTTCAGTCCTGGTATAGTCACTTCCTCTCATAGTTTCCAGCACATAGTAGGTGTGTGTTCAGTCCTGGTATAGTCACTTCCTCCCATAGTTTCCAGCACATTGTAGGTGTGTGTTCAGTCCATATTTATTGGCTGAAAAAAATGAATGGATCAATGAATGGATGAATGAATAGATAGTTGGGTGAACATGCAGTAGAACTCACATTTTAAGGGAGAATTCATTTGCTGAAGAGAATTCTTTACAAAAGAGGAGATATTTGGATGCCATGCTAAGTGTGTAGGCAGATGCCTATCTGGTATGAATTTTAGGAAGCCAAAAACCCTGAGTTTTTTTCTGTATCCTCTGGGTGATTGTCTCATGGCTTCAGTTAGATTCACAGTATATAAGAATTGGAGACACTTTAGAAACCAACTTATCTACGCCTTCATTTTACAGAGGTTTTTCAAGTAGACTGGAGGAAATGTATGTCAAGCGAAAGGAAATCAACCCCCAAGAAGAATTACATCAAGAAGCAGTAACACTTAATAGGCCAGTGATGGGCTATTTAAGGATAGAATTTTTTAATCAATGTACATAAAAATGAAATGACATTTCAAGTCTGAATGAGGCAGCTGGGTCCTCAGGGGATCCTAAAAGGAAAGGAAGCTGCAGTATAAAAGGATCGGGGTGGGGGTCAAAACATGGTCTTCTTTCTTTGACCCAAATCTGCAAATTTCTAATGCACTTTCTGTGTCTCAACCCTTCTGGTAGGCAATTTCATGTGGATTATCTCATTTCTCCCAACTCCAAGTGGTAGAAACAATGATCCCTTGTTGGGATGTATTGGATCCCACTCCCACCTCCTCCTCTTACCCTTCTCTATCAAGGAGCAATGAAGAAGCAAACAAATGTAATAAGAGATGAGGACTATTTCTTCCTAGGAACAGAGGAATAGACACTAAGAGTGAATGTGAATGTGGGGTGTTTTTTTTTTTTTTTGCTTGGTTTGTTGTTTTGGCTGGGTGGTTGGTTTTTAGGTGATCTAGAATGACGACTGAGAACTCACATTACTAGGGAGACCCAAGTGTAACTGGAAAAACAATATTCATCGTTGCTCAGGGAACTGGAGCCCATCCCACCCTGAAGCCTGAGAGGAGCCGAAGGTAGATCAGTTGGAGATGCAGAGGGACATCGTCCTACCATGGCAAGGGCTGGAGGTCTCCTGAGGGACTTGGTGGAGGGCACTGGCCTGCGCCCTTGGGGAGGGGTCGGGCGAGCAGACCCTAGAGGACACTTGAGGCCTCCTTGTGGACATGCATTCTTTAAAGGAGGACAAGAGAATGTCTAAATCCCAAGCTTTTGTTTTCCTATCTGGTAATAACATTCCATACAGAAATTGCACATTGACTTGGAGAGTGAGCAGGAGGGAAACCGATGTGACCGGGTGTCAAGGGAGGGGCAGCCTGGCTCTGAACATTCCTTCCATGCTCTGGACAGGGCAAGGTGGGAAAGTGGTTAGAGATGTAATTCACACAGGCTGTTGGCAGCAGCAGCACATCCAAGGAGAGAAGCACAACCTTGTAGGCCTGGAAGAAAGCTCAGGACCAGAGTCGGTTTGACTAAAGTAACAGAGCTGTAAGACAACACTCACTCACTTGGAGACAGGAAATCGGAGACCCCGGGTAACACTAAAATACATAATAACTGCACTTTTTAGACAACAAACTGAGTCCAAGAGACACAGGAGACAGTAGCAAAGAAAAGAGCTAGAGGGCAATATGCAATGTGAGTCTCTTTCCTGTACCACCAGAAAGGAAAAAGGCTTGAATATGTTATATTTAAGTTCATGAAATATTAATCACCAAACAGCATCTTTTCTGATAAAATATTTTTCCTATATAACAGAGTTAAAATTTAAAATCCAGAGCAAGACAATCATCAATCACTAAAACATTTAAAATATTAGGCAAGCAGAAAGGTCTTTGTTGTGAATAGCTTTAGCAAAATTGTTGATAGATATTACATCTTCTGTTTTTTCCCAATGCCTCATAGGACCTGTTAAATGCTGCTGTACCAGAGTATTTTTAAATAGTTTTTAGTTTGTTTTTAATTTGGAAAAAGAACATTCTGTATCTGCAGATACAGTAACAAGAATTGTCAAAAATAAAAATAAATGCCTTATTTAAAAAATTGTATAATTTAATTTTTTACAACAACAAATGCATCTGTCAGTTTTCATTTTTGTTAATTTTCACTGTATAATGACTTTAGGTAAAGGAAAAGTACATTTAAACAAAGATTCCAAGAAATCAATGAAAATTTGTTTACATTATTCTAAATTTCCCATAAGTGACTTTTTATGTATTTCAATTAACTGGATTGGAGTAATGCAAAAAGTCAGGAAAAGTAATTTACCCTGAATCTTATATCTGTCTACCAAAGAAGTTCCTATACAAATAACAAGGTGAGGGAAAAAAAAAAAGATGAACTATACAACCTTTACTTTGCCTAAAACGACTGTTAAATATGAGAGTCTGGTTCTTAGTCTGTCAACAGACCAGAATAAAATACAAAAATATTGTCAAACCTTGGTGAAATTTAAACAGGGACAATTTTTTAAAATGGCAAATATGATAGAAAATTTTAAATTCAACCTACACTTCCAGACAATGGTATTGTCCAAGACATAATGATACAGGTATCAGGCAAAAGAACCAACTATCTAAGTGCTCTCCTCCTTAACTTTGCTGATGCCTGCTAAGTCTTTTGTATCATTTGGGCTAAAAAATCAAGCCAACATTAAGAACTTTCAGAGGAAAACTGGATGTGCAGGGGAGTCTATTGATGATCTGTTTATTTACCAGAAGCAGGTCCAGGTGTGCTCAAGTGGATCTCTAGTAAAACAGAGTCTAAATCTCACACACAAACACACACACACACACACACACACACACAATGATAATGCAATGACCTTCTATGACAGACATGACTTACCCTGCTTGTGTTCATTTATTTATTTTATCAGAGTGAAGAAAGTCATTCTCACAACTGGTGACTCAGGGATTTGAGAATAAGACTTAAAGGGTGATTTACTCCTTAGCAGTCATCAGAGAATAATCAAAGAATCATGAAGATATACACCAATCTTAATAAAATTTCTCCCATAGCTCCACACTGAAATCTGTACTATCACTACCTGGAATGCAAAGGTTATTACATGTTTGCTTTAAAACTATTCATTACACTGCCCACAAATGGCTGTTACACTGTTAATATACATGTTCTATTACAAAATTTTAATTATCTGGGAGAAAAATCTAGGAATATCATTAAGACATTAAAACATGTAGTAAAGAAGTATACATTGTCTGCTCCCATAGGTAAAGGGGAAGAGGAGAAGGAGGGAGCTCACCTTCTTAAATAAGCTGGTAATAATGATAGGAACATAGATTCACATCTTAAAAAATTAACTGCAGTTGATTTAATCTTAGCTATCTGGGGGGAATGAGAGAGTGTAATGGAGCAATAATGTCAATGAAAAACTACGAAGTCAAAAAATATGCATTCTGTAATATTAAGTGAAAAAGAATATATTTATTAGCTATGCAACTGGTGCAGATATTTAAAATTAAAATTTTACATTGAAAAAGGCTAAAAAGGTAAAATATCCCAACATAAACATTGATTTGTTTACAAAATGTGATTGTGGGAAATTTTTGCTTTGTCTTTTTTATTTAATGTCGATTTTCAAAAAAAATTGAATAAAGAAAAATCATGCCATGATATCATAGACCAGTGACTAAAGAAGCCAGCCAAAGTGAACTCTGCTTTCCAGTGGTGACATGCTGGGTTTTGAAGACTGGGTACTGATCTGTCATGACCAAGTATGTGGAAGTTTCCACTCTCCTGAAGCCTTAAAGCCCTAGAACCAGCTGCGATCAGCTACGATCAGCTGTGCTGGCTTACTGGCCCCATTGCACTGTGATATTTGATTCCAATATTAACTAGTTGGAACTAAGAAAGTCATTTGCCCACTTGACCCCAGACATTGAACTGGATGGTTTAGTACATTGAACAAGATTGAGCTAGGGACTGAGTCTCTTTTCCATTTAAAGTTAGGTTTATGTGATTAAATGGCAAGCTTAGGTTTGCAATGTACTCATTTGCAATCTATGTTCTAACAAACAAGCTCTGCTCCAAGCGATACCTTCAAGGTTAACAATACCACAACAAATGGTAATGTTTAAGAAAGAGAGAGTTGCTTGGTTCACTCCACCCATCTGTTGTCAGACAGAATCCACAGTGATGGAGAGAGCACATCTTTTATAGGGCAATTGTTTTATAGAGCAGCCAGGCGTACTCGTAATTGGTGCTTCAAGTACTCAAGCCAAGAAAGTGTCAGGTTGACAAGCTCTAAGGATCAATCTTGATAATTAATTGAATCTCAAAACAGTGAAGAGTCAATAGATGTGCATGTTTGCACTTCTGGATCAAAGCCTGGTTAGGAGGTTATTTCCGAGAAAAATAATTCATGCTTAATAGGAGCTCTGGAGAGCCTTTAAAAGGATCCACTGAAAAAGAGAAAAACAAAAGGATCAATCCTTTAAAGACATGGTCTAATCTGACAGTGGGTGGTGAGGAAGAAATTTTACTTGGAAAACTAGCTTTTGTGTAAGCCCTCAATATTAGTTAGGACTCAGATAGGATTTTATCTCTAAATATACTTAGTGTCTTCATACAATAAATATGTCTTTAATCTGATTTCCTTTTGAAAGAAAACCCCTTCTAGATCAATTTTCTCCAACTTAACCTATCCCCTCTCTTTTTCTTGAATCCATTTTTCTTTCTTTCTTTCCTGTTTTCTTCTTTCTTTTCTTCTTTCTTTTTCTTTCTCTTTCTTCGTCTTTCTTTCTTTCTTCATTTCTTCTTTCTTTCTTTCTTTTCTTTTCCTTCCTCTCCTCTCCTTCCTCTCCCTCTCCTCCTTCCTTCCTCCCTCCCTCCCTCCTTCCTTCCTTCCTTCCTTCCACTCATTTTCTTTTTTGAGGCTCTGGTAAATCCTCCCTTTTCTATGAACCCTCTCCACTCTTTCCAGCCATCGTAGTCACCCCATCCACTTGTAAATCCATGCTGGTTTGTCAGTAACGATGGCCTGCTCTGGAATCTTCTTTGTAACACAGAGGGATGAATATTTCTTTCCTGTATCTCAAAATTTCTTCAGTGGCTCACATTATAGTGAGGGAAGTTTAAGGAGAAAATGTATTGAAAAAAATTAGTGCAATGCCTAACCCATAAAAGTTGCTCAACAAATACTAGTCCACCCCCTAACTGGAACCAAGGCAACAATTCATAAGGGCCAGAAAGGGAAGAAATACTGAGATTTGAGCAGGGAAGGGAAGTGTAACCTGGAAATAGGGTGAGTCTGAATACAAGGGCTGGTTCACATTTTCCACACTGGGTAGTTACTGTTTATGGCATCATCTTGTATCATGCCCCCACCCAAGCCAGGCAAATAGTAAATGTTAATAAAAGATTGTGAAAGATTGTTGAAAAAGGGTTGCCATAGCACCATCCTACTGACCTCTTCATCCTACCTCTCTCAAGATGCCAGAGAGATATTTGTTTTTCCCATTGCTTTGCTTTGTTTTGTTTGGAAATGTTTTTTACTTGATAAATAAAGTAATTTTTAAAAAAAGATGCCAGAAGCTTGTATTTCCCCAGCTGAAACTATTGCTCCTCCTCTTTAAATCCATCTGTGCCCTTCCTCTGTCCCTGTCTAAGGGCACTTACCTTCTCCCATATCACGTACTCCTCTTTGGGCAAATGGCATCACTCCTCTTCCAGCTTGTAAAGCCCTTGAGACCAGGGCCTGCCTAGCCTGATTCACCACTGGACTCAGAGTCAGAACTTTCAAGTTCTAGATCGAGTCCTACTGGCTGGGTGACTCTCAGCAAGGCTTTGTCTACATTCTGTTTTCTCAGCTATCCTCACGGTGTTGTTACAAGGTTACTACCAGACTGTGCAAATGGAGACCTTGCACCAAGATTTCATAGTTGATAAATGACAGATCTGGTTCTGGAAAGAAAGAGAGAGAGTGAGGGAGGGAGGGAAGGAGGGATGGGGAAAGAGAGAGGAAGGAGAAAAATGAAGCAGGAAAAGAAAGAACAAAAGAACAAAAAGAAAAGGAAAGGGAAAGAAAGAGAAAGGAAGAGAAAAGAAGGAGAGGAAGGGAAGGGAAGTGAAGTGAATGAAAGAGAAGAAAGGAAAGGTGTGAGAGGGAGAGAAAGTTGCTCCGTGCACAAGCAAGTGCCAGCGTGTGTTAGCAGAGACCCATGCAAGCCTTTAGGGTGTTGCTAATGCTCACTCTTCAGGAAGGGATCACTTAGGTGAAGCAGGTAGCTTTTAAACTGTTTGCTTCACCTCCCTCCCAATCCCTATATCCCTCAACATCTGTCTTAGAAATTGGGAAAAAGGAAGGGAGGTTTAGGCCAGTGGGGGAAAAGGTTCTCTATGCTTTACTCTCAGTTCAACCAGATCAATTCTGATTTTCTGTTTATAAGATTGTTATTTCACAAAACATTTGGTTGGATTAAAGGGGGACTCTGTTATTGAAACTAATTTTTTTTTTTTACCATTATTGGACTCTAAGCCCCACATCTGTCTGATAAGGAATTTAAAATCCAGAATCTGTATGTTTTGCCCAAAACTAAAAAGCTAGTTAGTGGTAGGCCAAGAAAGCCTTGCTTTAACTTTGGTAGTTCCCAAATGTAGGAGTACTTGCTTGCATTCCGAAACAGCTAAATAATGCCATCTTGTGGTTCCCTTTGCCTGTTCTCCAAAAAGAGAATTAAAGAAATTCTTTTCTAACAGTGTTTGAATGCTCCTCTTCGATGCAGGAGCAAATATTTACTTACATGTTTCTGTAACCCCTACACCTAGCACGGTGTCTGGCCCACAGGTTTCTCTAAATTTTGGTTGAAATAGCAAATGATGCCTTGGGAATAGAAATTTTCAGATGGCAAAAAGAATATTTATGGAAAATTCCTATCCTGATTTCCAAAAATATCTGAAGAGGACAAGCCCATCTAGGAAGATAGATATGGTTCTAACAGTTGCCCTTCTTGGCTGTTCTGCAATGAGAGAGAGAAAGTTAACAAACAAGTCAGGTTCATCTTTAAGAGCTCAAGGAACTAAAAGGAACAGTAACCTCTTTCCCTAGGTTCAAGTTGCTGAATTGCTGATGTCACAAGATGGCAGCATCAGCCTCACTTGCACCCCTAAATAAAAGGGGTTTATTACACCTCTGATGTTCTAATGTATTGGAGTAGCTAGAAGTAAATATCTGAAACTACCAAACTTCAACCCAGTAGTCTGGACTCCTGGAGACGATTATATAATAACGGAGATTACAAGGGGTGACAGTGTGATTGTGAAACCTTTGTAGATCACACTCCCTTTATCTAGTGTATGGATGGATGAGTATAAAAATGGGGATAAAAACTAAATGACAAATAGGGTAGGATGGGGGGGATGTTTTGGGTGTTCTTTTTTTACTTTTTTTTTTTTTTTACTCTTATTCTGATTCTTTCTGATGTAAGGAAAATGTTCAGAAATAGATTTTGGTGATGAATGCATAACTATATGATCATACTGTGAACAGTTGATTGTATACCATGGATGATTGTATGGTATGTGAATATATTTCAATAAAACTGAATTTAAAAAAAAGGGGGGGGGTCTTATTGTACCAGCAGAAATCCACCCACCCATTTGTGCAGAAAGGAGTTCTGTGTTTGTTCAACTTCCTTCACCTCTTTCTTAGACAACCTGAGAGATCTTTCTACATTTTTGTGTGTTTTGATATCTTCAGGGTGTCATGGAAGTGATGTGTAAAAGTTTCAGTAAAAACTAAAACATGGAAATGGAGAGTACCTCTTGCCCTATAAGTATCTATTTCCATCCCTGATACACATAAAGATGAAGGAAGCAACATTGCAAAGAAGAGCATTGGGCCCCTAAATGGTGGATTCTGCAAGGGCAAATTGAGTTCAGTGGCAGAGGGGAGTGGATGTAGGGACAGTGCAACTACTGACACCAGAACCTCTGCTGCACCACATTTTGGTGGCACTCCTGGGGAAATAGAGCCATTGTCTTATCTTGGGTTCCCCCGAAAGCAGAACCTGAGACAAAGACTCAGATGCATGTCTTTCATTTGGGAGATGATCACAGGAAGCACAGTGAGGGAGTGAGATGTGAGACAGGGAAGGGAAGGAAGCTGGACACGTGCATGTTAACAAGAGTGTTGTTGCTGTGGGCTCTGGAGCTCAGTCCTTCTGGGACCCCCCAAAAGACTGTGTAGAATATGTTTCTGAGTCATCCCACTGAGAGGCAAAGAAGCTGCTGTATTCATCCACCAGCTCCCTCCTGTCTTCCCTTATTAATTGAGGGTAGAACCTGATGGCATTAACTTCCCTGCCTTCCGGACTGTCCTAAGGGGAGCCAAGCATGCTCCTTCAGCAGAGAACTCCTGGCAGAGATGCAGGAAGCCACCGGCAGGGACTGGAACCCTTGCTGGTGATCTCAAGGTCGGGCTGGGGGATCATGGGCAGTGATGGATCCGTAAAATCCATCACTTACACCTCTCATATCCATTCACATCCCACCTCAAATCTACCCTGTCCTAGCAATGGTTCTTCAAGGTGGGGACCAGTCTCAATTCACCCCTCAAAATATGATCTACAACAGGAGAGTCAGGGACAAGCTGCTGCCCCTAATGCTGAAATCCACGTTCATCTTCACACTCTTCTACCTAACATTCTAGATTCCCCTCACCATCAGTTGGCAAATCTGCTGGTCTAGGTTGTATGCCCAGTGGGGTGACACATTGTTTCTTCTCTGAGGCATCAGAGCTCCTGATTCCCTTGCCTCTGCCTATCTGTGATTGTGGCAATTGCTCGTTTACTATTAAAACCAGCCATAGAATCACCTAGAGACACACCCACCTTCCCCCAATGAATCCCTTGAATTCCAATTGTATTTCTCCCTGTCCTCATTATATAGTAGCAACAATGGTCAGAAAATACCACTGGCCAGGAGATGCAGGGAGACACTATAGAGTGCATGAGGGGTGCAATGACCTGTGGAATGGGGCAGAGATATATGAGTGGGGCCCTGACAGAATGTGCATCTCTATATGTGAACATGAAAAGCAATGACATGAGACTCTAAACAGCAAAACCCCTTTTCCATCTCCCTATTCCCCCATAAGACATAATAATCTAGGAAGACATGACTTACTTGTCAAGACCATCTTTACCTCTGTCAACTCAGAGGGGACCTGGAACAGTTCGGGGCGGGTAGAAAATTATTCTACGGGTCCTGGTCTAGCTTCTCTTTAGAGTTAGAAACAGTACTATGGGGAATCTTACTCTGCTGGCAAAAATCACAGCTGCTTTATGGACATGAAGAGGAGGGAGTGATATTGTAAAAAGTTAAAACTCCTGCCTGAATTAAATGCAATCTCACAACTAGTGAGATCTGAGTATTAACACAAGGTTCTCACACCCGAGTAAAGCCTAGAACAGTCTGATTTCAGTGTGAAAAGTATAGGTTGGGGTTCAAAAACCGGCTTTGCTTGTACTAACTGAGGAAATTTAGGCAGATCTCTTACTTAAATTAAATATAACCCAAATGTGACTGGGGTTCCTTAGGTAACCACTACTCTTATTCTGCACCCACCAGGTTGCAGGGCTTAGCACACACACACAAAACTCAGCTCTGTCACAATTATTACTAAAGGGATACAGTCTGAATAATTAATAGTGTTGAATGTATTAGTTAATAATATTAATAGTTGAATAATTAATTATAAGGAAGATGGAGAAGAGGGTTTCCATTTACTGTGTAGCAAAAGATATTTAAATGCCTCCTTAGATAATTCTAATCTGCCACACGAATCCATCTCTGGTATCTGGCTACCTCATCCTGTCAGTAGCTGTGACCAATTCTGTTTTCCATCTCAGCTTGAATAAGCCATATGTGAAAAACCAAAATCCAATGGTTAGCTCATTCCACCTCTCTCAGAAAGCATCTCTATAACTATATCTTTGAATGCTCTTAATTGCAAACAAAAGAAGATGATTCTGACTAATCATCAAAAGACATTGTGTATCTCACAGAATTTGGTGGAAGCCTGGAGAACAAAGTTTGAGGCCATGCCCCAGAAATGTTGACAAAATCCATGTTTTAGTACTGGCCTAATTAAGAGTTAAATTTCTGCTGCTGCTCTCCACAAAAACTAGAGAAACCCACTGTGGTGATCTGAAGTTGCATGTACCCCAGACAATATCATGTTCTTAAAGCTAATCCACTCTTATGGGTGTAAACCTATTGTATTAGTTAGGGTTCTCTAGGAAAACAGAACCAACAAGAGATATCTGTAAATATAAGACTTTATGAAAGTGTCTCATGCAACTGTGGGGAGGCACAAGTCCAAATTCCGTAGAGCAGAGTGTAAGAGTCCAAATTCCATAGAGCAGGCAGAAAATTGGCAACTCTGATGAAGGTGTTCGATGAACTCAGGAAATGCTTTGCTGGCTAGCTAAAGTAGTGAAGTCCTCTCTCTCTGTCTCTCCATTAAAAGTCTTCAACTGATTGGATTAAATCCAGCTGATTGAATTCTCTCATTGCAGGAGACATGCCCTTTGTTGATGTAATCAGTCACAGGTGCAGTCAATTGATGATTAAATAAACTGGTTTATTAACCAGCCACAAAGGCCCTTGCAGTAATGGTTAGGCCAGTGCTTGCTTGACCAGACACCTGGACACCATCACCTGGCCAAGTTGATACATGAATCTAACCACCACACTTATTGTGGGTGTGGACCCATGGTAAGTAAGATCTTTTGGTGAGTAGGATCTTAAGTTGAGATGTGACCCACCTTATTCAGGATGACTCATAATCCTCTTACCAGACTCCTTTATAAGAGGATAGAAGACAGAGCGTAGACATAGAAAAAAGCCCCAGAGAAGCTCAGAGACAAAAATCAGAGAAGCTGAGAGACAAGGATATGCACAGAAACTCAGAGAAGAAGCAACTAAAACCAGAAGCTGGAAACAACAAAACCTGGAAAAGAAGGAAGAGACCAGCAGACATCACCATGTACCTGGCCATGTGACAGAGGAGTTGAGGACTGCTGGTAGCCAATCTTTGGGGAGAAGGTACAGTCCTGTTGATACCTTGATTTGGACATTTTCCACGGCCTCAGAACTGTAAACTTGTAAGTTAATCTCCATTGTAAAAGCCAACCCCTTTCTGGTATATTGCATTTCATCAGCTTAGCAAACTAGCACCCACCACCCTAACCCTTCCCACCTGGCCACTGGCGCCATCTCTCTGATGCCAGGACTTTCCTGGGATTAGCCTGCTATCATGGCTATCCACAAAAGCTGTTCATCTCTGCCACCACACTTGGGAAGTGAAGAGCCTCCTTTTCAAAAGTCCTGTGTTGATGAATCTGATGGCTTAAGACCAATTCCCCAATTGAAAAGCCATCTGGAGAACAGTGTTGTGTAAGTTCTAACTTGGGCAGCTGGATCTCTTAAGAGAGGAATTAACAAGCATAATAAAGCTGTCAAAAGGTGTTGGCCAAAAGAAAACATGGCAAGTATTCATTTCAATGACCAGCTGTGTATTCGAATCTATTGGGATGAGAGACGTGGAAGAGAGTAGGGTATATAAAAAAAAAAAAAAAATAAGATGTTTTTCCATTTATCATTACCATAGTGGACATTGAGGTTGATTTGACTGCAGAGAATTAGTAGAAGCAATTATGATAATTTCATGCTCTTGTCAGAGAAAGGTAATGTAATGAATGGCCATATGACCCCAATTGGGCCAATGATACATGGAGATATCTGATAGGGCTTATCTGAGAGAGGATTTTAGTCTTAAAAGGGAGTCACACCACAGCCCCCTTTGTCCAGTGTATGGATGGATGAGTAGAAAAATGGGGGGGGGGGGGCACCCAGTGTTCTTTTTTACTTTAATTGTTCTTTTTCACTTTAATTTTTATTCTTATTATTTTTGTGTATGTGGTAATGAAAATGTTCAAAAATTAATTTTGGTGATGAATGCACAACTATATAATGGTACTGTGAACAATTGAATGTACACTTTGTATGACTGCATGGTATGTGAATATATCTCAATAAAATTGAATTTAAAAAAAGGGGGAGTCACAGAAACATACTTTCTTCAACTGAGTATTTTCATATCTAGATATAATGCCCAGAACTTCTAGAATCATCTTGATATAAACCTCATAATGAAGCCAACAGTGAGAATGATAAAGTGGAGGCTGGTCGTGGTGGATTGAATTATGCATTCCAATTTAGACATGTTCTCGGTCATGAGTTGCTTTCCTGTGGGTGTGAACACACTGTAAATAGATCTCTTGAAAATGTTATTTTAGTTAATGTGTGGCCTGATTGAGTTGGGCCTTTATGAGCAGAAGAAATTCAGACAGAGGGAGAGAGCCACAGGGAGGAGCCAGAGGCCGGAAGTCAGAAGAACCCAGAAGAAAAAGGAGAGGACAATGCCATGTGAAGGTCAAGCCAAGGACCCACAGAATTGCCCACCAGCCAGAACACAATGGACCCCAGGAGGAAGCAACCCTTCTGTCCTCTGAAACTATGAAATGATAAGTGTGTTGTTGAAGCCAACCCACTGTGTGGTATTTGTCATAGAAGTCTGGTAAATAAGACAGATGGAAAGATGTGGATCCTTGATAACATCCTACAATCAGTCTTAAGCATATTTTTCTTCTGGGCTTCTTGTTATGTGAGATAGGAAAATTCCTTACTGCTTAAGCCAAGTCCTATTACTTACAGGGAAGAAAACACCTTAAGTGATGATGAACTTGGCACAGGGAATGCTGCATGTTTAGTGCATAAATGCAGAATTCCTCAGGTATGAGACTGAGCCAACACAAGGGATCAGATTGTTAAGTCAGTCTCACATAAATCGGAGATCTTACTCAGTATCAAGGGGTATTGGTTATGGTTCTCTAGGGAAACAGAATCAACAAGAGATATCTATAGATACAAGATTTATAAAAGTGTCTCATGCAGCTGTGGATATGCAAGAATCCAAATGCCATAGGGCAGGCAGCAGACTGACAACTCCAATGAAGATGTTCAATGAACTCTTCAAGAAACGAACTGGCAACTTTGACGAACTCCTCAGGAAATGCTTCGCTGGTCAGCTGAAGAAGAAGTGAAGGTCCTCTAGCTGTCTGCTTAAAAGTCTTCAACTGACTGGATTAAATCCAGCTGACTGCATTCTCTCATTGTGGAAGACATGCCCTTCGTTGATGTCATCAGTCACAGCTGCAGCCAGTTGACTGATGATTTAACAAACCAGCCTTCTGGTTTATCAAGCAGGCACAAATGTCCTTGCAGCAATGTTTAAGCCAATGCTTGCTTGACCAGACACCTGGGTACCATCACCTGGCCAAGTTGACACATGAACCTAACCATCACAGTCCACTTGTCAGTTATACATATCACCTAAAATCTCTAAGTAGAGAAAAATAACAGACATATATTTTGTATAACAATACTCCACTGTTCATCATACAACTGGAAACACACTAAATCTCTCCAGAGTAAGGTACAAGTCCTTGGGTGACATTAACTCTTAAAATTGATTTCCTTTAGCTTAAATACTGCAGAATGAACAATACAGCTTATGTCATATGATAAGGGGATAAGACAGAAGAAAGCAAAGATATTTGCTTTACAGACAAATACAAACACAATCATAACAAAACAAGGAGGAAATATTCATGCCATCATAATCCTCATTTCTCTAACTGGTCACGTGGCTGTAGTTCATATTTATCACTACCTTCTTCACTACCCATCCCATGTTCCCTTTACCCTCAGCAAGCACTTCAGCTGGCCATGGTTCTTTGCCTGGTGGGGTGACCCAAACCTTCATTCCTAAAGTTTCTTGGCCATTGGCAGTCCTGGCTGGATTGGGTTGTTGCAGTTTTTCATTGACTTTAATCACAAGGCATGGTAGTACTAAGAGACACCTTAGGGGATCTCCTGTATTCCAGGAAAACTCTTCTTTACCTCCATTGTGTAGTTGCAGTGCTATTTCCCCTTGATAGTCAGGATCAATCACCCCAGTACAGTAATCCCCTTCCTTGCCTGTTGATTCAGAGGCATAAGAAGCCCAAATGGCCAGGTGGCAGTTTTAACTTCCAGTTCAAAGAGATTATTGTTGTGTTTCCTGGTGGAAGCACTCCCCCTTTTGGAACAAAGACTTGTAGACCAGCAGAGCTTATGCTTGTGGGAACAGGAAGCAAAAATTTACCTAGCGGATCACTAGGAGTGATAGTGAGTGATGCCACTCCTGTTTCCACCCCTTGATTCCTGGACCCATGAATCCTGGTTATGGCAGAAACAGCACCATAGAGTGGACACTGATTCAGAGCACACACAACCTCCTGGAGAACACTGCCCCAGCACTGCAAGACATTGCCATCTAGTTGGCACAATATTTGAGTCTTCAACAGGCCATTCCACTGTTCTATCAACCCAGCTGCTTCTGGATGATGGGGAACATGGTAAGACCAGAGAATTCCATGAGCATGTGCCCATTCCCTCACTTCATTTGCCGTGAAGTGGGTTCCTTGGTCCAAAGCAATGCTGTGTGGAATACCATGACAGTGGATAAGGTACTCCATAAGTCCATGTACGGAAGTTTTGGCAGAAGTGATTCATGCAAGGAAGGCAAACCCATATCCAGAATATGTGTCTTTTCCAGTAAGAACAAATCACTGCCCCTTCCATGATGGAAGTGGTCCAATGTAATCAACCTGTTACCAGATAGCAGGCTGATCACCTCAGGGAATGGTGCCATATCGGGGACTGAGTGTGGGTCTCTGCTGCTGGAAGATTGGGCAATTAGCAGTGGCTGTGGCCAAGTCAGCCTTGATGAGTGGAAGTCCATGTTGCTGAACCCATGCATAACCTCCATCCCTACCACCATGACCACTTTATTCATAAGCCCATTGGGCAGTAGCTGGAGTGCCTGGGGAAAGAGGCTGATTGGTGTCCACCAAACAGGTCATTTCATCCACTTGGTTATTGAAATCTTCTTCTGCTGAAGTCATCACCCTCTGGTGAACATTCACACGGGACATGAATATCTTCATGTTTCTTGCCCACTCAGAAAGGTCTATCCACATACCCCTTCCCCAGACTTCTTTGTCACCAATCTTCCAATCATGCTCCTTCCAAGTCCCTGACCATCCAGCCAAACCATTAGCAACAGCCCATGAATCAGTATACAGATGCACCTCTGGCCAGTTCTCCTTCCAAGCAAAGTGAACAACCAGGTGCATGATCGAAGTTCTGCACACTGAGATGATTCTGTTTCTCTGGAGAACCCTAATACAGATTTGGGTAGTGTGCCAGTTTGAATGTATTATGTCCCCCAAAATACCATTATCTCTGATGCAGTCTTGTGTGGGCAGACATATTAGTGTTGATTAGATTGAAATTCTTTGATTGATTGTTTCCATGGAGATGTGACCCACCCAACTGTTAAGTGATAACTCTGATTAGATAATTTCCATGGAGGTGTGACCCCACCCATTCAGTGTGAGCCTTGATTAGTTCACTGGAGCCCTATAAAAGCTCAGACAGAAGGAGTTAGCTAGCTATAGCCATGAGGGACACTTTGAAGAATGCACAGGAGCTAAGAGAGGAGCTGCAGATGAGAGACAGTTTGAAGATGGCTGTTGAAAGCAGACTTTTGCTACAGAGAAGCTAAGAGAGGACAAACACTCCAAGAGCAACTGAGAGTGACATTTTGGAGAGAAACTGCAACCTAGAAAGGAACATCCTGGGAGAAAGCCATTTTGAAACCAGAACTCTGGAGCAGATGCCAACCAAGTACCTTCCTAGCTAGCAGAGGTTTTCTGGATGCCATTGGCCATCCTCCAGTGAAGGTATCCAATTGTCAATGCATTACCTTGGACACTTTATAGCCTTAAGACTGTAACCGTGTAACCAAATAAACCCCCTTTTATAAAAGCCAGTCCATTTCTGCAAAAAGGCAGCATTAGCAAACCAGAACACTGTGTAACCTAATAACCCCCTTTATAAAAGCCAATCTATTTCTGGTGTATTGCAAAAGGGCAGCATTAGTAAATCAGAACAGGTAGCAAGAGTTGTTTTTGAGAAGCAGATTCTTAAAGATTAGATTTCTCAGTTGGTTCTGGGGTTGAGGAAATTGGTTCTCTAATCTTATTAGATGAAAATGCACTAGTGAGTCTATTTCCAATGATGGAGATGGCACTGAGAGACCATTGTGTGAATTGGAGATATGCAAAATATCACCATTGATACACTTACTCAAGTGTTCGTAAGAGGAAAGGCTCTGGGTGACAGATATTTGGTAACTTTGCAGTTTTGTTGAGTTAAAAAGCATAATAATGTTGACTGGTTGTTCCTAAATACACAAGATAAATTTGTTAAAGAAAATGATGAGCTCAGGGCTTCAAATTCCCAGATCAAATACTGCAAGAAGGATATAAAAATTTTGTATGTGCCCTGAAAGACAATCTTATTTCTTGTAGTCCTAGACTTGAGAAGTCTAAAAACTAGACCTTGAGTCTCATTGGGCAAGTGTCTGAATTACAACTGAATTCCCAAAGTTTCAGGGTGTCTGGTGTTAAAGTGAATGCATCAATTGGGAAGAATGAGATCCTGAGAATTGGAATGGGGATGTTCTGGTTTGCTAATGCTGCTGTTAGGCAAAATACCAGAAATGGATTGGCTTTTATAAAGGGGGTTTATTTGGTTACATATTTACAGTCTGAAGGCCATAAAAATTAAGGCATCAACACAAGGGTACCTTCATCAAAGGAAAGCCAATGGTGTCTGGAAAACCTCTGTTAGCTGGGAAGGCAAGTGGCTGGCATCTGCTTATCCCAGGTTGTGTTCCAGCTCCTCTCTCAGCTCCTGTGTGTTCTTCAAAATGTTGCCCTTGGGGCATTTTGTCCTCTTAGTTTCTCCAGAGCAAACTCTTGGGTAGCATCTCCAAAGCATAGCAAAAGTCTGCTTTCAACTGCCATCTCCAAAATATCTCTCTTAGCTGCTCTCTAAAATGTCACTCTCAGCTGCTCTTGAGGTCCTTCTGTTTGTGAGCTTTTTTATAGGACCCAAACATGACAAGGTCTCAAGCAGGCCTTGAAGGCATGAGAAAGTTACAGGAAGAAGTGGCCCAAATGAGCATTGCCCCCATTCCTGTCATTACCTTCTTTTTCTCAGTACACAACTAAGGCTCCTGAGAGAGCTCCCTATGATCAGTTGACTGAGGAAGTGAAAATTCAGCCCTAGTTTGCAAATGGTTCTGCACTGTATACACATGCCACCAAAAAAAAATGGATAGCTGCTGCACTACAACCCCTTTCTGGGACATCCCTGAAGGGAAGTAGCAAAAAAGAAATCCTCCCAGTATTGACAAAACTTTGAAAAGTGCATCTGTTTGTTCATTTTGCTTGGAAGGAGAAATGGCTGGAGGTGCATTTGTACACTGATTCATGGGCTCTACCCAATGGTTTGGCTGGAGGGTCAGGAACTTGGAATGAACATGATTGGCAAATTGGTAACAAAGAGACATTCAGAAGAGGTATGTGGATAGACATTTCTGAATGATCAATAAACCTAAAGTTATCTGTGTGTCTTGAGAATGCTTACCAGGAGGTGACTTCAGCAGAGGAGGATTTTAATAATCAAGTGGATAGGATCTCCTGTTCTGTAGATATTAGTTAGCCACTTTCTTCAGCCACTTCTGTCATTGCCCAATGGGCTCATTAATGAACTGACTCTGGTGGTAAGGATGGAGGTCATGTATAAGTTCAGCAACACGGACTTCTACTCACAAGGCTGACGTGGCTACAGCCACTGCTGTGTGCCAAATTGCCATTACCAGAGACCAACAATCATTCCCCAACATGTCACTATTTCCCAGTATGATCAGCCTGCTACCTGGGCATGTTATTTACCTTGGACCACTTCCATCATGGAAGGGGCAGTGTTTTGTTTTTACTGGAACAGATTCGTTCTCTAGATAAAGATTTGCCTCCCCTGCTTGCAATGCTTCTGCCAAAATTACCATCCCTGGACTTGAAGTATGCTTTATCCACCATCATGGTATTCGACCGTCATGGTATTCCACACATTATTGCTTCTGATCAAGGAACCCATTTCACAGCAAGTGAAGCGTGAGAATGGGCACATCTCTTGGAATTCACTGGTATTACCATGTTCCTCACCATCCTGAAGCATCTGGATTGACAAAATGGTGAAATGGCCTTTCAAAGACCCAATTATGGTGATAACTGGATGGCAAAACCTTGAAGGGCTGGGGCAATGTTCTCTAGGAGGCTATATATGCTCTAAATTAGCATGCATTCTATGCTGTGTTTCTCCCATAGCCGGGACTCATGGGTCCAGGAATCAAGGGGTGGAAATGGGAGTGGCACCAATCACTATTACCCCTAGTGATTCACTAGAAAAAAAAATTGTTTCCTGTCTCCCTGAACTTATACTGTGCTGGTCTAGAAGTCTTAGTTCCAAAAGGTGGAGTTCTTTCACCGTGAGACACAACAATGATTACAACTGAGCTGGGAGCTAAAACTAGCACTCAGACTCTTTGGGATCCTCGTATCTCTGAATCAACAGGTAAAAAAGGAAGTTACTGAACTGTCTGGTGTGAATGATCCTGACTCTCAAGGTGAAATAGGACTGCCACTACACAATGGAGTTCCCAACTTGCAGCTTCTCCTTGGGAATTCATTTTACCCTCATCAAATTTCCAACTTGCAGCCTGCCCTACAGTGTTCAGACTTGCTGATCGCCACAGTTGCCTTGGCCAATTCCTATAATACACTTGTCAGTTCTGTCTCTCTGGAGAACTCTGACTAATATACCTACTAACTGTTGTTTACCTAAAGTTGAACCCATCAACTGAGATGACCTAACCTCACAATGTGAGATAATGCATTTCCTTATTGTTTAAGCCAGTTTGTGTTAGATTTTCTATTAATCAAAGCAGCTTAACTGAGCCATTGCAATAATAATTGCCATTTCTGCCCCCTTTCACTATGAGCAATGTGGTTACTAAGTGCTTTACAAACATTTTCCCATTTAATCCTTGCCACAATTTTTTAAATGAATAGTTAGCACCTTACCACATATTATAGATGAAGATATGGGGATTTGAAGGCATTAGGTCATTTTTCCAAGATCATACAGCGTACAAGCAGCAGAAAGCCCACACTTTTTATAGCTATATTATATTGTCTTCCAGCCTGGAGCCTCAGTTGCCTCACCTATATCATGAGAATAATGATACCTGAATTGCAAAGCTGCCATGAGGATTAAGTGAGATGATCTGCAAAATGTCTGGATTCAATAAATTACTCAGTCCTATCTCTTTTCCTATCTGTTCCTTTACTTTACCCTAATACCCTAATTGCATTATATACCTGAGGTGAAATGAAAGGGATTCCTACTACTTCTTTGGCCTAAAGAACATTGTCTCATCCCTGAGCAACTTCTGAATCAAGAGTTAGTGAAATATACTGGGTTCTCCTCTTTCTTAAGTGCTCAGCCTATCTGTATAAACCAGGAAAGCTCTAATTAGAGACTCTGGAGGTACTTTCCAGGAATGCACTCCTTGAAGAGTACATTGTGAGAGCAGTAAGATATAGGGAACGCAAATAACTAGTGTGCCTTCTGGGGTAGAACTGGATCACAGTTCCTACAACAGTCAGTGTGTTGGTCTCTATACTTTCTTTGGGAAGGAAGTGATTTAGTAAGGCATTTTATGATATAAACAGTCAACCCTTCTGCACTGCCTGTACAGTATTATTGTCCACATAGAAACTCTCCATCCTGTGCTTCCTTACCATTTGGAATTGAATTGTATACCCTAGTTTGGACATGTTTTTGGTCTTGGTCTGCATTCTGCTGGGTGTGGACCCATTGTAAATAAGATCTCATTAAGATGCTACTTCAGTTAAGGTGTGGTCCAACTAAAACAGGTAGAGCTTTAGTGATTACTGGAGTCCATTATAAGCAACGTAGAAGTCAGACAGAGAGAAGCATTGAAGAGCAGCCAGAAGCTGGAAGTCAAAGAAACACAGAAGAGAAAAGAGAAGATGCAGCCATGTGCATTGCCATATGAAGGAAAAGCAAAGGAACCCAAAAGATTGCAGGCTTGCAAGATGATACTGAACTTAGTTGGAAGCAAGCCTTCTAGCTTCTGAAATCATGAGCCAATAAATTCTTACGGTCAAGCCAATCCCTGGTATGGTATTTTTCTTAGTGGCTAAAAAACTAAAACACCCAGCAAAAGGATTGCTCCAGCCTATGCACACTACTAAAAAGGACTCCAAAAATGATCTCTTAACAAAGAATTATCTGGGTCATCTCTTCTGCTAGCCATTTTGCCAAAGAGCAAGTGAGGTCCTAGTGATATTTTTTGCAAGTGCCAAGGGACTAAAACACATATACCCACAAACGGCACAGCAGGGAAACTCAAATCTGCTTCAAAGTCAGAGTGGGTCTGAGGCCACCAGTCCTCAGGGCAGAAAGTGAGCTTTTGTGCCAACTCACCCTTGTCCTGGCTGGAGAACATCTGAAACTCATGTCAGGTCAGGATCTGAAAGTTTGGAAAGGTGTCAGATTGTCCTAAGGCTGCCGATCTATGCTAGGGGATGCCAGGAACTGGGGAAAACATGTAAGACCAAACAAAATAATAAGTATTTACTGAGTGTGGTGAATTAAAATGAAACATTGACTTTTTTCACAGTCATGCTTCCCTAGCCTTTCAGCCCCTGCCACTTGTAACCTAAGGGGCTTTGCATTGTCATGATGCCTCCGTATCTTAGACCCTACTCTTAGGGCCCTCGGTGACCACCCAGGCTCCTGCTTATACAAGATAAATAGCTTTTCCCTCTCTTCCCTGTGTCCCAACTGGATTTGTGCCCCCAGGGAAGTCAGATACAAACTTTCCAATCCCCAGTCTTGCTTGACTAACTGCTGAAGCTCCACCATATGACACTATAAAGTCCTAGACCCCGGGTCCACTATAACCTGCTCCCTGCCTGCATGGTTGAGCTTACACTCTTGACTTGTTTCCCTGGTATCCCTGTGGGGCCTGCTGCTCCTCTCCGGTCTAGACCTGTGAGGACTAGTAAACTTCTTTCATGCATCTCTTTTGCCACTTACCCTTGCCGCACCTATCTATATAAAGAGCCTTACAATATTCCAGGACTTTCACATGCATGCATTATCTCATTTATTCTTCCTGACAAACTGGAGAGTTAGACATTTTTCTCACCATTAGTATACACGTGGGTTCAAACTCCAATTCTGGTATGAAAATCTATATTAATTTTCTACATCATGTAGCAAATGATCACAAACCCAATGGTTTAAAACAATGCACATATTATCTCACAGTTTCTGTGGGCCAAGATATCAAACACAGTTTAGCTGAGTTCTCTGCTGCAAGGTGTCATCAATCTCAATCAAGGTCTTGGCTGGGCTACATGCTCAACTGGAGGCTTGACTAGAGAAGAACAGACTAGGGAAGAATCCACTTCCAAGTTCGTTAAGGTGTTGCCAGAATTTGTTTCGCTGTAGTTGTAGGACTGAGAGATTCAAGGTTTTTTGTTTGTTTTGGCTGTCAGCCAGAAGATATCCACAGCTACTTAGAGGCTTGTAGCTCTTTGCCACATGTCCCTCTTCTTGGACAGTTCACAGCACAGTGGCTTAGTTCTTCAAGTTCATCAGGAAAGCAATAGCAAGTCTGCTAGCAAGACAAGATATTATAAATGGTAATCACAGGAGTGACACCCCCATACTTTATCATATTCTGTAGATTAGAAGCAAGTCACAAGTCCTGCCCACACTCAAGGGAAGGGATTAGACAATGGTATGAACACCAGGAGGCAGGGACCAAGGGGTCTACTTAGGGCCTGTCTCCAACACTAAGGCTCACAGAGATGTTGTTATATAATGGCTAATGAGAGACAGGACAGGAATTCAAGCCCATTCTTTCTAATCTTTCTAATAAGTTTGCAATCTCCCCACTACACTGTATGGTTGAACTGCTTCTTCTACCAGTGAGAAGGGCGAGAAGCTATGGTAAGTGGGGCTCCACCACTGAAAAGCAATCTGGCCCAGTAGGCTAGGAATGACCCGCCAGCCTGTTCATTTGGGCCAATGCCCAGGAAACGAGGTGGGCTCTGGCTTGTTCAAATCGGGGCAAAATGCCTGAAATTACTGGCACATTAGGATTGCATCCCCACCATGTAGTCCTGAAAACAAAAACAAAACCACAGATCTAGTAAGTAGACGCAACTTCTCTCAAGTCAACAGCATGCCAAGGAGACCACTTTCCCTGAAAGTAGATCCAACCCTGCCATCTATTCCCTGCCTTGGGGAGAGGCCATCTTCCCATTTCAATCTTCCAAAATGACTCAGGACTAATATTTTAGCACCAATTATTTAATCTATATTATACTGAACAAGTAGAGGGTAGAATCCAAGACACTTAGTTCCACTACTGCATGACTTCAAAAGTAAGTGATATTTTGAATGTCAAATACTATACTGGAAAAAGTAAGCGTTTTGGAATTTTGTCAACCTGGCTTTTGAAGGCTGTCTTTGCCATTTACAATTTTAGATTTATTACAGACTTGTCTGAATTCCCCAGCTGTGCTAGCGGGATAAGAGAATCTAGCTCACAGAGTAGCTATGGATATTTGATGAGGGAGCAAATGCAGTCATGGGACCTGTGGGGTTTGGGGACAGTGTTTCTTTGAGTGTGACCCAAAGATGACCTGCGTCAGCCTAATGTGGGGTGCTGTTTAATCAGGCAGGCTCCTGGTCCCTGACCCAGGATTGTTGAGCGGAGCTTGGGAATGGGAAGGGCAAACACCCCAAGTGATTCTTTTTTTTTTTTAACATTTTTTTTGGTAAAATATATACAGAAAAGTGGTAATTTTCAAAGTATGATTTAACAAGTAGTTATATAGGTAATTTCAAAGAATGTTAAGTGTTACAGCTCCAGTTTTAGTTATTTCCTTATTGTATATACAGAAAGTTGATAACTTTCAAAGTCCAATTTAATGAGTAATAGAGTAAATTTCAAATAATGTTATGGGTTACAGTTCCACCATTTCAGTTATTTCCTTCTAGCTATTAGAATACCCTAGCAACTAAAAAAAAAATAACAATAATAAAATTTAAAAAACACATTCATATAAAGATTCAGTGTTTGCAATCCTTTGTTAAATCCTATCTTGCCAGTTCCTACTCCTTCCTCTCGTTTAATCACTTTCTTGATCTAGGCAGTAACCACCCTAACTTGTTCATGTTGAAAAGAGGTGTCAACATTATAGGAAAGGGGGATGCATCTGCTTGATGTTCTTCAAGAGGCTGTTGCCTCTGGATTTGGGGACTTATCTGGCATAAGAACACTCTGGAGTAATTAAGTTTCTGAAAAATAAACGTAGTGAGTGAAACTTTTATTAGAAAAAAATGTGGAATGCTTCATGAATTTGCATGTCATCTTCATGCAGGTGCCATGCTAATCATCTGTGTATCATTCCAATTTTAGTATATGTGCTGCTGAAGCAAGCACCTAAGTGATTCTTAATACTTGGGAACACTGAAGTTCCTTAGGCTGATGGTAGTGTGTTTTCCTGCTTCCAGCACAGTCGGATGCCTGCATGCTATGGAACGCTGGGTTATGCAAGGGTAAAAGGCACTAGCCTGGTGTTCTAGTTTGCTAATGCTGCTGGAATGCAAAACACCAGAAGTGGATTGGCTTTTATAAAGGGGGTTTATTTGGTTACAAAGTTACAGTCTTAAGGCCATAAAGTGCCCAAGGTAAGGCATCAACAATAGGGTACCTTCACTGGAGAAAGGCCTTTGGCATCCAGAAAACCTCTATTAGCTGGAAAGGCAAATGGCTGGCATCTGTGCTCCTGGGTTGCGTTTCAAAATGGCATTCTCTGAAATGTCAGCATCTGCTTTCAACAACCATCTTCAAAATGTCTCTCTAAGCTGAAGCTGCTCTGAGGTCCTTCTGTTTGTGAGCTTTCATAGGGCTCCAGTAAGCTAATCAAGACCCAAGCTGAATGTGCGGGGCCACACCTCCATGGAAATAATCTAATTAAAGTTATTACCCATAGTTACGTGGGTCACATCTGCACAGGAACAGCCTAATCCAAAGATCCCAACCTAATCAACACTAATATGTCAGCCCACACAAGACTGCTTCAAAGAACATGGCATCTGGGGGGACATAACTCATCCAAACTGGCACACATGGGGTCTGGACATCCGGAGTTTTGTCTTTGATTGGTTCCTTAATCTCAGTGAAATTTTGGTTAAATCTTTTCCTTCTACATCTGCATAACAAAGAGGCTGGATTTCTCCTAAGGGTGATTTGGTGATTCTAGTCATATTCAATATGTAACGTTGAACACTGTACCTTGCAATGCAGTGAACCTAAGCACTGTACAAAGATCCAGACACTTGGCTATACAAACCTCTGTGTATGAGAGACTAAACTGCAAATTTTAGAACACTAAGGAGAATTTCTTACAAGCATGTGTCCATCTTATCTGTGCCCTCAGAATTAGAATGCATTTATGAGAAGCAAAACATATGATTCTATTTTTAAAGGAAAGTTTAAAACAGTTTTTCTTAATGAGGATGCCACCACCACCTTGGGGATAATTGACTGTTTGTAGGGATTGTTTGAGTTATCATAATGATTGGGAAAATGTTAGTGGCTTTTAATGAGCAGAGTCCGGGGAAGTTTGATATGCACAGGACAGCTTGACACAAAGGATGATTGGCCACATCCTGCAGAACTTCTGAACATCCCAGTGGATGATGATTTGGTGAAAAACAATTTATACTCATAATTTTTTGAGTAGTTTTAATGTACACTGAAACATAAAAGTATTCTTTAAACAATTTAAATTGTACTAAACTTTGTAGGAATGTCATCGCCATGTAAATTGTGCTGATGTTTTATTTGGAATTTGACCAAAAATTGTTAACCAAGTCAGAAATGTTACCATGCTCTCTGAAACACTGCTTAAGGCTTTTTAGTCACTCATTCACAACACTTAAATTAGTCTGCACTTTTGAGTTTGGTTGTAATCACTGGAATTCCATGTACTCTTGAATATGTTTTTTCAAAATGTCAAATATGAATAAAAACCATTGACAATATTCAGTTGATGATTGTTTTACTTCTTTTTAGTCATAATTACATCATCAACAAACACTAGACTACTTAAATATGTCTTCTAGTCAAAAATGGATGATTATTTTTAAATTAAAATACATATTCTGATTAATATTGAGAGGAAAATAAGTTATATTTTCTCTAAAATTCATTGCAAAATACTAAAGGAAGCACTACAAACACTGAAAATGGCTGGCTTAAATTTTAGTCCTAAGATTCTTACTAAAATGTAAATTTTTGATAGCATATCTTTGCCTCAGAATAAGATGTGATGGGAGAAAACTGAGTCTGGAGGTGTCATGAGTTTGGGGATCACAAAAGCAAATCTTGTGGAGAGTCATCACTTTTCCAAGAGTTCCATGGATCAAGTTGGCATAATGCTATGTAGCTTTCTTTCTAGGCATCATTACTTCTTCCCCAAAGCTTTTGGCCTTGAACATGGAGGAAAACATTTACTCAAAGACCCCCAGGAAGGGAGATTTCCAAGAAAGCAGGACATCTTAAGAAGAGCATATTCTGACTCTTGAAATGGAGCTTCTATTTTATAGCCAAAGAAATAGTATATTACATGTGGATAAGCTTTTGTAAGATGCGGTGGTGACATTAATATCTTTCATTAAAATAAGAATTGGTGAGGCTCCTTTCTCAGTTCTCATTTTGTGAACCAACATGGCTCTGGAAGTATTTGCTAAATCTTAGCTTGAAAACCATATGGTTGATGATTAAGGTGATGAGGTCTGTTGATGAACTTGAAGCTCGTTTCTGTGGAAGATGACAGATTGAATAACAGCCTTTGTCTGAGGCCACGGGATGTTCAGGTCTGTGCAGTTTTGCTGTTACAATGAGTGATGGTCTTATGTTCAGGAGAACAGCTTTCCCCAGACCTCCTCAAAGGAGTCATAATGGCCTTCTTGATTTTCAAATTGGCTTACTTCATCAGCTTTCTGAAACCCTCATGGAGAAAATGTTTTCCACCAAGTCTCCATATGCAGGGATTTTAATTCATTTAATCCAGGGATTTTTTTTTTTTTAAATCTCTTTCGGAGTCATAAATTTCTTTTACATTTTTTTGTAAACTCTGAACTTTCTCCCTAAACATGACATATAAATTAAAACAAGCAAAATTTTGAATCCATTTTATTGTATTACATTTAAAATGTTTCCTTTACATAGAATATAAAAGCAATATTAACAAAGATACTCCCTCCTTTTCTTGTGAAAAAAATTTAGTTATTGAAATATGTTTTTAAATTTTTAATTCAATTCTCAAAATTGAATTTTAATGAGACAACCCTTATTCTTGGAGTAGATGTGTGAGGCAATCTGTGGGGTGGCAACCCACGTGTCTTCCTTGGCAATCAAACAATTTCGATCAGAGTTCCTGTCATCGAAACTGAGTTCCAGGCCTCCTGTGTATTGTCTAGCCTTGTTGGGACTTCTTCTTATCATGGACATTATTAGGTTATAAAGGAGGGAGTGTGCAAGGATTTCAGCTCTGCAGATGATATGGTCTCTGTTGCAGCTTCTCAGCTCTGCCTTTGCCAGTGGCCATAGAAAAATAAGTGCATAACTATAAAAGTTTACAAAAACTAGGTGGTAGGCAAGATTTCACATGTGGGCCGTAGTTTGTCAACCCTTGCCATACAGTATTCCCAAAGCAATGTTTTGAATTTATTCTTTATCACAGGGTGGGGCAGGGGTGATTGGCTATGCTGTTAGCTGAAATAGCTGCCTTGCTATGGAAAGGCCTTCAGGTAAGAAGGGGCTGGCAGGGTCTAACCAACAGAAGGGAAGCTTAAACCATCCCCTTGTGATCAATGAAGCATTAAATATCTGCAAACTATCTCTGAAAGATAGTCAAAATCTATAGTTTAGGGACATTAATTCCAAGAATGCCATAATATGCCAGAACTTCAGAGACTCTCCAGGTTTGTTTTTGTACTACTCTATGGTGCTTAACAGTAAATCCTTTCAATGAAAAGGCTGATGTCAGAAATATTTACTCTATGGCTGTTTTCAGAAAAAGTTTCCATGATCCCTGCTTTACAGCAATAATATTAATAATGGCTAGAATATGGCCCAACAAGACTAGACAACACTCAGGAGACCAGCCAGAAGAGGGAAGCAAAGGAGCACATTCGACCCTGTAACAGATCTAGAGACAGAGAAACTCTGAGGACTAAACTACCGAGCTGCAGCTCTGAAGAAGAAAGACAAGTCAGCTGTATACTGAGTTTTAACCCCTCAGACTAAATCCCAGAGGATTTAAGAGTTCTAAGAAATGTTCAAGGAGAGAGTAAGCGAAGAATGATACTTTGACAGATTAATAGTCTACAGTGCTCTTGTTGGAATTTCTGGATTAGCTTATTCTTTGAAGGAGAATTATTTTAAATTTAAGGAGAGCCTAGAGGCAACATGGAATTAAACAGAGGGAAAGCAACAGGAACATCTTTCTTGATGACCAACTGTTTTCCCACAACTCTACTTGGTGCCTTACAAGTATTACTTCATTCAATCCTCATAACCACTCTCTGGAATAAGGCTAATATTTTCCTCATTTTACAAATGCAAACTGTGAGTCACTGAGAAGTTAAAAGCAATACAACAGAAACACCCATAAGATCAGCCCCCCCAAATCCTCCCAATGGCAAGCAGTTCATGGAAAAGCTGGGATAAGCCTGACTCCAAAGCCCATGTTCTGTCCACTAGAATTCTTCCCAAAGTAAAATGCCCTATGTGGGGTCACTCTATAAGGAGCTCTGTAGACTACACTCCTGGGAAGTAAAAGGAAAGAATTCATCAGAATTAGAGACCCCAGTCACTACCTTGGTCCCTACACACTCTGCTCTCACTTCCTACCAACTCTATTCCCTAAACAATTTCTAATTAGCATGGTCCATTCTGCTGCTTTCCCTCTTACAGTTTAGGAGTTGCCAAAAGACGCAGATTAGAGTGATGACATCTCACTATAAAACATAAGACTCCTGAACCTAGGATCCCATAAAGCTCTGCTTGGTCACTTCTCTAGCCAGACCATCAAAAATACAATATTTTATTGACTCCTTTAGGAACCTATTCAAAGAAAAAACTTTTCCCAGGGCCAGAGCCACCTTCTAAAGTTATGCTGATGGAGAGAAATAGTAGGGGCTAAAATCAAAGTCTTGGGCCCTTGTTTGGGTGTACTTCATCCAGGAAGAAGAGTCTTTTGTAATTCATTTGCTCAGAGAGGTGCTTTATTGTAATTTACAGAGAAGCACCCTGTATGCAACCAGGGCCATCTGCAAAGATCCACCCACAGATTTCCCTTAGAATTACTGACCCTCATGGGAGGGGATCTGTTGGGGATTGAACCATCCCTGCCATACAGACATGTTCACGCCCTAATCCCTGGTCCTGTGGGTGTGAGCACATTTGTAAATAGGACCTTTGAAGGCATTATTATTAGTTAAGGTATGGATTCATTTATGAATAGGATCTTTGAAGATACTATTTAGATGAGGCCAAACTTAAGCAGGGTGGGCCTTAATCCAATATGGCTGGAGTCATAATAAGCAAAGGAAAGTGGACGTGGAAGAAGAAGCCAGAAATCAGCAGAAATCTGAGGAGCAGACAGAAGGATCAAGAGATTGCCATGTGATGGGGGATTGCTGGTTTGCTCCAGAGCTCTGGAGAAAGCAAGCCCTGCCAGTACCTTGATGTTGAACTTCCAGCCTCCAAAACCATATAATAAATTCATATTGTTTAAAATGACCCATTGTCATTTTCATAGCAGCCCTGGCAAACTGAGACAGTACCTCCTTTTCTCTGCTCTCCAAAAGGCCATTTCTGTGAGCATGCTGAGAAGCATTTGTCTGTATTAGTCTCACATTCCCTCTCCTTTGATAAAAGAATAAGATAAGACTTGTGAAGACTTGCACTTTCTTTATTTTGTGGCCAAGGGAATCTAACTCTTTTACTCCTCATCCTCTCTGGCATTCCCTAGAGCCCTTTTCACTGGGAGAACTTAAACCTCTAATAGTCAGGTGCCTCCCACCCCAAGATGCTCTCTTTCCACTGAGACCAGCTATAGTGGTCAACGTAGCAGCTGGGCTGCCAGAAGAGAAGAATTTTCTAATCACATGTTTCACAAACACTCATCTAGGTCAGGGACATCAGAGACAAAGGAGGCAAGTAGAACACATACTTCTTCTCTCTTCACCCCTGGGCTCCTCACCCCCATCACCCTTTTTCCCAACAACTGCTGGGCCTCTCAATCTCTACTAATGTTATTCCTTCTCCCACTTAATATCCCCCTCCAGGATCAAACTCCTGCCTTAAGTCAGGAGAGAGGCCTTCAGGAGCGTAGCATATATTCTGTGGAGGGAAGCTTCCAAAATAGCAGAGAATCTCATAACAACTCAATCAATGTGTATTGAGCACCTAGTATGTTCCAGGCATTGGCAAGTGAGAACAAAAGAGACAAGGCCCAATTCTTCCTGAAGCTAGCAACGTAGCAAGGAGAGAGAGAGATTAAACAAGTAACTGCAAGTGTGGCGAGTGATCTGAAGAGTAAGGGATTTCTAATCTGGTATCCCTAAAGAAGGGTTCCTAAGCTGAGACCTGACAGATGAATTAACATTGGGCAAAAAGAGAGGAAGTTGAATATTCCAGAAAATAGAGTCCTAGGAATAAATTCAAGTATAGACTGCTTGGAAACTTATTTGCCCTCTCTGCAACTTGTGACCGAGTTGTAATAAACCATACTTTCCTGATTTTCTTTCTAATTTTTTGGCTGCCCCTTACCAGTCTCCTTTGCTGCCTCTTCTCTTCTACCTAGCTTCCAAATACTGACTTTAAGCCTCCCTGTATCTTCTTCTCTTCGCACCCTATCCTCTTTCCTTGAGCAATCTTACGTATTTCCATTGCTTTAAATATCAACATCTTTCAAATTTAAAATGCCTGCTGAAGTTTCATTTTAGATCTAGACCTGTTTATTCAATTGCTTACTTGAATACTCCACTTAAATGTCTGACAGAAATATCCAAACTGAACATTGGCTTCTACACACTAAAAAATAATTCCCTGTCCCTCAATGTCTAACATCTCAAACATAGCCCCTCTGGCCAGCCAAGTGTCCATGCCTTAAATCTGGAAGTTATCCTTGACACTTCTCTCCCCATAATATTTTCTGTCCCATATACAACCACCAACACATCATGAATCCCTTTCCATCTACACCCATTGCAGCTTCCTTCTACCTTGAATCACCATTCTTTATGATGTCATGCCTCCTGCCTTTCATTAGTTCCCATGGCCAATGCATTCCTCATATAGCAGCCAAAAAACATCTCTAGAAAAGTGTTAGACTGTGACACTCCATTCCTTGACTGCCATTTTAATTGTTTCTAATTGTTCTTAAGATAAAACCTCGAATCATACCAAAGTCCTGCATGATCAGATTAAAGCCAACTTTCCTGACCACATCTCTTATCACCTGTGATGGTTAGGTTCATGTGTCAACCTGGCCCAGGTGATAGTGTCCAGGTGTCTGGTCAAGCAAGCACTGCCCTAACCATTACTGCAAGGACATTTGTGGCTGATTAATAAACCAGAAGGCTGGTTTATTAAATCATCAGTCAATTGGCTACAGCTGCTACTGGTTACATCAGTGAAGGGTGTGTCTTCCACAATGAGAGAATGCAATCAGCTGGATTTACTCCAATCAGTTGAAGACTTTTAAGCAAGACAGATAGAGGACCTTCACTTCTTCTTCAGCTGACCAGCAAAGCAGTCCCTGAGGAGTTCACAGAACACATTCACCAAAATTGGCAGTTCACTGCCTGAAGAGTTCTTCAAACATCTTCACGGGAGTTGTCAGTTTGCTGCCTGCCGTACGGAATTTGGACTCGTGCATACCCACAGTTATGTGAGACACTTTTATAAATCTTATATTTATAGATCTCTCTTGTTGATTCTGTTTCCCTAGAGAATCCTAACCACCCTTCTGCTAGCCATCTCTCAGGTTCTTGAATACACCAAACTCTTTCTTACTTGGAGCTTTCATGCATTATGTTCACTGTTTTAGACACCCTTTCCATTCTCACCCCCAAGCACTCATCCCCCATCCAGCCCTAACCCCTGTTAACCTAACTTCTCATTCTTCAGATTTCAATATTAACAAAGTTTTCCAGGCCCTGCTAATTCTTCAGGAAAGTTGGATAAGTCCCTTGCTAAAAGTAAGGGGAAAGTTAGAGGTCAAGGTTTTGAGGAGAGTGGTGAAGTTTCTAAATAACAATTTTGATGAGTGGGAGAACAAGGTTTCTAAAACAAAGGGTAAAGCTGTAAGACAATATTGAGGACCCAGTGGAAGCTGGTGACATGGAGTTACAGTGATGCAAATCTCTACTGTGAAATTTTTCCTAGCACTCAGCAGTTCCTGAGTAAGTGTAGAGCAGGTGGATAATTGAGTTAATTCATGGCTGAGATCTTGCCAATCTCATGGGATGGAGGGTAAATGAATAACTAAAATGATGCATTTTGGACTCTAAGAGAAATAAAGACAGGAGGGGACTGATAGGAAGAAAGTGTACCTATACTTTAGGTTCCCAGGAAGCTAAGGAATTATATGTGGTATGGATAACTGAGTAGAGTGCTGTCTGGAGAGATGCTTTGGTCAAAGATAGGGTGAAGCAGTTTCATATGCAAACAAAATCTAGGATGTCATTTTGAGAATGTGTAGCAGTAGGGAAGTTTTGGAGGCCACTGGAGAAGAGAAGTTCAATGAAGTGAGGGGCCAAAATCATACATAAATGGATGATCCTATATGAGAAATTAAGATGAATATTGAGGTGTTTACTGGACTTGGGAAAGAAAGGAAAGCTGTGAGCAGGAAGAGTTGTTAGAATCTGTAAATCACATCCTGAGGTAGCAGAGCTTAGGTGCACACTCCTCAAAGGCACAGATACCTTACTACAAGGGTAGTGAGCAACGATCTAGAAATAGCATTTGGTAGGGATGAGAAGGACAGTGATCTAATGTTCCCAAAGCCACAGAAGATATAGAATGACCTGTCTACTTTTAGGAGAGGTCATTCAATAAGTAAAAATGGTACTTCGGAGATGCCCCAGGATTATTGAAAACCAGGAGTTGGATGTATGTGCAGAGGTGAATTTAAGAATATAGGAGAATTGTGGAATTTTGAAACAGAATGTATAGAAAGCTCCAAAAAATTTATAGATAACTGGAATAGCTTTTATTTGGAGAAATAACTGAAAAAAAAACAGGAATGTGAGGCATGGTAGAATGGGCTGGCAGAATAGTTGCTGGGCAGGACAAAGGACCCACATGAAGTTATCATTTATAAGTTTAGAATGAGACAAATCAACATGTTTAATTTTTTCAACCATGTTCAAGCTGCTTAGGAGCAGACATAAAGAGACAAAGAGTTGGATTTAACCCATGAAGGGGTCTTGCTGCAGGATTCAACGGAAGAATAAGGGGACCAAAAAGTAGATGGTATGCATGGGAG
This sequence comes from Choloepus didactylus, assembly GCF_015220235.1. Taxonomy (NCBI): domain Eukaryota; kingdom Metazoa; phylum Chordata; class Mammalia; order Pilosa; family Megalonychidae; genus Choloepus; species Choloepus didactylus. Next base: position 48,903,255 of record NC_051326.1, read on the forward strand.
GAACCTTATGATAAACCAGAATAAGAAGGGGAATGAGGTGAAAACGCAGCAAGATTAATGATTGAATTTCCAGATATTGAAGAGCTGTTGGTGGCGTTGCCAGAGGAAAATACCTGGAAGATAGGAAACGGTGATCATGAAGAAATCTATTAGAAATTAAGATTTTTTTCAATTATTTGTAATGGTAAAATCTAGATTACAACTCTGTGAATAGGTGCTTGAAGTATGGTGGAGGACATAATCAACATTAAGAAGGCAATGTTGGATGGGTTGTATATATGGATACTGCAATCATCAAGAATAATATAGGGATAATCTCTCAGGAGACTTCTAGGGAAGATGGCAGAATAGAGAGCTCCAGGACTCAATCCTTCAACCGAAACAACTATTAAACAGACAGAAACTGTCTGAAACAACTATTTTGAAACCCCAGAGGCCAAGAGAACAGTGTACAGTACCCAGGAAAGAGCTGGAGGAAGTGAACTGATAAACTACAGTAAAGAGTTGAAAATAGATCTCTCCACATGGTAGCTATCAGTACCCATCCCCCACCCTCATGGCAGGCCTCTGTGGCTTCCAGTCCCTAGCTAACTACCAGTCTCAGAAAAGGATGTAAAAATTTTCTTTCCCAAGGACAAGGATGGGCAGTCAATCGCTGATCACAACTTTTGATTAGCTAATTTGGATTCCTGGATCCTGGCTCTGAGGGCAGCTTTGTTTCAACCCACCCCAGACAAAGGCACTGGCAGCCATTTTTCAGTCCTTCCCATACAGGGGCATAGATGGTGGAGAAGTAAAGATGCAGCACACGCAGGGCTGTGGGGGGCAGTTAGTTGCAGGGCTGCATTTGCTGAGCAGGTACAGAAAGCTCAATTTCAAGAAGTCATCATCAGAGTTTTTGTAGCCCTTCCCGATCCCCTCCCTGGGAAACTTTGGAGCTGGTCTGCACCCTCTTCATGGGTCATTGACCCTGTACTGGCTGGGAAAGACTGACTTTGGAAAGTCCTTTCCAGGGTGACTTTCCTCCCAGAATTTTCCCTCCAGGGAAAAGCAGCATGAGACAGCAAAAGAATATAAAACTATAGAGGTGGACAGTCTGGAACAAAGTCCTGATGGCTTCAGGTACCTGGGAGAGGCAGGTTTTTCTCCTGGGAAGCAGAGAGGACGTCCTAATCAGACTCCTATAAATGGGGGAATTCCAAAACAACTAACAAGCAAAAGCCCAGGACAAGGAAGAAGCCCAGACAGACAGGAAAAATGTTGCACACAGCATTCATCTTGGGCAGGCCTTCCTGATAGGAATCTCTGTCATATCACCAGCTGGTTACAAAACCAAGAAACAGACATCCCAGGGAGCAAATCCCAGAGTTAACTTTGTAAAATGTTAAGATGTACAGTGCCCAACAAAAGAGTATAAGAGAAACAAAGAAACAGGAAATGATGGTCCCTCCAAAGGAAGAGGATAAAAATACAGAAAACACCAACAGAAAAAGTGAAAATGTGGCATACCAAACAAAGCTTTTTTTAAAAAGTAATCTTAAAATTGCTCAAGGAGATGAAGGGAAGTACAGAGAATGAACTAAAGGATATCAGCAAAACAATGAACAAGCAATATGAATGTCTTAGTAAAGAGAGAGAAATTTTTAAAAGGAACCAAAGAGAACTACTGGAGTTGATGATCACAATAATTGAAATAAGAAATGCCCAGGAGGGTTTCAACAGCAGATTGGAGCTGGCAGAAGAAAGAATCAGTGAACCTGAAGACAAGACACTTGAAATGAGTCAGGCTGAGGAGCAGAAAGAAAAAAGAAATGCTAAAAGCTAAAATAGCTTAAGACACCTCTGGGACACCATCAAATGAGCCAAGATATGCATCACGGAAGTCCCAGAAGGAGAAGAAAGAAAGGGGAAGAAGGAATAGTCAAACAAATAATGACAAATAACTTCCCAAACTTAGAAAAAGATGTGGATATGCATATCCAAGAAGCTCAGAGAACACCAAACAGTATAAATATGAAGAAAAACACACCCCATCACAGACCTAAATATAAGAACCAGCATCACAAAACTCCTAGAAGAAAATGTAGGGAAACATCTTCAAGTCCAGTGATAGGCAGTAGTTTCTTAGACTTTACACCCAAGGCACAAGCAATGAAAGAAAAAAACAGAGAAATAGGAATGCCTCAAAGTCTAATACTTCAGTGTTTCAGAATACTTTGTCAAAAAGGTGAAAAGGTAGCTGACTCAATGTGAGAAAATATTTGGAAACCACTTAGATGATAAGTATTTGATATCCAGAATATAAAAAGAAATCCTACAATTAAAAAGACAAACAACCCAATTAAGAAATGGGTAAAAGATATGAACAGACGTTTTTCCAAAGAGGAAATACAGACTAAAAGCACATGAAGAGATGTTCTATATTAGCTATTAGGGAAATGCAAACTAAAACCACAATGAGATATCTCACATATACTAGAATGGCTGCTATTAAACAAATGGGAAACTGCAAGTGTTGGAGAGGATGTGGAGAAATTGGAACACTCATTCACTGCTGGTGGGAATGTAAAATGGTGCAGCCACTGTGGAGGATGGTTTGGCGGTTCCTCAGGAAGCTAAGTATAGAATTGCCTTATGAACTGGCAATCCCTTTACTCATGATATACTCAGAAGATCTGAAAGCAGAGATGTGAACGGACATTTGCACACCAATGTTCATAGTGGCATTACTCATAATTGGCAAAAGATGAAAACAACTCAAGTGTCCAACAACAGATGACTGGATAAGCAAAATGTGGTTTATACAGACAATGGAATATTATTCAGCAATAAGAAGGAATGAAATCCTGAAGCATGTGACAACATGGATGAACCCTGAGGACATTATATTAAGTGAAAAAAGTCAGACACTGTCACAGATTCATCTCTTTACACCTCAAACCTATGATCTGCATTAGTAAAGGCCTGAGCCTTATCAGGTAGTGATTCAATGGGTTTGCGCTTCATCAAGTAATCTCCCACTCAATTAAGAGTATAGGGACAGACAATAGTTTAAAAGTAAAGAGCGCTCAAGACAAGAATTCAACTTTAACTCATTTTTACTAAAGGAGCACCCAAGGTAAAAGGAAAAAGTTTACAATGTGAAAATTAATTGATACATTACCAAGCCTTGGGAGCCCCGTTCCTCCAGACGCAGCTGTACGTAAGATCAGAGAGCTCCCCTTTGTTTGAGTTACAGAAAATTTATAGCATCTTTATTTAGAGTATCTTTTATTAAGTCATATTCTATTTTTACATTAAATGATGCGTTGTGAACATGAGTGACTCACAAAGCAAAGGGTCTTGATCCACAAGTGGTTTAAGATCAAAAGAGGGTATCCACAACATTAGTAGAGACTTAGCCTTGAATGCCTGTAAAACTCTACTGATGATATTTTTACTAATTAAGCTATGACTTCTGTAAAAGCAATATAACATACTTTTACTTATACAAAGTTCTAAAAATTAGAAAAGAAATTACTATTACTTGTCTCTAACTTGTTAATATAGTTTTCTCATTTTATTCTATGATTAGTTTAGCCATTACATCATATTGATAAACATACATTTGATTAGGACTGTATTCAATCTTGTTACATTATTTATGACTTATCTCTGATTAAAGTAACATCTGCAGCCCCATCCTGTTTTCACAGAGATCAGAATATACACTAAATTCTGATGGAAATTTAAGCAGTTCATTTATAAAAGGATTCACTTAAATGTCTCACTATAGCACTAGGTCAAAAGACTGGGCATTAAATCTTGGTGTAGCTGATTTGCTCCATTGTTCTATAGAAGAGGCTAAGACCTCACCTGCAGGGCCTTCAGAGCTTCTGTTTGGATTCCTGACTCTTCTGCCCAAAGCCATTCCCACAGGGCTTCTCAGCAACCCCTGCAGATCTCTCTTTGAAACCTTATTGCTGGAAGTTTCTGCTCCCTAATTTAAGACATCATCTCCCCATAGCATTATGGGTCCCAGAACTATTTTGCAACTTCCCTGCTTCTGCAGGATGTCAACTGAGTCCTTGTCTCCTTTAGCCCTGATGGCTATAGAGTTGTACAGAAGACTCTAAAGGTACCATTTGCATCCCAGTCCTGGTAGATCTCCATATTTATTAGAACCAATTTGCAGCAACAACAGTAGAGTACAGGAGGAAGAGGAGCCTTTTTCTCTTCCACAAAACCATACTGTATGGGCTAGTGGTGGTCCTTCCTGGAAGGGGAGAGAAAAGTGGGTATTTTAACTCCAGTTAATTTTCCCCACGGGTGTTGTCAGGCTAATTTTCCTCCTAGATTATCTAAACAAACCTCATTGGCTTGATGAGAATGAATTTTTCTTCAGAAGTTCATTTTAGGGGAGGAAAGCACATTCTCCTAAAGACTTGTGCTTTCTCCTGGAAAAATTATGACATTGGCTGTGTGAGGGTAAAACCCCCGGTTGTTTCTGTTTGAGGCTGTTATTTTCAATTAATTGTTAATTCCTCAGTCTGAACCATCTTGAGGAATATTGCCACACTCACAGAGCCTGTCTCTCACTTTCCATTCCTGTTCATTCCTCGACCACAGACTCAGGGGAAACCCAGACTTTCAACACTTAGGAAATGCTGTGATCAAGAGGTCCCATGCAGAATCTTGAAACTCTGCGTGAAAAGTAACAGATTCTCATTTTGGTGTCAGTGTGTTCATTTGCAATCCCCACATCCCTCAAACCTAAAGTAAACATGGCTGAGTTCTGTTTCCACCACAGGGTGGTGGTGTTACTGCATAATATATTTTGGCCACCCTGCAAGTCTGTTTGGAATTGATTTCCCTGAAAACACCAGAAAAGCCACACATTTCACAATGGAGTGAATACATTCTCATAGAGCATTTTTGTGGAATTATTTGAGAGTTTATTGTTGTATTAAACAATTTCAGAAATTATTTTATTAAATCAATAGGAAATTTCAGAAGTCATTTTACTTTAAAATCTGAAAAGAAACTAAAATACTGAAGTGCCATTAATGTCATCTTCTCTATGAAATCTTTTGCCACCTGTTTCCTCAACACTTACTACCCTTCTGCATATAATCACCTCTTTAAAATCCCTCTTTATGAACTAAAGTGGATCAAGTTTCATAATTCCCAAAGAACAAACTCCAAAGAGCCCCAATGCATCTCATCTTATGCAAAATAATTTCATTCAGATATCAGGTCAGAGATTATGTTTAAAAAGGAAAAAAAAAAAAAAAAACCCTCAATTGCATTTACAGAATGAAAGAGCAGGTGACAAGTCCCTCTCCAACATCAAACTATAGAAAATAACCCATATTCCCTCAGACTTTGACTGCATACCAATAATCAGGGAATGTGGGTCAATTTTGCTTAAATGTGTAAGTGTTAGACTCATCAGTAGACCACTGTTCTATTACAAATATAGGAAAAGGAGACCAGATACTTTTCTAAATATTTTTTAATTCCCTTTTAAAACCTCAACATCCTGTTAGCATCAGAACTAATATTGTCTTCAAAATAAGAGTGTGTGTCCTGTGTGGGTACCATTTTTTAAAAATATTAATTGTTTACTATGCTGATTGCTATGGGAAAACCATGAAATACATTTTTAAAATAATAAAATAAAATCAAGAACTTACTATGTATCAAGAGCCATGGGAAATACTGCAAATAGTAGTTAAAAACAAACTGACATAATTTTTAGAAAACACCTTCCAACTTCCTGTCAATTAAAATGGTGGTGAAAGATGCTCTGGGATGCCATTCCCCAGCTGATTCTATGAGCAACTAGCAAAAATGGCAGAGTCTTCCTCCTCAAAACTCTGGAAAACAATTGAAGGGTTGCAGATACTGGATGTGTGCCAAATAAAGCAAATGAGCTTTAAAAAGGCTCCTGGAACTCAAGGAAATCTCTGTCATATCACCATATGGATAAACTTTAAGGAACAGAAAACTCAGGGGCTAAATCCCAGAGTTAACTCTAAAATATTAAAATGTACAGTGTGCAACAAAAGATTACAAGAAAAAGAAAAACAAACAGGAAGTAATAGTCCAACAGAAAAAAAAAGGGAAATAAAAATTCAGAAACCATCAATGAAGACCAGACTTTGGACATACCAGACAGAGACTTAAAAAATGGTCTTCAATATGCTCAAGCAGATAAAGGAAAACATGGGGAAAGAACTAAAGGATATCAGGAGAAGAATGAATAAATGGCATGAGACTCTCAATAAAGAGATATTTAATGAACCAGGCAGAAATACTGCAGTTGAAGAACATGATAACTGAAATAAATAATTCCCAAGAGGATATCAACAGCAGATTGGAACTGACAGAAGAAGGAATGGGTGAACTTGAAGACAAAACAATTGAAATGATTCTGGCTAAGGAGCAGAAAGATAAAAGATTGAGAAAAGCTAACAGAGCCTAAGAGACCTATGGGACACCATAAAGCATTCTAATATACAAATAATGTGGTGTGGTGGTTTGAAGCTATATGTACCCCAGAAAAACATGCTCTTAATCCATTCCTGTGGGCATGAACCCATTGTAAGTAGGACCTTTAAATGAGGTTACTTCAGTGAAGAAGATATGGCCCACCTCAGTCAGGATGGGTCTTAATCCTTGTGCCAGTATGGATGTATTATGTCCCCCAAAATGCCATGTTCTTTAATGCAGACATATTAGTGTTGCATTGTGGGCAGATATATTAGTGTTGATTAGGTTGGAATCCTTTGATTGAGTGTTTCCATGGAGATGTGACTCACCCAACTATAGGTGATGACTCTGATTTAAGGTTTCCATGGAGATTTGGCCCTGCCCATTCAGGGTGGATCTTGATTGGTTTACTGGAGTACTTTAAAAGAGAGCCACACAGGCCCAGACGCTTGCCAACACTGATGCTTAGATATGCTTGGAGTTGTGGACCCCTAATGTTAGCTGCAACCAAGATAGACATTTTGAAGACATCCATTGAAAGCTGATGCTGACATTTTGGAGAACACCATTTTGAAACACAACCTGGAGCAAGCAGACTCCAGCCACACGCTTTCCCAGCTAACAGAGGATTTCCCGGACACCAATGGCCTTTCTCCAGTGTTGGTATACTTGCGTTGATGCCTTAATTTGGACATTTTCATGGCCATAAGACTGTAACTTTGTAACCAAAAGCCAATCCATTTCTGGTATTTTGCACAATGGCAGAATTAGCAAACCCGAACAATCCTATTTCTGGAGTCCTTTATAAATGGAATTAAAGTCAGAGAGACAGAGAGAAGTTCACAGGAGGTAAGGAGCTGAAATCAACGAAACTCAGAAGAGAATGGAGAGGACATGAGAGGCTGCCACGTGCATTGCCATGCGACAAGCTAAGCACTAAGAATCGCCCATAGCCAGCCCCATAATGCCAGTGTTCAAGGAGAAACTATCACATTGGTGATGACTTCATTTGGACTTTCTTTTAGCCTCAAAACTGTAAGCAAATAAATTCCCATTGTTTAACCCAACCTATTTCATGGTATTTGCTTAAGCAGCCTAGAAAACTAAAGTAATTGGCAAAAGGAATATTCAAGGAAATAATGGCAGAAAACATCCCAAATTTAACAAAAGATATGAATATACACATTCAAGAAGCCCAATGAATCGAAAACAGATTAAACTTGAAGAGAACCACACCAGACACAGAGTAATCAAAATATTGAATACCAAGAACAAGCGGAGAGTTCTGAAAGCTGCAAGAGAAAAGCAGTGCATTATGTACAAGGGAGTTCCATTTAGATTAAGTGAAGATTTCTCATCAGAAACCATGGAGGCAAGAAGGCAGTGGAGAGAAATACTTAAACTGCCAAAAGAAAACAATCACCAATGAATAATTTTATATCCAGTGATGATGTCTTTCAAAACCAAGAGAGACACTAAGATATTCCCAGATAAGCAAAAGTTGAGGGGGGCTCATCACTATTAGACATGCCCAACAAGCAATGTTAAAGGAAGTTCTTCAGATTAAAAGAAAGGACACCAGATAGTGGATCCAAGCAGCATAAAGAAATAAAGACTTCTGGTAAATATAACTATATGGGTAATTATAAGGTCAGTATTATTGTACTGTATTTTTTGGAATGTAACTCCACTTTTTATTTCTTACAGGTTCTAAATGTAAATGCATAAAAAAGTAATGATAAATCTATGGTTTTGGACACACAATGTATAAAGTTATAACTTGTAACAAGTACCAAAAAAAGTTGGAGAAAAGAGGAGTATCAGAGGAATGTGTGTATATACTATGGAAGTTAAGTTGTTATGAAATCAAATGTGATTATTACAGATATAGGAAGTTAAATTTACATCCCATGGTAACCACCAAGAAAATATCTGAAAATATATACAGAGGGAAATAAAAGGACTCAAAACAGTACATTACAAAAAAATCAAATAAATATGAACATAGGCATTAATAGAAGAAATGAGGGCAACAAAGCGTAAGACTTACAAAGACCAAATAGCAAAATGGCAGAAGAAAGTTCTCCATTTTCAGTAGTTACTTTAAGTTTAAACAGATTAATCTTTCCAGTCAAAAGGCAGAGGATGGCAGAATGGATTAAGAAGTGTGACCCAACTATATGTTGTCTACAAGAAACTCATCTTAAATTCAAAGACACAAGTAGGGTGTGTCATATATACCATGCAAATAGTAACCAAAAGAGAGCTGGGTAGCTATACTAATGTAAGATAAAATAGACTTTAACTCATAAACTATTACAAGGGACAAAGAAGGTCACTATGTACTGATAAAAGGGTCAACTCAACAAGAATTCATAACAGTTATAAATATGTATGTTCCTAATGACAGAGTCCAAAAATACCAGAAGCAAAGATTGACAGATTTGGAGAGAAATAGAAGGTTTTATATTAATGGTAAGAGATTTCAATGCACTACTTTCAATAATAGATAGAACATCTAGATAGAAAATCAGTAAGTAAATAGAAGACTTGAACAATACTATAAACCAACTAGACGTAACAGACATATATATACTTCACCAAACAGCAGCGGAATACACATTCTTCTCAATCTCACATAGGTCTTTCTCCATGATACACCATATGTCATGTCACAAAACAAGTCTCAATAAATCAAAAAATAAAGAAATCATGTAATGTATCTTCTGTGACCACTGTGGAATGAAGCTAGAAATCAATAACAGAGGGAGAACTGGACAATTCACAATTATTAAGAAATATAACAGCACACTCTTAAATAATGAATGAGCCAAAGAAGAAATTACAAGGGAAATTAGTAAGTATCCTGAAGCAGAAGAACATGAAAACACAACATACCAAAACTTACAGATGCAGCAAAGGCAGTGTGGGAAGGGAAGTTTATAGCTCTAAATGCCTACATTAAAAAAGAAGAAAGATCTCAGATCAGAGACCAAATCTCACAACTAGAAGATGTAGCAAAAGAAGAGCAAATTAATCCCAAAGTGGACAGAAGTAAAGAAATAACAAAGATTAGAGCAGAGGTAAATTACATAGAGAATTTTTTTAAAAAAAGAATCAATCAAACAAAAAGTTGGTTCATTGAAAAGATCAAGGAAATCAACAACGCTTTAGCTAGAATAACAAAGTAAAAAAGACGCGATGCAAATAACTAAAATCAGAAATGAAAGGGGCAACATTACTATCAACTCCAGAGAAGTAAAAAGGTTTATAAGAGGATACAAGAAGAATTGTACACCAATAAATTAGATAACCTTGATGAAATGGCCAAAATCCTAGAAACATACAAATTTATGTGAACTGACTCAAGAATAAATAGACAATCTCAAGAGGAAGACCAATAACAAGTAAAGATAATGAATTGGTAATCATAAACCCCCCAAGAGAGAAAAGCCCAGGACCATTGGCTTCAGTCATGAAATTTACCAAACGTTCCAAGAAGAATTAACACCAGTCCTGCTCAAACTCTTCCAAAAAATTGAAGAGGAGGAAATACTCCCTAACTCATTCTGTGAGGACAATACCCTAATACTAAAGCCAGATAAAGGTACTACAGGAAAAGAAAATGACAGACAAGTATCCATTATGAATACAGAACAAAATACTAGGCAGCTGAATCCAACAGCACATAAAAGAATTACACACCATGATCAAATGGTATTTATTCCAGGTAAGCAAGGGTGGTCCAACATAAGAAAATCAATTAATGCAACATACCACATTAATAGGATGAAAGAAAAAGCACATGATCATCTTAATTGATGCAGAAAAAGCATCTGACCAAATCCAGCACCCTTTCTAGATAAAAACACTTGGAAAACTAGAAATAGAAGGAAACTTCCTCGACATGATAAAGGGCATATAGGAAAAATCCACAGCTAACATCATGTGCAATGGTGAAAGACTGAGCCTTAAAAAAAGGTGAGCACAATTCATTGATTACAATAAGTCATGTAACTCTGATTCATAAGTTATTCCAGGCAAAAGTGGAAGTAGGAATAATAGCCACAATTTTCAAATATTCCAGAGGTACTTTCCAAACCCAAAGGGGTTTCTACTTGGAGCATGCAATTTAGCAGAATTCTCTAGCTGGAGATAAGAAGAGACTCTCTTCTCTCAAAGAATTGATTCTTTTGATTAGCAATGAGAGAATGATTCCATGCTTTGTGAGAGAGCTGTCAGTAAAAAAGTGTTCTTCAATAAACTTTCTTTTATTTTGTGCTTGAGAAAATATTAAATAAGTGTATTAATAACTCTATATTAATTTTATATTTCTCAGCCTCGGCTAGTAATGTTTCTTTTATTTCAAAAGTCCAAAGAGTAAAGATCTCTACACACACACACACACACACACACACACATGCACACACACTTGCCTTAGGACAGCAAAACCAAAGCGACAGAGCCAAGCCTACAAATATAACCCCATCAAAACCCTCCCTGGTGTGTAATCCAGCAAAAGGCATGAATGACACCTAATTGCAGGTATCTTTTCTTATATGAGACACTAACAGGCAAGTTCCCCCTAATTCTAGAATTAATATGACAAGTACCAATTTTGCATAATTTTTAAGTAACACAGCAAAATATATGGACATTTTATATTGTATTTTATGCTTTTTTCCTTCTTTTCTTGTAACCTGTATAAATTGTCTTATGAAGTGAATAGATTGAGACCTTGCCCTAGTGACAGCTTTCCAAGTGCTCTGTTTGTCCAAAGGAGGGAATTATTGTCACATGGCAAATGTTCAAGAGCCTTAGCCTGCAAGTGCATGGTCTTCCTAGAGCCTTCCAGCACGTATTATGTTCCCAAGCCTTTCCAGCTGATTGAGGTTTTACAATAATAATTCAAAGAACACTCAGAGTTTAATCCTGAATGGGTTGAGGTTGACTTAGATGCATCTTGGGTTTTCATTCCAGCACTCTCACTTCTGGGCTATATAATTTTGTATGAGCTCTCTGTCTATCCGAGTCTCATCTCGTTACTCTATAAAATGGGAATAATATACCTCAGACTGTTGTTAATCAGTTAACACCTAGCCCAGAAGCACTCAGGTAATACTATGCTTTACATTCATTATAACCAGTGAAGTCATCACCAGAGCACGATTGAAAGGACTGTCATGAGTTCACATTTGCAGAATGCTTTAAGCTTTCTGCTTGTTTCCACGACTATGTTCCAGCCTCACAGTAACCCTCAGTGGAAGTGAAGTCATTATGATCGTCATTTTCAAATTGAGAGAGCTGGAGCCACAGAGGTTCAGCCACAGCCCTTGTGTCAATCCCAGTGAGAGGCAGAGCAAGGCAGGTTTGGACAAATGTCCAGGGTTCTGGACAATGCACAGATCAGCCAAAATGAAGCTCTGCTTAATCAAAACTTGCTCTTGACTTCCTCAGACCCCTTGCTCTGATTGCCTGGAAGGAGGTAAGACAGCAATCGAAACATTTGTTTTAGCCCTTTCTTTGTTAAATTGGACCAATTCAAGCTGAAGGTAAACAACCTCAAGAGTCTTTCTACATTTGCTGATCAAAATGAGGCTTCTCTTTCTTCAAAACAAAGTAAATCACCATCATGCTGGACAGGGTTGCCTCATTTTCCTATTTAAGGAAAGGCTTGTTAAGCTATCCCTCTCAGCGTTGTAACAGAGAAGTTAGGATTTAACAAATGATTATGACTACTGAATCATTACATAGATATTTCTTTTTGGTTTCTAGTGTATTAGAATGTCCAGAGGGAAATACCTGAAATTGTGGACCTGTAACCCATACTATACTTTGAAATTTGCTCTATAACTACTTGTTAAACTGCACTTTGAAATTTGTCACTTTTCTATATATATGTTATATTTCACAATAAAAAATGTTAAAAAAAAATCTCCCTCCCCTGTTTTGCGTATCCTGATCCCTAAACACTCTTTGATCACTGCATCTGAAGCACTCGCACATTCGGTTTCTTGAATCACTATCTCCAACTAAACTCCCTGCCCCTTATAGTCAGGGACTGTGTCTTAACATTTTCTGCTACATGCACCTAGAGCAGTGACTGGAACACAGCGGGTGCTCAACAGATCTTTGTTGAATGAATGAATGAATGAATGAATGAGAAAAGTGCTCAACTAGATATTAGATATACGCTCTCTGGAACTCAGCCTCTTCTTAGGCATAACCTGAAGGTTGGATTAGAGTGACTCTAGAGTCCTTTTCAGGTCTATATTTCTATGATTTTTATAATAAAAAGGAAGGAAAGAGAGAAGGAAGGAAATGATCTCATCGCGGGTGTCCTATGCCTCGATTCCATATTCTTCTAAGCACTGAAGTTATTCAGATAGTCTATGATACTGTGGCTCCTCTGAAATGTTGTTACACTTACCAATTTTCCCATGAGAGCCTTGACACTCCTCTCCTGCCTTCATTTGATTTTCTTGAAAATGTCTAAGGCTCCAGATGAAGATCACTGAAGTGGCCAAATTGACTCAATATTCTCTATTTGCTCTGACTTCCTACAATTCAGCAAAACTTATTCCTAATATTTTAACAGAAACTGGATCAGTACCCTATAATAAACCACATCTGCCTTGCCCTCTTTTCAAAGGCAGGAATTCATGAGAATCATAAGTCTTTATCAGGAAACAATAAAGAAAAGGTCAGGGAACGAGGTTTTAATCTGGCTGCAGAAGCCAGCCCTTCAATCTAATGCCAGATTGCTGCAGCCCCTAAAGCCTGGCATGCATTGTTCTCCCTTGCACTTCATCAACACAGCCGGCAATTTGTCTGTGCCAGTAAAGAGGGTGAGGACAGGGAGAGGGAGGCAAAAGCAGGATGAATGAGTGAGTTTTGCTGACTCTTCTAACCACAGACCTTGCGAAGTGGCTGAAAGCACTTTTTTTCCCCCATCCTGCTCCCAACAGCCTGTGAGCTTTGTTCCGAAATAAGGGGATAGTTTGCTGTTCATCATCCACAGAAAGAGAGAAAGCGGAAGAAAAATGTTGATCAAAGGGGATGATTGCGTATTGAAAGTTTGTTTTGAACTCATCAACACAAAGGAAGTTTTTGGCTCCAAGTCCTCTTTGCTGCGTTTTGAGCAAGTTGATATTTTGGGCTCTTGTACCAAATCTTTCATAAAGCAGGCTATACTCTGAGAGGGTCCCCAGGCAGCACTCAGGGACTTGGTTTAAACACCAGGCGTCCCTTGGGAAATGAAGATGGAAATGTAGTGGCCAGACACTCTCCTTAGGGCCAGTTTGCAACTCACAGGTATCGATAACAACTGCTTCAGCACCCAAATGTGCCAAGGATAAGGTGTGCAGAGAAAGTCTGATTTCCCATGGCAGGAGTTGTAAACCTCTTAACATAACCTTTTGCCAGTGACTTCACTCGACCGCTCCAGATTTTCTTAATTCTCATAGAGTCCACTCTTCAACTACAAAGCACTTTTCCCAGCCTTTGTGAAATAAAATAGTAATAATTGTAATCATAATAGTGAATGTTAACTGAGTTCTTATTTTCTATGCATTGTTTTGGTGCTTTACATACATGTATTGTCATTCCATTCTTAGGGCAATAAATAAGTGTAAAATAGATAGGACCAGTTATTATCCCCATTTTACAGATGAGGAAACTGAGGCCAGAAAGATTAATAATTCTTAAAATCACACAGCTGAAAAGTGGTAAAGACAGAACACAAAACTATTCCCTAGACACAAAAGCTCTGCTCTTAGCACTTTACCCCCTTTCTGGAAGGGTCTGCAATCAAGTTTAGGGCCCCCATTTGGATAATTATGTGGAAAAATACAGAGTAACCCTTTAAGTCCAGATTTAACAAGACAAGAAACGTTAATTGAGAATAACCCATGTGGCCCCACAAAATGAGAATTCCATGCAGCACATGGTAACATTAATCTAATTAAAAACAGCAAATAGTTTCTCTCGTGCCATGTGTTTCTAATACCAGTGCCTAATTTCTTCTCTCTATGGGTTACTGCAATCTTGGGGAAAACTTGCTGCTAGGGAGTCATCTTTGCCCAGGCCTACACAGTAACTTAAAGAGTCAAGGCTCTATCGATTTTCTTCTGTGCACGGCCAATGGTCTCATCCCAAGTTGTTCTCTGCTGAAAACTTTGTTTGCCTGCATCTTTCTTGCAGAAAATCCCCAGTCACTGTTTGCCATTGCTCTAAGTCCACTGTAGATACGCTTTATCAACTGAATTGTTTTTTCTAACATCCTGAATAAAGCCATCGTTTGCAACTTACTGGAGCTGGAATGGCTTCTCTTTCTTTTTGTGTTTCTGAGCAAAGTTTTCCTTTTGCCACTTTTTTCTATATTGCCTTCACTCCAGCAATGGAAAACATTCCATGCTGCACTGTTTTCAGAAAGAAAAAAAATATTTCCTAATTAGGTCAAGGGCAGGAATATGTCCTCCAAGGTACCTATCGTGCAACCTTATTACAAGCTTTCTGGCCTAGAGTAGCTTTTCATGTCCAATACACTGTGATGCATTTCTTCATGAGATTCTCTTTCCCTGGAATGGCCTCCCTTCCCCACCTGTCCTTGGCAAACCTCTATTCCTCCTTTAAGACTCAGATCACATGTCATCTTTCCTTGTGAAGCCTTCTCTGAATCTCCCGCTCCCATGCAGTCCTTCCTCTCCTTTTTTCTATAAGTGCCTCCTTTGAATCATTCCCAACACACTTTACTAAGCATTATACTCTTGCTTGTTCACACGTCTGTCTTCCTCTCGGGACTATCAGCTCCGCCAGGGCAGGGATCATAGTTTCATTATGTCCTCAGAGCATGGCACGATGCTGGCTGGTGGTAAATACCCAGATTTGCTATTTGAATAAAGAACAAAGGACTTGTGAGCTGAAAAGGGATCCACACATCTTAAATATTAACACTACTTCTCCTTGAATGTACATTACATCTGGCACCCTTTCTAGGTTTAATACAAATCATGCTATTCTGGCTGGAGGCTTACTCTTTCGTAATTAGTCCTTCCTTTCTATCATCTTCGGGCCTCATTCCTTCACTCCCTAAGACCCACTGGATCTCTGGCATGCTCGGACATTTGGAGGAGGAGGAATGTTCACTGAGTCCACCCTGGTCTTCTGATACAGCGCATGTGTTCCAAGTGTCATGGTTGTGCAACAAAGAACCCAAAAACTCTGTGGTGCAAACTTCCCATTTATTGTATTCATGAATTCATTGAGTTAGAATTTGAACAGGACACAGTGGCTCAGGCTTGTCTCTGTTCTGCAATGTCTGGGGAAACTCGGCTGGAAGACTCAAAGGCTATGGCTGGAATCATCTGAAGTCTCATTTCTCTCCCATTTGGCAGTTTGTGCTGGCTGTCACTGAAGGCTTCAAGTTCTCTTCACTGAGGCCTCTCTCTGCCTGGGTTGGTTTGGACTTCTTTCACAGAGCAGTGGCTGGTTCTAGGCAGGAAGGACCTAAGAGCAAGTAAGAGAGGAGGGAGAGGGAGAAAGGGACGGGGAGGGGGGGAGGGGAGGGGGAGGGAGAGGGATATTAAGATAGAAAGAGAGAATGCAACTGGCAGAAGCAGTATTGCTTTTAATGACCTACACTCAAAAGCCATGCAGACTCAATTCCAGCACCCTCTGTTTGCTTAGGCAGCCACAAATCCAGATCGGTTTCAAGGAAAGGGGAAAGAGAGTCCACTTCTTCATGTGGTGTGGCAAGGTTCTGGGGAAGGATATGGGATCGTAAATATTGCTGTGACCATTTTTGGAAAATATAATCTGCCCTAACATCTAAAGTAGGAGGAAGGACAAAACAAACATGGCACACCCTTCAATTTTCATGAGAAAAGGTCCAAATGCCATTTCTGCTCGTATCCCCTGTGCCTCTCTGAGAAATAAGGGTACATGGAAAACATGAGGTGCCATGGCATTGTGGAAAAAGCACAAGCTTTGGAGTCAGTCAGACTTAGTTCTGTGGACACACAGCCTCTCTATGTGCTTCAAAATAATCATTTATAAAATGGAGATTGCAGGATTGGTGAAATGATTAGAAATAAGGTATGTAAACTTCTGGCATATAAGAAGCACTCAGTAAAGAGAAACTGTTATTATTTCTCTTCAAACATTACATGCTCCTATAACCACAAAGATAACAGAACTGATTCTGATTGGGGAATAGGAAAAAAAAATGCATAACAGCACAGAAAAGATGGAAGGTAGAAAAGATGTGAAAAAACTCCTGCAAGGAAAGAAAAAAGCATCCCTGAAGAAAAATCATGATTATATTAATAATTAAACCTTTGTACCCTGCCTTACTTTACCTAGTTTCAGGAGTCTGAAAGCTGTATTTTTTTTAAACTCTAATCCATTTAAACAAAGATAATATAATAGCTGTAAAGAAGGGCTTAAGGCTTATAGAGATTTGTAGGCAGAGGATGCTGGAACTGGCTCCTTTTGACTCCAACAAATGCAGGGGAAGCATGCGAGCTGGTGGATGCCAGGTTCACAGCAGAAAGCCCGAAATCAGGATCTCCTTCCCCACCCCAGAGAAATATTTACCAGCACACTAGTTTTCAACCTTCTGGGCTTTGGTTTCCTCCTCTGCAAAACACAGATAATAATCCCTATGTTATAGGATTGTGCTGAAGTTTGAAAGGAATAATTTATGCAAAGCATTTATCATGGGACACAATATATAGTGTGTTCAATAAGCACTGGCTATTATTGTTATTGTTATTACCTCGATGGTATCACAGACTAGTCTGGTGGTTAACCAGAGACTTAAACCTTTCTAAAAAGTTGGCTCTGCTGATCAAATAAAAACATAAGCTGGGAAACCTATTTTTCTTAGAGGGTGGAGAAAGCTCCATGAGATTTTTCCATAGACCTTAAAGAAATCAGTTCCTTTCGATTTCTGGAACTCATTTTAGAGCATGACAGGAAGCCAACATATTTTGATACCAGGCTAGGCTCTTGTGTAACGCATATTCTGACAAGCTTCAAAAAGAAGGGTGAGGTGGGTCCCAGAGTCAGGCTGGATGCACTGCTGGGGGAAA
This sequence comes from Choloepus didactylus, assembly GCF_015220235.1. NCBI lineage: Eukaryota > Metazoa > Chordata > Mammalia > Pilosa > Megalonychidae > Choloepus > Choloepus didactylus. The sequence goes on from NC_051326.1 coordinate 48,920,822, forward strand.
AGAGTTTCTCCAAAATGGGAGCTGATGTTTTCTCCATCCAGACCCAGCCCAAAGGAGAATTGCTAAATGCATGGTCAAAAGCTATTGAGCTGGTTTTCCACTACACTTTTCCAACTGTCTCTCAACATGATCAAAGAGAAAACATTGGACCTCCCTAAACACATAGAGATGGGAATGTTCTGATTTCCACTTATGAAAGGCCAATGTGTTATTTTTGTCATGAATGAGGAGGCTCTCCAGCAATATGCAAGCTTTTAGAGATCATATTCCTCATCCATTTGTGTTTTTCATCAAGTGATTTCCCTCATCCAGACCTCACAATGGTTCCATCTTTCCCGGCACACAAAACCCAAAGAGTAACCCCTTCTTGTGCAAGCACAATAAAAAGAGCTTACTTTGCCCATCCAGCCCAAATTTCTTACTCTTTTCTCCCCCACATATATATCTTCATCACCATCCCACATAACATGTCAATTTATATGTGTTTCACTCCCCAAAAATATTCAATGGCCATTGTTGATGCAGTTCTTTGTGTCCTACCTCCTAACTCATCTTTCCAGGCACAGCTCAGGCTCTACATCTTCAATAAAGCTTTCTCTGACCATAGGAGCCTTCACTAATTTAACATTAGCAATTTCTAGCATTTGGAAGCAAACTCCAAGTTGAAATAGCTTGCAATATTGCTGAGGCACAAATTTAAAATACTATGTGGAGAATTCCGGGAAGAGGACAGAGTAGGGAGCTACAGGACACACTCTTCCTACAAAAACAGCTAGTGGATAAGCAGAAACTGTCTGAATCAATGGTGCTGGGGATCCAGAGACCAGAGCAGCTCTGTACAGCATTCAGGAAAGAATGGGATGGGAGGACTAAGAAGCTGCAGCAAAAACTGTGAACAAATCGCTCCATGGCAGTGGCTGGTGGCCATCCCCCACCCTCAAAGCTTGCCTCGGAAATGCTCTGTGGCTGGCTGCCATGGACAAAGAGGGGCATGAAGGCCTTCCTCCTCAGGAATGGGGTGAGGTGGGTGAAGGGGTGCAAGTGAGTGCTGAGCATGGCTTCTGATTGACAGGTTGAGACTGCTGGGCTGTGGCTCTGAATCTGCCTGGAACAGGGATTTCTGCAGCCATTTAATACTGCCCAGTAGAGTTTGAAAAAATACACTCCCTCCTTAGGGCTGTGAGGAAAGTTTTGCTGAAGAGCACCATCTGCTGGGCAGGCCAGGAAAGTGCAGCATCAGAGAGGCAGGGTGGTGGCAGTTTGGATCTTTCCTCACCCTCTCCCCAGGGCCCTTTGGAACTTATCTGTGCCCCTTCATGGACCCCCAAACCTCTTTTGATCAGTTAAATGTGGGCAATTCTAAAGATCTAGAATAAGTTGAAACAAGTGTCAAAGAAAAGCCTTAACATAAAGCCAATCAACAATAAAATCCTAGGCAAGAGAGAAAAACTGACCTTCAGACTAAACACATCAAGATAATCAAATGCCTAGGCATCAGCAAAAAAATTACAAGGCATACTAAGAAACAGGAAGATATGGCCCAGTCAAAAGAAAAATTAAAAAGTTGGAGCAGAAACAAAGTTTAGAACAACTAATCAAAGATGTTCAAGTAAATCTCTTAAATCAATTGATGGAGATGAAGGAAAATATGAATGAAGAGATAAAGGATATTGAGAAGACACTGGATGAGCATAAGGAAGAATTTGAAAGAATGCAAAAAAAATAACTGAACTTATGGGAATGACAGGTACAATAGATGAGATTAAAAATACAGTAGAGGCATACAACAGTATATTTGAACAGGTAAAAGAAAGAATCAATGAACTAGAAGACAGGACATCTGAAATCTTACAAACTGAAGAACAGGGAGAGAAAAGAATGGGAAAAATTGAGCAGGGTCTCAGGGAATTGAATGACAGACTGAAACACACAAACACATGCACCATGGGTGTCCCAAAAGCAGAAGAGAAGGGAAAGGGGGCAGAAAGAATATTTGAGGAAATAATTGCCCAAAACTTTCCCACTCTTATGAAAGACATGGCTATACATGTCCAAGAAATGCAATATACTCCAAAGAGAATAAATATTAGGGTTAGTAATAGGGTGGTATATGGGGAAAATGCAAGTAATGCAAACTATGGACTATCGTTAACAGTAATGTTTTAATATCTTTCATTAATTGTAACAAGGTACCACACCAAGGCTAACAGTCAGTAATAGTTGGGAATGGGGAGTATGGGATTTTTCTTTTTGGAAAGTTAATTGTGGTGATGAATGCACAACTCTGTGATTATACTGAGAGCCACTGATTTTACACTTTGGATGGGTTGTATGGTGTGTGAATAAAACTGTTTAAAACATTTTTAATTATGCATTTGAGTAGTTAATCATTTAAACCAAAGAGATATGGTGTCCTATCTGTGGTTTGGTAATGAGAAAAAAAACTTATTATTTGTGAAAAACTGTTCCTAAGGAAAAAAGTCAATTTCTAGTATTGAAGATAAAAATTAAGAGAAAATAAAGTGGTCTAATAAAGTGATGATTTATAGCCAGAAAATAAAAGTTTTGGATAAATATAAGAGTGGAGTGTGGCAACAGCTCATATTTGTGACAGAAACAAGAAAAAGCAATTTGTGAAAAGATATTTCACGTGTTCTAGGCAGAATTTATTTTTATAGCTTTACAAATAACTTTAGTCTCATTTTATAGAACCATTAAGTGACTGAGTAGGCCACTTAAGTTTTTCAGTTATATATTATTGAATTTTATGAGGAAAATTATATGCTACCATGGAATTTGAGCATGTAGTGGTTAGTGGAAGTCTTGGAATGTATCTCTCAAAAACATCGGTAGTCTAGTGGACTTTAATCAACCGCAAAGCCCTCATTGCTTATCCCTCCTCAATCTCAACCTTTGGGTATGTAGCCTTGACCTCTAATTGTTTCCTGACTTTTTAACTAAACATCTTGGAAGTGATAGAAGTTCTGCCAGGGCAGTACCTTGCCGGGCACATGCTAGAAATCTAGTTCATGCTTACTAATTGGTAATACTCAAAAGTATTCCAGTCTGCACACTGATGGTCATAGCGGCACTATTCAAGATTGTCAAAAGATGGAAACAACCAAGTGTTTATATACAGATGAATGGATAAACAAAATCTGATATATACATATGATGGGATATTATTCAGCTGTAAGAAGGAATTAAGTCTTGACACATGTGACAGCATAGATGAAACTTGAAGACATTATGTTGAGTGAAATAAGTCAGACACAGAAGGACATATATTGTATGATCTCACTAATATGAACTAATTACAATATGTAAACTCACCAAGATAAAATCTAGAATTTAGGATACCAGGAGTCAGAATGAGGCTGGAGAATGGGGAGTGGATGCTTAATATGTTCAGAATTTTTAAAGAGGTTGAATTTAAATATTTAGAAATGGATAGAGGTGGTGTTAGCACCTTATGGTGAGTGCAGTTAGCGGCACTGAATTATGTGTGTGACTGGTTGAAAGGGGGAGTTTAGAGTCATGTATGTCACTAGAAGAAAAACTAGAGGTTAAAACTTTGGACTGTATAACCTTGTAGTGGATGATGACTGTGATTAACAATAGAAATACAAAAAAGTTCTTTCATGAACTAGAATAAATGAATGTCATTATTACAAGGAGTTAATGATAGAGTGGTATGTGGGGAAATGCACCTATTGCAAACTATGTACTATGGTTAACAGTATTACTCTAATATTCTTTCATCAACAGTAACAAATGCACCACACCAACGCTACAAGTCAGTAATGGGGGGTGGGGGTTGGGATAAGGGGTATGGGATGTTTTGACCGTTTTTTTTTTCCTTTGAGTAAAGAAAATATTCTAAAATTGACTGTGGTGATGAATGCACAACTAAGTGATGATATTGTGAGCCACTGATTATATACTTTGGATGGATTTTATGGTGTGTGAACATATCTCAATAAAATTACATTTAAAAAAAGTATTCTGAGAGAAGTCTACGAATGTTCCCGAGGCTATGATTGGCACTGTGGAAACACAGTGAATGTGAGTTCCAAATTCACCATTTATTAGTTTTGCATCTAGTATTATTCTTACCATTTTCTGAGCCTTGGTAGCCTGCACATTTCCTCATGTCATCGTAGAGATGATAAGCCCTGAAAACAGGACTAAGCATTCAACAAACAAATGCATTGCTTCAAAGCTCCTCTGACCCAGTGCCAGCGCTACCTGCCTGTCTCCCCAACAGTCTCCCTCCCTTCTACCCAAACTCAACTCCAGGAAATCACATTTCAATAAGGAACCAGTTTTGAAATATACTCAAAAAAGGATACTATCACTCTCAACGTTATCTTTTTTAGTAGCATAAAATCCTTCCACAATAAAGGAGGAAAAGCTGGCAGGGAACCATAGAAAGATCATACTTCAATTCCTTGAAGATGTTGCCTCTTCCTTCAGTTCACCCTTCTCGATGTTGAACAACAAAACCGATCCACTGCCAATTGATTTCAAAATTGTTGAGGTGCAGAGCTCAAAGTCATTGCAATCATTCAGAACACCATGAAGCTTTCATGTATTTAATTCCATCACACCAACAAGGAATACTTTACTGATTTTTTAAAAATGTTTGCATTATAAAATTAAGTCCACAAGCTCGTGTCCTCAACAAAACTGGCTGCTGAACTAAGCACGATCAGCTGTCTATAAATCTTTTTAATATCCGCTGTTTGATTTTCATTCCTTTTGTTGTTCCTTCTCTTTTCCATTAGCAGATAAGCAATAATTTTAACTGAAAGTTTAAGCAAAATGTATGCCTGCTACACAAATGATGAAGTTGGAGACTGATCTTTAAGCCATGGGTCTGAAACAACTATTGCTCTCATTTTTACCCTGGGCCCTGGAAAGTCCCTCAGTCATTCCATAAAGGGAGGCATATCTGAGGGGATGGGACAAAATAGATATGCAGCAGATTCAGGTTCAAGAGGTAGCACTGGACTAAATATGCAAAAGTAAAACTCCTGCTGAATTTGTTTCTAGAACTGCTTTGAATGACCCTCCAGGTCCAGGCTGCAGACTCCGGGTCCTTTCCCCTTAACAAGATTACGTCTCTCATTTCCCCAGATAAAATCTTAAGATAACCTCTTCCCATTTTTTGAGCTGGTCCAAGTGAATCAAGTTAAATGAGCCAAATTAAAATACCCCCAATACAGTTACTTGCTCTGCAAACTCCTCCCTGTCTTCTTTCAATCTCAGTACAAATGAAAACATTAACATAGGAGCAAGTTCCAGGCACAGGCCTTTCTCTGTCCACTTAAGAGAGATTGGCATGACCTGAGCAAGAAGATTGGCTTTAATTTTAGCAGCAAATCAAGACCCAGGCCTCTATTCTTCAAGGCAAATCCAGACATCTTTACCCATCATTGACTGGCAAAGCTTCTCTGATTCTTGCTTGCACTGTGCTCCTTGAGGGAAACTACCTACTTTAGTCATCTCTGTATCCCAAGCATCTAGCCAAGGTAGGTGCTTGCCACGTGTTTGTGAAAAAACAATCATAATTCTCCAAAATCATACCAGTGTTTACCAGCTCAGGCCCAGAGACCAAAAGGGCAGATGCGTAGGGTTTTTGTGATTTCTACCATGTTATGCCTTTATGTGGAGACCCCTGTGTTTTGGCTTCATTGCTCCTGAAACAAATACCATACAGTGGGTTGGCTTAATAACAGGAAGTTATTGGTTCATGGTTTCAGAGGCTTGAGAGTTTGCTTCCTCCCAAAGTTGGTATGTTCTGACTAGCCAGCAGTATCTGGAGTTCCTCGGCTTTTCTATCACATGGCAATGCACATGGCAGTGACTTCTTTCTGTTCTGGATTCTGTTGACTTACAGCTTCTAGAGGCTCCTCACAGTTTTTCTCTCTGTGACCTGCTCTACAAGGCCTCCAGTAAATACGAGTAAGGCCCATCCTGATTTAGTTGGGCACACCTTAACTGAAGTGACTTCATCAAAAGGTCTGGTTTACAATGGGTTCATACCCACAGGAATGGATTAAGATTACAAACATGCTTTTCTGGGGTACATAACTCCAAACCACCACACCCTGGCTTTAAGGGGAGTTTACACCTGGAGTCCACTAGATAACAACTACAATAATAAAATCTACCAACACAACAGCCAACATTTACTAGGCATTATGTATCAGGCATTTTCTTTAGCATTTTACATCCTACCCAAAAAAGCCAAGAAATCTTTATTTATATAATTATAAATCTTTATTTATAAACTTATAAACCTAATTTTACAATGAAGTGATTCAAATGCAAAGAAGATAAACCAGTTTCCTAAAGTAATCCAGCCAATGTGTGATGGGGCCCAGATTCATACTTGGGCAAGCTGTCTGCAGAACTCACCTTCTTGACCAAAACATAATCTCCAGTCCATCAATAGGCTCCAGGAGATCCTTGAAGCCCTAGTACTGAATGCAAAAATGCATGCATATCTGCTTTCCTGGATTAAGGGTTGTATTAGTTTCGTAGCTGCTAAAACAAATACCATACAATGGGTTGGCTTTAACAATGGACATTTATTGGTACACGGTTTCAGAAGATAGAAGGCTTGCTTCATCCCAGGTAAGTATCTTCTAGCTGGCCAGCAATCTCTGGGGCTCCTTGGCTTTCCTTTCACATGGCGGCATCCTCTCCTGTCTTTTCTGGGTTCCACTGACCTCCAGCTTCTTGCTCTTTCATTGGCTTCAGCTTTCATGTCCAATTTCCACTGTACGTAAGGACTACAGCCATAAAGAAGTCTGCTTTATTGTCCACCCTCATTCAGGTTGGACACATCTTAATTAATAACCTCTTCAAAGCCTTATTTACAAATGGGTTCACACAACTGGGGATTGGGACCTGAACATGCCTTTTGTAGGGACGTGATTCAATCCCCAGTAGGGGTTCATAATTATGAAGGCATCCTCAGAAGGGCCCAATCACTACCACCATGTAAGAACCATGGCAGCAGATCAGCAATGTCATTTGTCCTCTTCCTACTCTTTCTGAGAGTTGAGCAGAGAAGGTGATCCTCCTCTTAGCATCCCCATATCTGAAGCTCTAGGGTAGTTGTAAGGTATTCCAAGACCTCAAATGCCTGTATCAAAGGATATTTGAGAGTGTATTTAATATTTTCCCAGGATAGCCTGCTTTTTATTTTTTAACAACTTCTTAATACCGAACAAAAATTCCCATTGCATTTACCAGATTCCATTCATTTAAACATATATATACTTCCTTGAAAATGTGCTTATACATTCATAAAATTCATAACATGCATACTTTCAGGGAACACTTCTCTTAAAGAATTACCTTTCATAAAACAGAAATTTTTAAGTTATCCATTCAACAAACACCTGAGTGACTATCATACTCTAGGTATTGCCCAAGGTGCTGAAGATGAAACCAAGCCTGGACGCTCATATATTATAACAGCGAGATAATCGTTATAGAAATAATCAAGTGGTGATAGGTAAAACAAAGAAAATTGTAAGAGTGGATGGGGGAGGGACTATTTTATATACAGGTTCCATTTGCATAAGACTCTCTATAAAATGATGGACCTCAATTTACCAGTGCCTGGGGGAAGAAGAGTACCTGGCAGAAGAACCCTGAAATATAAAAGCCCTGCCATGGCCATGTGGGTGGGGTGTGTGGGGAACCCCAAGGAGGCTGGTGTAATGGGCTGCCGTAAAGACTGGGAGGGAGACTATGGGTGCCAGGGGTTGTCATGTCATGTAAAGTTTTGATAAGGACTTTGCATTTTATCCTTGATTTGGAAGGCTTTGGAAGATTTTGAGAAGGGATGCAACACTATCTGACTTATGTTTTTAAAGCATCATACTGCCTGTTATTATGAGGGATGAACTGCATGCAGGAGGGCCAAAGTGAAAGCTGAGATAACAGCTGGGAGGCAGTTTAGTGTCTTGAATCAGGACAGTAGCATTTGAAGTGGTGAGCAATGATTGTTTTGAATATATTTTAAAGATAGAGCCATAGAGTAAATAACCACTCATCTATGCCTTTATTTGAAGGGAAGGTTCAGAATTGATTAGGGTTTCTTAGGACCTACTCACTTTCAAGATATCTCTGGGCTAAAATCCTAGCTGTGGGCATGTGCCGTAAAGATGTCTGAGTACCCATCTGATTATTGGCTCTTTCTAGTCATGTTTGAGAGGTCTTCTATAGGGCTTCAGTTACTGTTCCCTTCCAGCGGTCTGAAATTACTCCTATATTTAATGTGGGAATGTAACAATAATAATGAGGAGGAGGATTGGGTATCCAAATGTGACTTTGCTAACTAGAGATGGATTTAATATACCGGTAGGCTTGTAATAATGTCTCATCTCTTAGTATTACAAAAGCCTCAGATAGTAAATATAAAGTTATTCAAATCTACTTTAAACACAGGCTCTGTGCTGTAAAAAGCGTTGTTGAGGAAATAGAGTTGTTCAGAGCTGCCATGTGAAATATTTTTTGTTGGCAGCACTTAAATCCACATTCCCCCAACCCCCAAACTGGAAAAACAATTTTCATTTCAAAATGCTTTGGATTACATGGTTAGTGAGAGCAATTTTTCTTACAGTTTGTGTGGTTTCACTGAGGGGAGTACTTCCATATGTGCTGTGTGCTTTGGTGGGTTTTCACCTTTCCAGCCAAAATAGATGCAAGTCTTGTTCAAACTCTGTGAGAACAAGGAGTTAGGAAGTGGTGCATGATAAGGCAGTATGTTTCGGAAGTTATCATGTTTGAGATCACTGGGTCACATTAATGCCTCATCAAAATGTCTGGTGTCCCAGGAATAAAAAGAAAAATGTTGGGTTGCTCCCACTGGGAAATCTGGCTACTGCATTTTAGAAAATGCACGGTGTGGCTAGAGCTTCCCCTACAGATGTCCTGGTGATATTATAGCGCACTTGTGCACAACATCCATGTGTGAAATGTCACTCTGTTGACACACTCTAGAAGGGCTCACACGAGGGCAGCTGTGAATCAATGAGACAAAGAGCCAGGCTCCATGAAGCACTCAGAACTGAGGCTCCAACAAAAATGAAGTACAAATGCTGCCACAAGGCAGAGTGCCTGTTACTGACCCCTAAAGAAGACAGACCCCTCGCCTCTCACGCTTGCCACCAGGCGAGGAGAAAGAGAAAGCTTTCAGCCCTGACTCAGGGCTCCTGGTTCTTCAGATGATGCACCCATCTCCAGATGACACATCTACCTCCACACTCCCTTCCCAGATGATCCCTGAGCCTTCACCTTGGGGCAGAACAGACAGCACCACGAGACCACCCTCTTCCACCAAAATAGTAACATTGGTGCCTGGAGGCAGTGAGAGCGTCACAATCTTTGTTTTATGGTTTTGTTTTGTTTTTTAATACTTTTCTGTGTTTTGAGTTTCCCAAACTCCATATATTAATCTTGATTTCAGAAACAAAAATTTTTTAATTAAAAAATAGTATAAAATGGGTTAGAGGGGAGGAGAGAGGCAGGCAGAGTCAACACAGGCATCTGGAGGACCCCCTGGGTTCTTGCTTGGGTCTGATGTGGCTGCTCCATTGTTCCGGCTCCTGGAAGCCGTCCCTTACCTGAATCCCGCTGCTAACTCGGTGGGGGATGGGGGTGGGGGTGGGGGAGGCCTTGGCTGTGCCTGTGTCAAAATTAGATGACCCATTGGTTGTTCTCAGCAGACAGAAGTCTGATTCTGCTCTTTGCACTTGTTCACATTTCGGTAGGTTGTAAAACAGTTACAAGCACAGCCCTGAATTTGAAGCCTGGCTTTGCCACTTAATAGCTGCGTGTTACTTAATCTCTGGTCCTCGGTTTCTTCACTGTAAAAGGGGCATAAGGTTGGTATAGGCAATACTGCACGGGCCTTCAGCATCCCTTTGTGTTCTTGCTGGGTGTGCCAAGAATTCAGGTCCTGACTTTCTCTGGCCATTTCTCAGGTAGTTTTGCAGGGAACAACCTTGAGGGATGAGATATTGTTTCCCTCTGGACAAAGAGCAGACCTGCTTTCACTTAACTATAAAACCAAGGCATCCCCCAAACTCAGGGTGACTCTTCTGTAACCAACTCATTGTGTGTGCGGGCCTCCACTGTGGACCCTTTCCTTGCCCCCCAACCCATGTGGGACTTGGCAGGCCTGGGGAACCAACACACAGAAACATGAAGGTTGGGCCACTGCTTTTGTCGTGGATGATCAAGTCTTTTATCTCTGACCCAGGTGTTTTGTGCCTTCTGCCAGCATCCATGAAACAATAACAGGTTATCTGGTTAGCTCAAAAAGTACTAGCTATTTTCCTATTTGTGGCTGGAGGCATTTGAATCAAAACTTCTGGGACTATACATCACTGGACAGTCTATCATGGGAATATTTGTCTGAGGACACTGGCAGTTTTCTATTCACTCCACCCCTATCTCTACCCTCCTCCCAGGACTAGCATTCCCTTAGCTGCACACTCAAGGGCGGTCTTAGCAAAACCATTTGGAATCTGCCCGTGCACCGCAAAGTTCCACTCAAAGCTGTCGCCTCAGGACCCAGGCTCTTGGATCTGCATCCCAGAGCTCTATGAAGAGAATATTGATCAGAACCAAGCACTGAGTCTGGACAATTATCAAAAGGGAAAAACCTAATGCTGAAATGTAAATGTGTTTGATGTTAGTGTAAAAGCTCTGAGAAGGAAGCTGAGCTGCAAGTCAAACATTTCTTTCTGAAGAGTCATTGATAGCTTGAAGGCTTGTTAATTTAACCCAAGTGGACTGAAATGTGGATTTACTAATTCTGGGTTTTGTACTATTCGGAAAAATCTGCCATATGTTACATCTGCTTTAGTTTAAAAGACAATTTGCTTCTTTATCTGAATATACTGCCCAAATGGTGTCACTTGAACCACACCTCGATAATGTTTATGAAGCATTTTACTATTCAGTGTTTTTTCTCATGTATGTTATAATCCAAACTTCACAACCTGGTGAGTTAACCTGGTGGGTTAAACATTATTATAATTCAAATGTTCCTGACAGGAAAACTAAGGCTCTAAGTGTTTGAGAGATCTGTGCTCCTCCGGAATACCACATTTGCTCATATACACACTTCTCAGATGGAGTTTGGACCTCGGCCATTTTTGAATAACAGGAAAATGACTGGTGTCGATACTTTCATATGTGTTTAATTTTCAGACCTCTGGGACTGATCACAAGTTCCCCTGGAAGTACCAAAAATCACATCTTTTCATTCCCTCAGCAACTTTCTCCATGTCTCCAATCTTGTCCTTGTGAAGGGTGCTTGGTGATTTTGATGACACATGGCCCATTAAAAATATCACAGCTAAAGAAAAAAAAAATCTCTAGGCTTTGGTAATGAGTAAGGCATGTCCACAGTGAATCTGTGAAGAAGGAAAGTTCATGTTTACTGCCCCAAGCATCTGGGGCCCTTTACACCCCCTCTGCTTTCCTATCATTCTAGGGTCAGAGCCATGCCCAGAACTTTTTCCTACCTATCACCTCCCCTCTCCCTGCCATTATAACAGTCCTGTGACTAGGGGTGACATAGAAAATAGTTTGCACCTGGTGCAGTTCTGCAAGGCCAACCAGAACTGGCTGGAACCCTGGAGAGTCGTGAAGAACCCCTGCTGTGCCAGGAGTTAACCCTTTAGTTGCTGCATCTTGGGCAGTCTGGAGAACCCAGAGGAGGGGTGGGGGAAGAAAGGTTGTCTGAGGTTTAGGACAGAAGAAAATGGAATTCAGTGGATTGAGGGCAATGACTATTTACCAAACAGTACAGAAGTGCATATTTTAAAGATTGTAACATGGTGTTTTGAGATGGTAACAATCGATAGGGCCAAATTGGTGAGTACCTGTTAATTCAGAGCTCAGTTTTCTGCTGACAGAATAAAAGTTATTGAGCTCTGATTTGTTTTAGTTTCCTGGCTACAAAAACAAACACTATACAATGGGTTGACTTAACAACTGGGAATTTATCAGTTTATGGTTTTAGAGGCTAGAAGGCTTGCTTCCTCCTAGGATCAGAATCTTCTGGCTGCCTGTCAGTCTCTAGGGTTCTTTGACTTTTCTGTTACATAGCTACACACATGGTGGCATCTTTTCCTTTCTCCTCTGGGTTCTGTTGACTTCTAATTTCTTGCTCTTTCCGTGGCTTCTCTTCCCATGTCCAGTGTCCTTTGCTGATCAGGACTTCAGCCATATTGGATTAAGGTGATTCTTGTTCAGTTTGGGGACACCAAAACGAATAACCTCTTCAAAGTCTTATTTACAAATGAGGTCACACCCAGAGGACCAGTGGTTGGGACATGAACATGCCTTTTGTGGGGGACATGATTCACTTCTCAATATTATTATATACCAGGTCCATAGCAGGTGCTTTACAAGCAGAACCTCATTTAAGTCATTGACTCTGGAAGCACTCTCAATGACTCAAATTGGTTTGTTTTTCAGATGTGGAAAAACAAAGGCTTACTCTATTCAACTAATAAGTGAGAGGGCTCAAATTCCATACCCAGACTGTCTGACTTTGGTATCAGCACTTCATCTGTATGCTCTGTGCCCTCCCTGAAGGAAAGTGGCAGAAAGTTCTGTGGAGTGTTAACCATGATAGGCATTCTCGTAGTTTCCTTTGCTACTTAACAAATTAGCACTTAATGACTTAAAACAACACCCAGACATTTGGGCCCAAGAGCACAGATTCTTTGTGACAGTGCCATACTGTCTCTCTAGGGAGGGATATCATTCTGGGTCCAGTAGAGCCAGAAACCACACAGGGGAAGTTTAATATAAACAAATATTAAGCAATGACAGAAGAGTAACTTTACAGAGAGGATATTGGTGGACAAGTAGCCGTCTCTGCCTCATCATGAGGCTGGCACGTGACTCCAAGCAGTCTGGCCAAGAATCTGTGTGCTTAGTCACTACGCTAGACTTGACTCCCTTCAATCATAAGGAAGAAGGCAATGTTCTACAGATGAATGCCCCAACCTAGAGAACTCACAAAAAAATTCACTAAGGTCTTTCAAAATACAGTCACTAATTCAAAGTGAAAGTTGTGGGAAGATGCTCACATACACCATGCAGCAGGCAATATCCAAGGCATACTAAGCACTACGGAAAATGCCAGGGCATCTGGTCCTTTGGTGAGAAAACTATTCCTGGCTTAATCCCACCAACAATGGAATACAGCCTCATTTATAGAAGTACCAGGCTGAGAGCTCAGAAAAGTTGGGGGTGGCAGATTGGGAGGATCAGAGAGATAAGAACACACAGACAAAGGCAGAGTCAAGCACACAATGACTTCATTTGCCAAAAAGAAAAAGAAATCCTATTTCCAAAACTCAGGAAATCTGGGCAGATGAACCAGTGGCCAGTGTCTTGGTTGCCCCTTCTCATTTGCAATGCGTTGCTCTAATTGGCCTTTTCAAAAGCAGAGCAGCCTTCCTCTTTAGGGCTGCAGCATCATTGCAAGTTTTCAAAATTATCTTCATTGCTTGATCTTACTTATAAGATGCCAAAAAATCTTGATTTAATTTTATAAACTTTGCATTTATGAAATTAATGCTGAGAAATGAACAATTGGCATGGGTCATTGGAAAATTTGAAAAAGAGGACAAACATAATCACAGAAAGCCTGCTTCTTAAAGATCCTGAAACAGAAATGTTGGATTTCCATATTCCTATTCTCTTTGTAACAATTCTCTATAGTAGTCTTTATCCCCATTGCAAAAAATTAAAGCAAACCAAAAGAACTGAACGGCAGAGCCATTGTGCCGTGGAGCAGTGGCGCTTAAAGGGAGGTACCCAGACCAAGAGACCCAGCATCACCTGGGAACTTGTTAGAAATGCTAATGAACCGACCCCACCCTAGCCCTGCTGGATCAGACACTCTGGTGGTGAAGCCAAACCATCCACTTTAACAAAACCTCCAGGGGATTCTGGTGCAGGCAAAGGAGAACCATTGAGATAGAAAGTCTGTTGTTGCACACAGTGAAAAGAGCAGGTACCAGGGTTCATGTCACTGAGCCACCACTAAAGGTTTGTAGAATTCTCCATAAGCCTCAGTTTCCCTAACATCTTTGAGCTACAGTTTCCTTAATCAACCAATAAAGGTGACAGCTCACAGGCCTTTTGTGAGGCTGAAATGAGAAAATTATGTAGAAGCACATTGCAAATTGGTGAACATTATGAAAATAAAAAATGTTTCAAAAAGCAAGGTGATATAATAGAAAGAGTGTTCTAGAGACTTTGAAATCAGATACGCAGATGAAGTTGCTCCCTCAACCTTCTACTGGCTGTGTAATGCTGAATATCATAAACTCTATGAGCTTCATTTTCTCTTTTTGTAAATTGGAAATAACAATATCTACCTCACTGAGGGGTTATTAGGATGAAAAGAGATAATGCTCTTAAATGTACTGACGTAGTAAATATTTACCAATATTGATCCCTTTCCTTTCCTCTTCTCTAATTAAATGTGATCTTTAGGGATGCATATTTCCAGATCTCCACATTCTTACTCAAGGCCTACTATTTCCTAAAAGGTCACTTGGGTACATGTTAAAGATGATTAACGGGGAACATAGGAAAATATTGGAATATAGACTATAAACTTTATATCAATATTAAATTTCTTAAACTTGATAACTGCACTTAATGTGGTTGCTTAAATGCATATCCTTCTTAGGAAATTTACATGGCAGTATTAAGTGTTCAAGAAGCATGGTGTATACAACCTGCACTCAAGTGTTCAGAAAATGGATAGATAGATTGAAAGATGGATGGATGGATGGATGGATGGATGGGATAGATAGATATGGATGGATAGGATAGATAGAAAGTTAGATAGATAAATGGATAGATAGATAGATAGATAGATAGATAGATAGAATGGGGCTGCACATCTGGGTGTCTGGGGAGGTAAGGGCATGTTAAGTTCTCTTTTGGATATTTGTATTATTTTTGTAACTGTCCTGTACATTTGAATGTATTCCAAAACAAAAAGTTAAAAAAAAAGATTGAGTAGATAAGTCCCATTCACATTTCGTGTAGAACCATATCTTTCAAGATGTATCTGCCTAATGCCCCCAATTTTTATGATCAAATATTTTAGTTCTCTGAACAGCCAACTAGAGCATTCAAGTCACTGGCAGTCATTCTCAGATCACACTTAACCTATCTGCAGCATTTCCACAGTTGATCATGCTCTCCTTCCTGTGACGCTTTCTTTATTTTGCCTCTCCAATCCCTACCCCACTCTTGGCTCTCCTTCTTTCTCACTGGCTGTTTCTTCTCGGTCTGTAACTCTTCATCCTGTCCTTATATTATTGGGATTCCTAGAGCCCAGGAGTCATCTTCTGTAACCCACATTCACAGATGATCTCATCAGGTATCCCAGCTTCAAAGACTACGCATCTGCTGACTCTCCCCATCTTCAGCCACCACCTTTTTCTGAACTCCATACTTGTACTTACTCTATGGATTGACTTGAATGGGTAACAGGCATCGCAAATTTAACACATCCAAAACTGAACTGTTGACTTCCCACCCCCTCCACCCAAATTATACAATATACTGTTTCTGCTTTATGTCTCAGCTCAAATGTCACTTTCTCTGGCCACACTAGAAACAGCAACTCTCACCCCACACTCCTTTTTCCTCTAATACGCTTTATTTTTTTCTCCATAGCACTTATCATAACCATCTGACAAACTGTATTTTTACATGCTTATTTATCTGTCTGCAAGTGCCAAGAAGACAAGGATTCTGTCTGCTTTGTTCATTGCTCTACTCCAGTGTTTAGGACATCACTGGCTCTCCGGGAGTGACGGACGCCTGGGCTCAACTCCATCAGTGATGTAGTTCTTTTCATCATGTTTCAGATTAAACACTTCCCAGAAAATTTTCCCTGTCATTTTTTATCTTACAAGGAGACCACTGTTTCAAAATGATTTCAAAAATGCTTCTAAGTGCAATCATAATGAGAATTGGATTCAAGCGTTACAAGAGTACATTTGATTCAATATAACCTCATTATCCAGGGAAACTTTCCTGGATGCTGTGCTGGCCTCTTAGGATCTGTCCACCCTTAGATTCTGGAGAATTCCATTTTTGGGTGGCTGATCCAGGCCTATGATTTCCAGTGTTCATGGTCCAATTACACTGAATTACATACAGTTCCCACCACACCTGCCTCTTGCTGTCATCTCTACATCGATTTCCCTTCTCATCCATTCAGCCGTTACCTAATGGCATCTACTAAAAACTCAGCCCAGGTAGCTCCTTTCTTCCCAACATATTCCTCATCCCTGGAATAGTTTTGCCTACCCTGGCATTCCACTGCATTGCAATCTTTGTATATTTAAGGTTTATTCCACAGCTCTCCAAATATATCACTTCTTTGTTTTTTTTAACTTGACAGGG
The DNA here is from genome assembly GCF_015220235.1 of Choloepus didactylus. NCBI lineage: Eukaryota > Metazoa > Chordata > Mammalia > Pilosa > Megalonychidae > Choloepus > Choloepus didactylus. The sequence goes on from NC_051326.1 coordinate 48,937,310, forward strand.
AGTCCTACATCAATCTTCTGGGTATAGAAAGCATTTCTTCCTCTAAGGGGTTATATTAAGTCCCTAGGGTCTTCTATGGTCAAATAAAATTAGAATTTGTGTGCATACCACTGTGGTTATTGCTCTCCTGACACAGAATCCAACACTGCTGCCCCTGGAAGGCTGCAGGGGGGCCTGAGACTATCCCCTGCCCCACATGCTTCCAACTCCAAGAAGCTGCTCCATGTGGGGTCCTTGGCTCCACCATCGTGAAAAACCTCAAAGGTCATCCCAGTCTGGGGAAATCTCTCCTTCTCAAGGTTAATCCTCTATTTCCTCCCAAGTATAGTACCTTCCACCTTCCCACAAATCACTTGATAACCATCTAACATATTTAATGGGTTTAAGCATAGGGAAATAATTTTTCACATGAAGACTCTTCTAAGTCACTTGTCTACACTGTAGCAGAGTGACTAAGTCTAGACATTAGGCTGCCTGGGTTTGAATCTGTTTCCATCATGTACCAGGATGTGGCTTGGGCAAGTGCATTAACTTTCCAAAACCCAACTTCCTTCATCTATAAAATAGGGATCATAATTAAAGTTCACTTATAAGGTTACAGTGAGGATAAATGAGATAATGTATTTAAAGCTCTTAGCATAATGCTCAAGGTCAAATCCTAGTGACCAAAGACTACCAAGAACACCTCTATATTTAAAACAATAACAACAAAGAAATAAAAATTGTTGGGTTCTTACCTTGCTGATGCAACAAGGGAAAATGTACTCTGGGAGACAACAAGAGCAACTTGAAAAAGTACAAAGGGAAGACACAAAGATTCAAAGCTTAGTTATGTTATTATAGTATGATTAGGGAATAAAGGGTCAGTTTGAGATTGGAGGGTGTCAAGATATGTGGTAATTTGATGAACAGGTATCATAATATTTTTATCCAAGAGGTTGTAGCCCTCAAAGCAGGACTCAAGTCACCATTGGTAAAAAAGCAGCAATCACTCATAGACTGGCAAAGCCAAAAGATGAAGATGCTTAGTTGTTTGGCTGGGGGAGAGGAGTTGTGGTGCAGTTACCTTCCCTAGTTCTGTTTGAAAATACGGTCCAGGGTGACCTTGTGCTTGTCTTGTTCCGAGTAATGTTTATTGTTTTAGTTTCCTAGGGCTACTGTAACCAAGGACCACAAACTGGGTGTCTTGAATCAACAGAAATTTATTGTCTCAAAGTTCTAGAGGCCAGAAGTCAGACTCAAGGTATTGGCAGGGCCTTGCTTTCTCTAAAGTCTGTAGGATTCTGGCAGCGGCTTGCCAACAATCCATTGGGTTCTTTGGTTTGTGGCATGGCTCAATCTCTGTCTCTGTCCCATGGCTAACTTCTCTTACACTCTCTGTCTGCTGTGCCCAAATTTCCTCTCCTTAAAGGACACTGGCCATATTAGATGAGGGCCCACTCTAATCCAGTTGGGCCTCATCTCAACTAATAACCTCTTCAAAGATCCTATTTCGAAATAGGATCACATTCACTAGACTTCGGGTTAAGATTTGAATACAGCTTTTGGAGGAAAGCAATTCAATCTATAACATTTATGTTCTGTTGGTTTCACTTTGATCTGGCTGTCCATAGAAAACTATTTCACTTTCTTATCAATCAATAGTTAAAATAGCCATGATCAGAGACTCTCTAGAGATTTTTCCTCATTCTCAAATGATATAAGGTAATTCCTTGGGTAGATTAGTTTAAGATTGCTAGCCTTTCTATATCTCCTTAAATTGTACCACGTAAGTCACTACCTTAAAACTAATGGCTGACCTTTGTTACTATTACATTGCCTCATGGTAAAGTGGAGAAGTTCTACTTCTCATGTAACAGGAGAATGTGATGGGCAGGAAAGATGATAGAGGCTGCAGAAGTCAGTCTCCCAGGGCACAGAGCAGAAGGGAAAAGGATGGAGAATAGTTCTGGGAGTGTAGAGAGAGGTGGGGACAAACAGAAGAAACTTGCACTAATAACAAAGACACAAACACAATGACACAGGAAGGTTAGAGGGATCCTGTGTTGGAGCTGCTTTCTGGTGAGTCCAGAAGGGGTGGTCACATACTTGGAATCAGAAAGACCAGCTAAGTAATCCACACAGGCCATTTTAAAATGAAAAGGTGATGTCCCTTATTTAAAAATTCTTTGGAATTTCAAGATGGAGCAGCAGAGCATTAAACAAAATGTTGGTCCTTCTGAAAAAGGAGCCCTGTGCAATCGTGCAGATCATTTGCCCAGAAAGCCTCCCCTCGGTACCAGATCTATAGGATTCAAAATTCTTTCCACTGCATCTATCTCTGAATACTGATGCTCTGATGGGCTTCTGGCATTTGGCTTTATGAGAGTGAGATCAAACAGTAATATACAAGAGGGCTGGCCAAGAAAGAAGACCAAAGCAAGAACCCAGACTAACCATATCAAATGTCAACTGTTTTTTCAGTTGAAGAAAAATATTTTAACGTTTTAATGGAAACTGCTTTTATTCCTTCTAATAAATGTTGGTTTTCAAGGTAATGGAAAAATGTTAGGTGGCAGTTTGCCATGCTAATGGTGGGCAACACAAATGTCCTTTGGTTAACACACTTTCCTAATACCCAACAAGAAGATGCTTACAATGTCCCATGGCAAAAAAAAAAGACAGGATGACAAGTGCTCAGTTTTGGGCAGCACTGATTTCAGAAGGAAAAGCTACATTCTTCAGCATTTTCTGACATCAGTTATTCCCAGAGTCCCATCATTTAAAAATCACCCACATTCTCAGCATGGCAGCTATCACCATGATCATAGTAATCAAAATGCCAAACCATCTAAGTAGCACAGTCACCCACCTAATGAAGTGGCCTGGCTGTGAGCAAGATGGATGAGCTATGGACCATCAAAGTCCAGGAGCTTGAATTTCCCTACTGTCTCCTAAGACTCTGATCTGCTTTTCGCCATTCAACATTTACCCACAGTCCTCAACAATCCCGCCTACAGGTTGTCGTAAAGGAAATGCAGGGGAAACGATCTATGAATCATTTTGTCCTTGCCTCCTGCTAAGGAATAATACCTCTCTAAGTACCGACCTACGCCGGGTCTTTTGTTAACTGTTGGCACCCTGTTAAGTGTAAAGGTGAGTGGTTATTCTACATGGCTACTGCACAACCTGTCTACCAGGAGGTATGTTTCAATGAAACAAAACTGAACCAAATTCTATCAAACATGCAGACATGTATCAGCAAGTAGGCAAACAATTCTACAATCTGTCCTTGTAAGCTCCAGGATGCCCCACTAGCTGTCTTCAGACCCTCTGACAACTCCTTGTATGAAAAGTTAATTCCAAGGGAGATCCAATGATACTGTAGTAGTAGGAAGAGGCAGATGTATGTTGAGGTAATGTAGCAGAGACTAGTGCAACCCAGAACTGCTCTGAAGTTATTAGTCTGTCAGGCTTGTTGGAGTCTTTTTAAAAACAAGTTTATTCACACACCATACAATCTATCCAAGGTGTACAATCAGTGGCTCTCCGTATCATCACAGAGTTGGGCTTTCATCACCATTTGCTGGATTCTTACACCTCGCTCATGTCTTCTTTCTGACCAACTGTCACCTCAAACACTAATCATTCTACCCTGTAAAATTATTTCTTATACCCCTAATGCTAATTAATAAACACTGTAGTGAGACTTTTGATAAGGACACTTGAAAAGCATCCTGAAATATGGTTTCCTGGTACTGTAAAACGCTAACTAACATCTCTAGAGTTGAGAAGAATTGTTTCAAATATGGAGAGTCTCAGGGTGGGGGCACTTGAAGATAAGAAGGAAAAAATTGAGGAACCCATTGACAAACTAGTTAAAGTGATTGACCATGTGGGGTTGTGTGGGGTCCATGAGGGATAGGAAAGAAAGGTCAACGAGAAAAGCATAAGGTCAAAGGGGTAGGGTGGGAAACTAATGAGGTTCAAAAGTAATTAGACAGGCAGTAAAGAAGTGGGAGAAGTGGAAAGACAGAGAGTTGCCCTCAGCATTAGAATCAGAAAACGGATTTCAGAGGAAGATATGGCACAGGATATTGCACAGGAAGGGGCTTCTGAAGCACGAGAGTGCAGAGGTCCTCTTTTTGGAGGAGCTGAGGGAAACTTCTGGATGCTCGGGATAACAGGAAGATGTCGGATTCCTCGACATCAAATGTGTAAGTGACAGAGTACCAGGAGAGGCATTTCTGCATGTGAAGAGATACAAAGAGAAACTGTCAGTTCCAGAAAAAGCATTGCTGTAGGAGTCGGGAGATCCAGAATGTGAATGGCTCTGCCACAAACTAGCCTGGAGACTTTGGCCAAATTACTTCCCCATCTGAAAAAGAAGGGATTGGACTAACTATATGATTTTATAAAATCACACATATCTTAGAATGGATGAGAAAACAAGATTAAAATTTATTGGGAAGAAATATTTTATCCTGCATTTAATTTTAACAGTCTGTTGGCAAAAGTACAGTATAGACAGAAGCCATTTCTATGTATTTTGAGGAAAGATCTAGGAAATTGAGTTTTACCACATGCTCACCAAGAAATCAACAATATGGCCTAATGTTAAGATGGTTATTTAGTTCGGTCTTTGAACATGGTGGCAATACTCTCATTGAATGCTACCTGGGCAATATTGTATCTAGAATTATTCACCACATCATAATGAAAACAGTAAAGATGTAGAGTGTGTGTAGAAAAACTGATGGCCATGTGGACTCATTTCATATGAGGAATTAAAGGAATTGAGAACATTCATTAGAAGGGGGAAAAAGAGAGGCTCATAAGAAACACAGTAGCTTTCTTTTGATATCTGAGGATATCCTGTGAAAGGTGGGAATATGTTTGGTGTTTAAAGGGAGCAAAAGTTGGATTAATTTTTTTAACAAACTGAAGCATAACTAAAACCAAATTACTAGGCATTCTGTAGATATTATTTTATTGATTTATAGTCCCTGCCCTACTCCTTACTGATACAAAATGAGCCCCAGTTCTTCTCAAACATTTGTTGGGTAGCTACCATGTGCGAGAGATTGTGGTAAGGTACTTTCTTCACAACCATCTGAAGAGAGCTAATGCCCCCGTCTTACAGAAGAAGAAACACCCTGGAAATGCTAAATAACTTACCAAATGCCACCCAGGCAAAAAGTGGTAGTAATGGAATTTTCACTTGCTCTTCAAAATTAAAAGCCCTAGGTCTTTATTCTGAACCATTTCACCACCTTGCACTCCTCCACCTGCAGACGACAAACGAAAGCTCCCTGTTCAACTCCCTCTAAAATCAGATGAGCACTTTTTTAATAAAAATTAGTTTGCCAATTGCTGCTATATCATGGAAGAGAACTGAGGTATCTTAAGAAAAAGGGCATTCACCATTAACAAATTAAGTTTACTAGCCTCATCACCTGTAGCAAATAAATGTTCTTATAGATGGTTTCATTGCTGACAAAGTAGTACAAGGCTCTACTTTTTAAAAAACGGAGTTAAAAATTAAACTTCTTTGAGCACCTCCTACAGTAAGAGATAATTTTATATCATGGCCCAGTACACAAACACAAACACACATATATAGAACTGAAAAAGAATTTCACTGAATTGTACTTTCTCTTCACTGTGTGCAAAGTAATCTGAGTTTTTTTTCCTTTCTATCCTCTCTGCTTTGTTATGATGAATTTTTTGACTCATCCCTTAAAGGATTGCACGCTGTATTTTGAAAACATAATTAACTAAACGATACAAACTATTTAAACAAATTTTCTAGATGTACCTTAATATCTTTTTTTATGTTTTATACCCTATGGGTTAAAACTATTTTACTGCTTTTTTTTGGATTATAGGTATTTTAAACAAGAGAAATTTCATTAATCCAGACTTGATCATCCCAGATATAAATAACAATAGACTTCTGTTGGATTTTAGGCCGTTAAAAGCCCTAAAACCAGGTTTTGGTGTTTTTGTTGTTTGCTTGTGTGTGTGTATGAGCTCCTCTAAGACAATTCAAAATTAACACCAGCATTTCCCCTAACTCCGTTATGCTGGAGAGGCCCTTCTATTACAACCCTCAACCCAAGGCGACAGCTATTTTCCCTGCAGCCAGCAGGGGTCAGGAGAGAGCCGTCTGACTTCTGCAGCGCCTAGAGGCGTGTTTGCAAGGGGCCCCGGCAGGTTTGCTTCACTTCTCAGAGGAGGGGCTGGACAGGGAAGGGGCGTTGACTTGGGCTGGGGGAACGGCTACCGAGGGCAAAGGCAGCTGGAGGGAGGGGTGCTAGGAAGAGGAAAGAAAATGAAGGCTTGTAGACGAAAGCTCAGCCCCGGCCAATCACCTCCTCCCCTCGGAGCATCGCAACGGAAGGACTTTCTGGAACTTGTCCGCTGCCGGGCCTGGCCCTTCCTCCCCTTTCGTGCATTACTCACCGCGGAGAACTTGATTACAGAGTTTGAGTGTCTTCCTCCCGGCACAATCAGTGCCAGGCCCACACTGCCCTGTCCCGTTCCAAGACAACCCACTCTAGTTTCCAAATTATTCCCAGACGTTGTTTTCTCAGCTCTCAGAAGTTTCTGGCCAAAGGGCCTCCGTGCTTGTCCCCTGGCTCTCCTGCGGTGAACCTGCCAGCACACCCCTCTCCTCCCACTGGAGGATGCGGCCAGCGCCGTCTTCTCCACTTTTCCTTTCCATAGCGCCACACTTCCTGGAAGCCTCAGGAATACGGGAACGTTTAGCTGGTCTGTTTCCCAGGTTAAAATTTCCACAGTCAGCTCGGCCTCAGTGGCTCACATTTCAGTACAAGCAATCTCCTGACTTCTATCCACTTCCTTTCTAAGTCACTTTGTTTAAATCCTGATCTCTTCAAAACTCGGACTTGTGAACTGACGCAAACAGGCCGGCTGCGGCCTGAGCTGCAACTTTCTTCACACCCGGGGGCCCAAAGCGAAACCTCATAAACTGCGTGGGCCCGCGCCAAATTAGTCCCGCCAAAGAGCCACCATGTTTGAACTGCTACTGCGTGCCAAGCACTGCCAAGCACTCTGTGTGAAATATCTCAAGGCTCCAGCAGCTCTGCAGTAAGGAGCATCATCCTCATATTACAGGTGGAGAAACTGAAGGTCACAAAGGGTAAGTCACTTGCCCAAAGTTGCATAGCTAGTAAATGGAAAAACCAAATTCAAACCCAGGCCTCTCTGATTCTAGTCACTCTTCTTACTCTCAGAGTGATAGATGCAAAAATTCTTGTCATTGAGAAAGATGTCACTATTCTCTTTGAATTCAGTGATACTCCCTCAGTGCTGAGAACTGAAGGAAAACCTGAAATTTCTAATTTGTAGTTGGTTAGCCAAGTTATTAGAGTGAGGTGGGGAAGAGTATTTAAATAGAAGAAAAATCTGGTCTTCAACGAGTAAACAGCACTCATTACAAAGACACCACACACACACACACACACACACACACACACACACACACACACTGAAATGATGGCAAGGGCATCATATACTAGAAGGACATGGGCTTTAAAGCTCCCTGAGATCTGGGTTTGAATATCGACTTCATCACCCAGCAGCTCTAGAAACTTGGACACAGTCAACCTCTCTGAGCCTCAGTTTTCTCAGTTGAAAAATGGGTGTAATAAGAATCAAGTTATAGGATAATTGTAAGGATTGAATGTGTGTAAAATGGTGAATGGGTTCCCAACAGACAGTCCCCATTTCTCATTCCTTTACCCACAGTGTGACTCATAAGTACCTGGCTACTCAGCTAACACTCCCAGCATCAAGAGGGACATGAGCAACTTGACTCAATGCTTCTCGGGGCCTTTTTATTGCTTTTATCTTTCTCCTTTTGTTCATTTCATCCATTGGATGTTTCCTAATGAAAAACTGAAGGTACTTCCTCAGACATTCATTTAGCTCTGTTACATAAAGACCAATATGAGGAGTAGAAGGGTATAGCCTTTTATGAAACACCTTCATGTTCTTTTTCTCCTGAAGAACCAGAAAGCACTCCAAGGCTGGTATAGCAGCTCCTCAGTCATCAGGTTCCCCTGCACCCATGTGAATGCACAGCTTTGAAAGCAATCTCCCTGACAAGGGAAAGGACACGTGCATTCAGCCCTGGGCTCAGCTACTGGGTGGTGTGTGTACCCCAGCTGCAGCGGGGCTCACTCCTGATCCTTCAGGAAGCAGCACGGGGAAAAAGGGGGATACAAAGGAGACTGAATAAGAAAGCCGACCCTGACTTGACTTTCCCACAGAGAGAAGGAATCATACTTAGGTGGATTTCCTTTTCTTGGGTTACCTGCTGTCTACACTCCTTTCCATTCCTGTACAGGCCACTGCTAGGTCGCTAAACTGGTGATTGTCCAGGCTCCCCAAGCTTAAATTCGGACAGGAGGAATCCAATAGAAATGAGATGAGGAGAGCAGGAGTCCAAGGAGAATTTACCCACATACTTCATGAGGGTCATGTTTGTTTATTTGTTTGTTTTATTCATGGATTAATAATTGGGGAGTCGATGAAAATATTTTCCCATGTCAAAAGAGAAAAAAAGCTAGGCAATAAATGGGAGTAAGAGGAATATACTTTTGATTTGCTGTGACATACACAGGTTAAATTTGAGCACCATGTACTTTCTCACCGTGAAACGTGAGATTACAGTTGAGATAATGAGATAATGAGACCAGAGGCTGAAGTGAAAAGCATGTAGAATCATAGAAGAGCTCAAGGATAGGAAAACAAGATGGAACAGGTTACCTAAAAGGAAGAAAGAGAAGTCTAGTCTCAGGCTTAACGTCTAAAACACAAAATGCTGGAACACAATGTTGCAAAGTCCATGGAATTTTGAAGGAAAGATACTGGTGACTCCCAAATTACCAAAAATACATGTGATCTAGATTCTCTGTCATTTAGTGTAAAGATAATTTAAATGACATCCTCAAAATGTGCATAAATAAAATAAAACACTGCAGTGTAGCGGGGGGCGGGGCGGCGGCGGCGGTTGCGGGGCTTCTCGAACTTGGCGGCGGCGGGGTGAAGTCCGTTGCCGGCTCGCGGGACTCGTGTGAGAGAATTTCGCTTCTTTGGCCGACGAGACCCGAGGCAGGGACCCCAGAAAGGGATAACATGGGGCAAACAGTGAATGAAGATGCGATGAATGTCAAGAAGGAGAATCAAGAGAAAACTCTTAGCTCAAGCACATCTTCTGTGCAAACTGATGATTTCATTTGGGACAATTACTTGAAAGAGACTGGATCAATAATTGCTCCTTCATAGTGTTTCAGACAGTCTGAGATTCCACCAACTAATGACTTCAAAGTTGGTATGAAATTGGAGGCCCATGACCCTCGCAATATTACTTCAGTATGTATTGCTACAGTTGTTGGGATTACTGGTGCCAGATTACGTTTGAGACTGGACGGGAGTGACAATCAAAATGATTTTTGGAGACTTGTCGATTCCCCAGACATACAGCCTATTGGAACATGTGAAAAGGAAGGGGATTTACTTCAACCTCCCCTGGGGTACCAGATGAATGTGTCATCTTGGCCAATGTTTCTTTTACAAACCCTAAGTGGATCTGAGATGGCACCTGCAGCATTGTTTAAGCAGGAACCACCAACGCCAGCCCTGAATAATTTTAAAGTGGGAATGAAACTCGAAGCTGTAGATAGAAAGAACCCTTATCTGATCTGCCCTGCAACTATTGGAGATGTTAAAGGAGATGCAGTTCATATCACATTTGATGGCTGGAGTGGAGCTTTTGATTATTGGTGCAAGTACGATTCTCGAGATATTTTCCCAGTTGGGTGGTGTCAACTGACAGGAGATATATTGCATCCACCAGGCAATAATGTTCCCATTACCAAGAGTGTAGCAAAATCACCATCTTCTTCTTCCAAAGGCACCCGGAGTTCAATGCAGTCTCCACAGAAAGCTGCTCTATTATCACCAACACAAGCCGGATTAAACCACCTGGACTTACTTCAGTCCCCAAGAAAGGCAGTTCTCTTAAAAATCCCACAGCAATGAAAAAAGGCCTAAACTCAGGAAAAAAGGAAAAAATTCTTCCTGCTCTGTGTTCTACATCTACAGCTTCTTTATCTTCGCTGACCAGAGGCCGTGGCATTCCATATGATGCCATTCCTGGGTCAACTAAAATAGTGATGTCTACAGCGAAAGAAGACATACCAGGAAAGAAAAGCACCAAACGATCTCCTCAGCAACCTCTATCTTGTGTTGTTCTTCTCTCTCCTAAGTTTCCCAAAACAGAGGTGCATGCCTCTAAAGAAGTACTATTGTCTCCTGAGGAAAGGGGCATGCCCAAAGAGAAAAAGCTTCCTGAAGAATCCAAGAACTCGCCGCAAAATTCAGGAAATTGTTTGAGTCCTGATTGTAGAAATCTTGTAAGCATTCATACCTCAAACTCCAGGAATTCTTCTCAGCCTGTGTCAGGCACCTCAAGCTCAGCACTAGTTGGGAACATATCGCCTGCCAAGAGTAGTCACCGTGAAGTTAACAAGATCCAAATTCATAAGAAAAGTGAAGCTACAGTTTATGCAGCTGCACCTGTCCCCAGTGCCCTGAGACAGGGCTTCTCTAAGGACCCTTCAAGCTGGTCTGTGGATGAAGTAATACATTTTATGAAACACGCAGATCCTCAAACATCAGCCTCCGTTGCTGATCTCTTCCGACATGAAATTGATGGGAAGGCTCTGCTATTACTGAAGACTGACGTGATGATGAAATATATGGGCCTGAAGCTGAGGCCAGCATTAAAGCTATGTCACTACGTTGAAAAACTTAAAGAAGGAAAATACAATTTTTAAAATGTTTGCATTGGTTTAGATTGGACATAATCCTCAGGCATACTGATAAATTTTTAATTTAAAAGTGTTTTTCTGCCCTTAGCAGTTTTTTGTTTTGTAGAAAATTACCCTAAAAATGTTACACCCAGAATTGCAGAACTACGTTAAAATCCAGTTTACTACTTTAAAAACTATTTAATGTTAGAATTAGCATATTCAAACTAGCAGTTTGTTCTATGTCTTTTTAATTGTAGAGTTTACAAGGATACTTCATGCAGGAAATAGACAAAAACCTCTGATTCTGGTTTAGCATTATGTGTAAAACCAAAACAGCTAATTCCCAAAGGGGAAAAGTATCAGGGATTGAAAACCTCTATAATTAAATCCATGAGAATTTGTCCATAGAAGAGAATTTAAAATACAACTGTTGATATCATCTTTTTCTCAAATAGTTTATGCTTGGTGCTACAATGTTCTGTTCATGTTCTACCAGTTTTCAGAAAGAGAATAACCATATAAATTATTTTCCTTTGTGTTATTATTTCTTTGTAAGTTGTATTTGGTCATATTTAAAGATACAAGCTTTCGTGAAGTGTTCTTACAGTTTTTTGATAAATTTTGATAAATTATAGGATAGATAAATGGTCATTTTATGTAGAAGATATTTATACTATAAGGGTGTTTTTGGATGGAGTTAGATTAATTTTTTTCAATGAAATATGTATTATTTTTAAACTTTAGATATCTTGGCTATAATTGGACATTTAGCTAGGCATTCATTACTCACATCTCTGAAAACACCTATGTCCAAATTTTTAAAAGATATATATTTTATTGTATGTGTTCATTCCTCATATAGATACTACACCATATTTATATTTTATTCTATACCTGTAGGTATACACACAAAGTTAAATCTTTTCTTTTTGAATTTAAAATGGCACTTTGCACTGCTACAGAGGTATTGATGAACTATGTATATAGTTAAATGTTTTTCTTCTGTTAAAAAAAAGCATCATTTGCTGTCATTAGTACCTCTCAGCTTACTCTTCAGGGGATAAGAAACAATCAGTAGATTGGTTTCCATGCAGGGAGATTCTCTTTTCTATGCAGTGTTTCTAGGTAATTTGCTTAGCTCTGAGCCATTTATTCTGCTAAATTTGGAAGATGCATTAGTTCAGACTTGTCATTTTGGCTTTATTTTCAACGTTAGAACTTGCAAGGGGAAATGGTGCTATCTGTTTATTGTCATTACATTGTATAACATTTAATATAATGTTTATAAGCTTTGAGAATCAGTGCTAATATTTAGTATTAGCCGTTTGTTGTAAATGCCAATAAAATGTACACCAGGAACAATAATGTACATTTTCTTTTTGGAAAACCAAACGTACTTTATATACAAATGCAGCTATTTACTAGGAATATGTGGTTTAAAGGGTGGTTTCCTTTATGTTATTCTTTATGTTTTATAAGATTCTAACTTAAACTTGGTTATTTTTCAAATTGTTTGTGTGAAGATGCTGTGCCCAGTTGAACATTCCTCAGGTGTTTATGCAAATGATACGTTTTGCAGTTTTCAGATTTTTAAATACAATAAAGTTAAATAACCACAATAATTAAAAAAAAAATACTGCATTTTATTTGTACCAAAATATCAAATTGAAGATTAGAGAGTGAGGGCATCAAAGGATTGGCAATTAGCATTAAAACCACTTAAACCCAAAATTAAGGCTCAAATTTCTTGGTAAATATGATTATAAAAGCCAATACAAATGTTATAATCAAAGTAGAAGAGACAAAATGTCTAAGAATTTAAAAAAATAACTAAGTCTAAAACTATAGATGATACCACCAAACGAGGAAGTTTGAAAAGAAGTTTGGGTAGAGGAGGGAGTGAAATAAATATGAAATGTGTCATACCCTCAACTTAGTAGAGTAATGTCATTAAACGCTATTTTATACTTGATACTTGAATTCAATATATACAATATACTGTGTATTATTATATTGGATAGATGGATTATATATATCTTATATAGAAATATGATACCTGTTTATAAGGTAAAAGCAGCCATTACTAAATGGGCAATAGAAAATCTCTAGAGGAAACACACCAGCCACAGATATTTCTGGGATCTGTATCTGGAAGGAAAAGCTAAACTGATTCCAAGGTTACAGGTGAATCATTCGATTGCACTTTTGCCTTCCTAAGATTTAAAAAAAATGAATCTGCATTATTTTGTAATGAAAAAGGAATGAATACATGGAGACATGGAACAGTGACTGGCATCTTAGAGATGCTTAATACAGTTTTGTTTTTTTTTTCTTTTTGAGGTAGGAAGTGAGGTAGGGGAAGGGGAAGATTATGTCATCAGAATTTATGTACAATTATAACAAACTAGTGATCAGTCTGGTTGAACCAAAAGCATGGACAACAAATGTCAGAGAGACGGGGCATCAGTGAGTGATACAGGCAGCAAGGTGAGTGCAATGTCCCTCACTATTCCAGACTAAAGAATTAAGACTTCATCCCAACGGGCAGAGAGGGCTGAACATACAGTTCCTCTGCAGTTCCCCCTCCCAGGCTGGTATGAGAAATCTAATCCCTCAGAGGACTGTTCCAGCAATCCCAGCTGCCTCTTCAGAAACCTTTGTGTCATGGCCCTTCATGCAGTCATTTCCAGATACTCAAGTTGACAGAGAGGATAAAACCAATGTTCTGTTCATGCTATAGACAACAGAAAGTCACTGAAGGTTTTGAGGGGGGAAAGGACATGTAGAAATATATTTTCAACAGTTATTGAGAATGATTTGGTAAACTTGGAAGCTTTATCATTTCAGCCAAATGAAAAAAAGCTGCATTTCACACATTTTATTTCCCAAATAAAATTTCCGATTAATTTTTGAATGTGTTGATTAAGTTGTGTCCATTTAAATCATTGTATCTATCCCAGCCCTACCTAATTATCCCATTTTCCTTACACATTCTGGGATTTCAGAGAGGAAACAAAACAGTATAATGGGTACCTGGATGAAATTATTTTGGCGTGGGTTTTGGCATGGGTTTCAACAGTGTTGAAGTGTGTTGTGGCCAGGCAGTACCCCTGACCACATCAGGTATTATGCCTTAAAATGTCTGTGGAATGAACAGGGGGTGGTAGGTACAGGACTCTGTTTTCTATGCAATAAGAAAAAAAAAAGAGGAATTGAACGCCTGGTTTACCCAGAGTTCTGATTGGAGGGGGAAACTAATAAACTAATATATTTTTGTATTACCTAGTCAACAGAATTTCAAAACATTGTTCTTTATGTATTGTGTCCTTGGGAAAGTTGTTTTATTATCTGTATTTTACTCATTCAGCTATAAAGCAGAAATTTAAAAGCTCACTTAGCATAAATTCAAATTAAGGAAATACTTTGTGACTTTGAAACATGACGTTTATATTAATGTGTGACGCATCGGGAAAACATCAATATTAATCAAACTGGATGAGTTCTAAAAAGTTCTAATAAAGGATACAAGATACATAAATAAATATTTTAGATGAAAGGTATCTTTCAGGTATCTTTCAGGTATGCCCCAAAAGAAGAAAACTTGAGTTCAGAAGCAATGACTTCTTGAGGAAAGAATATTCATTCATTTGACACATTGATGCAAATAATGGCCAGGGTCTGTGATGTGCAGGAAATAGAAAAGTCTGCAGATGTGTCATTATGGAGAAAGAAACAGCTGATAAATCATTTCGGTAGATGTGTAGAAAAGTGTACTCTAGGTAAAACCATGTGAACAGAGGTAAAACAATGGGAAAATTCAGGACCCATGTAGGAAGGGGGAAGAATGGACAATTGGTTATCAGGGGCATAAAAGAGGGGAACAGGAAGGAAATAAAGTTAAAAAAAAAAAAAAAAAAAAGAGGTAGGGGCAAATTTTGAAGGCTCCAAAGTGTTCAGCCTTCTTTCTGAAGACCTTGGAGAGTATACTCGAACAAACAGTGATTCTTGCTGGGCTATTCAAAAAAGTGTTTGTTATTTAGAACTTGTGGGTGCACTTGTATTATGCATATTGGTGAGATTTGGGCATAAAATGTAGCAGAGGATAAGGCAGTGGGAGATAGAGACATGCAAGGCAGTCACAGACAGGTGGACACCCAGGAGAGGTTAAGCAGATCGGAAGCTTACACCATGATCAGCTGCCAAGGGGAGAGCATCTGGGCACACAAGGTTTCATCTGTCTACACTGGAGAAATCCTCCTACTCTAATTCATTACATCTCTGAAGGAAAACAGTACCTGAAAAGAAATCTTTGAGAAAGCCTTGCAACTGCAGCCAAGATACCTGACACCACTGGTCCTGAGATTCTTCCAGAATCCCAACTCCAATGGGAGGCAAAATTTGTTTTGTACAAACCTAGTGCATCCTCTTCTCAAATAGCATGTGGAGATTTGATTCTACTCTGCCATGAAGCGTCAACTGGCAAAATCAAACTATCAGAGGAATGTGAGCCCTTGAGGGCAAAGGATATCTTGTCCATCACCAGAAGCATGGTAAGCATTCATTAAACTTTATTTTTATGAACAACCGAGCAAATTGGTTGAGCCGAGGGAGTTGTGATATCTAGAAAGATTTTTTAAAATAAGTTACAGTCACCAAAGACCCAAGAGTTTCCATTTATGTTAATCGCCTCCCTAAGTTGATCTTTCCTTCAGCATTTTCTTCTTTGTCTAAGAAAAGACATCTCTCCACTGCCCTCCCTTTCCCAGGGGAAGAGGTCAGCAAGAAAGAACCTGCCAAGCCACAGGCATGCTTCCTGAAAATTCACAGTAGCTCATCTCCAGTGGAGTCGCCGTGAAGACATACTGTTTCCACATTTTGCAGTCCTTTGTCAAAACT
Source organism: Choloepus didactylus (assembly GCF_015220235.1). Classification (NCBI taxonomy): domain Eukaryota; kingdom Metazoa; phylum Chordata; class Mammalia; order Pilosa; family Megalonychidae; genus Choloepus; species Choloepus didactylus. Next base: position 48,953,029 of record NC_051326.1, read on the forward strand.
CTAAGGAGCACTGCCTACATAAAAGTGAACTGCCCATAATCCTCTGTCTATCTCCTGTAAGATATATTGCTTGTCCCAACCTCTCCTTTCTGTTTCTTCTTCCAAGCTCCTCTATTACATTTGCAATCTGCAACATGGAGGAGTAATATGGGGTTATAACTGATCTCACAAGAAAGGTTCACTGTAGGCAGATATGGAATCATTTTAGCAGCAGTGTCTAGTCATCTAGTAAAAACCATGTGGCAGAATCTTCTGGGGTGGGCTGCCAATCTGAAGCAGGGGCTAGGGTGCCATTCAGAGGAGTTTCAGGATTGGGGTTTACCAGATGCTTGTATATTTTTCATGCAGGGATGGAAGTAAACAATATATCTAATCCAATCTGTGTTTCTTAATAATCACTTATTTGGCCAATGAAAAATTATATCTAACACATGTTATAACAATTAACAAAGTTTCAATTGCAGGCAGAACAAGATAGCAGAGGTGGATGTGCACATGTAGCCACTCTGGCACAACACGGCTTATTAGAGTCTTTCAGCCTCTGCTGGGGCATATATTCCCAATAAATTACCTCACATGTTAACTAATCTTCCCTTAGTGTGGATTAAATCAATCTCTCAATCATGGATAGATAGATAGATAGATAGATAGATAGACGTCTATCACTGATTCATATACTATCACAGGCAATGTAAACGCAATTTGATGTAGGACATCAGAGTAAACGTTAGGAAAAGTAATAGACATTAAAGCAAAAACTAGTGAAGCCATCAGCAGGTCACTCATCAGGCTATTTTGTTCTAGTCAAAAGAGTCAACTGGGATAGAAATTGTTTTTATATCAATGTCTTGAAGATGTACGTGCCAGTTTTTCTCCAGGTGAAAGGAAAATATTTGCCTGAAAAATTTGGCTTGAATCTATAAAGAGTTCAGTTTATTAGACCCTGAAAGAATATGGTAAATTCTACCTAGCATCATGACTATTGAACTTCTCTTTCTCACACAGAGGCATCTTGGCCTCTGCAAACCCCTATTTTACTTTGTCCATCTCCCCGTGTAGACTTTGGTCCCTACAAAGTATTAAAGCTGGAAGGCCCTATTTGGTATTATTGCATGGTATCTTTGTTCATGCTTTTCTGATAGTTATTTTTTAATTGCATGTGCAGGGACAAAAAGGAGAATGAAACAAGCATTCAGGAAATTCAGGTTTAAAGACTCTAGCCCTTGGGATAGATGTCATTTTTCCACCTACACCAGTGCATTCCCAGCCCGGTGTGATTTTCTTTGCTGGGAAAAAAGACCACTTTGCAAGTTATTCCCTGACTACTTAAGATATAATGAGCACAGGAAATATTTTGTACATGCCTGGATGCCCTTATTTTTTATACTCCCACATTGATTCAAACACCGTCTTCCTCCAGAAAAGCAAGATTAAAGAGTAAAAACAAAGACAAAAGGGACAGCTGCTGAGGACCCACTGCCAGTGATTCCACTGCAGAAGCCAAAACTGCCACTCTTCCTCATCTGTCCTGGGTAGATCCGATGACTTGCTCCCCTTTGACATCAAAATCTGCCCTTTGAGATCAGTGTAGTGGTCTTTTTGGTGGCCCCCAAAAGATATGTCCATGTCCTAACCCCTTGAACCCATGAATGTGACGTTGTTTGGACAAAGGATCTTTGCAGATGTAATTAAGTTAAGGATCTTGGGATGAGTTCCTCCTGAATTACCTGGGTGGGCCCTAAAGCCAATGACAAGTGTCCCTGTAAGAGTAAGGCAGAGGGAGATCACCCAGACACAGGGGTAAGGCCAGTGAGGATGGAAGCAGAGGTGGAGTCATGCAGCCACGAGCCAAGGAACACCTGGAGCCATGAGAGACTGGAAAGGGATGGATGGGTTCTCCCCTGGACCTTTGGGAGGAAGCACAGCTCTGCTGATAGCTTGATTTTGGACATTTGGCCTCCAGAATTGCAAGAGTATAAATTTCTATAGTTTTAATTCACTACATTTGTGGTAATCTCATATGGTAGTCACAGAAAACTAATATAATTGGGAAAGTGAAATACTGAATATTTCAAAAGCCAATTGATGGTGTAAACTGTCGAGTAATACTGAATGAGGTAAGATATCAAATCTCCCAGCACAGTACCAAGGACAGAGCACTTGTTCAACAAATTAGCTCCTACCTCATTCTCTGATCTTCAGTCCCTTTTCCTTAGCCTGGGGTACTCTGAAAGGTATTATGTTAAGTAGGTCATGGCATTCATGAAAAAAAGCATGATTAATAAGCACTCTACCACATAAAAACCTTACTAACTGATATTAAACAGGCCCTCTAACCAAACATTTGTCTTAGTTTGCCAGCACTACGATGCCAAATACTATGCAATTGTTGGCTTGAACAGAAATTTATTGTCTCACAGTGTGGATGCTAGAAGCCCCAGATCAAGTTTCAGGCAGGCCATGCCTTCTATGACGTCCGACATCTGTAGCATTCTGGTGGCCTGCCAGCAGTCAGTCTCTGTCTCCTTCACATAACAGTCTGTCCCTGTCTCTTCCAGTGGCTTCTGCTTTTGTCTCCAAATTTCATTTGCTTAGAAGGGCTCCACTCATATTTGATAAAGGCCCACCCTGAATCAATTTATTCTCATATTAATAGGATCCTTGAAGATCCTATTCAGAAATGAGTTTATATTCCCAGGATTAGAGGGGCTGAGAGTGGGGGAGGTGGATTAGAACTTGAACTTGCCCCGACAAGTGGAAATTATGCAATTCAGTACTAGAAATGATGGATGGTTATTTGTAAACTTACAACACTTAGGAACATGAAATCATCCAGGTAGATATTACACATGACAAAGAAAATATTTTTAAAAGGTGTTTATGAGGCAGAAAAATAAGAATAATATTTAGATTCAAAAATGTCAACTCAAACAACAAAATATTTTTTTTTTTTTTTTTTTAATCATCATTTTATTGAGATATATTCACATACCACGCAGTCATACAAAACAAATTGTACTTTCGATTGTTTACAGTACCATTACATAGTTGTACATTCATCACCTAAATCAATCCCTGACACCTTCATTAGCACACACACAAAAATAACAAGAATAATAATTAGAGTGAAAAAGAGCAATTGAAGTAAAAAAGAACCCTAGGTACCTTTGTCTGTTTGTTTGCTTCCCCTACTTTTCTACACATCCATCCATAAACTAGACAAAGTGGAGTTTGGTCCTTATGGCATTCCCAATCCCACTGTCACCCCTCATAAGCTACATTTTTATACAACTGTCTTCGAGATTCATGGGTTCTGGGTTGTAGTTTAATAGTTTCAGGTATCCACCACCAGCTACCCCAATTCTTTAGAACCTAAAAAAGGTTGTCTAAAGTGTGCGTAAGAGTGCCCACCAGAGTGATCTCTCGGCTCGTTTTGGAATCTCTCTGCCACTGCAGCTTATTTCATTTCCTTTCACATCCTCCTTTTGGTCAAGATGTTCTCCATCCCACGATGCCGGGTCTACATTCCTCCCCGGGAGTCATATTCCACGTTGCCAGGGAGATTCACTTCCCTGGGTGTCTGATCCCACGTAGGGGGGAGGGCAGTGATTTCACCTTTCAAGTTGGCTTAGCCAGAGAGAGAGGGCCACATCTGAGCAACAAAGAGGTATTCAGGAGGAGACTCTTAGGCACAAATACAGGGAGGCCTAGCCTCTCCTTTGCAGCAACCGTCTTCCCAAGGGTAAAACTTATGGTAGAGGGCTCAACCCATCAAACCACCAGTCCCCTATGTCTGTGGTCATGTTAGCAACCATGGAGGTGGGGTAGGCGAATACCCCTGCATTCTCCACAGGCTCCTCAAGGGGGCACTACATCTTTTTTTTTTTTTTTCCTTGTTTGTCTTTTTTCTTTCTTTTTTTTTTTTTAACTTTCCCTTCTTTTTTCAAATCAACTGTATGAAAAAAAAAGTTAAAAAGAAAACAAACATACAATAAAAGAACATTTCAAAGAGACCATAGCAAGGGAGTAAGAAAAAGACAACTAACCTAAGATAACTGCTTAACTTCCAACATGTTCCTACTTTACCCCAAGAAAGTTACCTAATATAGCAACATTTCAGTGAACTTGTTCCTACTACATCCATCAGAAATTAACAGACCATAGTCATTTCTGGGCATCCCCAGAACGTTAAATAGCTTATCTGTTCTTCTTGGATTATTGTTCCCCCTTCCTTAATTGCTCTCTACTGCTAGTTCCCCTACATTCTACATTATAAACCATTTGTTTTACATTTTTCAAAGTTCACATTAGTGGTAGCATATAATATTTCTCTTTTTGTGCCTGGCTTATTTCGCTCAGCATTATGTCTTCAAGGTTCATCCATGTTGTCATATGTTTCACCAGATCGTTCCTTCTTACTGCCGCGTAGTATTCCATCGTGTGTATATACCACATTTTATTTATCCACTCATCTGTTGAAGGACATTTGGGTTGTTTCCATCTCTTGGCAATTGTGAATAATGCTGCTATGAACATTGGCGTGCAGATATCTGTTCGTGTCACTGCTTTCCGATCTTCCGGGTATATACCGAGAAGTGCAATCGCTGGATCGAATGGTAGCTCTATATCTAGTTTTCTAAGGAACTGCCAGACTGACTTCCAGAGTGGCTGAACCATTATACAGTCCCACCAACAATGAATAAGAGTTCCAATTTCTCCACATCCCCTCCAGCATTTGTAGTTTCCTGTTTGTTTAATGGCAGCCATTCTAACCGGTGTTAGATGGTATCTCATTGTGGTCTTAATTTGCATCTCTCTAATAGCTAGTGAAGCTGAACATTTTTTCATGTGTTTCTTGGCCATTTGTATTTCCTCTTCAGAGAACTGTCTTTTCATATCTTTTGCCCATTTTATAATTGGGCTGTCTGTACTATTGTCATTGAGTTGTAGGATTTCTTTGTATATGCAAGATATCAGTCTTTTGTCAGATACATGGTTTCCAAAAATTTTTTCCCATTGAGTTGGCTGCCTCTTTACCTTTTTGAGAAATTCCTTTGAGGTGCAGAAACTTCTAAGCTTGAGGAGTTCCCATTTATCTATTTTCTCTTTTGTTGCTTGTGCTTTGGGTGTAAAGTCTAGGAAGTGGCCTCCTAATACAAGGTCTTGAAGATGTTTTCCTACATTATCTTCTAGGAGTTTTATGGTACTTTCTTTTATATTGAGATCTTTGGTCCATTTTGAGTTAATTTTTGTGTAGGGGGTGAGGTAGGGGTCCTCTTTCATTCTTTTGGATATGGATATCCAACTCTCCCAGCCCCATTTGTTGAAAAGACCATTATGGCTCAGTTCGGTGACTTTGGGGGCCTTATCAAAGATCAGTCGGCCATAGATCTGAGGGTCTATCTCTGAATTCTCAATTCGATTCCATTGATCTATATGTCTATCTTTGTGCCAGTACCATGCTGTTTTGGCAACTGTGGCTTTATAATAAGCTTCAAAGTCAGGGAGTGTAAGTCCTCCCACTTCGTTTTTCTTTTTTAGAGTGTCTTTAGCAATTCGAGGCATCTTCCCTTTCCAAATAAATTTGATAACTAGCTTTTCCAAGTCTGCAAAGTAGGTTGTTGGAATTTTGATTGGGATTGCATTGAATCTGTAGATGAGTTTGGGTAGAATTGACATCTTAATGACATTTAGCCTTCCTATCCATGAACATGGAATATTTTTCCATCTTTTAAGGTCCCCTTCTATTTCTTTTAGTAGAGTTATGTAGTTTTCTTTGTATAGGTCTTTTACATCTTTGGTTAAGTTTATTCCTAGGTACTTGATTTTTTTAGTTGCTATTGAAAATGGTATCTTTTTCTTGAGTGTCTCTTCAGTTTGTTCATTTCTAGCATATAGAAACATTACTGACTTATGTGCATTAATCTTGTATCCCGCTACTTTGCTAAATTTGTTTATTAGCTCTAGTAGGTGTATCGTTGATTTCTCAGGGTTTTCTAGATATAAGATCATATCATCTGCAAACAATGACAGTTTTACTTCTTCTTTTCCAATTTGGATGCCTTTTATTTCTTTGTCTTGCCGGATTGCCCTGGCTAGCACTTCCAGCACAATGTTGAATAACAGTGGTGACAGCGGGCATCCTTGTCTTGTTCCTGATCTTAGAGGGAAGGCTTTCAGTCTCTCACCATTGAGTACTATGCTGGCTGTGGGTTTTTCATATATGCTCTTTATCATGTTGAGGAAGTTTCCTTCAATTCCTACCTTTTGAAGTGTTTTTATCAAAAAGGGATGTTGGATTTTGTCAAATGCTTTTTCAGCATCTATTGAGATGATCAATTGATTTTTCCCTTTCGAGTTTTTAATGTGTTGTAATACATTGATTGTTTTTCTTATGTTGAACCATCCTTGCATGCCTGGAATGTACCCCACTTGGTCATGGTGTATGATTTTTTTAATGTGTCTTTGGATTCGATTTGCAAGTATTTTGTTGAGGATTTTTGCATCTATATTCATTAGGGAGATTGGCCGGTAGTTTTCCTTTTTTGTAGCATCTTTGCCTGGTTTTGGTATTAGATTGATGTTAGCTTCATAAAATGAGTTAGGTAGTGTTCCATTTTTTTCAATGTTTTGAAAGAGTTTGAGTAAGATTGGTGTCAGTTCTTTCTGGAAAGTTTGGTAGAATTCCCCTGTGAAGCCATCTGGCCCTGGGCATTTATTTGTGGGAAGATTTTTGATGACTGATTGGATCTCTTTGCTTGTGATGGGTTGGTTGAGGTCTTCTATTTCTTCTCTGGTCAGTCTAGGTTGTTCATATGTTTCCAGGAAATTGTCCATTTCTTCTACATTATCCAGTTTGTTGCCATACAGTTGTTCATAATATCCTCTTATAATTTTTTTAATTTCTTCAGGATCTGCAGTTATGTCACCTTTTTCATTCATTATTTTGTCTATATGGGTCTTCTCTCTTTTTGATTTTGTCAGTCTAGCTAGGGGCTTGTCAATCTTGTTGATCTTCTCAAAGAACCAACTTTTGGTGATATTTATCCTTTCTATTGTTTTTTTGTTCTCTATGTCATTTATTTCTGCTTTAATCCTTGTTATTTCTTTTCTTGTACTTGGTTTAGGATTGGTTTGCTGTTCATTTTCTAGCTTCTTCAGTTGATCCATTAGTTCTTTGATTTTGGCTCTTTCTTCCTTTTTAATATATGCGTTTAGTGCTATAAATTTCCCCCTTAGCACTGCTTTTGCTGCATCCCATAGGTTTTGGTATGTTGTGTTCTCATTTTCATTCGTCTCTATATATTTAGCAATTTCTCTTGCTATTTCTTCTTTAACCCACTGATTGTTTAGGAGTGTGTTGTTTAACCTCCAGGTATTTGTGAATTTTCTAAGTCTCTGATGGTTATTGACTTCTAATTGTATTCCATTGTGGTCAGAGAATGTGCTTTGAATAATTTCAATCTTTTTAAATTTATTGAGGCTTGTTTTATGTCCCAGCATATGATCTATTCTGGAGAAAGTTCCGTGAGCACTAGAAAAGTATGTGTATCCTGGTGATTTGGGATGTAATGTCCTGTAGATGTCTGTTAAATCTAATTCATTTATCAGATTGTTTAGGTTTTCAATTTCCTTATTGGTCTTCTGTCTGGTTGATCTATCTATAGGAGAGAGTGATGTGTTGAAGTCTCCCACAATTATTGTGGAAACATCAATTGCTTCCTTTAGTTTTGCCAATGTTTCTCTCATGTATTTTGTGGCACCTTGATTGGGTGCATAGACATTTACGATTGTTATTTCTTCTTGCTGAATTGCCCCTTTTATTAGTATGTAGTGGCCTTCTTTGTCTCTCAAAACATCCCTGCATTTGAAGTCTATTTTATCTGAGATTAATATTGCTACACCTGCTTTCTTTTGGCTGTAGCTTGCATGAAATATTTTTTTCCATCCTTTCACTTTCAGTTTCTTTGTGTCCCTGTGTCTAAGATGAGTCTCTTGTATGCAACATATTGATGGTTCATTTTTTTTGATCCATTCTGCGAATCTATATCTTTTAATTGGGGAGTTTAATCCGTTTACATTCAACGTTAAAACCGTGAAGGCATTTCTTGAATCGGCCATCTTATCCTTTGGATTATGTTTGCCATATTTTTCCCTCTCTCTATTAATATCCTTTATTGTACCCATACCGAATCTCTTTAGTACTGAACCTTTCTCCAAGTCTCTCTGTCCTGTCTTTGTTTCTCTGTCTGTAGGGCTCCCTTTAGTATCTCCAGTAGGGCAGGTCTCTTGTTAGCAAATTCTCTCAGCATTTCTTTGTCTGTGAAAAATTTAAGCTCTCCCTCAAATTTGAAGGAGAGCTTTGCTGGATAAAGTATTCTTGGCTGGAAATTCCTCTCACTCAGAATTTTAAATATATCGTGCCACTGCCTTCTCGCCTCCATGGTGGCTGCTGAGTAGTCACTACTTAGTCTTATGCTGTTTCCTTTGTATGTGGTGAATTGCTTTTCTCTTGCTGCTTTCAGAACTTGCTCCTTCTCTTCTGTGTTTGACAGTGTGATCAGTATATGTCTCGGAGTGGGTTTTTTTGGATTTATTCTATTTGGAGTTCGCTGAGCATTTATGATTTGTGTATTTATGTTGTTTAGAAGATTTGGGAAGTTTTCCCCAACAATTTCTTTGAATACTCTTCCTAGACCTTTACCCTTTTCTTCCCCTTCTGGGACACCAATGAGTCTTATATTCGGACGTTTCATATTATCTATCATATCCCTGAGGTCCATTTCGAGTTTTTCAATTTTTTTCCCCATTCTTTCTTTTATGCTTTCATTTTCCATTCTGTCATCTTCCAGGTCACTGATTCGTTGTTCAACTTCCTCTAGTCTTGTACTATGAGTGTCCAGAATCTTTTTAATTTGGTCAACAGTTTCTTTAATTTCCATAAGATCATCCATTTTTTTATTTAGTCTTGCAATGTCTTCTTTATGCTCTTCTAGGGTCTTCTTGATTTCCTTCATATCCCGTACTATGGTCTCATTGTTCATCTTTAGTTCTTTGAGTAGCTGCTCTAGGTGTGTCTCTTCTGGTCTTTTGATTTGGGTGCTTGGGCTTGGGTTATCCATATCGTCTGGTTTTTTCATATGCTTTATAATTTTCTGTTGTTTTTGGCCTTGTGGCATTTGCTGAACTTGATAGGGTTCTTTTAGGGTTTGTAGACCAGTTGAAGTCCTTATCTCTAATTTATCAGATCTACAGCTTCGTGGAGTACACTTTCTCTAACTAACCAGCAGGTGGCGTCCACGAGCCACCTGTTCTCCACAAGCCAGATCTCCCCTGCTTAGCCTTTTTGGTGAGTGGGGGAGTGAGTCTTGTGGGGCCCAATTGGTGTACCAAGCTTGCGTGTGTAGTTGGTGTTGCCTGCCCTGTATGTGGGGCGTGTTTCTGGGCAGTCGGGGAGGGGGGGTGGCCCTAACAATCAAATCTCCCTGATGATCCTAGAGTTTTAAAGCTACTGCAATAGTCTAATCCTTCAGTTCAGTCCTGCCACAGTTTGTCTCTGCTACTGACCCACAAGTCTTTGGTATTGGCGTATGGCTCCTGAGACTTGCAAGTGGGCCCCTCTTCCAGGCTGTGCACCCCGGGTCCTCTGTTGAGGGATGACTGTGCTATGTCACAGGTGAGTGCCGTCCCCCCAGGGTAGTTCTGGGCTGCTGGGCTGTGTTGGGAGGCTCCCAGTCTGCTCAAATGATGGCTGAATGGGGCTCTGTTAATTCACACTGCTCTCCCTTCCCAGCTCTGGGACATTCAGCTGAGGTTGCAGGGAAGGCTAATGTCCACGCCCAGTTTTGTGGTGTGTGCCTGTTATTTGAAGCACTTCCGTCACACTGGGTTGTCTGGGGCAGCTCTGGGCTATGGGGCTGGCGATGGGCAGGAGTGTTTCCTGTCCACCAGGATGGTGGCTGTGAGCGGACACCCCCCTTTTCTTGGGAAGTTGTGTTGTTTAGTGAATTTTCTCAGCCACTGGATTATTGCCTTTTGTCTCAGAGCTCTCTTAGTTCTGCTCTTGACTTGACGTGCCCAAATTTCAATTCTTTGAAGCTTTCTGTATTGAGCTTCTTAGAGTAATTGTTTTAGAAAAAGCAAAAAGGATTTTAAAAAAAAAAAAAAAAAAAAAAAACGGCCCTCCTCAGAGATCTAATGGGTTATTGAAATGCTAATAGACAAAGCAACCAGGGCCATTAAGGAAAGGTGCACAGGGCAGAGAGATCAGCCTTGCTTCGGGATTTGCATATGCGCCTCAAGGCCTGATCTCCGCCCTTCCCCTTTCTGTGTTCACCAGAACTCCAAAAATCCTCTGCTTTTATTTTGGAGTTTTTCGTGTTGTTTTTTTTCTATGCCTGTCTCCTCTCTGCTGGGCTGGCTGCTCTCAGAGTCTCTGGTGTCTGGTCTCAGTCTATCTATGGTTGGAGTTTGAATCAGTAGAATGAGTTTCCGTTAAGAGCAGCCACTGCAATTCTCCCTTCTCCTTCCTGGAGCTGACAGCCCCTCCTCCCCCGGGACTGAGCCTGGCAGGGAGGGGCGCGGGTCCCCTGGCCGCAAAAACTTACAGATTTCGCTGATCTCAGCAGTTCCACGTTTTCATGAGTGTTGTATGAAGTATGCCCAAAGACAGATTGCTCTGTGGTGTCCAGTCCACGCAGTTCCTGGCTTTTTACCTACTTTCCTGGAGGAGTAACTAAAACATACAGCTCACCAGTCTGCCATCTTGCCCCGCCTCCCCAACAAAATATTTTTGAGCAATAACTACCTGTACATCTGAGAGGGACACAATGATAAATGCATAAGACTTCCTGTCCTCAAGGACATTTGGGTAGATAAGATGCCAATATATGAAATTGTTTAATTACCAAAAATAGGGCCCCTGAAATATAGTAAAAGGTAGTACAGGATTGACATATGATCAGTAAACCCTAACATAGGAGGATAGAGAAAGGAAAAATCACTTTCAATTAGCATGTAGAAGTCTTGATGAAGCAGTGCATTTGAACTGACTCTGGAAGGATGGATAGAATGTAAAAGAGTGGAAACAACCAGAAAGATTCTTGGCAGGAGAATGACATGTTTACATATCTAGATGTAGGGAAGTGTAAGGTATAAGGCAGGTGGAAATGGAGTTCAAGGCTATCAAGCAGCCAGTATTTGCAGAGTCAAGATATGAGAGCAAAGAGAACTGCATAAATGTGAGCCCCAAATTTTATGGAGAAAAGGAGCAATTAACTTAGTTTAAAAGGACGCTAGTTAAAAGAGCAATGTAACAAACAAACTAAAAAGCACAGTGGGGCCAAATCTGGAAGCACTAGGCAGACAAGTTGAAAATATCCTTTAGTTAGGGAAGGATGTGGTCACTGAAAGAGATTATAGGGAATAGGTAATAAGAGGGCAGCACTGCCTTGCAGGCAGACTTAAGGAAGTAGAACAGAGCACTGACATGAAACCAGGCAAGTGGTTTTCATGCTCCAGGTGAGAAGGAGAGAGAATATAACCTGGGGAGGTATCAGTAGAGGGGAGAAAATGATCGGAGACATACTGTGGAGAAAGTACCAATGGTATACAATAAAGATATTTTGCAAGATGAACAATAAAAGTATCAAAATTGAATCACAATTCCTACCTTACACCATAAACAACAATTAACTCAAAATGGCTCAAAGACCTAAATAAAAGAACCAAAGACATAAAACTCTTAGAAGAAAACATGGGAGTAGATCTTCATGACCTGGATTAGGCAATGGATTCTTAGATATGATACCAAAATAATGAGTAACAAAAGAAAATATAGATAAATTGGACTTTATCAAAATTAACTTTTTTTGCATCAAAAGACATTATCAAGAAATTGAAAAGACAGCCTACAGAGTGGGAGAAAATAGTTATAAATCATGTATCTGATAAAGGTTTAATATCTAGAACACATAAAGAACTCTTACAACTCAACAACAGAAAGAGATACAACCCAATTAAAAAAGGGCAAAGGATTGGATAGACCTTTTCATCGACAAAGATATACAAACGGCTAATAAGCATATGGAAAGAATCTCAACATCACTATTAGGGAAATGAAAATCAAAACCACATTTAGACACCATTTCAAGCACACTAGGAAGATTATTATTATTTTAAAAAAAACACAGAAAATAACAAATAACAAATGTTGACTAGGATGTGAATAAACTGGAACCTTCATGCATTGCTGTTGGGAATGTAAAATGGTAGAGCTTCTGTGGAAAACATTTTGTGGTTTGTCAGAAAGTTAAATGCAGAATTACTCTATTGATCCAGCAATTCTACTCCTCTAGGTATTTATCCAAAAGAATTGAAAGCAGGGACTCAAACACATATTTGTACACCAATGTTCATTAGCAGTGTTGTTTACAATAGCCAAAATGTGAAAACACTTCAGTTGTCCATCAGCAGATGCATGCATAAATGTAATGTGTTTTGTGCATACAATGTAAAATTATTCAGCCATAAACAGGAATGAAGTTCTTCTATTAGTCAAGGTTCTCTAGGGAAACAGAACTGACAGGAGATATCTGTAAATATTATGAGATTTTATAAAACTGTCTCACTTGTCTGTGGAGATGCATGATTCCAAATTCTGTAGGGCAGCCTGCAAGATGGGAACTTTGATGAAGGTTTTCAATGAATTCCCCAGGAGAAGCTAGCCTACTGAAGTAGAGATGGAAATTCTCTCTTCTGACTCCCGAAATCATCACTTCTCCTCTTAAAGCCTTCAACTGATTGGATGAAATATCTCCCATTGCCGAAGTCAGTCTCCTCAGTTGATTGTAGATGCAATCAGCCATCGATGCAATCAACTTAACGATGATTTAAGTCCATGAAATGTCTTCACAGTAACAATTAGGCCAGTGCTTGCTTGACCAAACAACTGGGCACCATTACCTGGGGAAATTGACACATGAACCTAAGCATCATAGTTCAGATACATGCTACAATATGGATGAACCTTGAAAACATCATGTTGGCTGAAATAAACCAGACATGAAAGGACAAATGTTGTATGATTCCATTTATCTGGTGTCTTAGTTTGTCTGAGTGGCTATCACAAATGCCACCTACTGATTTTGGCTTGAACAACAAGAATTTATTGGCTTACAGTTTCAGAGACGTTAAGTCCAAATCGATCTTGGCAAGACCATGCTTCCTCCCTGAAGATTTTTGTGTTCTGGTACCAGCCTGCTGTCAGTCCGTAGGGTTCTGTCTTAGTTTCCTGGCTGCTAAAACAAATTCCGTACAATAGCGTAGCTTAAACAATGGGGATTTATTGGCTCCCAGTTTTGCAGTGAGGCAAAATTCAAAATCGAGTTATCTGCAAAGTGAGGCTTTCTCCACAAATACTATGGCATTCTGAGGATGGCTACCAGAAATCCTTAGTCTTTCTTTTTCTGTCTCATGGCAATACACATGGTGACGTCCTCTCCTTTCTCCACGGGTTACATTGACTTCTGACTATTGGCTGCTCCCCGCAGCTTCTGTCTCCATCTGACTTTCACTCTGTTTATAAAGGGCTCCAGTAATCCAGATTAAAGCCCAATCTGACTCATTTGGGCACACCTGAACTGAAGGAACATCTTGACAAGATCTTATTTGCAAAGGGTCCTCACCCACCAGAATGTGAACCAAGACCAACAACATGTCCAAACTGGGGTACACAAGTCAATTCACCACAGATCCTTGCCTTTTTTGTCACATGGCAATGTCCTCTCCTTTCTCTTCTGGGTTCTCGATGACTCCCACACCTCCCTCTGGACTTTATAAGGCCTCCAGTAATCTGGATTAAGATCCACTCTGCTAGAATAAAATGTATATTTATATATGTATATATATGGGGGCCCCCTGAAGACCTGGGGGGAAATGTGGAAGTGTTGGGCTTCCTCACCTGGACTGTTGCTGATTTTCTCACAAACATTGAGGACTGGCGGTTTGGTATGCTGAGCCCTCTATCTTGGGGCTTGCCATCATGAGGCTCGTTGCTGCAAAGGAGAGGCTAAACCTGCTTATAACTGTGCCTAAGAGTCTCCCCCGAGTACTTCTTTGTTGCTCAGATGTGACCCTTTCTCTCTCTCTAAGCCACTTAAGCAGGTGAACTCACTGCCCTCCCCCTATGTGGGACCTGACTCCCAGGGGTGTAAATCTCCCTGGCAATGCAGGATACAACTCCCGGGGATGAATCTGGACCCAGCATTGTGGGATTGAGAACATCTTCTTAACCAAAAGGGGGATGACAAATGAAATGAAATAAAGTTTCAAAGGCTGAGATATTTCAAATGGATTCGAGAGGTCACTGTGGTGGGCATTCTTATGCACTATATAGATATCCCTTTCCAGGTTTTAGTGAATTGGAATAGCTAGAAGTAAACATCTGAAACTGTCAAACTCCAACCCAGTGGCCTTGACTCTTAAAGACAATTGTATAACTATGTAGCTTACGAGGGGTGACAGTGTGATGGTAAAAACCTTGTGGATCACACTCCCTTTACCCAGTATATGGATGGATGAGTAGAAAAATGGGGACAGGGACTAAATGAAGATTGGGGTGGGATGGGGTGGGGATGGTTTGGGTGTTCTTTTTTACTTTTGTTGTTATTTTTATTCTTAATGGTGTAAAGAAAATGTTCAAAAATGGATTGGGGTGATGAAGGCACAACTGTATGATGGTACTGTGAACAGTTGATTGTACACCATGGATGATTGTATGGTATGTGAATATATCTCAATAAAGCTGAATTTAAAAAAAAGATCCACTCTGCTACATTTGGTCATATCTCAACTAAAATTAACATCTTACAAAGGTCCTATTTTATTTATAATGGATTCACACCCACAGGGCCACAGATGAAGAACATGTGTATATTGGAGTACACAATTCAACATACCACGTATGAAATATCTAGAATAGGCAAACTCATATAGACAGAAAGTAAGTTAGAGGTTGACAGAGACTGGGGTAAGGAGGGATGGGAGATTATTGATTATTGAGTACAGAGTTTCTGTTTGGAGTGATGAAAACATTTTGGAAATAGATACTGGAGATGGCTGCACAGTATTGTGAATATAATTAGTGTCACTCAATTGCAGACTTAAAAAATGGTTTGAATTGTAAATTTTATGTAATATATATTGTACTACACTAATTTTTTCAAAACAAAGAAAAGGATCAGAGATTTTAAGCTCAAGTATTTGGAAGAGAAAACATATTAATGTATATTGGGTAGGTATATTAAAGTATCTTATAAATTGCATGCAGTACAATTGGAAAGGATTTACATTACATAAATTAGGAACAGAATCTGGGATTCTGCAGTAAAAAACTGTTATGTGGATATTTCACACCTGCATGCTTAGAAGGTTTGAAGATTAATTCTTCTAGAAAGCAATTTTTCAGTTAATTCAGGGCATTAATCTTATGGTTTTTTAATGTCAATGAGAAACCAGAAGTGGAAGAAGGAAATATACTAAAAAAAGTCACAGAAGTTAGAAGAGAGTTGGGAGTGGGATGTTGACTACTGAGATAACACACACTGGTTTCCCTCAGAATCTTCAGCACTGAGTCCTTAAACTGAGGCTTCCTTGTGAAAAAGATTGAGGCTTCCTGTGGATAGCAGCCTTAATTAAATGCTGTATATAGACATGGTACCAGCTCTGCCAGTTTATTCAAAGTTTTGGACAAAATGGAGGACTTACAGGAAATTCACCAAAAGCAAAGATGTTGTAGAAACAAGGGTGGATATTGTTAGGAGATAATCCTCCAAGGTTCTCTTACATTTCTACATTTCTTGCAAGCAGAGGTGCTCATTCTCCTTGTTCCACACTTCATCAAGAATGTTTGTTTAGTAAACAGACTTAGGGAGAGAAAACGTGTCTCCCCCCAGAGCTTACTGTCCAATATTACAAAGATAATATATCCCAGAGGGGAAAAGATCAGGCATGCTTACCATCCATTATAAAAGATTCAGGTTTCCTTGAGTTCAGAGTTCCTTTAGCTGTGACACAAACCTGCAGCATCCACCTCAGACGTGGGGAACAAGTCAAATGTAATCCCAGACTTTCAACAGTTTTTGATACTAGGCACATCATAGCAAACCTACTGACAATCAAAGACAAAGAGATAAATCTTACAAGTAGACAGAGGAAAATGACACATACTTTCAAAGGGCCACATTTAGAGTGTTGGCTGACTTTTCAACAGAAATGACAGAAGTCCTGTAACACAAGCAATGAAAACTTTAAAGTGTTCACAGAATATATCTAACAATCTAGAGTTCTCTACCCAGCAAAAAGGTTCTCCCCAAATGAAGGTGGAATAAATCTCTTCCTAGACAATCAAAATCTGAGAGGATAGGCAGAAAATCTTTATTGAAAGAGTAGTAATGCAGAAAGGAATCAAAATGTTAGTGAGAAATATTTTGAGCTTAATTACAATAAAAATATGAAATATCAAAGCTACTGGAGTGCAGCTAGAGTAGTGCTTAGACAAATATATAATTTTAAATAATACATATATTGTTAAAAATAAGAATAAAAATCAATTATTTATCTATCTATCTCAAGAAGCTAGAGTAATACAAAGCAGAGAAATTCTTTAAAATTTTTTAAAAACTGATAAACTTCTAGCCAGACAGAAAAAAGGAAAAAAGGTATACACAAAACCTAATATGTGAAATAAAAAGGAACATTGCTACATATTCTATGGTGCTTAGAAAGTAATAAGAGGATAGTAGGAATAGCTTTGTAAATAAAACATGACTGTAGGTGGAAGAGACAGCATCTTTAAAAACTACTACTTATGAAATCTGAAATTAGAAAAAATAGCAACTTTTAATATAGACTTATATCTATTAAAGAAATTGAATCTATAATTTAAAACTTTCCCACAAAGTCTCGACTTCATTGGTAAATTCTTCCAAATATTTAAGCAGGAAATAAAGCCAATATTATAACAAACTCTTCCAGAAAATAGAGAGGATACTTCCTAACTTGACTTATGAAGCCATCATAACCTCGTTATAAGGGGAAAAGAAATTACAGACCAAGCTCTCTTGTGAATAGACATAAAATTCCTGACCATAATGTTAGCAAAATGAACCCAACACTATGTAAAAATAATAATATATCATACATAGTTGGATTTATTTTAAGCATGCAAGTTGGCCTAACATTTAAAATCAGAGCATCACACTATATTAACAGAATAAAAGATAAGAAAACAAATGATATCAAGTTGAAGAAATATTATGTAATAAAATTCACTACCCATTCACGATCCAAACAAGCCTCCCAGAAAAACCTCAGTTAACCAGAAATAGAAGGACACTCCCTAAATCTAATAAAAAGTATCTACAAAAATGCCTTCACCTACTTAAAGGTGATATTTCTGACAAGTACCACCCATGAAATGAGGAATGATACAAAGATTTCTACTATCTTCATTTTTTTTCAACAATATATTAGAATTATCCAGAACAAAAAGATAAAAGAAAGGAAGACAGAGTTGGAAAGAAACAAATAAAGCTGTCATTATTTGCAAACAAAATGATTTTATATGCAGAAAATCCAAAAGAATATAAAGAAATACTATTAGAATTCATAACTGAATTTATCAAGATTACTGGATACAAGTCAATATCCAAATTTCAGTTGATTTCTATATACTAGCAAAACAATTAGAAAGTGAAATTTTTAGATGATAACATTTACAATGGCACAAAAGATCAATATCTAGAAATAAATCAAACAAAAATGTGCAAGATGTTTACAAAAGAAGACTACACAATATTACCAAAAGCTGTTAAAGAAGTAATAAATAAATGTAGGAATACCTTTATTCCTACACCACATTCACGAATTAGAGGATTAATTGCAGTTCAAAATATCAATTCAACCCAAATTAAACTATAGATTAAATGCAATGCCAATGAAAATCCCAGCAGGCGTTTTGTTATTTATTTATTTATTTATTTATTTTTGGAGGAAATTAACAAGCTGATATTAAAATACAAATAGAAAGGCATGGGACCACAGAATAGCAAAGACAATCTTGAAGCAAAACAAAGTGGTGTTGCGGGATAAAGAAATGAAAATGCAATAGAAAGTAGAGAAAAAGAATATATATATTATATATATATACACACATATATATATCAATCACCCAATTATGACAAAAGTGACAACAGTGCAGTGAGGAAAGGACAGTGTTTCCAATACTTACTACTAGGTCAGCTGAATATCTCTATGAAAAGAACATGAAATTTGGTTCCTACAATATATAGAACTATACAGTGCTTAAAAATCATTTCCAAAATGTACCATAGAACTAAATTTGAAAGGTAAAACTATTAAGTTTCTAGAAGATTATATAGGTGAATATCTCAATGTTCATTAAGGTTTCTTAAACAGGACACAAAAATATGGATAAATTGGACTTGATTAAAACTAAGAAGTCTGTTCATCAAAAGATAATATTGGGACCCCTGGGTCCCAGCCCTGGCTCCCCACCAGCCAGCCGCTTGGTCTCCGTGCCCTCTGTGACTGCACCCCAAAATCTCTAACACCCACCCAGCCCCACTGGCCGCCACTGGGTCCCTGCACAGTAAAGGAAGATCTGCAAGCATGAAGCACCACGGACTGTCTATGCTATGAACTGAAGCGTGTGTCCCGATGAGAGTTTCGCCTGGCACGGGCAGCTTCGTGGACTACAACAAGGTTCAGCTTGTTGGTTTGGATGAGGAGAGTTCAGAGTTTATTTGCCAAGACATCTTTGACCATCCGTACCCAACCACAAAGTTCAGGTGGATCCCTGACCTACTGGCGACCAGTGGCGATTATCTCCATGTGGAGAGGGAGTAAAACAGAGACCAGGCTGGAAGGTTTGCTAAACAATGACAAGAACACTGGCTCTGTGCTCCTCTGACCTTCCTTTCTGTGCTCCTCTGACCTCCTTTGAGGGGAATGAGGCGGATCCTTATCTTTTACATACCTCCAGCATGGGTACGACCTGCACCATTGGAACTGGAGACAGGGGAGGTGCTGAGGTAAGTCAGTCTCGCGTCTGGTCATGGGAAGCCCCAGCTGATAGCCCATGACAAAGAGGTCTATGATACTGCATTTAGCCAGGCTGGGAGTGGCAGGGACATGTTTGCTTCTGTGGGCGCCGAATGCCTCGGGGTGGATGTTTGACTCCCGCCATCTGGAACACAGCACAATTATTTACAAGAACCCACAGCACCACCCACTGCTTTGTCTCTGCTGGAACTAGCAGGACCCTAACTACCTGGCCACCATGGTCATGGATGGAATGGAGGTGGTGATTCTGGAAGTCTGAGCTCCCTGCACACCTGTCACCAGGTTAAAAAACCGCCAAGCATGTGTCACTGACATTGCTTGGGCCCCACATGCATCCTGCCACATCTGTTCTGCAGCGGATGACCAGGAGGCTGTCACCAGGGACATCCAGCAAATGCCCCCTGCCATCCAGGGCCCTATCCTGGCCTACACAGCCAAAGGAGAGATCAGCAGTGTGCAGACTGGGCATCAACCCAGCCTGACTGGATTGCCGTCTGCTACAACAACTGCCTGGAGATACTCAGAGCGTAGTGCTGGTGGTGCCAAGCCCACAAGGCAGAGGCTTGTGTGTTTCCCACCTCTGCCTCACCCCCATAGTAAGGAGAAACATATTTCCCATGGCCAGTATGTCTTGTTGCTTTGCACCCACTGTTGAGGAGCTGCTCTAGGAGTTCCTGGCCAGTCATCCATTGCTCTCTGTGCCAGACTCAGTGCTGTGTGGCTCCTCCTCAGCCCAGGGCTGAGTTTTAAGATTTCTTCTCCTTCCCCCTTCTCCTTTGATTCCTCAATTAAAAATTTCTATATTTAAAAAAGATAATATTAAGTGAACGAAAAGGCACAAAGTGAAAGAGCGTTTTGCAATACAAATATCTGAAAATACAATATTTGAAGAACCGCTGCAAATCAATAACAAAAGTGACAAAAACTTATTTTAAGTGAGAAAATAATTTTAACAGGCACTTCACAAAAGAGGATATTCAATTGACCAGTACACGTATGTGAAGCTATTTAATGTCACTAATCATCAAGCATGTGCAAATCAAAACCACACATACCACTCCATTTTTGTATTTAAAATTTAAAAACTGCCAATGTAACTGTTAGAAATGATGTGAAGCAACTGGAACTCTCACCTACTGCTGTTGGAATGTCATTAGTAAAACCACTTTGGAAAGCCATTTGGCAGTTTCTTATAATACTGTAACATCCCCTGTAACCCAGAAATCCACTTCTAAATACATATCCAGCTGAAATGCATTTATATGTGCCCTAAAAGACTTTCCTTATCTACGTTATTCTTAATAGCCCAAAAACTGAGGAAAAAAAATCCATCAGTAATGGTATACTCAACATTAAAAATTATACAGCAATGACAAAGGACAAATTACTGATTCACAAAACAGCCTGGATGAATCTCACAGACACAATGTTAAGTGAAAGAAGACTGACCCAAAAGAGGGCATATTGTAAGTTTTGTAAGTATAAAGTCCAAAACTAGACAAAACTAATCTGTGATAAGATCAAAGTCACGATTACTTCATGGGTAGAAAGTGCAACATGAAAATGGTCTTCTGGGAGTTGCACATATTCTTGATTTGAGTGTGTTTCATGAGTGTGTTAATACTGTCAAAAATGAATTGAAAAAAATGAATTGAGCTAAAAAAATCAAGATTTGTGTACTTTATGTATGTTAAACTTCAACAGGAAGTTTACCCAAAGTCCTTTGGCTTTGGAGTTTGTAGCACTGAAAACAATTTCTCATTTTAGAAGGGAAAACTTTTCTAAGAAAGAAGTCTAAGAAATCTCTCTCCAGAAGAGGTCTAAAACCAATGCAAAGGGGAAGAGAATAAATACAAACTAACCGGAGGTCAGATATTCTCTTGGGCCATTTGTAATTACCATTCATTCCCAGAATTTTCAACAACATCCATGCATTTACAGAGTCTTTTAATCTCGGACATCATCTAGGCATGTCCTAAGAGTTTCCTACATAGTCACTGGAGCAGCCCTTTTGCTTGCAACTCTGGGTTCTGTTTCCGTAGTGCAGGGTGCTGATTGAGGTGGGTGTTCTCACCAAACCAAATAAACAACTTGTGGTTTTTTGGTGGTTAACCTAAAAATCATCTTACATTCCCACATTTTCATGTGTTGTTGCTTCTTCACCAACAGATCATAAATATCATACTTTCTCATACCCAATTTTCTTCCCACCCTCCCTCCCTCTCCTTCCTTTCTTCTCTTTCTTAAAAAAAGAAATTCTCCTATGATTGAATTTCCAACTGGTGGGTTAAGATATCTCCACGGTTTTCAGTGTAAACGTCCCTCAGCTGTCTCCTTCTCCAGTCCTATCATAAGCCAATAATATCTCCCAGTACAGAATCTACTTTATTAAAACAAAAAAAGCCTTGGTTAATACTTCTTATCACTCCTGAAAAAAATTTGTAACAGAACTATTCTTGGCCTACTCTGCTGTGGTGGGCGCAGTCTATTATCTTTGCAGTTTGATATTTTGAAGTTCTTTTTAATGGCCAGCTTTTTTTCTCCCGTGTATTGAATATTTGAGATCAGCGGAGCCTTCCTAACAAGTGCCATAGCTTGCTTCTTATGGATTTTTTCTCACTCCCAAGAGAATGTTGTCATAGAAGTTAGAAGTTTCATACCTAGTGAAGACTTTTCTGATTAGTGAACCCCAAAAAACACAAGCAAATATCATTTTACCAAATTTTCTGTTACAAAAATTGTGTTTCCTAGGTCTGACAGTTGGAATACAACTATAAACAATTGTGGTATCTTCCAGTTACCTCTTTAAGTAAGAACTCAGCTATTCTTGGCATTCTCAGAAACCAGAGCTCCAATTCCTTTTTAATATATTGCAAAGGCATTGTACTGAAGTAGAACATAGCAAAGGTAGTAGGCAAATCCAGGCAAAATTATAAACATAAGTTACCACAGGTGTTAAATGCTTCAAAACAGAACAAGCTTTCACTTCTGTGATCCCAGAAGACTTAGCGGCCACCTTGTGTTGGATAAATATGGTTGACTTGATTGGAACTGGACAAAGAAACCTGGATGGCCTCTGCAAATGTGTAATCACCCAAGGTTTCTTCAGCTGGAGCTGCCCCTTATTGCTGATCATGGTGTCTTCATTCTGTGGCAGAGGAGAACTTCAGCCAGATTACTTTTCTAATCATCACATTCTCTTACCCCAAGCCTCCAACGCCTGTATTCCCAAGTACCAATCGCATAACCACTCCATACATAGCATTTACCCAAGTAAACACAGTCCCTTTATTCACTCTTTCTCCTTTTTTTTTTTTTTTTTTTTTTTGAGAGAGAGAGAGATTGAGTGACTACATTAAGACCTGTTTATGCTCCCTCAGTCACTGTTCTCATTGTTATGAGTTGAATCATATCCGTTAAAAGATATGTTGAAATCCTAACCCCCAGTTCCTTGGAATGTGACCTTACTTGGAATAGGGTTGTTTGTTGCAGATGGAATTAGTTAAAATGAGGTAAAAATTGAGTAGGGTAGAACATCATCCCATGTAACTGGTGCCCTTCTAAGGAGAGAGGAAGGAGCACAGACATGAGGGGAAGGTGCCATGGGATGATGGAGGTAGAGACTGAAATGACTCATCTAGGAGCCAAGGGATCCCAAGGGTTACCAGCAAACACCGGAAGCTAGAAGCAAAGAAAGGATTTACCCTTTCAGAGGGAGTGTGGCCTTGCTGATATCTTGACTTTGGACTTCCAGCCTCCAGAACTATGAGGCAATAAATTTGCTGTTGTATTAAGCTACTGAGTTTGTGCTACTTTGCTATGGCAATGCAAAGAAACTATAAGACCCTCATGAAACTTATTTCTGTGTAGTATCCTGGCTCCAAAGATGCCAGGGACAGGAAGGAAATGTTCCCTCAAATCTATACTATACTACTACACTGACCCATGCTTTATTTTTTCTTTTATTTCAGTCAATATTTAATGAGAAACTTTGGACCCCATGTCCCAGTACTTGTGCTAAACTTGGAGCTATAAAGATGAGTATTTTTCTCAAGCAGTTCAGAGAGGCAGAAAAATCAGAAAAGGATACAAAAAAATTACAGCATGGCAGAGAAATAGTAGACATATGACTCCCTTCTTCATAAATATAAACCAAATTCATGCCACTACCAAATAATAAATGGGACTTACAGACAAGGGCTAAGGGAGCTATTTTCAATACACTGTTACCTTCTAATTTGAAGATTTCATTATCTTAAACTGTTTATAAAGACAAATCTGTTTGAATCAATCGATATAAAATAAAAATAGACCAGATTCTAACAATAGTTGTCTGATTTTCTGTTACATTATACTAAAATCATAAATTTTCACTTCCGTTCACCCTTGTTCCAAAAAAGATTGAAGGTATCCAATTTATATTTATCTATAGACAGATGGAAACAACTGTGGGAGGAAGATGTGAGTCAACTTAGTAAAAAGGAAAAAAAAAAAAACACAAAGTAAAAATATCCTGGTCCTGGATTAGAATGGACATTATTCACTTCATTCCAAAACATTTTCCTTAGCTGTGCTGGCTTATATTTTGGAAAGTGGTCTAAGAGAGTGAAAAGTGACTTCATGTTTACAGGTGTCCGACAGTAATAATAGCAAATGCATTTCTTGTGTAGATGCTTTGGTTCAGGTATTTCACACATGTGGCTCAAGAGCTTTCCTCCTTCCTATCTAGAGTGACCTACTTCTAGAATCTTGCATTCAAATTGTTTTCCATAGACAGCAGCTCGTGCTTAATCTGAGAACTGAAATAGAGATGCAGAATCTCAGACCTCAAGCCAGCCCTACTGAATTAAAATCAGCATTTTAACAAGACCCCTAAGTGGTGTGTGCACACATTTACAATTTAAGAAGCTCTGTATTTACTAGAAAAAGGTTCAGGTCTCCTAATTCCTGATTTTGCCTCAAGACTCACTTCTTCTCTGCTGCTGGGTCCAACCTGCCCCTCCCAGGATCTCCACTCAGTCTGCAGCTGGTTGTTTCTGGAACACCGAGATTATCTTCTGCTATAGTGTAGCTCCTGCCAAACTGCCCTTGGAGGAGAGGGATATGGATTGGCCCCAATTCTCTGAACTGTTTGCTCCCTTGATTCCTCCCAATACCATGAACAAATGTCAAACATGTATGTAACTGACCTTCCTGAAGTTTTGGGGACAGCTGGTGGGAGTGATGACACAGGAAGGGGCCGTGTGAGTCAAGAGCCAGAAACTGGTTTTCAGAGCGTGGGAAGAAAGAAATGACATTGATCACTGCACAGGAGTCTCCTCTCAACTCCCAAGTTCCTTGCCTTGCTTCTTTATCTCATTTTTCTCTAAAATAAATGTCCTTTTCAGTATTTTATAACTCACATCTTCACCCATCTTCAGGAAAATTCCCACCTCCAATAGTTGTTCTCATCTTAGAAGCTGTCCTCTCTCCCTACAAGAATTTATAATGCAAACTGTTGTTATTCAGTCTAGAATAAATATGAAGGGCTTCAGCAGAACAAGCCAGCATGGGCTTTGGCAATCCCAGGTTGTCCCTTCTGATAGCTCACCAGCTGTTCAAGTGAAGGTAGGACTTCTTTTTGGTTTTATTTTTTTCTGTATTGGCTATTAAACAAAACGATGCATCCTTTTCCCATGGTCCAACAAGAATTCTCTGAAACCAAAATAATAATTCAAGGGACCCAAATTTTCTTAAGGAAAGCAAACATTTTCCAAACGGTAATTCAGCCTGCAAAGATTTCCCTGGCCCAAATAAAAGTGTATTTCATGTTTCACCTAAAGCAGCTTCAACTTTCTTTCTGGATTTCCAGATTCTGAATCATTTCCAGGGGTGACATGTGCCAAGAACCCAGCCCATTTCTCATCCTTCGTATCTCAATGTAATAGGAGATAGGCCTTCTAAAGTAGGTCTCCTTTTTGCTCTCTAAAATAGACACACACACACAAATACCCTCTGAGCCTTATCTACCACATTTCTATTGATTTATTCACTTGTTTAGGTGTTTATATCTGCCTATTATCAGTGCAAGAACCATGAAATGGATTCTTTTAGTTTTCTCTTCCTTTGTCGGTGAGTATTAGTTCCTCCAGTCCTTAAACAACATGGCTCAAGAGTCTGAGCCTTTAGGAAGTCTCCTCATTGTTCTGAGCTCCTCTCAAGATGCATGACCCAGAAATAATGGGAATAATCCATTTAAAAGCTGACCGTGGGGGGAAAGTAAAGAATGTTCTCATCTAGGTACTTTTACAGGTGCTGCAAAGCTAGTTTTTCCTTGTGTTCCTGTGAGGTGGAGGGGTATACATTTTACAGATTTCATAGGTGTGAGTCTTAGTTTCCTAGGGCTGCTGTAACAAAGTAGCACAAACAGGGTGGCTGAAAACGACAGAAATTGATTGTCTCACAGTTCTGCAGGCTAGAAGTCCAAAATGCAAGACATCAGCAGGGCCGTGTTCTTTCTGAAACCCGTACGGGGTGCCCTTCCATGACTCTTCCTAGCTTCTGGTGGTTTGCCGGCACTCCTTGACATTCCTTGGCTTGTAACCGCTGCACTTCAGTCTCTGTCTCATTTGTAAAATGCCACTCGCCCCTGTGTGGCTCCTCAGTCTCTTCTTAATGAAGATGTTGTCAGGCCCACCCCACTCCTGCATGACTCACCTTAACTTTAATAAGTCCATCTGCAACGATCCTATTTCCACATAAATTCACATTCTGAGGTGCTGGGGGTTAGGAACTCAACTTATCTTTATGGGATGCAATTCAGCCCATAAGAGTGCAGAAACTGAGGTAAAAAAAAAAAATGGGAAGTGTCACTTGTTCAGGATCTGAACAAGTAGCAGGGTCTGAAACCTGTGTCTAGTGGAATGGGAGGAGAAAAGGAATTTAATTGGTTTTGTTGCATAGGACTGGACTCAAACACCCCTGAGCCTCCTTTTCCATTCTGCTTTTTAATTTTCTTATACTAATAATTTCAAGTTTTTTGAATACCTCTCATGTATCTGTCCCTGACCATGGTAGGTATTTTGAGAATACTATTTCTAGTCTTCACAACAGCCCTGATTTTATAAAGGAGGAAACAGAGTAATTTTAAGACCCAAAGTGGAAAGCAGTGGAGCAGGAACAAAAATACAGGTCTTTCTGATAGCAAAGCCTGTGCTCTTCTCCCTGCATCACACAGTCTCCATGTTCTGTTGCCCATGCTTATAATTAATCTGCACACCTTATTTTCACATAACAAATACGTGAAAACTGTTAAGTTCCTTTCTGTCCTTTTTAAAACTATTTTCATTTTTGCCCTTTACTTGAACCCCTCCTCCCTCCCGTCTTTCTCTCCCCCCAAAACGTCCACAAGTAGTTTCCTTAGTGGGGCAGAAGGGTCAAGAATAAGAGAGTGTCAGGACTGATTGCTTCTGGATGGCAACACTCTGTGCTTGGGGGCAGGATGGGGAATCAATCCAGAACCATTTTCCCTTACTTCCTGCTCTTCTGATGGAGTCCTTCTGTGGAATTGTGTTCATAAACTACTTTTATTTCCTGAACGTAATGCAAATCACATTTTGATCCTCTCCTCCCTTCAGACGCCAGTGTATCTCAGTTGCCTGGCCTCGACTAAGCAGCCTGTTGGGCTGGGTGCAAGACAATGGTGAGCTGGCTCAACTGGGTTGCACATAAAGACTTCCTTCCAAAGGGTATAGTAAAAAAGGGGCAAAGAGTAACTTCACGGAGGAGAAAGCAACAAAGACTACTTCAGCCAGGTGACCAAGATCAGCATTAAGAGCCATGGCCATGTTGGTGGTATGTGTGTGTGATATGCTATGGTGAGAATGGCACTTTACCTCTGTGATCTTCCTCCAAAAAAACATCATAATGAGAATCTGATCATTTTTTAAAACATCAGGTAAATTTCAAGAGAGAGACATCCTACAATATACCTGATCAGTACTCCTGACAACTATCAGGTTCCTCAAAAATAGGGAAAGTCTGAGAAACTGTCACAGCCAAGAGAAGCCTGAGGAGACGAAACAACTAAATGTAACATGGTTTCCTGGTACAGCAAGAGGACATTAGGTAAAAACTAAGGAACTCTTAAACTGGAATTTAGTTAATAGCGTGTAAATATTGGTTTACTAATTTTAACAATCGGATGATACTAATGTAAAATGATTAGAGGGTGAACAATATATAGGGGCATGTGGGAACTCTGTACTATCTGCTCAATTTTTCTCTAATTCTAAACCCATTTTAAAAAGTAAAGTCTTTTAATTAAAAAAAATTTTTAATGATTAACTTGACTACCATAAAAATAACCAGCCACCAACAAAAACAAAAGTCCTGATTTGTAGTGTTTGTTAATTTCCATGGTGTAAATATTCCCTGCTGTAGTCAATTTTGAACAGCCAACATGACATCAGTGTACATGGAGTTTGGAGGCAATGAGTGGCATTGGCTCTTGTGATTTTGTGGGCACCAGCTCCAGCATACCACTGGTTCAAGGCCAATTTGCGTGGAGTCAGAGACAAGTCTAGGTAAGAAACAAGATATGATCACCCCCAAAGGTTACTCCAGGTAAACTTGGAAAAATGAACAATGGAGCTTCCAAATTTCTCTCTCCTATTCTTTTCCTTTCTCAACTTTGCAATGTTTTAAGCAAAGGAACTGGCTGAAGGTAGAGGTCCATGGAAGGTTCAGAGACCCATGAGTAGCTTAGTGTGGCTGGAGTTCTGAGAGGGGGAGAGGTGATGAAATTGGAAGATGTGCTGGGGCCAACTTCTCTGGTGCTGCAAGTGCTTGCTTCAGCCACTCTGAGTACCCTGTCTGTCACCTACCTCAGCACTTCCTTACGCTGCTCCCTATACGTTTAGTACTCTCTTCTCCCTGGTCTGCATGGTGAAAACCTTAGACACCCTTCAAGACCTGGTTAGCATGTCTCCTCCTTGGTAAAGCCTTATCTGACTGCATCTCACACCTCAATAAAGTAGTGCTCTTGGTAGTCTCTCCTGTTACAGAATTCACTACTTTTCAATACAACTACCTGTTGTACATCCTGTCTTCTCCCTACCCAACACCTCTTAGGCAAAGGCTAGGCACTAACTCATTCCTGTATCCCCAGTATCTGCCCAACACCTGGTAGAGCTATGTATGATGAAAAAAGCATTGAACTGGTGCACAAGAGTACTTGCTGTCTGACAAATCAAAGCTTCAAGCTGAAAATAGATATCACTCTAAGAATAGGTTCTCAGGTCTCAACAAGCAAACTGGGGAGTATTCGTGAATCATCCTCAAAGGGGGTCACTCCCATCCACCTAGATGCTTCTGGCCTGGATGATAACTCTTCTAACTTTGGAGCCCTTGGCCTCCTCACTTAACCTCTTCTTCTTGGTTGTCATTGCTCATTATTCTTGACTTTGCACATTGTTCCGCTTTGCTAATGCTGCCATTTGCAAAACACCAGGGATGGATTGACTTTTATAAAGGGGGTGTATTTGGTTGCACAGTTACTGTCTTAAGGCCATAAAGTGTCCAAGGTAAGGCATAAGCAATGGGTTACGTTCACTCGAGAAAGGCCACTGATGTCCGAAAAACCTCTTTTAGCTGGGAAGGCACGTGGCTGGCGTCTGCTTGCTCCCAGGTTGCATTTCAAAATGGCATTCTCCAAAATGTGAGTGTCAGCTTCCAACAGCCGTCTTCAAAATGTGTCTCTCAGCTGCAGCTAACTATGAGCTCCTTCTGTCTGAGCTTTTATAGGGTTCCAGTGAACTAATCAAGGCCCATGCTGAATGGACAGGGCCACGCCTTCATGGAAATTATCTAATCAGAGTCATCACCTACAGTTGGGTGGGCCACATCTCCATGGAAACACTCAAAGAATTCCAATCTAATCAACACTAAAATGTCTGCCCCCACAAGATTGCATTAAAGAAAATGGCTTTTTCTGGGGGACATAATATATACAAACCAGCACACACATGTAGTTGTAGCTCAGGATGTCTGCATGTTGACATTTGGCCTCAAGTGTTTTCAAATTTGCCAGACAGACTCAAGTTATTTTTGCCCCCAAGTTGTCAGTCTCACACCTCACCAAATATTTCCTTTTCAAAGCTGATTTGAAAGCACATGACCTAATCACTAATGTAAACTTCTGTGCTTTTTTGAATAAACAATGGGAAATACCTTCCCTGTTCGTGGACTTCCTGTTGTCTGCCAATGCCTGATAGTGTTTCCTGGTC
The DNA here is from genome assembly GCF_015220235.1 of Choloepus didactylus. NCBI lineage: Eukaryota > Metazoa > Chordata > Mammalia > Pilosa > Megalonychidae > Choloepus > Choloepus didactylus. The sequence continues at coordinate 48,982,437 of NC_051326.1, forward strand.
CTCAGTGAGCTTTGCTCAGCCCCTCGATTCCCGTCATCTTCTACCAGAGAGGAGGCTCGGAAGGAGCCTCATGTCCCAGGGTTGTGGAAAATGGCAGTTCCCTGGGAGGGCGGCCCTGTGCACAGGAAAGCAGCTGCGAGGAGTAATAAAGTAGGCTGCATCAAAGCATCAGCCTCACGGCAGGTGTACAAGCAATAAGAGGGGCAGCCCCAGTTCTTTTTTTTTTTTTTCTAGTTCATGTAAAATCTTTCTTATATTTGCACAATTCACCACCCTCATCATCTATTCTATGTTTTGCCAACTTATACAATCCCAGTTTTTATCCTCTTTCTCTCCTTCTGGTGACATATGTGACCTAATCTTCCTCTTTCAACCATACTCACATTCAGCTTTGTTAATGACATTTAAAATATTGTGCTATTATCACACAGTACCATGCTATCTATTTCTGGACCTTTATAATCAACCTTATTAAACATTCTATACTTCATAAGCATCGATTGCCACATCTCTGCCCTCTTTCTATCTCCTGTTAACTTATGCTCTCAAATTGAACTCTCTGAGTTTGCTCATTATAGTTAGTTCATATTAGTGAAACCATATAGTGTTTATCCTTTTATTTCCAGCTTATTTTGCTCAACATAATGTCCTCAAGTTTCATCCACAATGTTGCATGCATCATGACTTCTTCCTGCAGCCACACAATATTCCATCATATGTGTACACCACAGTTCACCCTTCTACTCGTCAGTCAATGGACCCTTGGGCTGCTTCCAACCATTGGCAATCAGGAATAATACTGCCATAAAATATCTACTTTCGTTCCTGCTTTCAGTTCTTCCAAGTATTGACCTAGTAACAGGATTGCCAGATCATACAGCAGTTCTATACTTAGCTTTCTGAGGAACTGCCACACTGCCCTCCAGAGTGGCTGCACAATTCTACTTCCCCATCAACAGTGAATAGGTATACCTCTTTCTCCATACCTTCTCTAGTACTTGTAGTTTTCTGCTTATTTTTTTAAAACAGTTTTATTCACACACCGTACAACCCATCCTAAGTGTACAATCAATGGCTTCTATTTATGCATTCACCACCACACTCTCTATGAGAACATTCCCATTTCTTCCAAAAAGAAAGAAGAAGAAAAAAAAATTCCATTCCTCTCCCTTATATCCCCCTATTATTGACATTTAGCTTTGGCGTAGTGTCTTTGTTACAATTAATGAAAGAATATTACAATTTTACTGTTAACCATAGATCTTAGTTTGCATTAATTGTATTTTCCCATATACCATCCCAGTTTAAACACCTTGTAATAGTGACATACAATTGTTTTAGTTCATGTAAAAAACTTACTTTTATTTGTACAATTAGCCACCATCATTGTACAGTCTATGTTTTGCTAAAGTATACAGTCCCAGTTTTTATCCTCTTACCTTTCCTTCTGGTGACATACATGCCCCTAGCCTTCCTCTTTCATCCATACTCACATTCGGCTTCATTCTTTATACTTACAGTATTGTGCTACCATCACACAGCATTGTGCCATCCATTTTTGAACCCTTGAATTCAACCTTATTAAACCTTCTGTATACCTTAAGCGTCATTTGCCTGATCTCTACCTTCTTTCTATCTCCTGATAAACTGTGCTCTCACATTTTACTCCAAGAGTTTGCTCATTATAGATAGTTCACATTAGTGAGACCATGTAGTATTTGTCCTTTTGTTTCTGGCTTATTTCACTCAACATAATGTCCTCATGGTTCATCCACACTGTTGCATTCATCACAACTTCATTCTGTCTTACAGCTGCATGATATTCCATTGTACGTATATACTGCAGTTTGTTTATCCACTCTTCAGTTGATGGACACTTGGGCTGTTTCCATCTATTGGCAGTCATAATAATGCTGCTGTAAACATTAGTGTACAAATGTCTATTCACATCCCTGCTTTCAGTTCTTCTGAGTATATACTTAGTAATGCAGCTCCAGTTCCTGATGGTGGTGCGATGAATGTACTTACACTTATTTGCTAGACACACATCCTACTCTCTCTTTTATCAAGGAATCACCTAAAATCCAATTATAGCTGTAGAACCTCTTTTCAGAAAAATGTATATAAACCCATCTAAGAGGCTATCTTAGGGTCTATAATTAAGAACCAGAGTCTAAAATGCTTATATTTATTCTATGGGGAAAAATTAGGTCATCCAAAGGGTAGAAGTTATAAGAGAAACATATTTTGGACCATTACATGAAAAGATTTTTCAGATATTTGCAAGTGACCAAATAAGGAATAGAATGCCTCTGAAGATGGTGATCCACATCACTGGAGAACTTCAAACAGAGGACAATCAATCTCTTCGCAGGGTGTTATGTCCAGTGGTTGCTGAACCAGGTAACTTGTCACATCTCTTCATAGCTCCAAATTCTATTTTATCACAACTCCATCGGAAAGCTCTGCCTTATGGTCTTTGGATCTGGCAAATATCTAAACACCTAGAAATGCTAGCAATGTTTGTGAGATAAATGACTGTGCTGGTTTGAATGTATTATGTCCCCCAGAAAAAGCCATATCCTTTGATGCAGTCTGTGGGGCAGACATTTTGGTGCTGATTAGATTTGCATGGAAACGCGCCTCACCCAACTGTAGGTGATAACTCTGATGAGATATTTCCATGGAGGCGTGGCCCCGCCCATTCAGGGTGGGCCTTGATCAGTGGAGCCATATAAATGAGCTGACGGGCAGAGGGAACTCAGTGCAGCTGTGAGTGATGTTTTGAAGAGGAGCTACAGCCAAGAGGGACACTTTGAAGAATGCACAGGAACTGAGAGAGGAGCTGCAGAAGAGAGACATTTTGAAGATGGCTATTGAAAGCAGACTCTTGCTCCGGAGAAGCTGAGAGAGGACAAATATCCCAAGAGTAACTAAGAATGACATTTCTGAGGAACTTCAGCCTAGAGAGGAATGTCCTGGGAGAAAGCCATTTTGAAACCAGAACTTTGGAGCAGATGCCAGCCATGTGCCTTCTCAGCTAACAGAGGTTTTCTGGACACCATTGGCCATCCTGCAGTGAAGGTACCTGATTGCTGATGTGTTACCTTGGACATTTTATGGCCTTAAGACTGTAACTGTGTAACCAAATAAACCCCCTTTTATTAAAGCCAATCCATTTCTAGTGTTTGCAGTCTGGCAGCATTAGCAAACTAAAACAATGACCATGTGCTACAAGCCTTCCAGATGAAAAAAGAGGCTGTCAACTGTAGATATGTCAGCAAAAAAAATTTGTATCATTTATATGCAAAATGATCGATCCATAGACATTGAATATTGTACTTTCTTTACTCCTTATATCTCTTGGGACTCTTCTGGAGACTTTAGATGTTTTCTTAGAAAATAATCATGTCAGACCTCAGCCCTTTGCATAGAAATTTGGAAAGAGGCTGGTGTGCCAGGCTTTAGACTCCCTGCACGATTGGTAAAAACGGTCCCACAATTTCGCTGGTGGTGAGTCTGGCTGACCACAGGAGATAAAGAAACCCACCATTCTTTGTGAATTTGAGGGCCAGACACATACTCTAAACATTTATTAGAGATGTATTTGCTTCCTGTGCTGAAGTAAGGCAGATGTTCCACTAAGTGGTACATTTAATTAACTTCACCTACAAGTTCTGGAAGACGGAGACCAGGTCACCAAGTCAATAGCAAGACACGCCTTCTCCTCATGGCTTACTTGACAGGATCCCAGTTTCTCTCTCTTCCACCCACTTAATTATACTTCATGGATGCTGCACTTCATTTGACTCTGAGACAGCTGTGGCCCCAAGGATTGCCCAGCCTCCTTTGGCTGCTGGTTCTCCCTGGAAAGCCGACACAGCTGTAACCTTGGCTGGCTCACTCCAAAAAAGCCATGAGGAGTTCCGAGTAGAAAACAACTGGTCTTTTGTAAAAGAGAAAATTGGCAAGGAGAGGAGGGGTCACTCCTCTCAGAGGCAATCTTTGCAATAGCAGGCTGGCTGGCAGGCTGGCTGAGCTTTAATCTTTACAGATAACCCCGATTAGAATAAAGGCACAAGACTTCCTGGTAGCTCTCTATGCACAGGGGCATCTCCACATAGTAAACTGTGGACAATTGCTGTGGGGAAAATGAGTCTTAGGATATAAAAATCTTGCCCCAAGTGATTATTGACTTATTCTTTAGTGGTGCAGGCAGTTTCATTTTAGCAGCTTTTATTCCAATGAGAGTTTAGCACAGTGACAAATGTAGAGCTTTTTTTTTTTCCTGTCTCAGAGCCAGAATTTTCTCAGCATTTGCATCATTGTCCTTAAGGCTGGGGAAAACCTCACTCCCGTGTGCAGGAGGTCACTAATTGAGAACTTATGTGCCTTTGTCTTACCGAACCAGAAAGGTCTCATGTCAATTTGCACATGGATTTTTCTCACAGAAATTTTCCTTTCTGCACAATAGAAGGAGCTGAGTTCCATTGCAGGTCAAGGCCAAACCCTGTCTCCCCAAAAGGCAACATGGTTTCTTCCCAAGGCTTCTGCAGGCCCCTAGCTGTGTCCCCAGCCCTGTCACTCTGGGCCAACATTTTTCTTTACAGTCCTCCAAAGAAGGGCAACCAATCCCAGGTCCGGGGAAATGCCACTCTTTTTAATCCTGTATTTATGCATGCCTGAGGGGGTGAGGAGTAGGGGTGGAGGTAAAAGAATTGAAGCTATACTGGGATGGCAGCATGGCTCATTTGAATAGAAGAACATTCATGGCTTACCCAAGTGGCCCTCAGAGAACCTATTTTCAATTCCCTGGTTTACAGGTGAGGAAATTGAGACCAAGTGAAGTCAAGCCCTGGTTTCCCTTGATAGCCTCCTAGCACCTGTACAGCACCTTCCACACAACAGGCATTGAGTAAATGGCTGTGAAATCCACTTAAAAACTAACCATCAAATTGATAGTGTGGCTATAACTAGAGCACCAGTTTTCTGGCTACCAGTGAAGGATTCTGTGGCAACCCGTGGCCTGAGCAAAACAGGCCTGCAGATCTTTGGTGCACAGCAGTCTGCATGACCTAGGCAGCTAAATGTTTAACCTATTGTCTTTCCAAGCCAGAAAAGAGAAAAAGGGTAAATTGACCTTAAAATGTAACTTTTTGCAAGCAGGCAGGAAGTGAGAGGCTCTTAGTCTCACAAAAAGAGCAAAATGTAATTGTTCAAGTGTTATTCTAGTCCTTCCTGCACCACCCCCCAGGTCAAAGTAACTTGTTCTTGCATCTATGCTCCCCCCACCCTTAAGAGGGCCTTTGTCTTAAAACCTTATAAAAGGGTTTCTGTCCTCTTTGCATCGCTCAGTCATCTTCCCTGTGAACGCGATGCCTGCCCAGCCTGAGAGAGCCGTCATGATCTCTCCACAACTTCTCACCCTGTAAGTAAGCTCTGAATAAAAGTTCATATATCAGAAAATGCTTGTTGTCTTCTTTGGCCTCTGGACTGGCATGGCCCTCTTGGGCTCTGACAGATTCCCTCTCCTATTCCAGGTGCAGAAGACAAATTTGGTTTGCTTCCCAAATAGTTTCAAGTTCAGCCTTGCTCATCTAGTTAGAAATTAATGTCAAAGTCTACATGACCAGGACTGGTTCATATTTTGATCAACGCTGAAACTGGTAAGAGCCTGCACAGAGATGGAGCAAGAGTGAGCACAGCTGAAGGTGGGTGAGTGGAGCTGAGCTCCACATACAGAACTCCATGGAGAAACATCCAGACCTATGCAGACCCAAGGAAGAAAGCTGCCTGTATTTTTTCTCAGCAGAATGAAACATTTGTTGCCTACTAACCACTAGAGACATTTTAATGTCACTAGCACCTAGAAAGTAGACTACTTATCATTATTATCTCTACTTAGCAGTTTGTGCTACAAAACATACTATCACAATTTTTTTCTCTGTCTGTTCTCTTCATGACACCCTAGAGCAAAAGAGAATTCTAAGCCCATAAGGAGGGAAAGCCAGAGGGGAGACAAAGTCATTTATTACTGGACCAAAATTTAACGTTTCTCAGGCACATTATTAAATGTCATTCACTGATGACAATTTAGCAGATCCCATTAGCTGATTACACCCAACCTTCCTATTGGTTTACTTTTTAATATATATAAATTTCACTCCAAGAAATGTAGAAGAAATTCTTTGTGAAGGCATTTCCCAAGAGGAGTACTAACGAAGGCCTACATCTGATGAAGTAAACAGGCCATGCCAGTTGCATCCACTAACTCAGCGCAGTCTGCAAAAGGCATTTAGATGCCTTTTGTGGACAGTAACTGCTAGGTTACCATTAAAATAAAATGTCAGAATTCAGAAGAGCCTACAATGGAGTGGGCTGAGACTCTAGATGTACTGAGTTCCATAGCTGGCACCTCTTCCCAAGTGAGTGGCCCCAGGCAATCCCTCTGCATAAAGTGGCTGTACTTCTGGCCATAAGTGTCATGTTAAACCAACCTACAACTATGTGCCCAATGGGTTGGACCAGGGTGCCATGCCCAAGCCAAAGTCAACATGGAAACATACTTAATGGAAGCCGATGGCCTGCGAGAGAGAGCATGATGATAAACTGTCTTCAATAGGGACCTCCTGGAGGAAGTAAGTCAATCTAATTATATCCTTGTTCAGGGCTACAAGATGTTCATAAAGTTACTGTAGCTGCTGCGCTACCCTGTAATGGATGATCCTTTATCCTTCAACCTGCAAGGCCTATGGTTACAGGATTAGAGATCCACAGCCTCACTGTCTCCTGGGGATTGACATGGTTCTAGGTGCTTCTTTACTTCCTCAAGTATCCTTTTTAAGCAACTACCTAAAGCAAATAGCAAAATAAGCTTCATTCTCAAGTGTCAAGTCTGACGATTGCAGTGACTATCCTGAGTTCGGAGGCTGTATCTGGGTCTTCAGTGAAAAATCTGTGAGAGTTTATTAAAAATCTACTTTGCAATCTTAGAAAGGTTTTATTGAGAATTTGGTCTTTTCCAGAAACTGTGGTAAATGCTAGAGATTCAGGAATAAACAATTTAGGCTATCTCTTCTTAGAGCACAAATTTCAGCAGGGAATACAGACAAAAACAATTTATGACACATTTTCTTCCCTTACTACAATAGAACCTCTGTTTGCAGGTAGTAAATTGCCCCCTCTAAAAACACATTTCTCAGCCCATCTTGCAGACCATGTGACACAGTTCTGGCCTTAAGGGGAAAATGATATGATCTAATACAGGGTTTCTTAGTTTTGGCGTTATTGACATTTCAGACCAAATAATTCATTTATTGTGGAAGGCCTGTCCTGTACAGTGTAGCATCCCTGGCCTCTACCCACTAGATCCCAGTAGCATCACCCTTAGTCTTGACAACCAAAGTGTCTTCAGACATTGCCACGTGGCCTCTGAGAGGGGAGACTCATCCCCAGTTGGGAACCACTGCTCTAATATATTCTGAAAGGAGAGGACATTGGATCGAGTAGAAAATGAGATCCCAGTCAGTAGGTTCTATTTGTAGTTCAAATAAGAGGTGATGGGGACCGTGCTAAGGGATGGCCACGGCGAAGGAGAGAAGTAGAATGACTTGAGGTGTGTTTTGGAGAAAACCCTGACAGAACTTAAAGATGTATTAAATGTGGTGGTGGGAAGAGGTGGCAGAGGAACAAAAGGAGGTACAAAGTCATGGCAGAGGCAATGCTCTGTGTTCAACAGACCATACTCACTTTCCTCCCAGCACAGGAACGACTCAAGTTTCCAGCCTCCTTACAGTTAAAATTGTGGTCACACGACCAAGTTCTGGCCAAGCAGCTGTGGGCAGAGATAATGTCCCTCATTTCTAGGCCTGGCTGTAGAACCCAGTGCATGATTACCCTCCAAGCATTCTCCTCTGCCCTTGCAGGAAGAAGTAAAATACTTCAAACCTCTAGCACCACGCAATGGAAGGAGCCCAGATGCCTGAGAAATGACTTGGGGGAAGAGTTTCCCACGAGAGCTGCCCAGCTTGAAACAGACAATGATGTGATTGAGAAATAACCTTTCATGGTATTACTGTGGTTACTTTATTTGCTGCAGCTGCTAGCAAAGATTAACCCGACTAATACAAAACCTAGTTTTAAAGTTTGCATGTGAGGAGTTGAAGGGTGGTGCTACTTACTGAGGTGGGGAACACTAAGGATAACTGTGGGAAAGCAGGAGAATCAAGATATTAGTTTCAATATACTAAATTAGATATACTTATTAGATATTCAAATGGATATCAAGAAGCCAAGTAGGCATTTGGCTGTAGATAAGTCTGAGATGGGGAAATACTTTGGGGAATCATCAGCATAAAAAAAGGTATTTAAACACAAGGAACCAGATGGCTCATGTTGGGAAAGATCAAATACAGGAAAAGAAAAAAATCCACAGCTAAGCCCTGAAGGGTCGTGGCACACAAAGGTTAGCTCAGGGAGGAAGAGCCAGCAAAGGAAACTGAGGCAGCATGGGAAGGAAGAGGAGACACAAGTGCACGTAGCGTCTTGGTGGCCAAGAGAGGAGAATATATTGAGAAAGGAGACTGCCAAACTAATGGCAGAGAAATGGCCTTTAGATTTGGCAACGTCGAGGTCATTGGGACATTGAGATTTCTGTAGAGTGGCAGAGATAAAAAGTCAGTGGGGAGTAGATTAAAGATGAAACTGTTCGCAATAAGCCAGGCTATATGTGCAGTCACCTCTTTTTGGAAGTTTTGCTCTACATGGAAATGGTGGAGTCCACAGAGGGATATTGGATCAAGGGATTTTGGTTGTTTGGGATGTAAGGAAAGAGATAAGGAGAGCATGGTTGCACGCTGATTGATCCAGTAGAGTAGTAAATTAATGGCATTTTCCATGCATAGGAGAGAGGGAGAAAGGGGTACTTTTATCAAGTACCTGCTACCCTGATGAAAGCTAGTAAGAATGTTCCCTTTTTAAAATTATAATCCCAAAGAGCCTAATTAACCCAGTGAGAAAAAAATAGACTAATAGGAAATCAAACACTGCAGATGAACATTGCAAGGCCCAGTATTAAACTGGTCTCCATGTGCAGAGGTAGCTCAGACGGGAGTTCTGGTGCAACCGCATCAGAGACAAGAGTGAGTCCCAGTTAGGGCAGCTAAACAAAATACAGGACATCAGTTAAAGTTGAATTTCAGACCAACAACAATTAATTTTTAATATAAACATGTCCCATATAGAATTCTACTTTAACTGGGAAGCTGTATTTTTATTTCCTAAATATGTCCAACTCAGTCCAGGTGGGGAATAAGGACATATAAATTGGGCAAAATTGAGTCAAGTTTTTAAGTCTGTTCTATAGAAAGACCTGAGTTGATAATCTAGGGTAAAGAAAACATGATCTGTTCTCCAAAGAAAGGGGACTGATGAGTGTCAGGCAGGAACCAGGACCCAAGCAAAAATGCTAAGACTGACACCTGTCAGCTTAGCTGATGGTGAGGAAAGCATGGACTTTGGAGTCAGATACTTATAGGGTTGAATTTTAATTTTGAAACATTCTAACTATGTGACCTTGAGAAAGTGGCTTAACTTCTCTATGTCTTCACGCGAAATGTGAGTGTGATGCTACCTATCTCATAGGATTAAATTAGAAATTGCATGTAAATTAACTCACTTCCGGCTTTACCCAGAGTAGGTGCTCATTGAATGCCGTTTCCCTTCAAGCAGGACCACAGTTCTAAAGGACGATTGGGGAAAGGGGAGGCTGCTAGCTTAACTCTGGTGTGGATGTTTACGGGAAAGCTGTGTCCTGCAGGTTGGGCCAGCACAGACCCACAATCTGGGACTAGCTTGGGCCCCCTGAGCTTGCCTCTGTCTTGGGAACAGAAAATTCAGTTCCATTCTCCCTCAGATGCAAGTCCAGAGGATGCACATTTGCTGCCTGTCCTGCTCAGGACTATTTCAGGGATGTGACAGAGCATGCAAAAGGGGCCCAGGAAGAGAAGACAGCTGATATGATATCATGCCATTCAGTGATAAAAAGAAGATGGATGTAGTAGGAACAAGTTCACTGAAATGTTGCTATATTATGTAACTTTCTTGGGGTAAAGTAGGAACATGTTGGAAGTTAAGCAGTTATCTTAGGTTAGTTGTCTTTTTCTTACTCCCTTGCTATGGTCTCTTTGAAATGTTCTTTTATTGTATGTTTGTTTTCTTTTTAACTTTTTTTTTCATACAGTTGATTTGAAAAAAGAAGGGAAAGTTAAAAAAAAAAAAAAAGAAAAAAAGACAAACAAGGAAAAAAAAAAAAAAAGATGTAGTGCCCCCTTGAGGAGCCTGTGGAGAATGCAGGGGTATTCGCCTACCCCACCTCCATGGTTGCTAACATGACCACAGACATAGGGGACTGGTGGTTTGATGGGTTGAGCCCTCTACCATAAGTTTTACCCTTGGGAAGACGGTTGCTGCAAAGGAGAGGCTAGGCCTCCCTGTATTTGTGCCTAAGAGTCTCCTCCTGAATGCCTCTTTGTTGCTCAGATGTGGCCCTCTCTCTCTGGCTAAGCCAACTTGAAAGGTGAAATCACTGCCCTCCCCCCTACGTGGGATCAGACACCCAGGGAAGTGAATCTCCCTGGCAACGTGGAATATGACTCCCGGGGAGGAATGTAGACCCGGCATCATGGGATGGAGAACATCTTCTTGACCAAAAGGGGGATGTGAAAGGAAATGAAATAAGCTTCAGTGGCAGAGAGATTCCAAAACGAGCCGAGAGATCACTCTGGTGGGCACTCTTACGCACACTTTAGACAACCCTTTTTAGGTTCTAAAGAATTGGGGTAGCTGGTGGTGGATACCTGAAACTATTAAACTACAACCCAGAACCCATGAATCTCGAAGACAGTTGTATAAAAATGTAGCTTATGAGGGGTGACAGTGGGATTGGGAATGCCATAAGGACCAAACTCCACTTTGTCTAGTTTATGGATGGATGTGTAGAAAAGTAGGGGAAGCAAACAAACAGACAAAGGTACCTAGTGTTCTTTTTTACTTCAATTGCTCTTTTTCACTCTAATTATTATTCTTGTTATTTTTGTGTGTGTGCTAATGAAGGTGTCAGGGATTGATTTAGGTGATGAATGTACAACTATGTAACGGTACTGTAAACAATCGAAAGTACAATTTGTTTTGTATGACTGCGTGGTATGTGAATATATCTCAATAAAATGATGATTTAAAAAAAAAAAAAAAAAAAAAAAAGAAAGAAATGAGCTGTGAAGCTACGAAACGATGTGGAGGAATCTGAAATGCATATTGCTATGGGAAAGAAGCCAGTGTGAAAAGGCAACATATTTCCAACTACATGACATTCTGGAAAAGGCAAAACTATAGACACAGTTAAAAAATTAGTGGTTGCCAGGGGTTCCAGGGAAAGAGAGACAGATGAATAAGTGGAGCACAGGGCATTTTTATGACAAAGAAACTATTCTGTATGATTTTCTATAATGGTGGATGCAAGACATTATATATTTTTTCAAAACCCACAGAATTGAACAAAATAAAGAGTGAACCCTCATGTAAACTGTTGACTTTAGTTAATAATAATGCATCACATTGATTCATCAATTGTTAACAAATGTACCACATTAATGCAAGATGTTAATAATAGAGGAAATGGGGGTGGAAGGTTGGTATATGGGAACTCTGTACTGTCTGCACAATATTTCTGTAAATCTAAAACTACTCTAAAAAATGAAATCTATTAAAAGCTGTAAAAGGGGGGGGGGGGTTGGGGATACAGCTGTTAACAGCACAAGAAGACAAAATGGGTAGAGGGGAGGATGAGACCAGACAGAGAAGAGGTGGAGACCCCTGCTTTCATCCTTCAGCAACTAGCAAAAGCCAGCTGTGGTCCATAACTAAGACTGGCTGGGGAGAGAGCATCTAGTTTGGGGTGGGAGGGGAAGCAGGGAAGGAGGGTGTTGTCTTTGGTTTTTAATGGTTGTTTTATTATGGCCTGTGTATTTCTAGAGCCCCCTGATGTTTAAAATATAAATTGGTTCTGGCATGAAACAATAGGAGCTCCAATAGAAGCATAGGAGGGTGTGCCAGTTTGGATGTATTATGTCCCCCCAAATGCCATGTTCTTTAATGCAATCTTGTGGGGACAAGCATATTAGTGTTGATTAGGTTGGAATCTTTGGATTAGGTTGTTTCCATGGAGATGTGACCCATCCAACTGTGGGTGATAACTTTGATTAGATTATTTCCATGGAGATATGGCCCTGCCCATTCAGCGTGGGTCTTAATTAAATCACTGGAGACCTATAAGTGCTCAGACAGAAGGAGCTCAGTGCTGCAGCAGAGAGACATTTTGGAGATGGCCATTATAGCAGAGTTTTGCTAGCCCAGAGTTTGCTCCAGAGAAGCTAAGACAGATGAACTCCAGAGTTTGCCCCAGGATATGCTAAGACAGGACCCCCAGGCACTTAGAAACATCCTGGGAGAAAGAACCAAGAATGCACAGGAGCTGAGAGAGGAGCTGGAACACAACCTGGGATCAGCAGACACCAGCCACGTGCCTTCCCAGCTAACAGAGGTTTTCCTGATGCCATCAGCCATCTTTCAGTGAAGGTACCCTATTGATAATGCCTTAGCTTGGACACTTTCATGGCCTTAAGACTATAACTTTGTAACCAAATACACCCCCTTTATAAAAGCCAGTCCATTTCTGCTATTTTATATAAAGGCAACATTAGCAAACTGGAACAGAAGGTAACTTCTTGGAGGGTTGTATGGAGAGTGGGAATCCCACAGACCCTGATGGGAAGCACAGCAGAAGAATCACAGAGAAACCAACATATCTACTTGGGACAGTCCCATCATCACTTGGTCTGGTCCACTGTTTGCCACATATCAGACTTTGTGTCCCGGTTTGGGGATTGGGAAATAACGGTCACCTGAACTAAACATCTTTTCAACCCAAGAATGTTCAAAAAGACAGCATATCACAAGTAAAATGATGACATAAAATTTACATCCTGGTTTTCTTTAACCAGATATTGGGGCAGAGTAAGAAAGAAGATGGTATTCACTGAGGACTTACTGTGTGTCAAGCACTGTGCTAAGCATTCTATAGGTATTTTTCTCAATTAAAACTTATAGTGAATCTATAAAATAGACACTATTAGTATCCCCATTTTGCAGATGAAGAAATTGAGGCTCAGAGGAACAAAATAATTCACCTAAGTTCACATTGCTTTGTAAGGTGTGGAGCAGGACTCAAATGTACAAATGTGTCTGCTATGTTGCTAGGAACTTGACATACTTTATCTCCAGTTGTCCTCACATTAAGAATAAGGAAAATGAGGACTTGGCCAAGATCACAAAGAGCTAGGATGCAAATGTGGATTTGCCAGTTGTTTCCACTGAATGGGTTGCTTTTCAGGGTTGCTTGGCCACTGGAACCTCAGGATGTACAGATTATTCTACATAATGGATAAAAAATCACACTGGATTGTTTGAGCAAACTCAGCCACTGACATAGCAAGGCTTGCTCTGCCCTGATGTTGGGAAGCAGCTTTTACTTCGGTTCCCAGTAACCCTGTGGTCCCAGCTGGTTTCTGTGACAGATGAATGGCCTCAAGGCTGGGAAAGCAAACTTGACCGGCAACTTATCACGTTTCACAAGACGTGAAAGCACCTGGAAAGAAACTGGCCCAAACAGCATGCACCAGTGGTTACAGGGCTAATTTCATGCATGAAAGTTTCCAGCTGCAGCCAAACATAAGAAATGCTTCCAAGAAGTCAAGTGCCAATGCAGCCTGGCCTCCTAACAGAAACAGGGCTCACAGCTAAGAGATCCAACTAGGCAGAAAGATTCTAGAAGACCTCAATGGGACCCAAGGAATCCACTCCAAAGATTAAGGACAGTTCAGGTTAGCTAACATGTATCTATGAAAAGTAACATAGTCATATATCAGATTACCTAACATGTTTCTATGAAAAGTAACATAGTCATATACCATGAAATTGGATTTCCATGGAACACATTTTGAGCAAATCCAGAGGAAACACCTTCAAGTTTTATAAGATTCACTAAGTATTACATACAAAAACATATGTCAGGTTATATGCAGTAGGGGGCTTAAAAAAATTAAAAGGAGGAGGGTAAAATAATTTAATAAATGTGTAAAATCTAAATGACTAGTTAGGCATACCAATAATAGACAAACTGGGAATACTGTTACTATAGCTTTCCAGTAAAGGAATTGTACTCTATTGCAGTTAAAAATGTTTGTATACATTGTATAAATGTAAAAAGCCTTAGACTACAACTGTGATGAAACAAGTTGAATTCCTCTTGTACTTCTGCTGGGTCGTTACTTATTGTTGAATGTGAGTAGCATCACGTGTTGTTGTAAAGAGCTCCCCACATCTCTGAAGAGGTATGGGTTTTGCCTGTCATATTCTTGCATATTCCAGTAGTGACTGATGCAAGAATGGGCCCTGACTCAGGGTGGCACAACCATGTCTTTTCCCTGGGAGTTTTAAACAAGAGGTTGGCAGCAGGGGCACTTATTCTCTTTGGTGGTGAAGTGAACGATGTGAGCCTAATTGCTCCCAAGATTTAAGTTTTCAGCTGAACAGAAAAAGCCTGCCTGAGAAATTTAAGTGCATATCCAGAGAAAAGCAGAGACTGGAGAAAAGAGAAATCTGACATCACTTGAGTGTCTGGTTCTCATCATCTCTGAAAACTAGAGACCCCACCTTGCCGTGGCATGGTTAAATAAGCCACTAAATTCCAATTCTTGCCTCAGCTAGTTTGAGCTAAGTTTTTGTCGTTGGCAATGAGGTCTTCAGACTAGGACATATGTTACAGTTATGGCTCTGAGATTAGTATTTCACCTAAGTGTCTGCTCATCATCTAGATCCCTTGAAAGACTCCCATGAGTCAGCAAATAGTAGTTGCCCATCTTCAATGGACAGACACAAAGAAGGAAAGTGTCTTAGTTTAGTTTGCCAGAACTGCTACAATGAATGCCACCCAATGGATTGATTTACGAAAAAAACAGGACTTTATTATCTCACAGTTTTGAGGTGAGTAGTCCAAAATCAAGACGTCAGCAAGTCTATGCTTTCTTCTGGGTCAGATGGTGTTGTGTCACCATCCCATGGTGATCTCTCCCTCCTCTCTGGATCCTTCAGACTTCTGGCTTCTACTGGTTTCTGGCTTCTACAGACTGAGTCTGAATTTCCTCTCTTTATAAAGTCTCCACTCATTGGGGTAAGAACCTACACTGACTCAATCTGGCCACAATTTAACTAATAATATCTTCAAAATATCCTATTTACAAATGGGTTCACACCCATTGGAACATGATTAAGATCTGAACGTGATTCTTGTGGATGACATGATTCAATGCCAACAGAAACCAATGCCTAATGTTTTACCTCTGATGAAGGTATTACTTTTGTCATATATTAAGAGAAAGTGAGCTCAAATAGGTAATTTGTCAAAAGTCTTGCAGTTGTAAGCAGGTCTCAGAGTAAAATTTCAAAAGCATCTATTTTTTTTCCACTATAGCACATTGATCTTACAATGAGCAAAAAGAAGGAAAAGAGGGAATGTCTTTGAGACTGGTGCTCAGAAATACCTAGAGGATGAAAGAAAGGCTCCTAAATGGGGGTGCTTGAAATACCTGAACAGCAGCTAAGACAGGAAGATGTGCCAAATGACCAGGTAGCCATGGGGGGGACAACAAGGAAGGGTTCTGGGCTGGACCAAATGATGCAAGGTCTATGGCAGAAGGCACCAAGTGGCAAGCTGGTCTATATATATTCATTCCACTTTAAATGATTAAGTTTGGATTTTCACTACTGATCTAGTTTGCTAAGGCTGCCGGGATGCAAAACACCAGAAGTGGATTGGCTTTTATAAAGGGGGTTTATTTGATTACACAGTTACAGTCTTAAGGCCATAAAGTGTTCAAGATAAGTCATCAACAATCAGGTACCTTCACTGGAGGATGGCCAATGGCATCTGGAAAACCTCTGTTAGCTGGGAAGGCACATGGCTGGTGTCTGCTCCAAGTTCTAGTATGGCTTTCTCCCAGGACGTTCCTCTCTAGGCCACAGCTCCTCTTCAAAATTTCACTCTCAGTTGCTCTTGGGGCATTTGTCCTCTTTAGCTTCTCTGGAGCAAGAGTCTGCTTTCAACGGCTATCTTCAGACTGTCTCTCATCTGCAGCTACTCTCTCAGCTCCTGTGCGTTCTTCAAAGTGTCCCTCTTGGCTGTAGCAAGCTTGCTCCTTCTGTCTGAGCTTATGTAATATTCTAGTAAACTAATTAAGGCCCATGCTGAATGGGCAGAGCCACATCTCCATGGAAATTATCCAATCAGAGTCATCACCCACAACTGGGTGGGTCACATCTCCATGGAAACACTCAAAGAATTACAATCTAATTAACATTGATACATCTGCCCACACAAGATTACATCAAAGATAATGGTGTTTGGGGGGACATAATGCATTCAAACCGGCATAACTACTTTATTTAGAAATAGTAAACTGTAAGTAAACTATTTAGTTATTGATAACCACATTTTAAATTATCATGTCAATAGAAAGAAAACAATTAAAAATTAAGCAGAGCTTAATAATTGTGACCAGTTTTGAATCTTAGAAGCAAAAATCAACTTGTCCCCACAGGTAATATTTTCTGGAAGCTAACTCAACCTGCAGAGAGGAGCCAACATATGTGCCGATAACCCTAGGACCTCCTGAAACATGGTCTTTAATAATGAGGTGAAAAGGGAAAAGTAGATAAAGGCTGTTATTCTTGGGAATTTACCTGTCCCTCCCACCCACATATGTTACGTTCAACCAATTTAACATACATTTATTGTTCTCCTCCCTGTGTTAGTCATTTTTTGGATCCAGTGCTGATGTAATGATGAGAAAGAAACAGAGCCTTCCCCTGTATGTCTTCACAGTTTAGAGGAAAAATAAATTGAAGAAGAAATAAAGGTTTTATAGCACCCACTAAATATATCTCTAAATAAAAGATGTATTTCATATAACATAAAATTCACCCTTTAAAGTGTGAAATTCTGTGATTTTTAATATATCTACAGAATTGTGCAACAATTGCAACTATCTAATTTCAGAACAATCTCATGACTACATACACACAAAAATCCATACTCATTAGCAGACTCTCTTTATTCCACCCTCCCTTCAGCCCCTCAAACCAATAATCCACCTTCTGTCTCAATGGATTTGTCTATCCTAGACAGTTTCTATAAAGAGAATCATAATATGTGACCTTTTTTGGCAGCTTCTTTCACTTAGCATAATGTTCTCAAGGTTCTTTCATGTTGTGGCATGTATCAGCACTTAATTCCTTTTATGTGACTGAATAATGTTCCATTGTATGGATATGCTGCATTTTGCTTGTCCAGCCAGCCATGGATGGAC
The DNA here is from genome assembly GCF_015220235.1 of Choloepus didactylus. Classification (NCBI taxonomy): domain Eukaryota; kingdom Metazoa; phylum Chordata; class Mammalia; order Pilosa; family Megalonychidae; genus Choloepus; species Choloepus didactylus. Next base: position 48,999,917 of record NC_051326.1, read on the forward strand.
ATTTGGACTGGTTCCACTCTTTGGCAATTATGAATAATGCTGCTATGAACATTTGTGTATGAATTTTTGTGCAGACACATGTTTTCAATTCTTTGGGGTATATACCTAGAAGTGGAATTGCTGGGTCAAATGGTAACTATGTTTAACTATTTGAGGAACTTCCTATTTTTCAGAGTGGCTGCACCATTTTACATTCCCAAAAGCAATGCATGAGGGTTCCAATTTATCCATATCCTCTCTAATACTTGTTACTGTCTGTCTTTTTGACTATAGCCATTCTGATGGGTATGAAATGATATTTCATTTTGGTTTTGATTTGCATTTCCCTAATGACTAATGATGTTGAGCATCCTTTCATATGCCTGTTGTACATTTGCGTATCTTTCTTGGAGAAATGTCTATTTAAGTTGCCCATTTTAAAATTGATTTATTTATCTTTTTGTTGTTGAGCTGTATGTCCTTTATATACTTCAGATACAAGTTACTTATCAGGTATATAATTTACAAATATTTTCTACCATTCTGAGGGGTTTTTGTTTTCTCTATAGTGTCTTTTGAAGCACAAAAATTTTTTAATTTTGATGAAGTTCAATTTATTCTTTTTTTGTTGCTTGTGTTTTTGGTGTCATATCTAAGAAACCAGTCTATTCCCAGGTCACAAAGATTTACACTGTATTTTCTTCTAAGAATTTTATAATTTTAGCTCTCATATTTAGGCCACTGATCCATTTTGAGTTAACTTTTTTAATGTGGTATGAGGCATTGTGTGTATATATTGAGTTGTTGCCACACCTTTGATTGAAAGACGATCCTTCCTTCAATGAATTTTCTTGTTATTCTGGTTGAAAATCAATTGACCATAAGGATAAAGATTTATTTCCAGACTCTATTCCAATCCATTAATCTACGTGTCTATCCTTATGCCAGTGCTACACTGTCTTGATTACTCTAGATTTAAAGTAAGTTTTGAAATCAGAAAATGTGAGTTCTCCAACTTTGTACTTTTCTTCTTTTTCAGGATTATTTGGGCAATTCTGGGTCTCCTGCTTTTCCATATGAATTTTAGGGTCAGCTTGCCAATTTCTGCAAAAATGTTAACTGGGATATTGATGGAGATTGTGTTGTATCTGTAGATCAATTTGGCAAGTATTATCATCTTAAAGATATTGCATCTTCCACTCCAGAAATACCAGATAACTTTCCATTTACATAGATTTTCTTCAGTTTCTTTAAACAATGGTTTGTATGTTTGGGTGTACAAGTCTTGAACTTTTTCATTAGATTTTTTCCCTAAGTGTTTTACAATTTTCGATGCTATTGTAAATTGAATTGTTTCCTCAATTTCATTTTTGGATTGTTTATTGCTAGTGTTTAGAAATACAGTTTACCTCTGTGTATATATCTTGTGGCTTATAACTTGGCTAAACTTGTTTTATAGCTCTGATTGTTTTTTTGTGCATTCCTTAGGATTTTATATTTACAAGATCAGATCATCTGTAAATAGAGCTATTTTTACTTCCGTTCCAATTTTGATGTTTTTATCTCTCTTTCTTGCTAATAGCACTGACTAAAACCTCCAGGACAACATCAAACAGAAATGCTGAGAATGGACTTCCTTGTTTGTTCCTGATTTTGGAAGGAAAGATTTCAATATTTCAAAATGAAGCATGTTGTGCATGAAGCATGTACATAGTTGTGGTTTCTGTTAAGTGTGTTTTATAAAAGTTTGAGGAAGTTCCTTCCTATTCCTAATTTTGTTTATTATTTTTATCATCAAAGCATGTAATTTTGTCAAAAACTGTCTTTTTGTATCTATTGTGGTGACTATGTAGTTTTTGTCCTTTATTTATTAATATGGTGCATTGCATTGGTTGATTTTTGTGTGTTGAATCAGTCTGTATTCCCGGAATAAATTTCATTGGGTCATGGTGCATAATCCTTTTTTTTATATTGTCAGATTCAGTTTGCTATTATTTTGTTGAGTATATTTGTGTCTATATGCACAATGGATATTGGTTTGTAGTTTTCCTTTCTTGACACTTCTTTGTCTGGTTTTGGTATCAGGGCAATACTGGCCTCAGAATGAGATGGGAAGTGCTCCCTTGTCTTCCATCTTTTGAAAGAGTTTCTGAAGGATTAGTGTTAATTCTACTTTAATGATTTGGTAGAAATTGACCAGTGAAGTCATCTGATTGAGGGTTTTTTTTTAATGGGAAGTTTTGTTTTGTTTTTGTTTTTTGTTTTTTTTTTGTTTTTGTTTTTGTTTTTGTTTTGTTGTTGTCATTGTTCCTAATTCAATCTCTTTACTAGTTATAGGTCTATTCAGATTTTCTATTTCTTCTTGAGATAGTTTCAGTAGTTTCTTTCTAGGAATTTATCCATTTCATCTAGGTTATCTAATTTGTTAGTGTACAGTTGTTTATAATATTCCTTTATAATCCTTTTTCTTTCTGTAAAGTAATATCCCCTCTTTCACTCCTGCTTTTACTAATTTGAGTCTTCTTTCTTGTCTTCTTGGTCAGACTAGATAAAAGTTTATCTATGGGGAGTCCAGCTCCAGGTCAATAACCAATAACCGATGTGTGACTTTTCAGGCTCAACCATAGGTGATTACAAACATGTTTACCTGACAGGCTTCACGGGGACAGTGCATTGCTGTCGAGGACTCAGGCCCCCTCACTGGCCTTGCCCTTTCCCGTAGCTGTTCTCCTAACCCGAGGCCTTCCCCAAACGCCTCTGCTGAGACTTCCTTGAAGACCCTGCTCTCCACTCTGAATCAGAGTTCGATATTTTTCAGCTCCTAGTCCCCACCCCTGCCTCCTTTAGGACCCTGGGTCCATAAAACCACAGGACCCTTAATTTGGGTCTCCATCAGCAGTGAGATGGGCACCCCTGTCTGCATTGATCCATCTGACCCTCCCCCCAGAGGCATCCTTCTATTGGAGAAATCAGAACAGGGGAAGCCAGTACTTATTCTCTGGGTTAGTCTGTTACTTATGCCATTGCAGCGAGTGATTAAATGCATCACTGTTATTTCCATTGTGGCTTTGATTGTCGGCCTATTTTGACACCTGGCACCTCGGTTTGACTCTCTCTCAGCTCAGCACAACACTTGGCAGTCAATTTTGTTAATCTTTCCAAAGAACCAACTCTTGGTTTCATTAATTTTTCCTGTTGTTTTTCTATACTGTATATCACTTATTTTCAATGTTGTCCCTTATTATAATTTCCTTCATTTAGCTCACTTTGGATTTCATTTTCTCTTCTTTTTCCACTTTCCTAAAGTGGACATTTAGGTTATTGATTTAAGTCCTTTCTTTTATTGTAATATATGTGTTCCCAACTATAAATTTCATTCTAAGCACTGCTTTGGGTGCATCCCATAGTTTTGGTATGCTGTGTTTTCAGTTTCATTCATCTCAAAGTATTTCCTAAGATCCTTTGTGATTTATTCCTTCTCCCATTAGTTATTTAGGAATGTACTGTTTAATTTTCATATTTGTGAATCTCCCAAATTTCCTTCTATTTTTATTCCTAGTTTCATTCCAGTGTGGTTGGAAAACATATTTTGCATGATTTCTATGATCGTTAATTTCATGTGTCAACTTGTCTAAAAGTTATGGTGTCTGGTTGTTTTGGACAAGCATGCACTGACCTAATTTGTACTGTGAGGTTATTTTATGGATTTAAATCATTGGACAGTTGATTGCATCTATGGCTGATTACTTTACAATCAACAAAGAAGATTGCCTTCAGCAATGAGAGAAATCTCATCCAATCAGTTGAAGGCATTAAAAGAAGAACTGATGATTTCAGCAGGCAGAAAGCATTTTTATCTCCACTTCAGCCAGCAGCTTCTCCTTGGAAATTCTGTGTCATCAAGTTTCCAAACTGCAGCCTCCCTATGGAATTTGGACTTGCCATTACCAGGATTTCATGAGTCAATTCCTATAATAAATATCTTAATATTTTCATTATATATATATATATATTATATATATATATATATATATTATTATATATATATATAATGTTTCTCTAGAGAATCCTGACATGGTTTTGGTATCAAGAGTGGTTCTTAAAAAACAGTATCTAAAGGATGAGATTTCTGAGTTTGTTATGGGGATTTTGGAATTGGTTATAAAATCTGATTAGATTAAAAGGCACTAATGACTATGTCCAGTGATTAGGATAGCACTGATAGCCCATGGCATGAAATGGCAATAGAAATACGCAAAATGTGGCCATTAGATATTGCTACTCAAATGTTTATAAATGACATGGCTCTGGATGACACAGATACCTTAGCAGAGTTTTATGGAGTTAAATAGTATAATGTTGTTGGCTGGTTGTTCCTAAATATGATAGTTATAGTTAAAGAAAAGCACAAACTCAGGTCTTCAGATTCCCAGCTCAAACACCGCATGAAGGACATAAAATCTTCTATGTGTTCTCTGAAAGAAACTCTTTTTTCTAGTAGCTGCAACCTGAGATTTCTGAAAACCAGACCCAGAGTTTTACTGTGTAAGTGGAGGAATTGCAATGTGAATTGAATTCCCAACCTTGCAGCATATCTGCTGTTAAAGAGAAGGCATTGATTGGGAAGAAATGGGCTACTGAAAATTGGAATGAGGACATATGGGGTGATACGGATGATGAGAGTGACACTGAACCCATAGATTCTGTTGAGTCTTTTGTGTAGCCCTGTAATGGTCTGCCATGAGAATCAGTCACCTGCCCACCGGGCTACCCTGCAGAATCAGCCATCCCACCTCCACTGATGAGATTGACCCTGCTGTGACTGATAAACCTGTTACTGCCTCCATGAAGAAACAGCCCTCACATTTCCATCTGAAGAGACTAACTCTGTTTCTCCAGATGGAACTTTAATGGAATGTTCTGAGGTAGCTGGCTTGCAAGACACTGTTAATTCCTCTCATGACCCACCTCTCATCCTTTTCTTCCAGACCTGTAACTATCATAAGGTCCCAACAGACCCCAAAAGGAGAGGTACAAAGTGTGACATACTCCAAAAGAACTGCATAATTTTGCAATTTACATAGTCAGAAATCCTGGGATCATGTGCAGGAATGGATATTAAGGGTGTGAGATATGGTGGAAGGAACACAGAGTTGAATCAAGCTAAATTTATTGATATAGGACCACTAAGCATAGATTCTGGTTTCAGTGTTGATGCTTGAGGGTTTAGAAAAGGATCCAACAGTCTGTGTGAATGGCTGACACATGGACCAGTAAGTGGTCTATGATAAATGAAGTTGAAATTCCACAACTACTCAGGTAGAATCTAGATGAGGAGGATCTGAACACTTAAAGAGATTGGAATGTTAAAGTGGATTTATCATGTGATGTATGCTCACCCACCTTGGTAATGTCAAGAAGACACAACTTTCACCATGACTAGAAGGAATCAGTTTGTGAGAGTAGCTCCATCATCCATGAATAGCTCTCTGGTTACTTTTCTCTATGGGTCAGATGCTACTGTGACAACTGTTGCCACTGAACTGGATTCTAAACACCATGGGAATGATTGGATCCCAGGTTAGCAGGAGCCAAGAGGCAGCACTTTATTGTCAAGACAAGGTAGGCATGGCTACCATAGTGGACAGCAGAGGCAAAGCAGTAATCAGAATAATCTGACTTGCAGAGACCTATGGTGTTGGCTAGTTGATAGTGGAGTAACTAGAAATGAAATAGATGGGCAGTATACTTAAATACTTACTTCACCTGTATAAACAGAAGAGTTCTACATCAAGTGAACAAAAATCTAACCAGAATCACAAAAACAGAGAATCACAGCCCCTAATGAATTCTTAGACTTGAAACATTTTACAGACCCAGAACTTCTTGAATGAAGGGAAGGACAGGTCCCCTTGGGAAAGGACCCTGCTATACTGCCAAAAATGTATACTGTTCGTCTTCCTTCCAGCCTTCCCCAAAGGGGCCCATGGCCTTTACCAGGGTAACTGCAGTGGAGAAAAGGAAATGATCAGAAATGTTGGCGATTATTAGACACTGGCTCTGAATTGACATAAATTCTAAAACATCACTGAGTTTTATCCATCAGAGTAGGGGCTTTTGGAGGTCAGGTGATCAGTGAAGCTTTAGCCCAGGTCCATCTCACAGTGGGTCCAGTGGATCCCTGAACCTATTCTGTCATTATGTCCTTAGTTCCAGAATGCATAATTTGAGTAGACATATTCAGAATCTGACAGAATCTCCACACTGGTCCCCTGAACTATGAAGTAATGGTCATTATGGTAGAAAAAGGCCAAATGGAAGACACTAGAACTTCCCCTACCTAGAAAAATAATAAACAAAAAGCAATACTGTATTGCTGGAGGGATAATAGAGATTAGTGCCACCATCAAGGAACTGAAGGATGCAGGGTGTTAATTCCCACTGTATCCCCATTTGAAGCTCCTATTCGGCCTGTGCAAAAAAAAAGAAGAAACTTGTAGGATGACACTGGATTATTGTAAACTTAACCAGGTAGCAACTCCAATTGCAGCTGATGTCCTAAATTTGGTATCATTGTTTGAGCAAAGAAATAATTCCCTGGTAGCTTGTATGCACCTATTTGGCTAGCAAATGCTTTTATCTCAATATCTGTTAGCAAAGACCACCAGAATCAGTTTGCTTTCCACTGGCAAGGCCAGCAATATACTTTCACTGTCCTTCCTCAGGAGTATATCAGCTCTCCAGCCCTATGTCATTATCTACTCTGTAGGGACTTTGATCACTTTTCCCTTCCACATGACATCACACTTGTCTGTTATATTGATTGCATTATGCTGATTGGACCAAATTAATAAGTAGCAAATATTCTAGACTTATTGATAAGGCATTTGCATTTCAGCAGGTGGGAAATTAAATCAACAAAAGTTCAGGGGCCTTTGTCCTCAGTGAAATTTCTGTGAATCCAGTAGTATGAGATATGTTAAGATATCCCTTCTATGATGAAGGATAAGCTGTTGTATCTGGCCCCTCATATGGCCAAGAAAGGGGCATGATGCCTAGTTGGTCTCTTTGGATTTTGAAGGCAACATATTCCTGATTTGGGTGTGCTCCTCCAGCCCAATTACTGAGGGATGCAAAAATCAGTAAGTTTTCAGTGGAGACTGGAGAAAAAAGAGGCTCTGCAAGAGCTCTAGGCAGCCACACAAGCTTCTCTGCCATTTGGGTCATATAATCCAACCTATCTAATGGTGCTTACAGTGAACATTGAGAATGGGGATGCTGTTTGGAGCCTTTGGCATTCCACTAGAGTAGAATCATAGTGCAGACCCATAGGATTTGGAGCAAAGCCCTGGGGTCATCTGTACATAACTACTCTCCTTTTGAGAAATGCCTTTTGTCCTGCCTTGGGCCTTGGTAGAAACCAAATGCTTAATCATAGGCCACCAAATTACCATGAGACATGAGTTGCCTATCATGGCCTGGGTGTTGTCTGACCCATCAGGCCATAAAATTGTGTATATGCAGCAGCACCACATCCTAAAATGTAAGTGGTATAGACAAAATAGTCTCAAGCAAGCCCTGAAGGCACAAGAAAGTTACATGAGGAAGTGGCCCAAATGCCCATTGTCTCCACTCTACATTACCTTCTTTTTCCCAGTCCAACCAGAGTAGAGCTAGCTTGTACTCCCATTGTGGGTTCCTGGCCCTGTTCCAGAAGGAGCAGAATGAACCCTGTACATATTGGGATGCATATATGCCAGTGTCGATCTATCAGGTGTGAGTCAGAGAGACTGAACTAGGGTACATGTCTCAGGCTCAGTCTCCCAGACTTTGTCCTGAGGTCACAGAAGCAGCTTGCAGACAATTGGAACAGAGTGAGAAACAATTAAGTCAAAGTGGCCTGGGTCAAAGGACTATCTGCATTAAGTCACACAACAGAGCACACAGAAGGGGATGAAATTCTATTTCAAAGGTAGTAGAAGGGGTGTTCACTGGAAATCCTATAAACTGTAAATGGGAGAATTCCTAAAGCTACCAGCAAGCACAGGCCCAGGAAGAGGCAGCTCCATGACTCCACCCAGGCTCTGATAAGACAGAGAGGATCCTGCACTTTACATTTGCCTATGGCTGATCTGATAGAAGAGCTAAGCTCTGAATGAGAACACCAGCCAAAGTGAGCCAATTGCAAAGGCTGTGAAAGAGGCTTTTATCTTTGGCTTGTTTGTTTTGTTTAGCTGCTGGCATTAAAGAAAATCTCTATCATGTCACTAACTGGATACAAACTTAAGGAACAGACATCTAGGACTAAATCCCAGAGTTGACACTTTCATATATTAAAATGTACATTGTGCAAAAAAAGACTACAAGTCAAAGAAATAAACAGGAAATGACATCCCATCAAAAGGAACAAAATAAAAATCCAGAAAACATCAAAAAAGAGGATTAGACTTTGGACTTTACAAAGACTTATCTGCCTCTTACGTCCAAGAAAAGATGAACAAGTTCAGTTTAAAAAATGGACAAAAAGACTTGAATAGACATTTCTCCAAAGAAGATATACAAATGGAAAAAAAAAAAGCACATGAAACATGAAAAGACTCTCAACATCATTAGCCATTATGGAAATGCAAATCAAAATTGCAATGAGATACAATTTCACCCCCACAAGAATGGCTACTATTAAAATATTTTTTTTAATAAAACAGAAAATAAGTGTTGGAGAAGATGGACAGCCATGGTGGAAATCAAACTAGAATATAAGTTACCAGGGGACAGGATGGGGGCAAAGAATGGGGAGTTGATGCTTAAATTATGCAGAATTTCTATTTGGGATGAAGGAAATTTTTGACAACAGATGATAGTGATGGTAGCACAACATTGTGAATGTCATTAATGGCAAATATATATTTGAATATGGTTAAAAGGGGCAATGTTATGTTGTATAAAATTGTACAAATTTTAAATATGTATATATACACACATACATTCATAGAATGTACATAGAATACATTGTGTTCTGTACAACACAAACAAGTGAACCCTAGAGTAAACTATGGACTGTATTTAATAGTACAATTATAAACATTTTCTTTTATCAATTGCAGCAAATGTACCACACTAATACAATGTGTTAATAGTAGGGTAGTGTAGGGGAACTCTGTATTTTATGCATGATTTTTTTGTAAACCTACAACTTCTCTAAAATTTTTAATTCTCTCTGTCTTTTTTTAAGCAGTTTTACTTAAGATATATTCACATACAATGCCATCGTCCAAAGTGTACAATCAATGCCTTTCAGTATAATCACAGAGTTGTATTTTCAGCACCACAATCAATTTTAGAACATTTTCATAACACCAAAAAGAAAAACCCTTCCCCCTTATACCCCTCTATTATTGTTACAATTGATGAAAGAATATTAAAATATTGCTGTTAACTATAGACCTCAGTTTGTATTAGGTGTATTTTTCCCATATACTACCCATTTGTTAACACTTTGTAATAATGATGTATGTTTGTTCCATTTCATGAAAGAACATTCTTATATTTGTACAAATTAGCCACTGTCATCATCCACAACAAGGTTCACTGTGTCACACAGTCCCATGTTTTATCCTCTAGCTTTAAAAAAAAATGCCCATGCTGTGATCCCATAGCAGAGATTCTTTGGTCTGGTGTGGGCCTGAGCACCAGTGTTTTCTAAAATCACCCCTGATGATTCTAAAGTACAGCCTGGGATGAGGACTACTGCAAGTTCTTAAACATAACAGGAGGGTGGGTGGTGCTGGGAGGGCAGGATGGATGGGGGAGGTCTCCTGGGTTTTACTAGGGTGGCTGAGCAGATGGAGAAGCCATTTCCTGGGACAGGGACACTGAAGGAGTTGCACTGTGGATGGGAAGAGCAGCTGGGGAATGGCTGTAAGAGGTCAGTTTGGGACATACTGAGTCTGAGCTGCTCTGGGTCCAGCAAGAAGCATTGTCTGGAGCTCCCAGTAGAGCACTTGAGATAATAAGCAGTAATTGAAAGCACAGGAAGAAATGAAACCCCACAGGAGTATGTAGGAGGAGAGAAGAAGAGAACCTAGGACAGGCTCTAGAGAAACCCCAACAAATAAGGGTGGAGTAGAGGAGGGAGAGCCAGCAAAGTGGGTGAGGCAAGCCAGAGAAGAGGAAAGACAGACGACCCAGCAGGCTCCTGCCCTTCTTCTGCGTCCTTCTCATTTCTTCTCTGTTCTTTAACCTTCTGTTTAAGTTTGCAAAAGCTACCAGATTGCAATATGCCAGAAATGGATTGGCTTTTACAATGGGGATTTATTAACTTAAAAGTTACAGTTCTGAAGCCATGAAAATGTCCAATTCAAGGCATCAACAGGATGATATCTGGACTCTGAAGATAGGCTGCTGGCATCCCAGACACCTCTGACACAGGGGAAGGCACAAGGCCAACGTCTGCTGTCCTTCGCTCTGGGTTCTGCTGCTTTCAGCTTCTGGCTTCAGTGGCTTCCTCTCTGAGCTTCTGTAGGTCCTCTCTTAGCTCCCTTATGAGCTTCTCTTAATTTCATCTCTCTGCTTCTCTGGGGTTTCTCTGAGCTCTCTGAGCTTTTTCCATGTGTCCTGAGCTCTCTGGGCTTTTTCCATGTGTCCTGAGCTCTCTGGGCTTTTTCCTATGTCCTCTTACAAAGGACTCCAGTAAGAGGATTAAGACCCACCTTCGGGCAGGGCTCAACTGAAATAACCTGATCAAAAGATTCCACCTACAATAGATCTGCACCTACAAGAATGTTTTAAAAGAACACGATCTTTTCTGGGGTACATATATCCTCCAGACCACCACACCCTCAGTAAGGGAAATAGCTCCCCTGGGCTGCTAGAGAAGGTGGAAATTGCTGCCTTTCTTCCTGGGTGGCAATTTGTTAATAAATAGCAAAATTATTTTAAAATGTGGAAACCTTTAATACAGCAATTGCTCTTCTAGAACTGTATTCCAGTGAATGGACATAGGCAACATTTTTCCTTTCAGGACATTCAGCTCAGCAGTCACTGTAGCAAAACAACCCAAAAATCCAACAAGTGAATGGCTAAATAAAAAAGGACACAGAAATATATTCAGGCTTACACAGTACGGCCAGTGACATTAGCTAGCGTTCACTTTTCTCTCTGTAACAGGGAAGCAGCAGACTACAAGAGACTGAATTGTATCTGCCTCTTACTTCCAACGGACTCAAGTTCAACTTCCACTCACAATAAAAGCCAGGAAATTTTTAGCAATCCTTTTTTTAAAAGTTAATATAAAATTATAGTAAGATAAAAAAGGAACCTGAACTTCAGTAACACAGCTGGAATAATCTGCAGTGGCAGGAGAAAAGATTTAATTTAGTCAATTTTCTGTGGTGGTTGGTTGTTCGCTAGTCTCACGGTGATGGAAGCTGTCCAGTTTTTCAAAAGGACTGAGAAGCTACTGGAGGTTTGGTTCTCCTGGCAGCAACCCCAAACAAACCAAGGATCTGGAAATCTTCATACCATTCCATGATCTAAGTGGGAAAGACTTTTGAAGGATGTGCAGTGTTCAATCGTGTGACAAAACTGACAAACAGGAAGCTTACGTGCTCAGTGACAGTAGAATGTTTGTCTCCAAGAGATGTTTCATTTTGAAGCCATGTGGTACCACCCTGTTACTGAAAGCACTGGTTCCCCTGTGGAAAATTGCAAGGGATTAAAGTGGATTTGACTCAATTCAAAGCTTCTTTTATTCTCATAAGAATTTCATGAAGCCATCTCACTATGGGTATCCCACCAGAATTTCAAGGAAGAAATAGACTTTCTTAATGCAATTTTCCCAAATAGAGCATCACATTGTATGAGATGGATGATTTTTGACTTAGTACTTGTATACTCTGGATTTCCCAGAGTCATACAATCAGGCAGCCAAATCAAACCCTAGAAATTCTGATGAGTGAACTTGACCAGCAGTTATGAACCAGTTCTACATGAAAAACGGTATTACTGCAAAGGAGGACACTCGTGAGAGTGGAATTCGTGACTTGATACCAGGTTCCGTCATTGAACCACACTGTTCAATCCTTGTGGGCAATTGATGAATGGATGAAATCATTTGGAATTTATTGGATTATTCGCATCACTCCAGAACTAGATTTTTCTTATGTTAGCTTTGAAACAAACTTAAGTCAGACCTCCTATGATGACCTGATCAGGAAAGTTGTGGAAGTCTTCAAGCCAGGAAAATTGTGAACACCTTGTTTGTAAATCAGAGTTCTACATGTCTCAGAGTGCTTTCTTCGCCCAGAAGATTGAAGGTTTTAAACTTCTTGATTCTCAGAGTGCTGTGTTCAATGATTACGACTTTGTTTTTACCAGCTTTGCTAAGAATCAGCAACAACAGCAGAGTTGATAAAGGAAAATGAAGTAAAAATAAAAAGAGAACACACACGGAAGAAGGGATGGCTGCTTTCTATATATTGTTACAGAGGACCGGACTTTCCATTAGTACCACCCTGTAGCTGCAGAAAGCCATAGTTGTAATCATACTGTAATCACTTTGAATTGTTGTATGCATTATCATATCAAAGAATCGGATATTTTGCATAAAGGCTCTCTTCTATGTTTGGGTATTCTATGCCACTCTTGCTGTGAAATTAAAGTGCGTGTAGAAAAACCCTTTTATTGTATGAAACTTTACAACACGTGAAAATAATTCATTTTTGGCTTATGCATAGAGTAATATTTCTCTAGGTATCATCAAAAATTCCCCATAGACAAGGCTTTCATCCTCATTAAGTATTGGCCTCAGCCTAACCACCTTGGACTGTTCTATTAAATTGCTGCCTTAATTTTACATCTAGTAACATCCATGTCTAGAACATATTCTCTACTAATATTACTTAAACCACTTTGTACTTCATACAGATGTTTTTTCTGCAAGAGCGATTAAATTTTTTCTTCCAAAAGACAAGTCCTCTTAAGAAAATTATTGCAGTTATTCATTTTGTGAATTATTTTAACATTATTGCTCTCTCCACTGTAGTCCTTGCCATGAATTTACCTCCCCTTCAGTATAAATGAAGCAATATACTGTTACACTATGGATTTATGCTAATCCTATACCCCAGAAGGGAAGGGGGAGTGGACCCCGGTCCCAACTTTCTTTTAAGGACAAGTGAATTTGGACTCCTTTGTATTGGCAGAATGTGACAAAAATAAGCATTAAAGTATGGTAGTTTGACATACATGGACAGAACTGTATGGAAATCTTAAAACATGCTTTGATCCCCAATAAATCAGTAAGTGAGATTAGCTTATTATGAGCACCATGCCTTTACTAACTTGCTAAGTAGTATAAATGGTGTTCACAAAATTTATTAGCAGGGATATTTGTCTTAAGGGTTGCCCTGCATTCAGTAAGTCAAATCAGGGTGGATCATTCGCTTTCACTTTCACATTAATAATACACTGAAAGCTTTGGTTCAAAGCAGAATCAGTGTCTGTTCTGTCCTGTGACTTAAAGTTCTGTGACTTGTGATGAGTGTGATAGTGTTCTGACTTCATCTGTTCTTCTCACTGGTTCTCCTTTCACCATGATTTCATAGGATAAACGAAACGACCACTCTCGATGATAGCTGTACAGTTTATCCAGGCGTTCACAGTGGAGCAGAATGCTACTCATAAAGCATAACATAAAATTCCAAAATAGTCAATGGGAAATGACAAGAAATACAGGCTGTCAAGAGTAGGCATCTTTTTAGCTATATTTGCAAATGCTGTGGGATTTAAGAAGGTGAGAGAATAGTGAACTAAGCTTAATTTTCTATTTCTTCTTGTCCTCAATATATTTTTTTTTATTCTTTCTGGATTGATGCCATGATGTTTTGTTCCTTCCATATATAGATGAAACACTTTTTTTTTCTTACTGTTTCTGAACAAAATCTACTTGGTTTAAAATCAAGAGGTTGGAACACTGTTTTGACTTCTTTTAAGCATGTTGTTGAAAGCTTCACTGAAGAAGCATTCAATGTGGAATCAGTTTCTATAAAAGCAGCATAGCGCTTGATGTGGTGCTCTGGTTTCGTGAGAACTAATATTCAAAGTGGATTTGATTCTTGAACAGCAGATTTGAAGATATTTGTTGGCTTCAGGTCTGATTTTTTTTTTTTTTAATGTAGATTCCTGCCTAGTGTTAATAAAGTGCACAAATTTGTATGGAAAAAAAGCCTAGAAAAATAAAAAATGTAGATTTGGATGGTAATCTAAATTGTAGTGGGATAGAGGAGGGGAAGTTTAGGTGCCATAAATTCTCCCTTCATGGTGTTGGATATAAATCAGTTGAAATGTATTTCTGTACCACAATTTATGCTTCAATGAAAGTTTACTTCATTTATTGTCTAGTAACATTCACACACTTTTCAGTTGACATATTTTTAAAATAATATACTTGACCAAGCGTTATACACTGATAATTATTTTCTGAGATTTGTGACAGGATTGTTATGAAGACATAAAATCTTGAGAGAATGTATGATGAATTTGCATTCAGGTATCAACATTTTTTTTTTTTTTAATTCATAACAGTTGTAGGTTTACAAAAAAATCTTGGAGAAAGTACATAGAAGAATTCCTATATACTGTTTTTTACAAACACAGATTTCCCTTTTAACATTTTGCATTAGTGCTTTACATTTGTCCAAATTAATGAACCAATATTACTGACTAAAACCTATAGTTTACATTAGAGTTCACTCTGTTGCTCAGTTTTATGGTTTTAAAAAATTTTATTGTGATAATAAAATACAACTGAACAAAGAATATTCAGAAAATGTTAAATTTTAAAAGCAATCTGCAAAACAGTAAATAAAAATATATTGCTCTTTGTGTTAAAAATATATTTATATACATTCATAATGTTCTAAAAAAATGTGATAAAAGGATATTGACAATAATTAGATCTATGTGGTTTTGTGTGTGGTTGGATTATGGGTAGTTTTTCCTTCATTCTGGTAATAGGTATCATCTAAAATGAGCCTCTATTAACTGTGTGATAATAACAGCAACAAGAAGGAAGATGATACTTTAAACAATAAAGAAAAGAAACCATAAAACTCCAAGCTGAGCACCAGATAGAGTTTCAATGTGGGAAGAACA
Organism: Choloepus didactylus; assembly: GCF_015220235.1. Taxonomy (NCBI): domain Eukaryota; kingdom Metazoa; phylum Chordata; class Mammalia; order Pilosa; family Megalonychidae; genus Choloepus; species Choloepus didactylus. The sequence continues at coordinate 49,015,049 of NC_051326.1, forward strand.
GCTACTTAAATTAAGGATTACTTCCCCTTCATTAGCCATTCCTCCAGAGACACTACCCTCTCCTCTCAGGAATTGCTGGGATAGACACTGCTAGGAAGTACAAATCGACATTAAAACTGAGAAAATAAATAAATAAAGGTCAGTGTCATTTGAAGCAATAAATTCTAGAATAATGATTTTCTCTCCAAACAAGAGTGATGCTCTAATAGCAAGTGGTCAAAAAGAACCTTCCAAACAGCTTGGCTTCTGTGGGGTCTGAGGCCATGGACATGAAAGTTAATTAACCCAATCATGTCACAGAATATGACAACAAGAGGGGCCCCCTCCAGACCAGAAAAAAATATCTCACTTGAAATCAATAGGAAATAATTACTGGGTATGTTTGAGTCATAAGGTGTCTGGCCTTGGCAGCGACACGAGTCATCCCTAAGGGTATTCTTTTGTTCTTCTTTTTCATTCTTGGAGATACTTACAAACCATGATTCCAATTAGGTAAAGTTTAAAAACAGGCATCAAGTAACCCTCCTAGAAGTGAGGAGGGTTTTTATCTTGGTGAGTGGTCCCTGGATGAGAGAGGGGCAGGGGCTGGGAATTCCTTGCTTCTTGATCTGAGTGCTATTTACAAGCGAGTGTTTACTTGGTAAACAGTCATACGGCTATATATTTGGGATCTGTGCACCTGTATGTATGTGTTATACTTCAATCTAAACAGTATTTTTAAAACAATAACAACTCCATTTTAGGAGAAAACATGGGATCTTCAGTTAGGATCCCCCTATGTACTTCTCTGTGCTTTTATACTCCCTCTTTGGAATGATATTTCATAGGAAAGCTAAAGCAAATAGATTTCTTCCTACTGGTCTCAGAGTGATTTGAATAATGACAATCAAAATTCATTATAGTCTGAGAGACCTTTAGTCTCAGCTTTCCAGATAGGGACAGCCACTCAGACACCTACCCAGACAACTGGGGAACTGAGCTGTTTTCTGGCAGGACTGTGCATGTTCTTGAATGGAAGGGATTCCAAGTATTAAAGCAAAGGTTCCATTAACTGGACTACTTAGGGAATAGAGAGTTCTGTAAAACTGAATTATATATAGTACCCAGAATGTGAAGTCAGAAGTTCTGGATTTATATATTCTTGACTTGGATGTTTGAAACCCATTTTACTCCCTTTTTACAACCTGTCTTAGTTTCTGGGCTGCCCTAACAAAATATCACAAACTGGGTAGCATAAAAGAGAAATGTATTCTCTCACAGAAGCCCAAGATCAAGGTGGAGCAGGGCCATGTTCTCTCTAAAGGCTCTAGGGAAGAATGCTTCTGTTTTAGTTTGCTAAAGCTGATGCAATACAATATGCCAGAAATGGACTGGCTTTTCACAATGGGGATTTATTAGCTTACAAATTTACAGTTCTAAGGCCATGAAAATGTCCCCCTATTAAGGCATCAACAAGACGATACCTTCTCTGAAGAAAAGCTGCTGGAAGTCCTGGTTCCTCTGCCACAGGGCCAGGCACATGTTGACATCTGCTGGTCCTTCACCCCTGGGTTTCATGCTTCAGCTTCTGGCTTCAGTAGCTCCCTCTCAGCTTCTCTAAGCTTTTTCTGTGAGCTTCTCTTAATTTCGTCTCTATGTGTTTTATCCTCTTATAAAGGACTCCAGTAAGAGGATTAAGACCCACCTTGAATGAGGTGGGTCACTTCTCAATTGGAATAACCTAATCAAAAGGTCTCACCTAGAATAGTTCTGCACCCACAGGAAAGGATTAAAAGAACATGATGGTTTCTGGAGTACATCCAGCCTCCAAACTACCACATCTTTCTTGCCTCCTCCAGCTTATGGTAGATCCAGCTCTTCCTTGGCTTCTGGCAGCTTAACTCCAACCTCTGCTTCCATCCTCATGTGTCCTTTTCTGTCTTTTATAAGGACACTCACATTAGATTAGTTCCACCGTGATCCAGTGTGATCTCAGCTCCATCCCTACCTCAGTTACATCTGCAAAGACCCTATTTCCAAATAAGGCCACGTTCTGAGGTTCCAAGTGTACATGAATTTTGGAGGGACATGATTCAACCTTCTACACAGCCCTTTGGTATTTCCATTGCTCTAGATGAGCCTAAAATACCTGATGTGTCCCCCAAGGCCCTGCACCAGCTGCTTCCTGCCTCTCTGGCAGCCCATCTCATGCATTTCTCTCAGCTCAGCCACACTGGCCTTCCACTGTCCTTCAACAAGCCACATCTGTCCCCACTGCAGGGCCCTTGCAAAGGCTGCTTCTGCTGCCTGAGGCACTGTCCATTCGCTACCCCATTTGTCAAATAAATATGTATCCTCTGATCCCACTGTTTTGTTAATGACAGTCTTCCCAAGACTGCAAATCCATGAGGACATGAACCAGATGGAGTGGCCCACCCTTTCATCCCCAGTGCCAAGCAGGCGGCAATAGCTCGTTTCACTTTTCACAATTGGATGGGTGACACCACTCCACCCACTCCCGGCTTGCACTAACCCCCCGCTACCAAATGAAGGGATGGTGTCAAACATTTTATTCTAACAATATCTGAGTAGTTGCATTTTCTTTTCAACTAAACATTAACCAGAAAATGTTATAATCTTTGCAGCTGGGAAAACCTTTCTTAACTCTATTAACTCTCCTCTCTGCCTTAATAACTGGATTTTTGACGCCAAGCCTTGGATCACCTCACATGTTATGATTATCCTGGAGCTTAAGGGTGTTGGATATTGGACTTCAGTGATCCTGGGCTATTTCCCTGGAGTTCATTTCCAAAATAAGTCCCCAATACACCTGTATTTCATGGAGCTTACCTTTTCCTCCTAAAAACAAGGGGTTGGTATTAAAAGCTGGTTCGATTGAGGGACCCACTGAAGTGAAGTGTTGTGGTGTTCAGTTTGGAGTCCCTCGAGCATCTCCCCTGTGCAGCATCTGTTTTCTCAGCAACACTGTCAAGGAACCTCCAGGGCCGTGTCTGTCACCAACACATGTCCAATGTTTCTCTTTTGCTTGGTTCCTTGGTTTTCTGGTAATGGAGAATGATCCTATTGACCTGTTTAATAGCATCCTCCGGAGGGGAGGCGAACCCAAACCACAAGGGAATCACTTACTTTATGGTGAGCACACCCCAAGCAGCTGTCAGCTCCTGCAGGGGGGACCCCTGCAGAGACCAGGGTCAGGGCAAAAGAAGCATAAATGAGGGTTGTTAGTGAAAGCTTCCACTCCCCCACAACCTGCTTTTTTTAATCATCATAAAAGAAGGTTTTCTTGGCCCGTTTCCCTCACCACCCCCACTCTCTCTGCCTTTCGTTCTTAAGGAAAGGTGCCAAGGGTCTTTCTAAACTGTAGAAAGCCAATCCTGTCACACAGGTGCTTGGAATTCTTCAATAGCGGGTTCTTGCCTTCAGGGTAATTTCCACAGGCCCTTCACACTCCAGTTCTAGCCTTCTTCTTTAACCCCACCTCCCAACCCTTACAGGTCCTCCAGCCAGACAACACCAGACGCTGCCACCCTCCACCAGCTCTCGGGCCTTCCAGCTGCATGTGCCCTGGGCTCAGTGCCTGCCTCAGTTTACCCCTCTCCCAGCCACCCCACTCCAGGTTAACTCAGCTCAGCTATCACTGCCTCCAGGAAACTTCCAGACACCCCTCCCAAGCTGAGACTGCTGCTGTCCTCTTTGCTCCCATAGCACCCTGGCCACTCCCCTCCCCAGCCCCTGGTCTTGTCACCTTGCATTCTAATTGCTAATAGTTCTGTCTGCCTTGCTAAACCTATGAACTGGAAGAAAGGGACAGTACCTTTCATCTCTATATCTACAGTCTCTGGAGCATGGGAAGAATTCAGTAAAAATCCCCTGGGAAAATGAATGAAGGCGTTAAGTAAATGTAATATTATAAAGCTCTGTTCCAGACCTATAAAAAGCCAAAAAGCACAGCAAGCAAGAAAAACCAAAGTCTCGATGTTAAAGAAACTCGAATTTAAACACACACACACATATGCACACCCCACTAGGAGTTCTTGGAGAAAGCCTTCGGCTTAGAAAGCTTCCTTTACATCATAATCTGCAGATGCAAGGAAGGCAGAATTTCAGAGAGGCAAAGATAAGAGGCTGGAGGGCTTTCCTCTTAGGTTTCCAGAATGCTGCAGAAATCAGAATGCATCCTTGTCATCCAGACTGGGAAAACGACCAGCCCTGAGGCTCTGGCTTGCAGCTTGCAGGCAGGCCCCCAGGAGAGGCTGCTGCCTGCAAAAACCTCACTAGAGGAGCCAGCCCACCATCTGTCTGGTCCCTATGGTTACAACTAAAGTAACAAGTTGTTCCCAGGGAAGTGGAAAATATGCTATGAGAAAAACAGACCATTCCTAATTTACAGCCCAGAGAAAGGAGACACTGGGACAACTAGTGACAAGCAACGCAGAACACGCTAATGACCCTCCAAGTCTGCAAAACAGGATCCGAGGGTCACAAAAGGCAGGGCTGGAAACAGTGGCCTCAGCCAAAGGATTCCTAAGATGCCCTTGGCCACTCTACCAGCTGGGCACGGGCTCCCTCTCTCGGGACCTGCTTGGACTTCCTTTCTCCGCGGTGTTTCTCAGGTAATTCACTAACCTTCACCTCAAGAACCTCCTGGTCTGGTCCCTGTGAAATCACAGAAGCATCTTCTATTCCCACTTCCCAGCTTGTTGTCATAGAGACGGCACTTGGCTGCATCCCACGGCCCACGCGGGTCCAGGGATGCTTCCGGTACACCAGGCAATCATGCCAATTGAACACAAAACGGATTTGCAGGCAGAAGCCCTGGCTCTCAGCCCCGGCTGTGTGACTTTAGAGAGGTCTTTTACACAAAACGAACCTCAGAATTCTCTTTAAAATGATGCTGATTCAGAGTTGTTGAAAAAAATGAGGTGTCCTAAAGTGTTAGAGTTCATTAAGTCCATCAATTTTATTTTTACTTGCTTGAAAATTAAAAAAAAAATGTATTCAGGAAGGTTAAAGTGCCCTGTCTGAATTAGCTGGGTCAGAGTTAAGATCAAAAATTGAAACTCCTGATTTTGCTCTCCAGGGCTTAGTTTTCACTACTATAAAAGGAAGTGATTGCACCTGATGATATCAAGGCCCCTCATAGATTTCAGGGAGGGAGGGCTTTCGAAACCCCAGGAATGATACTATGGGAATGATACTATGGCTTCATTATTTCACGCCTAAGGAGAGGAGCAGTATTTGTTGTGGGGCTGATTACAGTGCTTAACTTCTTTTTAGGGAGCACAAATCATGAAGAGAAGCCCTTTGTACACCTAGAGTTCACTCACTGCACCTTTCTAGTCTTAATTTTTTTTAACTATGAAGCAACAACATGGTACTAATTTGAACTTTCAGATCCGTTTCATTTATAAAACTCTATGGTCTATCAAATTTTCATGGTCATAAACTAATAAAACAAAACAAAACTGCTCTTCTCTCTGCAAATCTATCTGACAAAAGGATTTTAGATTTTATACAAACCCTTAACCTTCATACTCTAAGTCAATCATTTGTATGCTTATTTTACTACTATTCTGGAAACAATTCCAGGCCCAACTTCAGTATATTTAATGTGTTTTCTTTTTCATCTTTGTCACCATGACAAGATGCCCACCTGTATCATAAATTAATTTGATCATTTTTTGATTGTCATTAAGAAATATAGCTTGCATCTACATAAGAATTCAAAATCTTCAGAGAGCTTTTATTACTTGTTTTATTAGATCCTTCACAAAGAGAAATTATCAGATACTAGTATACCCACTTTACAGATTGCAAAACCTATGAATGAGATTCTGGGGCCACAGAGATAGTAAAGATGCTCTAGAAACAATCCATCAATATCTTTGTGACCACACTATCTCATTCATGGACTTTTGAATCCATTCATTATTTAATTGGGACTCGACCTCAGCCGATTATTAGGTCATTTAAATCATTGTATCTGAAGTAACTACAAGCATGATTAAAAGGTGGATTTCAGCATCTTCCAAAATTAAGAGTAATTTTGTCTGAGAGACTATCACATCAGTTTCCTTGGATTAAGAGATGGGGCAATACCAGAGACATTTTTCACCCTAAATTATTTCTCCTCTTTTATGTGCAGCTTTAAGCTGTAAGTTGAATTGTAGGAGGCTTAGTAGGCTTGGCATTACAAGTCCTTGGCTCTGCCATGTACTGCCTCAGGCCTCCAAGCAAGTCATCAAGTCCCTCTGAGCCTGGATTCCTGTAAAATATAAAATGGGCATGGAAAAACCTCTCTCACAACAATTGGTGACAAGATTAAATGAGATAACACAAGTGAAAGTTTTGTAAACTTTAAAATGGTAGATAAGTAAAAGAGATTCTTATTACATCCATGATTACATGTAAAAGAAAATGAAATTTGTCTGTGCATTGGAATGAGTCACATATTGACCTGCCTTTATCCTTGGAAGACCGGAATCATTGATTTCCTGCAATTAAGTCACCATAAATTTAGAAAACTTCTTTGCAGAGAAATTAGCAGACAGCTAGATAGAAAGATAGATATGATGGGAGACTACGTACACAAATATAGCTTTAGAGATATATCTTTAGGCTATGGAATGGTAAATGGCTTGGAACCATTGTATCAAAAGAAGTATTCTGATTTATTTATTTGTTGGTTGGTTTATTTATTTATTTGAACCATTATATCAAAAGAAGTATTCTGATTTATTTATTTGTTGGTTGGTTTATTTATTTATTTGCTGAGAAACTTAGACTTTGCTACTAAATAGAAAAAGATACCGGGAAGTTATTTCCTTTCTCTGGGTTTCAGTTTCTTTATTTGCAAAATAAAAAGAAGGAATGAGAAGACTTCTAAGATCCCTTCCAATGCTATTCTATGAACCAAAGAATTGTGTTCACTGCAGGCAGGACAGGTAAGTTTAAGTGGGGTGAGAAAGTACAAGAGAGGTCCACAGAGCATGTGCTCACTTGGTGGCCAGCCTTCTGCGATGCCAACCCACTGCTCATGCTGGCTCAGGGCACTGAGCCCCTGGAGAGAGATGGCTGAGGAAGTGGAGGGGAGTCCAGAATTAGGCCAGGTTGGGATGTGCCCAGCACAAGTCTTGGCTATTCCCACATGTTGCCCAGGACCCAGGTGGTCTTGATATCACTGCTGCTCTGGATATCAGCTCTGGGCTCAGACTCCAGGCAGATGTGGGCTGTGGCTTTTGAAATTTGCAGTGGCTTAATTACTTTATAAAAAACCTGGAGGAGAGTGCAAAGAAAATCAAGTTTATATGACTTCCTCTGGACCCTAGAATGGTAGGTGGAAGAAAAAAACAATAATGATGAGGATGTTTTGACTCATTATAATGAAAACCAGATGAATGCCTGAGTTGGCATCCCCTCCTGGAGTCTCTGGAGAATGGACAGAAGAGGTTTCCTTCATTCATCTCTTCTCTGCTGTTAGATTTCTATGGCCAAAAGAAAATAGGGGAAGGAAACCCAATCCTTATTCATGCAACAAAGATTACCAAGTTCCAGAATCTGCCAAGGAGAGAAGAAGCACCGTGGACAAAAAAGCAGACAGATGCTGCTATGTCCTCCAGGTGGGGAGGCTGACAAGTCAACAAGCAAGATGCATTACACCACGAGAAGGGCTGTAGTCAGGCAGAAGCCAAGCGTGACTCTTCCACTTGCAAGAGTCCACCTGGTCTCAGCTAGCCAAGAACGTTCCCATTATTTTCCCTTCTTTTTCCTACATCTTCATTTTTTCTGTCTCAACTGGAAACTTTTGTTTTCTTCAGCTTTTTTTATTTCCCACAAGGAAATGCAAAAAATAAAATAAGATAATAAAATAAAAAAAAAACAACCATCACCAAAAAACTCTCGTATTTCTTATATATATTTTTAAAGAAAACAAGCCAAAAGACCCTCTCATGATCCCACCTTCCTTAAGGCTATCACGTGTGTAGGTTATCAACTTCTGCAACAACTTCTGCAACAACTGCAAATCCTCAATCAATTAAATTCTGACTCTTAACTACACGGAGACGGGCTAGACTCCACAAGTTAATTTTGGAAGGCTCGAGGCTTTGTCTTTGAACCTCCTCTCCTTAGTAATCACATAGCTAAATATAATTTAATTTCAAATGCCACACAAATGTGTATCTAAAGTTCAGACCTCTTTCCCAGACACCATACTGCTGTACCCAAGTTCCACACGGATGTTTAGATGACACCTCCCAGTCAACATGACCCAACCTTTTGACACCTTACATCCAATAGGATCCCTGATTCCCTCTTATTCACAGCCTTCTTTGTCTCAGTAGATGGCGTGTCTATCCTTCCAGGTGCTCAAGCCAAAAACTTTGGAGACATTCTTGACCTTTTTTTTTTTGTCTCTCATGCACTTCCCTCAATCAGGAAATCATGTTGATTCTACAACATATTCAAAATACATTGAAAATCTCACTTCTTACTACCTTCACTGCTACTACCATCATCTCTTTTCTGAATTACTGCAATAGCTTCCTAACTTGTTATGTAGGTGAGAGCTGGCTCTCTTCTAGGTTGCAACCTGCTCTGCACTATTTTGGGGGATAAATTTAGCAACAACATGGAATGTGGGTTAAGCCTCAGAATTCATTGTAGAATTCTTACTGACAAGATAACTGTACTTTCCTGCTCATCTTACATGGCAGTAGTCATGGAAATACCCTCGGCTTACTCTGGTGCTACAAAGTCACTTCGCAAAGGCCGTGAGATAACTGAGATAGAGTGAAGGATTGGTAATAATAAACCAATTACTACATCAAAAGAGAGCTTGGTTGCAACCCTTTCCACTGGGAGAATGGGACTTTCTGGTCCTCCAGTCAGCTCATTTTCCAGGCATCCCAGAGTGAATTTTCAGAGTCACTGTATAACAGTTCTGCTCACTGCCTCTACCTCTGTCCTCCACACTGTGTTAACACAGCAAACAAAGTGATCCTTTAAGACGGTAAATCAGAATATTTTGCCTTTAGCCTTACAGAGTTGCAAAGGCTTCCTATTTCACTCAGAGTATAAGTCAGTCTTTACTAGTTTCTGCAAGGCCCTATGTGACACGCGTCCTGCTGTGTCCCTCTTACTTCTCTTCCCTGCTCATCCTGCTGCAGGCTCATTGGCCTCGCTCTCTCAGGGCCTGTGCTCTGGCTCTTCTCTCTGCCTGGAATGTTCTTTCACCAGATCTTTGCGTGTCTCACTCCCTCAGCTCCTTCCATTCTCTGCTCAAATGTCACCCTGACAACTCCATTTAATATTGCAACCTGCTTACTTTCACTCCCCCGACCGTCCCTATTCCATTACCAGGTTCATCTTATTTTTTTCCATAACACATATTTTTTGACAGATACATGATATATTTATTTATTTGGTTATTGTTTGTTAATTGTCTCCCCCATCCCCAAATATAACAGAAGTTCCATGAGGGCAAGCGTCCTGGTTTTTATCACTGAGGCATCACAAGTACATAAAACAATACTTGGCAAATAGCAGCCCCTCAATAAATGTGTGTTAAATAAATGAATGATCTATCAAATATTTATTAACAAGCTACTGTGTGGCAGGAAACTTGCCAGGCACTCTGGATAAAAACCTATAGTTAAAAGAATTTTTGGATGAATAAACTATAGTCCATGTCCTCAATAAGCTCATGGTCTAGTCCTGTTCGCATGTACAAAGTGTATGCTCCTATTCTCTTGCTGATACAGGCAGTTTTATTGGCAGAGCTGGGATGGGACTCAGTTTTCCTGGGCCTATTTCCACTTAATTTCTTCCTCTTTCCCAGCAGTGAACAGCTGAAACTTCTGCAACAACAACTGTTGAAAGTTAATTCCAGCCTGTTCCAGAATTTGACATCAACAAGCAGAGGATTTTCCGGGGACTCGAGCTCAGGCTCAGTTTTATCCAGAAGTGGAACATCTGCCTCACCCCAGCTCACCCCAGAGGAGTGAGCCAACCTAGGTGCAAGCAAATGGCACACCTATGGACTACCTCCATTCTGAGTTGGTTTCTGTGTTATTGTTGTGATTTGAGGGGAAAGAAGGAAAGCATAAAAAAGAGGGAAAAGAAAGTGAATGGAAAGGGTTATGGGCAGGGGAAGAAAAGTGGTGGGACCAGCACGGCCCAACACATGAGCCTGTAGCAGGGAGGTTAATGACACAAAAATGACACGGGGCCCTTTAAACCAAACCTCTTTAGGTGCGTGTGGAGGGTGTGAGTCAGTCAGAAGACCATGCAGAGAAGAGAAAAAGGGAAAGGTCTTAGAGGCAGCTTTCTGCTTCTCTCCAATGCCTGGAACAACTGTGCTGTTAGATACCTGCTGATTTTGCCTGCCCCATATTCCTCCCCTTCTCTCAATCCCAGCACCCCCTTTTCCTTTGGACATTCCCCAATGTATGGCCAGGTGGAGATTTTTGGTTGAATGGCCTGTGAATGTCTTTCCCACTAGATGACAACTCCCCAAGAACTGTGACCATGATTTATTCATCTCGGTACCCATGGAGCCTGCACAGAAGAGCTCGGTAGACATGTCTTGTGAAGCAGTACAGTGGAGCCCAGGCTGGGGGACAGACACAGACTCCCCTCCAACCACTCCCTCTCAGAGAAAATAAAGTAAAAGGGAGAACTTAGGGTAAATATCGCAATAATCTTTCTTCCCAAAGTCTTCTTAAATGGTCTGCATAGGAATCTTGTGGCTGCTAAATTTGAATAGAGTATATATAAAGCAGTTCTTTGAATTGTGTTGAGAACTTGGAATCCCAGTACGTTCTCTTGGCCTAGTATCATTTAAATAAAGTGAATGATGTGAGATTTTTCACAAATTGGAAGGTTGCCGTGACCCAGTACTTCATCTTCTAAGGCTATGGTGACCCTTCTGTGTAGGGCACCATGTACAGTTGGCAGATGGTGCCATATCTAAAACATGGTAATTTTGTACATATTAGGATGATTTCTCCTCAAAAAGCAGTAAAGTGTCTTGAGGAAGAGGTGCCTTTCACTCAAAGCCTCCAGCAGAGCCAGGGGCCACCTGCTTCTAGGGGTCTCATAGCAAGAGGAGTCTGCAAAAGACAACAATGTGACTGGGTTCCCAGGCTTCCAAAGCACCATTGGGGGCCCAGGAGTACTGACAATTCAGAAGGATCACAGTCAAATTCATTGGCCAAGCAAATAATCAACTAGCATTAAGCATTTTTCTAGTCTACAGGGTCATTTATTAGTTCACTTGAAGCAGAGCTCACAAATTGATGCCTCTCGGCATCAGGCAGGTAATGAACTTGACTAGATAGCACACACCCGGTGCAAAGGGGCAACCCCATATAGCCCACCTACTGCTGCCATATGGAAATAACAGTCCTGAGTTTCAAGAGCTTCTAATGAGAAGCCACATGTATGAATCTTAATGTGAAAGTTTCTGTTTATTTTGTTTTGTTTTGTTTTTTGTTTTTTATGACACTCCACATGCCAAACAAAACAAGTCTAGGCATTGCTAGATTAATCCAGCCTGGGGTTGAATGGTTTGCAAGCATGATCCAATAGAGCATCAGCCCCTAAAATTGGTGCCTCTAGCTATGATGTCTGTGGATCATTGGTAATTCAATATATAAATGTGTTTGAAAAGATTACCTTCTATGCAAAAGATTGCCTTCTATGAAAAAGATTACCTTATATGAGTCATGAGATTTATAGTTTTCTCCTTCTTACATATTTTTCTTTAAATGGAATCAGTAAAAGAAAGGTCTATATAAATCAGTGGTTCTCAAACTTGATAAAAATGTGCATTTCTAACAAATTCCTAGGTAATATTTCTGGTCAGGAACCACACTTTGAGAACTACTGGTATAAACAAAAACCCATGTTTCCATTATCTAATAATCATTTCTAATACAGACAACTCACAGCAACTGTTGACTGAACAAATCAGGGAAAGTGCTCTGCTGAGTGTTCTGATTTGATTCCTCCCAGAGGTGTACGATTGCCTTTATAGAGAAAACTCAATGCATCAGCCTGCAGACCACAAAAGTGCACTAATCCACACAGATCCACATCTGTGGATGATATCACCGAGTTTGTTTTCCAGAACCAGGATGACATCAGGTATGCTAAATACAAAGCCCAACCATAGCTAATTTGCGATGACCCTCCTTAGCTGTTTTTAGAAAAAGAAAAAAAAAAAGGTGACCCCCAAATGGAAGCTGAAAGTGTAAAACGCAGGGCTTAAATCATCTATTTATCAGGATCTAAACATGGTGCTGGCAAAAAAATTTGACAGAAATACAAAAAAAGATGTCTTCCCTGCCTTCTTCCTGTTGGGCATTACATCCAAATCCTCCCTCCTGACTCTAAGACTTTGCTCATGTTGCTACATCTTTCGGGAATGTTCTTCCTCCCACGTGCACTCTGGTAACCCCTAGTAACCTCAAAGAGTCATGTCCACTCCACCTCGCCTGGGACACTCCCTCTCTGCTTCTGTACCTACCATTTATGTGTGTCTCGAGGCTTAAATGGGATTATATGTATAAATTCATGCATGCATAAATACATTAAATATATCTATAAATATATATTTTATATCAATAGATTCACAATATATATACATAAATGAATATTGAATATATTTACATGTAAGGATATTTAAATATAAATATATATTTAAAATAGAATATCTATTTAGATGTATAATTATCCAGCACAAAGCATGGCAGAGAGAAGTCTTGTAGTGCATATATTCTTCCTTTTTGCTCCCAGCATACTTAAGAGACTCAGACAAGTGCCTTTACAGAAAGGGGAGGTGTTTTATGTTAACCCAGTGAGATGAATAACCTATTAAGTTTGGGGGTTTAGGAAAGGTTTCACAGAGGAGTTTGTTTCTCAGTTGGGTGCTGTGTTAGGAATAGAGGCTTTGCAGCTGAATATGGGAGGGAAAGGAGGACAGTATCTCAGGTGGAGACAGAAAAGAATGCTGAGACTTCTGGGAAGTGGAATACAAGTGCAGTAGTCCATACGAAAGATGAACAGGAGATGGGCTGGAAGTTGGGTTGAGGCCAAGCTGTGATGAACCTTGGACTTACTTTTTGGACCAGGGGATTTGAATCAGATAATAGCATAATTTGTTTTGCTTCTTAAAATCGTAACTTTGGCAACAGAGTGTAGAGTGGTCAGGAATATAGAATGACTGGTAGCAAGAAGATGAGGTCAGAAGCTGTTGTGATGGGTGAAATGACAAATGAGTACTCAAAAAAGACAAAGTGGTGATTGCATACTGCAATGGCCCCAATCAAATGGGATTCATTGAAATAAACTTGGGCTACAAAATAAAAATATTAAAAATATTTTTAAATATGCAATTTAAAATGTAGATGTTATAAGTTTCAATGTCTAAGGTTTGGTGTGCAAAAGCTATCATGTATCTTTATTTTTTAAAATCAACTTACTTTTTGTTTCATGGTCTAAGCCCTATGTATTAGCAGAAAACGCTTCATCTGTTCTTGGGGATTCTCTCCCCATATTCAATCACAGGCCAGGTAAGTTTCCCAGGATCTTATCCAATGTGAGCAACCAGGGAGAAGGTGAGCTGTGGGAGCCAGTAATCAGTTCCCGCCCCAGGTGAGGAAGCACCCATGTCCAGCCTCTCTGCTGCTTTGGGCCACACTTGAAACACAGGGAACTCGAGATTACTTCTGGTTTTCATGCTTCCAGCCAGTCCACCCAGGTCCCCTCTGTTCTTTCAAACTGACCCTTCTCTCCTTCTTCACCCAAATTCTCATGTTTCTTCCAAGTCATTCTGCATCTTGCTTAACCTTTGTGTGCCTTTTTCATCCTCCCAAAACTCTAAATTCTCCTAAGAATCTAGGCTTTTGGAAAGTCAAAAGAGAAAAAAACGGGGTTCTGCCTTTTTCCCTGTTACTTTCTCTCCTGTGGTAATGAAGTACAGAGTCAGCTCCTTGCTTGAATAGATGAAAGAGAAAGAAGAAAATGGAGGGGTCGTAAAATATGATAATTTCATAAAATATCATCCAGCCACAATTATAGCAATGAGGATGATGGTGATGATTATGATGATGATGATGTCTAGGGACTTTGCTAAGCATTTTACAATCATTTAATTTAATCCTGAAACAATCCTGGACCTATACACTATTATCCTTATTTTGCAAAAGTGGAAACTGAAGTTCAGAGAGGTTAGCAACTTAGCAAGTGTTACACAGCTAGTGAGAGGCTGACCTGGAGTTCACAGTTGGTCTGCCAGTTCCTTTAGTGCCCTGTGTTCTCATCCGTACAGAAGATTGTTCCCGGACTCAGTCCAGTGAGGACCCACATAGCACTGCATGGCCCCATCTCGAGCTCTCTTCCGCCTTCCTCTGGGGTCTCTGGTGTGTTAGAACCTCAGTGCCCTGACAATAATTTCACTTCTGTCTCTAGACTCTATTTGAGGGTAATAGCATTGTTGACACAAGTATAAGAAACGTGAACATAAGGAATTTTTGTAAATTAGAACAAGGTTTTGAGAAAGGAAAGTGTGTTCACCAACTCTCAAATCACCAATGTAATTAACAATTATTGTTTGTTAATTCCCATACAAGAGGTATCCGAATATTATTCCATGTATTATGTTCCTAGCAAACTGTCGAGCTTAGGAAGAATCACCCTACTTTCCAAAAAGCAAACATGGTGATTCTCATTGCAGACAATATTATGATGTCTCACAACTTAAAAAGCTATTACAAATAATCAGCACATCTGTAAAAATACCACATGCAGTGGTTATGTGTATTTGGTATTTACTAAATATTTTACCAAACGTATCTAGTGGGTTGAACTTTGTTGTGTAAGCCAGTTAGTGCCACCACGAAGGAGATAAAAGATAATCATAGTGGAAAGTGATAACGATAGTAGCTATCATTAACGTCACATCTACTGTGTGCCAGGCATTGTTCTGAATGTTTGGCATAGTCACTCAAGTGTATATCACTTAAAGAGAATCATGACATATATAAACACAAATTTTTATATACATTAACTTATAATCTTATGAAGAAAATATATTTACTCTTCATACTTTCACTGTCAAGAAAATAAATTATAACCAGATTGGACAACAGAGTTATCTGAGCATGTACAAATTGTCTACAGATGGGGGTTACAGCAATTTCAATTTTTGTCCAAGATCCCAATTAGCAAAACAAGAATCTGTGCCAGGAAAGAGCCATCTAATTAGGCCACCATGTGTCATGAATGTGCAAAGGGTCAGAGGAAGTTTTGCTTTACAACTCTCTTCCACTGATCATGAAATCCAAAGATAAAGAATTTTTCCTCTATGGGTCAATAACGGACTTTAGTGAAACCACACAATGACCGCATTGTGGTAGTTTGAAGTTGTATGTACCCCGGAAAATATCATGTTCAGAAAAGAGCAGCTAATCCATTCCTGTGGGTGTAGGTCTATTGTGGGTGGAAACTTTTTTTTTTTAGTTCAGTTTTATTGAGACACATTCACATACCATACGATCACCCATGGTGTACAATCAACTGTTCACAGTACCATCATATAGTCATGCATTCACCACTCCAATCTATTTTTGAACATTTTCCTTATACCAGAAAGAATCAGAATCAGAATAAAAAATAAAAATGAAAAATAACACCCAAATCACCCCCTCCCATCCCACCCTATTTTTCATTTAGGTTTTGTCCCCATTTTTCTACTCATCCATCCATACACTGGATAAAGGGACTGCGATCCACAGGGTTTTCACAATCACTGTCACCCCTTGTAAGCTACATTGTTACACAATAGTCTTCAAGGGTCAAGGCTACTGGGTTGGAGTTTGGTAGTTTCAAGTATTTACTTCTAGCTATTCCAATACATTAAAACCTAAAAAGCGTTGTCTATATAGTGCGTAAGAATGTCCACCAGAGTGACCTCTTGACTCCATTTGAAATCTCTCAGCCACTGAAGTTTTATTTTGTTTCATTTCATATCCCCCTTTTAGTCAAGAAGATGTTTTCAATCCCACGATGCCGGGTCCAGATTCATCCCCAGGAGTCATATCCTGCGTTGCCAGGGAGATTTGCACCCCTGGGAGTCAGGTTTGCAGGTGGAACTTTTTGATTAGGTGATTTCAATTCAGATGTGACCCACCTGATTCAAAGTGGGTCTTAATCCTCTTACTGGAGTCCCTTATAAGGGGACAAAACACATAGAGATGGAATTAAGAGAAAAGCCCCACAGAAGGGAAGAGAGACAGAAGCTAAAAGAGAGAGAGAAACACCCAGAAAGGTTTAGAGAAAAATCCACAGACAATGAAGCCAGAAGCAGAAGCAATGAAGACAGGAGAGAAGGATCAGCAGATGATGTCATGTGCTTGCCATCTGACGGAGGAGCCCAAGCTCACTAGCAGCCAGTCTTCAGAGAAGGTGTCATCCTTTTGGCCCCTTAAATGGGATATTTTCATGGCCTTAGAACTGAATTTGTAAGCTCATAAATCACCAATTTATTAAAATCCAGTCTATTTCTGGTATTTTGAGTTTCATCAGCTTTAGCAGACCAAAACAGGCAGTAAAAAGAATTAGCCACTAAGTGCCTAAGTACTTTTTGAATGAGTAAATTAATTTTATCATTCAGCAACTTCATCTTTATCTTTTTAGGCCCTAATCAGGAGCCTATACATACACACATGCACACACTCACACATTTTAAAAAATCCTTGCATCTAGTTCCCTCAGGCCGGATTTGGAAACTTTACTCCAAAAGGTATGATGGAATCACTCAATTTTCACATATTTTAGCTTAGAAGCAGCAAAGCCAAATAGAGTATTGGCCAATATGCAGGAGTCTGATACATTCATAGCAGAAAGAATAACCACTGATAATTGAGGGAAAAATGAGAAAGTCTTATGTTTATTCATCCATCCAGCAAATACAGGTTTAGCACTTCCTATGGGGCAGGAACGCTCCTTAGGTTGAAGAGTATAAAAATAATAACGTGCTGTCTTCTATGCTTTCAAGAAATTCACATAGAAGACAAGACAGATAAGTAAATATTTGGCAATCAGAAGGCAATGTTGTTGGAATGCATAAGATAACAAGAAGAAAGGAGGACTTTTATTTCGGTAAATGATGAATAAAAGTAGCCTAGAAGAGGTGACTTCAAAGCTGGATATAAAAAGAAAATACTGAAGTGCAGAGGCATTCTGTGGCCATGACATTGGTACAAAGTTCTTCAAGCTCCAATGACTTCTGGCATCACTAATGATGGCACAGCATAATCTGCATTATTAATTATTAACAATATTAATTGAATGTAATTAAATTTAGCTCAGCATTGACTGTCTCTTTAGGAAAGTGGAGAAGTTGTTGTGATGGTGAAATGACAAATGAGTGCTCAAAAAAGACAAAGTGCAATTAAATCTTTTTTAAATGACAGAAGGCAAAATCTAGATTATGTGGAAAATACTTTTGAAAATAGCACCTCCTTTTAAAATGATGCCAGGATATGACTCCTGGGGATGAATGTGGACCCCGCATCGTGGGACTGAGAGTATCTTCTTGACCAAAAGGGGGATGCAAAATGAGACGAAATAGTTTCAGTGGCTGAGAGATTTCGAATGGAGTCGAGAGGTCACTCTGGTGGTCATTCTTATGCACTATATATTTAACACCTCTTAGGCTTTAATGTATTGGAATAGCTAGAAGTAAATACCTGAAACTACCAAACTCCAACCCAGCAGTCTGGACTCCTGAAGACAATTATATAATAATGTAGATTACAAGGGGTGACAGTGTGATTGTGAAGACCTTGTGGATCACACCCCCTTTATCTAGTGTATGGATGAGTGGAGGAATGGGGATAAAAACTAAGGGACAAATGGGGTGGGATGGGGGATGATTTGGGTGTTCTTTTTTCACTTTTATTTTTTATTCCTGTTCTGGTTCTTTCTGATGTAAGGAAAATGTTCAGAGATAGATTGTGGTGATGAACGCATAACTATGTTATCATATGTGGACAGTGGATTGTATACCATGGATGATTGTATGGTGTGTGAATGTATTTCAATAAAACTGAATTTAATAAAAAAAAATGATGCCAGGAACACAAAAATATCTCTCTATTCATTCATTTAAGAGTCAACAAATATATTTTGAGCACTGATACCTGCCAGACATTATTCTAGTTTCAGTGAACAGGAGACAGTCTCCATCTTCAAGGAGTTTATGTTAGCGTTATATCTAAAAATGCAAGAGTTCCCTATGTCAGGTCACCAAAAACAATCAATAAATGACTTTTTTCTTTTGGTATTTCAGAATCATGTGATGGTAGCAGTATTCTACGAACAGAGTCCCAAGAAACCAATGAATTATAATATATGTTTTCCCCCAAGAGCAGTTATGTACAAAAAAAAAAGAAAGAAAATAAAGAAATGAATTCTGAATCAGGTATGGCTTAGCTTCTATCTTTTACCAGAAAAATTACTTGATTCATTCATCTGAGTTTCAATTTTTTTCATCTGTAAGATAGGTATTATCAACTCTAATTTATAGTCTTTGGGGAGGATTAAGTGAGAAAATACAGAAGATGGTACTTTTTTAAACGAAAGGCACTCACCTAAGTTATTAGGAAATCATTAATTTGTCTTGCTGGCAGAAGTACTTCATTGTCGATCCCTTGATTGATATATAAATACATGCATGTGTATTTGCATGTGTATGTTGAATTTTAGATAAACCATGTCATTCAACTCCCACAGCAATCTTAAAAGTAGGTATTCTGTCCTTCCTCATACAGGTTAAGAACCAGACACTCAGAGAAGTCAAATGAATTGTCCAAGTTTACAAAGCTAGTAAATTTTTTTATTATTCTAAAATTACTTTATCAAATAAAAAAAAATTCCAAACAATACAAAGCAAAGCAAAGGGAAAAACAAAGCTAGTAACTAACTTAAAAGAGCTGAGATTCAGTCCTAAAACTGTGCTCTTTCTACTACAGTTCACTGCTTCAGTTATACACACACACACACACACCAGCTCTCTTCCTACTTACTATAATTTAGGTTTCTTGGGAGCAGAGGCTTTGTTTCAGTCATCTCTATATTCCTCAATTACCAACATGTGTTATACCCATAGAAGGGTGTTCTAGAAATATTCCCAAATTGAATCATCTCCCTGAGAACTCACTCTCAGTCTCCATGGGTTTCTCCTACTTTCTACTCATACTGAGTGAATGTACCCTATTTTTCTCATGCTCATACCTTTTTTTTCTCTATACATTTTATAATTGCATCTAATTCCATGATTTTGGCTATTACCTACATGGTGAATGCTCCAAATTTCACCTTCCAACCCAGATATCGCTTCTGGGCTCAACTCGTAAATCCAACTTCCAAGTCATCATTTCAGATCCAAAACCAAACTTACCCAACCCCAAGGCCTCTGCCCAAACCTGTGTCACCTTACACAGTCCTTAAGAAATCACCCAGATCAGAAACTGAGATTATTTCTCCCTCTCCTTTAACTCCCTACATCCAGTCAATGGATAAGTTACAAATATCCCATATAATTTTCAAAATATTCACTTTTCCCCATTCCCTAATATGGAAGGCATCATTCCCTGTCACTCCCACCTTGTCTTCCCCATCTCATATGCATTCTACAACGTGCATTATTTTTCTTAAATCTCAATCTAATCATGACAACACATAAAATCCCTCATTGTCCCTAGGTTTTGATGGGACTGGGTTGACGTTATTTCTTCTTTGCATATATGATAGAATTTACCAGGGAAACCATCTGAATCTGGAATTTTCTTTGGAGGAGGTTTTATGAATTCAATTTCTTTAATAGATATAGGGCTATTTGGATTTTCTGTTCCTTATTGTATCAACTTTGCATCAAATGTTTGTTTCTTCTTGTGTCAAGTTTGGTTAAGTTGTAGTATTCACCAAATTTGACTGTTTCATGTTAGTTGTCAGGTTTTTCTGCATAAAGTCACACATCAGATTATCTTTTTAGTACTTTAATTATGGTAAAATCTGTGATAACCCCTTTCTCATGCTTAATATTAGTGATATGTGTTCTCTCTTTTGCTTATCAGTCTAACTAAGGGTCTGTCCATTTTGTTGATCTTTTAAAGAGCATGCTTTCGATTTTGTTAACTTTCTCAATTCTCTTTCTGTTTTCTACTTCATTGGCTTCCGGTCTTATCATTATTGTTTCCTTTCTGTTTACTTTGCTTTCTCTATGTTCTTCTTTGTCTAGATTCTCAATTGTAGGTCATTGATGTTGAGCTATTTCTCTTTTATTCTAATATGACTAAGGAATTTAAAACCATGTTTCTCCACTAAGCACTGCTTTAGATACATCACAAATTTTAACATGTTTGTATTTTATTGTCATTCACTTCAAAATATTTCCTAGTTTCCCATGTGATTTCATCTTTTACCCACGAATTATTTATGTCAGAGAATACAAATTATTTATATTCTATCCTTTTAAATTTATAAAGACTTGTTTTGTGACTAAACATATTATCTATGTGAATGCTCCAAGTGCCCTTGAAAACAGTGTTTATTTTTACAATTGTTGGATGTAATGCTCTATAAATGTCAAGTAGATCAAGGAGGTTTATAATGTTTTCAGATCTTATATGTCTTTATTGGCTTTTGTTGTTGTTCTTTTGTCTTGTTCTACCAATTGCCAAGAGAGAAGTATTAAAATCCCTGACTTTATGGAAAAGTCTAATTTTCCATTTAATTCTGTCAATTTTTGCTTCATGTATTACAATTATATATTGTTTCTATGCCTTCTTACATTTTTCCCTTTATCATGGAAACATTGTATTATGAAATGTTCCTCATTATCTCTGGTAATACTGTTTGTTTTGAAGTCTATTTTATCTGATATTAAAATAGTCACCATAGCCTTCTATGTTCAATAGTTGCATGGTATATCTTTTCCATCCATTTGTTTTCCACCTATTTGTACCTTGATTTTTTTTTTTTAATTCAGTTTTATTGAAATATATTCACAAACCATACAGTCATCCATGGTATACAATCAACTGTTCACAGCATGATCATATAGTTATGTGTTCATCACCACAATCTATTTCTGAACATTTTCCTTACATCAGAAAGAATCAGAATGAGAATAAAAAATAAAAGTGAAAAGAGAATACCCAAACCATCCCCCCATCCCACCCTATTTGTCATTTAGTTTTTACTCCCATTTTTCTACTGATTTTTTTTCAATTTTTTAACTTTGTTTATCAAAAAATTAAAAACAAACAGGCAAACAACAACCAAAAAAACCCCACAACATTTCAAACAAAGCAATGGATTAAGGAAAACAAATAACCTAAAATAATTACTTTGTTTCCAATATGTTCCTACCATACCCCAAGAAAATTAATAAACCATGTCCAAACAGAGGAGTAAGAAAAACAAATAATCTAAAATAACTACATTGCTTCCAACATGTTCCTACCATACCCCAAGAAAATTAACAACCCGTAAGAAAACAAAGGAATAAGAGAAAAAAAAAACCTAAAATAACTCTATTGCTTCCAACATGATCTTACTATATCCAAGAAAGTTTACAAACCATAATCATTCCTGAGCATTCCCATAACATTGAGATTACCCTCCATAGTTTTATCTGTTCTTATTAGATTATCATTCCCCCTCCATTAATTGGTATCTCTAGGTCCCCTACATTCTACAGTATAAAACATTGTACATTTTTCACAGAATTCACATTAGTGGTAACATACAATATCTCTCTTTTTGTGCCTGGCTTATTTTGCTCAGCATTATGTCTTTTTTTTTTTTTTTTTTTAATCTTCATTTTATTGAGATATATTCGTATACCACGCAGTCATACAAAACAAATCGTACTTTCGATTGTTCACAGTACCATTACATAGTTGTACATTCATCACCCAAATCAATCCCTGACACCTTCATTAGCACACAAACAAGAATAACAAGAATAATAATTAGAGTGAAAAAGAGCAATTGAAGTAAAAAAGAACACTGGGTACCTTTGTCTGTTTGTTTCCTTCCCCTATTTTTCTACTCATCCATCCATAAACTAGACAAAGTGGAGTGTGGTCCTTATGGCTTTCCCAATCCCCTTGTCACCCCTCATAAGCTACATTTTTATACAACTGTCTTCGAGATTCATGGGTTCTGGGTTGTAGTTTGATAGTTTCAGGTATCCACCACCAGCTACCCCAATTCTTTAGAACCTAAAAAGGGTTGTCTAAAGTGTGCGTAAGAGTGCCCACCAGAGTGATCTCTCGGCTCCTTTTGGATTCTCTCTGCCACTGAAGCTTATTTCATTTCCTTTCACATCCCCCTTTTGGTCAAGAAGATGTTCTCCGTCCCACGATGCCAGGTCTACATTCCTCCCCGGGAGTCATATTCCACGTTGCCAGGGAGATTCACTCCCCTGGGTGTCTGATCCCACGTAGGGGGGAGGGCAGTGATTTCACCTTTCAAGTTGGCTTAGCTAGAGAGACAGGGCCACATCTGAGCAACAAAGAGGCATTCGGGAGGAGGCTCTTAGGCACAACCATAGGGAGGCCTAGCGTCTCCTTTGCAGCAACCGTCTTCCCAAGGGTAAAACCTGTGGTAGAGGGCTCAACCCATCAAACTACCAGTCCCCTATGTCTGTGGTCATGTTAGCAACCATGGAGGTGGGGTAGGCGAATACCCCTGCCTTCTCCACAGGCTCCTCAAAGGGGCACTGCATCTTTTTTTTTTCCTTGTTTTTTTTTTTTTTTTTTTTTAACTTTCCCTTCTTTTTTAAATCAACTGTATGAAAAAAAAGTTAAAAAGAAAACAAACATACAATAAAAGAACATTTTAAAGAGACCATAACAAGGGAGTAAGAAAAAGACAACTAACCTAAGATAACTGCTTAACTTCCAACATGTTCCTACTTTACCCCAAGAAAGTTACCTAATATAGCAACATTTCTGTGAACTTGCTCCTACTATATCCATCAGAAATTAACAGACCATAGTCATTCCTGGGCATCCCCAGAACGTTAAATAGCTTATCTGTTCTTCTTGGATTATTGTTCCCCCTTCCTTAATTGCTCTCTATTGCTAGTTCCCCTACATTCTACTTTATAAGCCATTTGTTTTACATTTTTCAAAGTTCACATTAGTGGTAGCATATAATATTTCTCTTTTTGTGCCTGGCTTATTTCGCTTAGCATTATGTCTTCAAGGTTCATCCATGTTGTCATATGTTTCACGAGATCGTTCCTTCTTACTGCCGCGTAGTATTCCATCGTGTGTATATACCACATTTTATTTATCCACTCATCTGTTGAAGGACATTTGGGTTGTTTCCATCTCTTGGCAATTGTGAATAATGCTGCTATGAACATTGGCGTGCAGATATCTGTTCGTGTCACTGCTTTCCGATCTTCCGGGTATATACCGAGAAGTGCAATCGCTGGGTCGAATGGTAACTCTATATCTAGTTTTCTAAGGAACTGCCAGACTGACTTCCAGAGTGCCTGAACCATTATACAGTCCCACCAACAGTGAATAAGAGTTCCAATTTCTCCACATCCCCTCCAGCATTTGTAGTTTCCTGTTTGTTTAATGGCAGCCATTCTAACCGGTGTTAGATGGTATCTCATTGTGGTCTTAATTTGCATCTCTCTAATAGCTAGTGAAGCTGAATATTTTTTCATGTGTTTCTTGGCCATTTGTATTTCCTCTTCAGAGAACTGTCTTTTCATATCTTTTGCCCATTTTATAATTGGGCCGACTGTACTATTGTCATTGAGTTGTAGGATTTCTTTATATATGCAAGATATCAGTCTTTTGTCAGATACATGGTTTCCAAAAATTTTTTCCCATTGAGTTGGCGGCCTCTTTACCTTTTTGAGAAATTCCTTTGAGGTGCAGAAACTTCTAAGCTTGAGGAGTTCCCATTTATCTATTTTTTCTTTTTGTTGCTTGTGCTTTGGGTGTAAAGTCTAGGAAGTGGCCGCCTAATACAAGGTCTTGAAGATGTTTTCCTACATTATCTTCTAGGAGTTTTATGGTACTTTCTTTTATATTGAGATCTTTGGTCCATTTTGAGTTAATTTTTGTGTAGGGGGTGAGGTAGGGGTCCTCTTTCATTCTTTTGGATATGGATATCCAACTCTCCCAGCCCCATTTGTTGAAAAGACCATTATGACTCAGTTCAGTGACTTTGGGGGCCTTACCAAAGATCAGTCGGCTATAGATCTGAGGGTCTATCTCCGAATTCTCAATTCGATTCCATTGATCTATATGTCTATCTTTGTGCCAGTACCATGCTGTTTTGGTAACTGTGGCTTTATAATAAGCTTCAAAGTCAGGGAGTGTAAGTCCTCCCACTTCGTTTTTCTTTTTTAGAGTGTCTTTAGCAATTCAAGGCATCTTCCCTTTCCAAATAAATTTGATAACTAGCTTTTCCAAGTCTGCAAAGTAGGTTGTTGGAATTTTGATTGGGATTGCATTGAATCTGTAGATGAGTTTGGGTAGAATTGACATCTTAATGACATTTAGTCTTCCTATCCATGAACATGGAATATTTTTCCATCTTTTAAGGTCCCCTTCTTTTTCTTTTAGTAGAGTTATGTAGTTTTCTTTGTATAGGTCTTTTACATCTTTGGTTAAGTTTATTCCTAGGTACTTGATTTTTTTAGTTGCTATTGAAAATGGTATCTTTTTCTTGAGTGTCTCTTCAGTTTGTTCATTTCTAGCATATAGAAACATTACTGACTTATGTGCATTAACCTTGTATCCCACTACTTTGCTAAATTTGTTTATTAGCTCTAGTAGCTGTATCAGTCGATTTCTCAGGGTTTTCTAGATATAAGATCATATCATCTGCAAACAATGACAGTTTTACTTCTTCTTTTCCAATTTGGATGCCTTTTATTTCTTTGTCTTGCCGGATTGCCCTGGCTAGCACTTCCAGCACAATGTTGAATAACAGTGGTGATAGCGGGCATCCTTGTCTTGTTCCTGATCTTAGAGGGAAGGCTTTCAGTCTCTCACCATTGAGTACTATGCTGGCTGTGGGTTTTTCATATATGCTCTTTATCATGTTGAGGAAGTTTCCTTCAATTCCTACCTTTTGAAGTGTTTTTATCAAAAAGGGATGTTGGATTTTGTCAAATGCTTTTTCAGCATCTATTGAGATGATCAATTGATTTTTCCCTTTTGACTTGTTAATGTGTTGTAATACATTGATTGATTTTCTTATGTTGAACCATCCTTGCATGCCTGGAATAAACCCCCACTTGGTCATGGTGTATGATTTTTTTTAATGTGTCTTTGGATTCGATTTGCAAGTATTTTGTTGAGGATTTTTGCATCTATATTCATTAGGGAGATTGGCCGGTAGTTTTCCTTTTTTGTAACATCTTTGCCTGGTTTTGGTATTAGATTGATGTTAGCTTCATAAAATGAGTTAGGTAGTGTTCCATTTTCCTCAATGTTTTGAAAGAGTTTGAGTAAGATTGGTGTCAGTTCTTTCTGGAAAATTTGGTAGAATTCCCCTGTGAAGCCATCTGGCCCTGGGCATTTATTTGTGGGAAGATTTTTGATGACTGATTGGATCTCTTTGCTTGTGATGGGTTGGTTGAGGTCTTCTATTTCTTCTCTGGTCAGTCTAGGTTGTTCATATGATTCCAGGAAATTGTCCATTTCCTCTACATTATCCAGTTTATTGCCATACAGTTGTTCATAGTATCCTCTTATAAGTTTTTTAATTTCTTCAGGATCTGCAGTTATGTCACCTTTTTCATTCATTATTTTGTTTATATGGGTCTTCTCTCTTTTTGATTTTGTCAGTCTAGCTAGGGGCTTGTCAATCTTGTTGATCTTCTCAAAGAACCAACTTTTGGTGATATTTATCCTCTCTATTGTTTTTTTGTTCTCTATGTCATTTATTTCTGCTTTAATCCTTGTTATTTCTTTTCTTCTACTTGGTTTAGGATTGGTTTGCTGTTCATTTTCTAGCTTCTTCAGTTGATCCATTAGTTCTTTGATTTTGGCTCTTTCTTCCTTTTTAATATATGCGTTTAGTGCTATAAATTTCCCCCTTAGCACTGCTTTTGCTGCATCCCATAGGTTTTGGTATGTTGTGTTCTCATTTTCATTCGTCTCTATATATTTAGCAATTTCTCTTGCTATTTCTTCTTTAACCCACTGATTGTTTAGGAGTGTGTTGTTTAACCTCCAGGTATTTGTGAATTTTCTAAGTCTCTGATGGTTATTGACTTCTAATTGTATTCCATTGTGGTCAGAGAATGTGCTTTGAATAATTTCAATCTTTTTAAATTTATTGAGGCTTGTTTTATGTCCCAGCATATGATCTATTCTGGAGAAAGTTCCATGAGCACTAGAAAAGTATGTGTATCCTGGTGCTTTGGGATATAATGTCCTGTATATGTCTGTTAAATCTAATTCATTTATCAGATTGTTTAGGTTTTCAATTTCCTTATTGGTCTTCTGTCTGGTTGATCTATCTATAGGAGAGAGTGATGTGTTGAAGTCTCCCACAATTATTGTGGAAACATCAATTGCTTCCTTTAGTTTTGCCAGTGTTTCTCTCATGTATTTTGTGGCACCTTGATTGGGTGCATAGACATTTACGATTGTTATTTCTTCTTGCTGAATTGCCCCTTTTATTATGTACCTTGATTTTTAAAGTGTGGCTCTTCTAAGCAGCGTATAGCAGTAGGATCTTCCTTTATTAAATACTTAGTCCATCTCCTCTTAATTGGAGTGTTTAAACCATTAACTATTTAATGATATATTTTATAGGGTAGGATTTAAAATTACCATTTCATTATTTGTTTTCTGTGTTTTCTTTCTGGTTTTGCTCCTCTGTTCCACCTTCTATGTTTTCTTTGGATTATTTGAATAATTTTAGTATTCCATTTTAATTTATTTATAGGCATTTTGACTATATATGTCAGAATAATTTCTTAGCAGCTGCTCGAAGGATTACAAATTTGGTACTTAATATTTCATAATCTGCTTAAGGTTAATATTATAACACTTCATGAAAATTGTGGACAACGTGCAATCAGATAGACCTCCTCCAACTAACCTTTTTGCTATAGCTGTCCTATGTTTTATGTCTGCATACATTGAAAACCATGCAAATGCTATAATTTTTGCTTCCAACTGCCATAGGAATTTTAAATAACCTAAGGAGGGAAAATATTATTATCTGTTATATTTGTCTGGGTATTTACCATTTCTGTTTCTCATTCTACATTCCTAAAGATCCACATTTCCCTCTGGGATGATTTCCATTCACCAGAAAGAACTCCATCAACATTTCTTGTATATCAGGTGTGGTAGATTGAATTATTTTCCCCCAATTAAGACAAATTCTTAATCTCAATCCACACTCCCGTGGGTGGGAACTCATTGTAAATAGGACCTCTTGAGGACGGGCGTTATTTTTAGTTAAGGTGTGGCCTAAATGAATGAGGTTGGGTCTTAATCCAGATTAAAAGAGGCCTTATAAAGAGCCAGAAATAGGGATTCAGAAACAAACAACAGAGTAAAAGAAAGGAGAGGACATCACCATGCAACAGGAGAGCAAAGATTGCCTCAAAGATTGCCAACAGCCAGCACCAGAACACTACAGTCTTCTGGGAGAAAGTAAGCCTTGCTGATAACTTTTTTTTTAAATCATTTTTTAATTGTAGAATATAACATATATACATAGAAATGATAACTTTCCAAGTGCAATTTAACAAGTGGTTAGAGAACAAATTTCAAAGAATATTATAGGTTACATTTCCCTAGTTTCAGTTATTTCCTTATTGTGAAGTGTAACATATATACAAAAAGGTAATATCTTTCAAAGTATGATTTAACAAATAGTTATATAGGAAACTGATATTCGACTTCTGGCCTCTGAAACTGTGAACCAATATATGCTTCTTGTGTAACCCATTATGTGGTAATCGTGATTGCAGCACAGACAAACTAAGACACCAGGAGCGTTGGTGATGAATTCTTGTATTTTTCTTTCATCCGGAAATACCTTGCCTCCATTCCTGGTTGATATGTTATTATTATTAATAGTTTTTACAAACATTTCCCCTTCAGCACTCCCTTGGTAACTCTAATCTGCTTTCTATGTCTCCAAATTTGTCATTTCTAGTCATCTTTTGTAAGTGGTATCATACAATTTTTGTTCTTAGGTGTCTTGCTTGTTTCACTGTGCACAATAATTTCAAGTTTATTCCATGTTGCAGCATGTATCATAACTTTATTTTTTTGTCCAAATAATATCCTCTTGTGTGCATGTACCACACTTTGCTTATCCATTCATTTGTTGATGGACATTTGGTGTTTCCAGCTTTTGCCTATTGTGAATAACGAGGCTATAAACATTGCTGTGCAAGTATCTGTTTGTAACCCTGCTTTCACTCACTTTAGGAACATATCTAGAAGTGGGGTGCTGAGTCAAATGGTTATTCTTTATTTAAGCTTTAGAGGAACTGCCATATTGCTTTCCACAGTGGCTACACCATTTTACGTTCCCGGCAACAATGTACTAGAGTTCCAATTTTTCCACATCCTCTCCAACACTTGTTGTTTTTCCTTTTTTTTTTTAATAGTAGACATCTTCATCCTCATGGGTGTAAAGTAATATCTCATTGTGGTTTTAATATGCATTCTCTAATGGCCAATAATGTTGAACATCTTTTCATGCATTTATTGACAACTTGTTGATATTCTTTGGAGAGATGTCTATTCAAGTTCTTCACCCATTTTTTCTTTGGGTTACTTGTCTTTTTGTTGTTTTTTATGTGTTCCTGATATTACATCCTTATCTTATATACAATTTGCAATTATTTTCTCCCATTCTGTACATTGTCTTCTTACTTTCTTGATAATTTCTTTCAATGAAGAAAAATTTTTAATTTTGATGAAAGCAAATTTAACTCATTTCTTTTGTTGCTCATAGTTTTGGTTCATATGTAAGAATCCACTGCTGAATCCCAGCTAGTGAAGATTTGCCCCTATATTACTTTCCAAGAGTTTTGTCATATTAGCTCTTATACTTAGGTCTTTGATCCATTTTGAGTTGATTGTTGTATATAGTGTCAGTAAGGGTCTAACTTCAATCTTCTGCATGTGGATACCCAGTTTTCCCAACATCATTTGTTAAAGAGATGTTTCTTTGTTTCTTTTCACCACTGCATATACTTAGCAACTTTGTCAAAACTCAATTGGCCATAGATATGTAGGTTTATTTCTGGACTTTCAATTCTGTCCCATTGATCTATTTGTCTATCTTGGTAGCAGTACCACACAGTTTTGATTACTATCTCTTTGTAAAATAATTTGAAATCAGGACGTGATGGTTCAATCCTGCTCTACTTTTCAATTATTATTATTATTATTATTATTATTATTATTATTATTATTATTATTAGACTATTCAGGGTCCCATACAGTTCCATATAAATTTGAGGATGTGTTTTTCCATTATTGGGGAAAAAAAATGCTGCTGGAAATTTAATATGGATTGTATTGAACTTTTATATTGCCTTGGGTAATATTAACTTATTAACAATGATAACTCCTCTAATCTCTGAATATAGAATGTTTTGCCATGTATTTATGTCTTCTTTAATTTATTATAGTAGTGTTTTGTACTTTTCAGTATACAAGTCTTTTTTGTATCCTGTTAAAATTATTCCCAGGTATTTTATTCTTTTAGATGCTATTCTGGTTTGTTAATGCTGCTGTTCCAGTTTGCTAATGCTGCCTTTTCACAAAACACCAGGATTGGATCGGCTTTTATAAAGGGGGTTTATTTGGTTACACAGTTATAGTCTTAAGG
Organism: Choloepus didactylus; assembly: GCF_015220235.1. Lineage (NCBI taxonomy): Eukaryota > Metazoa > Chordata > Mammalia > Pilosa > Megalonychidae > Choloepus > Choloepus didactylus. The sequence goes on from NC_051326.1 coordinate 49,044,974, forward strand.
TCATAGAGTGTCTAAGGTAAGGCATCAATGATCAGGTACCTTCACTGGAGGATGGCCAACGGCGTCCAGAAAACTTTTGTTGGCTGGGAAGGCGCGTGGTTGGTGTCTGCTCCAAGTTCTGGTTTCAAACTTACTTTCTCCCAGGATGTTCCTCTCTAGGCCACAGCTCCTCTTCAAAATGTCACTCTCAGTTGCTCTTGGGGCATTTGTCCTCTTTTAGCTTCTCCAGGGCAAAAGTCTGCTTTCAACAGCCTTCTTCAAACTGTCTCTCATCTGCAGCTCCTGTGCTTTCTTCAAAGTGTCCCTCTTGGCTGTAGCAAGCTTGCTCCTTCTGTCTGAGCTTATATAGTGGTCCAGTAAACTAATCATGCTGAATAGGTGGGGCCACAACTCCATCCATGGAAATTATTCAATGAAAGATCTCACCCACAGTTGAGTGATCACATCTCCAAGGAAATATCCAATCAAAAGTCTCCAACCCAATCAACACCAATACGTTTTCTGCCCACATAAGACTGCATCAAAGATAATGGCATTTGTGGGGGACATAATACATCCAAACCAGCACAGCTGCTGTTAGGCAAAACACCAGAAATAGATTGGCTTTTATAAAGAGGGTTTATTTGGTTACAAATTTACAGTGTGAAGGTCATAAAAGTGTCCAAACTAAGGCATCAACAACAGGGTACCTTCACTGAAGGATGGCTAATGGCAACTGGAAAACCTCTATTAGCTGGGAAGAAACATGGCTGGGGTATGCTTGCTCCAAGGTGGCTTTTCTAAATGGCTTTCTCCAAAATGTCAGCATCAGCTTTCAACAGCCATCTTCAAAATGTCTCTCTAAGCTGCAGCCAGTGACAGAGGTCCACAACTCCAAGTGTCTCTGAGCTAAGCCAGCTAGCTTCTGGGTCTGTGCCATGTTTTTAAAGGACTCCAGTGATTAAATCAAGACCCACACTGCATGGGCAGAGCCCACCTCCATGGAAACAATGCAGAGTTATCACCTACATAAATGGGTGGGTCACATCTCCGCAGAAACAACTTAATCCAAATTTTCCAACCTAATCAACACTAATATCTCTGCCCCCACAAGATTGCATTAAAGAACATGACATTTTGGGGAACATAATACATCCAAACCTGCACATTCTAACCCCTGGGCCCCAAAATGACATCATATTTCCATATACAAAATGCATTCATCCCATCACAATATCACAAAAACTTAAATCATTTCAGTGACAACAGGTAAGTACAAGATCCCATCAAAATCAGTTACAGGCATAGTCTGTCCTAAAGCAAAATTACCCTCTAGCTGTGGACCTTTGAAACTTAGACTAAGTTATCTGCTTCCAATATACAAAGGAGGGACAGTCATAAGATAAACATTCCCATTGCCATAAAGAGAAACTGAAAGGAAAACAGGGTTCACAGGACCAAAACAGTTCCTAAAACCCACAGGACATACTCCACTAGATTTCAAAGTCTGAGAGTCATTTATAGAATGACATTTTATCCTTAAGGCTTGAGAGAGTGGCTGCGCCAGCCTTTCCAAAGGCTTTTGTGGCAGCCTTTCTCTCTCCAAACACTGGGGTGAGTGCTCCAACATATCCACGCACTGGGGAGACCAACTTCTTCTCAGCCCCAACCTCCTCAAACATCGGGGCAACACTGGACTCTCTTCCATCTCCAGAGCACATCCTCAACTCCTTCTAAACAGTGGGGTGGGGGCCAGGCTCTCCCCAATCCCCAGGGAATGTGCTTCACCCTCTCTGGGGCCTCGGGTGGCAGCACTATTCCTGAGCAGCGAGGTGGAAGGCCCACCCTCTGCCTCTGGAGCAAACTCACCCTTTCCACGTGTGTGGGCCTCTCCGCTCTCCCAGCCTGAGACCTCTTGACTCCAGAACTCAATCTCCATGGCTCTGTCTTTGAAGAAATTTTTCCTTCAATTTGTCTTTTCTCTGTCCACCCCAGTCCAGACCAGCAGTGATTTCATTTATACAGATCTTGCAAAAATTCTGTAAACTTGGCATGCAGTTTACAGGGGTCAAAACCATCAGACAATGGGACTTTCCACAAATCCTTTCTGGGTAACTCCATCTCTAATCCTGGCTTGTACTGAAATGGCGGTAAGAATCCATGTTTCGTTAAATCGTCACATGGGGCTATAGCTTCTGGGATCTCACTTTTTGGATGCCCAAAATTTTGCAAACTATCAGTTTCTGGTTTCTTTGTAACCAAGAATTCATTTCTCAGCTTATCTCTATCCTGTCACATTTTACTATAAGCTACAAAGAGAAGCCAGGCTACATCCTCCACATACAGTCTTGGAGATCTCCTCAGCTAAGTATCCCAGCTCGTCGTTTTCAAATTCTGCCTTCCACCTGACACCAGGACACGATTTTGCCAAATTCTCTGCCACTTTAAAACAAGGATTGCCTTTCTTCCAGTTGGCAATGACACATTCATCATTTCTGCTCAAGTCCTCATCAGAAGTATCTCGATATTTCTACTAACAGTCTCTTCAAAGCAGTCTGGGCCTTTTCTATCAAGCTTCTACCAATTCTTCCAGAATCTTCCCCTTATCTATTTAAAAAGCCATTCCACCTGGGGATGAATCTGGACCCAGCATCGTGGGATTTACAATATCTTCTTGACCAAAAGGGGAATGCAAAATGAGATGAAATATTTTCAGTGGCTGAGATATTTCAAGTGGAGTCAAAAGGTCACTCTGGTGGACATTCTTATGCACTGTATAGATAACACCTCTTAGGTTTTAATGTATTGGAATAGCTAGAAGTAAATACCTGAAACTATCAAACTCCAACCCAGTAGTCTGGACTCCTGAAGACGATTGTATAATAATGTAGATTACAAGGGGTGACAGTGTGATTGTGAAGGCCTTGTGGATCACACTCCCTTTGTCTAATGTGTGGATGGATGGGTAGAAAAGTGGGAACAAAAACTAAATGACAAATAGGGTGGGATTGGGGGATGGTTTGGGTGTTCTTTTTTTACTTTTATTTTTTATTCTTATTCTGATTCTTTCTGATGTAAGGAAAATATTCAGAAATAGATTGTGGTGATGAATGCATAACTATATGATCGTACTGTGAACAGTTGATTGTATACCATGGATGATTGTATGGTATGTTAATATATTTCAATAAAACTGAATTAAAAAAAAAAAAAAAGCCGTTCCAACTTGTTTAGCATTTGCATACTCAGCAGCAGCAGCACCCCACTTCTCTAGTACCAAAATCTGTTCCAGTTTGCTAATGCTGCCATTGGGCAAAACACCAGAAACTGATTGGCTTTTATAAAGGGGATTTATTTGGTTACAGATTTACAGTCTGAAGGTCATAAAAGTGTCCAAACTAAAGCATCAACAACAGGGTACCTTCACTGAAGGATGGCCAATGGCATCCAGAAAACCTCTGTTTGCTATTGTAATGGGACTGCTTTTTAAATTTCTTCTGCAGATTCTGCATGGCTGATATGTAGGAATACAACTGGTTTCTGGGTGCTGATCTTGAACCCTGCCACTTTATTGAATTCATTTATTAGCTCTAATAGGCTTTTTGTGCATTTCTTTGGATTTCCTATATATAAGAACATGCCATCTGCAAATTTAGATTGTTTTAAATCTTCCTTTCCAATTTGGGTACCTTTTATTTCTTTTTGTTGTCTGGTTGCTCTGGAAAGAACTTCTAGTACAATATTGAATGGCAGTGGTGAGAACAGACACACTTCTCTCATTACTGATCTCAGCGGGAAGCTTCAAGTCTTTCACCATCGAGTATGATGTTAGTTGTGGGTTTTCATAAACGATCTTTATCATGTTGCAAAAGTTATCATCTATTCCCACTTTTCTGAGTGTTTTATTAAGTAAAGGTGCTGGATTTTGCTGAGTGCCTTTTCTGAATCTATCAATATAATCCTTGGGTTTTTCCCAATTCATTCTATTTATGTAGTATTTTACATTGATTTACTTTCATATGTTGAACCACCCTTGCATTCCCAGGATGAATCCCACTTGCTCATGGTGTATAATTTTTTAAATATGCCATTGGATTTGGTTTGGTACTATTATATTAAGGATTTTTGCTTCTATATACACAATGGAAATTGGTCTGTAATTTTCTTTTTTGTGATGCCTTTACCAGGCTTTGATATCAGAGTAATACTGGACTCAGAATGAATTAGGCCTCTTGAATTGTTCAGAGGAATTTGAAAAGATTGTATTAATTCTTCTTCAAATGTTTGATAGAATTCTCCAGTAAAACCCTTTGTTCCTGGACTTTTCTGTGGTAGAAGCTTTCTGATTAGGATACAATCTCTATACTTGTTATAGGTTTGTTGGAGTTTTCTATTCCTTCTTGAGTCAATTTGGATAATTGATGTATTTCTAAGAATTTTTCCATTTCCTCTAGATTATCTAGTTTGTTGGCATACAATTATTCATAATATTCTCTTATAATCTTTATATATCTCTAAGGGTAATAGTGATATCATCATTTTCTTTTATGAATTAGTTATTTGCACCTTTTCCCTTTTTTCTTTGTCAGTCAAGCTAAAGGTTTGCCAATTTTAGTGATATTTTCAAAGAACCAACTGTTTGTTTTGCTTTTTATTTCAATTGTTTTTCGATTTTCCACTTCATTTATCTCCACTCTAATCTTAACTATTTCCTTTCTTCTGCCAACTTTGGGTGACTTTGCTCTTGTTTTTCTACTTCCTCAAAATGTATAGTTAGGTTGTTAGTTTGAGATATTTCTTCTTTTTTTTAATATAAGTCATTGATAGCTATAAATTTCCCTCTGAGCACTATCTTCACGGAATCCCATAAGTTTTAGTATGTTGTGTATTTGTTTTCTTCTGTCCCTGAGTATTTTCTAATTTCCCTTGTAATTTAGTCTTTAACCCATTGGTTGCTTAAGAATATGCTATTTTATTTCCATATATTTATAAATTTTCCAGTTTTCTTTTAGTTATTGATTTCTATCTTCATTCCATTGTTGACAGAGAGGTTGCCTTTTAGGATTTTAATATTTTAAATTTTATTTTATTATTTTAATATTTTAATATCTTCTTTAATATTATATTTAATACTTAAATATTTTTAAATTTATTAGACTTCTCTGTGCACTAACATATGATCTTTCCTGGAGAATGATCCAGGTGCACTTGGGGTGATGTGTATTTCGGTATTATTGAGTGAAGTGTTATATTATTGGGTGAAGTGTTAAGTGTGAGATCTAGTTGATTTATAATGTTGTTCAGGTCCTCTAGTTCCTTACTGATGTTCTGTTTATATGTTCTATCGAGTATTGGAAGTCATGTACTGAGTCTTGAGCTATTATTGTACTGCAATTCTCTCTATATTTGCTTCATACATTTTGTCAATTTGCTATTAGGTGCCTATATGTTTATAATTGTCAAATCTTCTGACTGAATTGACCCCTTTGTCAATACATAAAGTCCTTCCTTGTCTCTTGTAAGAGTTTTTTACTTACAATCTATTTTGTTTGATATTAATATAGTCCCCTGCTCTCTTTTGATTATAATTTGTAAGAATTATTTTTTCCTTCCTTTCACTTTTAAACTCTTTGTGTCTGTAGATCTAAGAAGGGTCTCTTATAAACAGCATATAGTTGGGTCATGTTTCTTTATCCATTCTGCCAATCTCTGCCTTTTGAATTAGAGTTTAATCTATTTACATATAGGGAAATTACTGGTAAGGCATTACTGATAAGGATTTACTTCAGACATTTTAGCAATTGTTTTTCATAAGTCATACATTTTTTATCTCTTTTTTCCTTCATTACCACCTTTCTTTTTGTTTACCTGATCTTTTATGAGTCACTTTGACTCACTTATCCTTTGCTTTTGTGAAGATTTTTAAAAATATTTTCTTTATAGCTGTCATGGAGATGGATTACGTTTAGCATAATAAACCTACCACAATTTAGTTTGTGTTGATTCCGACTTAACTTCAAAAGCCTACACATGCACAGTACCCATATCCCTTCATCCCTGCCATTTACGTTGCTCGTGTCGCAAGTTACAACTTTATGCCTTGTGTGCCTAGTAAAAAAGACTTATGCTTGCTTTTTATACATTTGATTTAAGTCTTATAAGAAGTAAAAGACATCATTACAAATGAAATAATACTGGCTTATGTATCTACTGGCATTTTTACATACATTGGAAAGCTTTATTTCTTCATCCAGCATTGAGATACTATCTAGTCTCCTTTCCTTTCAACATGATGGGATCCCTGTAGCATTTCAAGTGGTAACGAACTCCCTCGTGTGTGTGTGTGTGTGTGTGTGTGTGTGTGTGTGTGTGTGTGTGTGTGTGCGCGCGCGCGCACGCATGTGAGGGTAATGAATTCAAATGTCAACCATTTTCCTGAGGAATCCTAGATCAGAGAACCTACGAAAGGAGAAAAAGTTCTATTCTTATCCTCAAGGAATTCCTGTTTTGGTCTGACTTTCTCCCACCTTTAAAGTAGCTAGCCAAAATCCCCCACTGTGTGTATTCCATTTGCAATTTAATTGGGTGATATGTAGAAAGAGACTTAATTATTCTCGCAATGTCTGTGAGGAAAGAAACACACCTCTCCAATATCAGTAAAGCTCTGTCTGCATTGGTCAAACAAAACATTACATTTATGAAGTGTTTATGAGTGTTTTCCTTGGCCAGTTTACCCATTCTGTCCCCCTCTTTCTCTCTTTTCCTCTTTCTCTCTCACCCCATCTCACCTCCTTCTCTATCCCTCGCTCCCCCCACTGTCTCTCTTTATAAAGTGTAGTAGACATATCACAGCCCTATTCATTTGACAAGCAGCAAACATATTACTTTAGAGTTTGGAGACTGCATAAAGTTGAAAGCTGGGCACTTTGAACTAAACTTCAGAAAATGCCATTTAAAAGAGTTCCGAGTAATGATAGTCATTAGTCTGGGAGTTGCCTTGACCATAAAGGAAAGATGAAATCAAAAGGATTGAGGAAAACCTCTAGATTAAAATTCTGAAAGAATAATTTAAAACAATACCTGCAAGAACAGCAACAAAGAAGAACATTATCTTTCAAAAAAATAATCATCAAAATAGCAAGGGTAGTTATTGCTTGGTGTTGAAAACATTTTTCATAAATTTTCTAAACTGTGACCTGTTGGAATCAAAACCATAATCAGAAAAAACAACTTTAAAAAAAAGAATGTTTTACCTTATCTAATTGCATCATTTTTATTTTACATTGAGGAAACTAGAAAATCATTCCAAAAGCATTCTGTTTCATGGAAACAAAGAAACCATGGGTTCTTGAGGAATTGCTTCAAGAGCAGAATCATGAATAGAAAAAAAAAAGGTTTGATTTAATGGTCTCTCAGGTTCTTTCCTACTCTGAGATATTAGTCCATGATTCTATGGTTGCATTCAGTAATACAATAGGAATTTGGAATTTCTGAAATGAAATCCTGAAAGCATGTGTCATTCAGCAAAGGCATTTATAACTTTTGTTCCAAAAAACTTGGCTGTTTGCAGAACTACAGTTTAAACAATGACTCAGTTTTGTATAGTCCTTTTGTCATCCAATGAGTTTCCAAATTTCACATATTGAATTTCACCCTCACCTCCCTGTAAGGGAGACAGTTGTTTTTAGCATTGTTCTTTCACAGACAAGAACTCTGAAACTCAAGAGGTTAAGTGACTTGAGCCGGGTCTCAGAATTAGTGTACTGCAGAGCTGGGACCAGAAGCCAGGCACACAGACTCTTAAATCGGCGTTTTTTTCCACTTTACTATATTCAGCCTGGAGTAAATAAAAACCACAAGCCATGCTGGGAGAGAAAGAAACATCTGGTCTCATAAAAGTCATCAAGTCTTATTTGAGAGGGAAGGAGGAAGGAAGGTAGTGATGGAGGGGGAGAGAGAATTAGGGGGTGAGAGGGGGAGAAAGGCATAGAGAGAGATTCATCAGTTCTCATCCCTATGATCCAATGTCACCATATTGGCAGAACAATATCTACAAAAAATATTCGTGGATCATGAAGTTCCAAGATATTTTTGGTAACCCAGAAGCAAAGGATGAAAACAAGGTTCTGAAAAGGTTTTTTAAAAAATCTTCTTTGGAAATATCTAAAGAAAGTTGGCCCTCTGGGTAAGTGTCAGTCTTCTGCGTTCCTCACTTGTGAATGCAGCAAACTCTTGGGCCAAATGTTCTCTGTTCTCTGTGTTCGCAGAACTGAAAACTGTGGTGGAGCTTTGATGGACTGGGCAGTTTGGGAGGAATCACCATAACTGCTTATTTCAAACACAAGTTGCCAGAAAGAATTTTGGCTTTGTCTGTGGGAACAATTACATGTTTTAAAAAACGTATTTGTCCTCTGGTCATTTTCAAAAATGGCAAGTTCTTGGACTTGTTTCATAAAAGGCATAGACTTTTAGTATTAAAGTTATGGACTTTTACACACTTTTTAATAAAAGAAAAATTATTTTCTGAAATATAACAGCTCATGTCTTATTTTAATTGCTTTTAAAGCAATTGTAAGCAATAAATAAATAAATAAATAAATAAATAAATAAATAAATAAAGTGGAGCCTTCCACTTCTGCATCAAAGCATGGCATTAATGAAAATGCAATTTGAACATTCTCACAACACACAAAGTGATTCCAACCAAGGATTTGGTCATGCATCTCTACTGTAATGAGTGCTGTTAATGCCAAGCACTGAAGGGGTGAGTGGGGGGGGGGGGGAGATTGCTGAAAAAGAAAGAATGAAATGAAGGAAGGAAATGAAGGAAGGAGGGAGGGAAGGAAGGAAGGCAGGCAGGCTCCTGCTCTTAAGAACGACCATCAAGTTAGGGGAATTAACTAATATGCATGTAAAACCTACAAATAAATCAACTTGGGTTTTCTTCCAACATTGATTCGCCTTAGCTCTGTAACCTTGAGCAAACCAGTTCCCTTCTCTCAACTTCAAACTCTTTATTTGTTATACAATGAATCTGGATGGATTTGGGGTTGGGAGTAGGCTCTAACTCTCAAAGGCCCTAGTTCTAAAGCTCCTCTGGCCCCAGGGGGTACTAGCGGTGACAGACCTGAGAAGAGGGTGGTGGAGGAGAGGAAAGGGAGGACAGATGAACTAAAGATTTAGTAGGTGAACTAAAGAGGAAAAGTTTGAAGGGCAAAGGCGGGGCAGGGAGTGGGGTGGGCTCTATGCAGAAGGGAGCCTGCAGGGGGCAAAGAGCATGGGTCTGGGAGACAGAGATAGGATGGAAAGGGAGTTCCAAAGCAGATTTCGGGAAAGTTTGAAATGCCACTTCCCCTCCTTGCCTCTCCTCTAGACGCCAGCTGCCCCTCATTCTCCATAATTCTCAAGCTTTAAAAATCACTTGAACAGCTTGTTAAAAACACAAATTTCTGGGCCCCAGCCCCAGAAAGTGATTCATTGAGCACAGGGAAAGGCCTGAGTATTTGGATTTTCTAATAAGCTCCCCCAGTCATAAAGATGCTGCCAGTCCTTAGATTACACTTTGAGTGGCACCATTACATGACTCAGCAAAATTGCTACCTCCAGGAAACAGGAAGTCATCCTTAGACCTGTCCCCTTTTCTCACCTGTCCATTCATTTAGTCACTGAGACCTTTTTAAAAAACAATGTTTATTAACTTTGTTTGATACAGAAGAGTACAAAGAAATTTTAAATAGCCCATCATTTCATTGTCTGTACAATCCCTATTGACATTTTATTTTGTCCTTTGTATTAAAATACTGTAAAATTGATTTTTTATTTTCTGTGTATAGTTCTTTGAATTTTAGCATGTGTCTAGATTCATGTGACTGTTACCATAATCTATAGGGCTGGGACTAAGATGAGGTGAAAATTTAAGGAGGCACACATTCTCGGGATCCTGAAAGTGCCCATCCTGGACTTGCAGGACCCTGTGAGTGAGTGAGGACTTCCTTAAGAGCAAGGTAACTAGGATAAAGAAGAGTTCATCAAATTCCTTCTTCCTGCTACTTGGTAGTCATACCCTCCCCCGTCTCTAATGCCTGGCAACCACTGATTTGCTCTCCAAGACTTTAGTTTTGCCTTTACAAGAATGTCACTGTTTTAGTTTCTTGGCCGCTCAAGAAAACACCATGCATGCAATGTGCTGGCTTGAACAATGGGAATGTAATAGCTCAAGATTTTGTGGCTAAGAAAGTCCAAATGAAGGTGTCATCAAGGTGATACTTTCTTCCCAAAGACTGGCATTCCAAGACTTGCTGCTGGTGATCCTTGGTCCTTGGCTTCTCTGTACATGGCAACGCACAGGGAGGTCTGTCCTGGCCTCTCAGTTCTCTTCCAGGTTCCATTGTATATTCTGTTCCATTGACCTATATGTCTCGCCTTTCACCAATACCAAATGGACTTATTTACTGAAGCTTTATAGTAATTGTTAAAACTGGAGGGTATAATTCCTCCAAATCTATTCTTCTTCAAAACTGTTTTCATTTATCTCAATCCTTTGCTTTTCAATATAAATTTTAAAATCAGCTCACCTATATACTTTAAAATCTGTTGAGATTTTGATTGGGTTTCTTTATGTCAAAAGACAAATTGGAGTTGAGCAGAAGTTTACAGCATTTTATGCAGGGCACCAAGTTTGCTGCAGCAAGGAAAGCATTCATTTGCAAAAGCAAAAGCAGCTTCAAGAGTAGGGAGTTTGTAGGCAGGTTTACAACCAGAAAGAAGGAAATTGTCTAGGTTCTGTTGATTGGAGCAGGGACCTGTTAATCTTATTGGGTTGGGTTCAATTTGTGCAGAGTTGCACTTAATTGGGCTATATGTGCTTAATTAGGAGCTTAATTGGCTTTTTGGGGTAGACAGCCTCTGTAGGAACTGTCCAAAGTGGATGTTTGTTGCATAATATTCTGCTAGTTTGGAGAATTTAATTTTTGTGTTGGTTCTGGGAAAACTCAGGAGATATTTTTTTTCCTGAATAAATGGCTTCTCTTTATTTTACATTGAATACATTCTCCAGTTAGGAGTTGGCTTATGGGTCCTTGCTGATTGATTCCCAAGCCCTATGTCTCTGAGGGAGACAGAAATAAAATTAAAGAATGGGAAAGAGGAGCAGAAGTGACAGAGAACTGAAACCAAATGGAAGATTGGACACTAGGATCAAAACAAAAGAACCAAAATTTAAAAAAAAAAAAAAAAAAAAAGTCAACTAAACCAAAGTCCTGAACAAAAGGTATTGAACTTGACACAAGCAGCAGAGTTCAGATATCGGAAGTGCTTGGGGATGCAGGGTCGTGGCAGTCAAGCAGCAGACAAAAGGGTTCTCTCGTGGGCATCTCTCCTGGTCAGTGACTGGGGCCCTGTCCTGGAAGGGAACCTTCTATAACTCAGTGGAACCTCCAGACTTGAAAAACAAATGAGAGTTGAGCTGTAGTTTACAGTTCTTAATTCGGGACACCAAGTTTGCTGCAAGCAAGGGAACTTGGTTCACTTGAGAAAGCAAAAGCAGCTTCGAGGCCTGAGAGTTTACGGGCACTTTTAGATCCAGGAAGAAGGAAATTGTCTAGGTTCTGTTGACTGGAGCAGGGACCTGCAGTCTTCTGAGGATGAATTAAGTCTAAGAGGGGCTTTATTTTTAATTGCACTAAATGTGCTTAACTAGGAGCCTAATTGGCTTTTCGGGATCAAGTGTCTTGGTCGGGACTTTTCAAAGAGGATGTTTTCACATAATTCTATGCTATTTCAGAGAATTTAACTTTTGTGTTGATTCTCAGAAAAAAACAGGAGCTATTTTTTATTATATTGATCAATTAAACAAACAGATCAATTTGAGAAGAATTTGCCTCTTTACTAATTTGAATCTTCGAAACCATGAATAACAGTATGTCCCTCCATTTATTTAGGCCTTCTTTAATTTCTTTCATCAGCATTTTGTAGGTTTCAGCATGCATATGCTGTACATGTGTCGTTAGATTTATACCTATGTAATTCTTTTGCTGTTTTTTTTTTTTCATTTTTATTGAGATTGTTCAGATACCATACAATTATCCAAAGATCCAAAGTGTACAATCACTTGCCCCTGGGTACCCTCATACAGCTGTGCATCCATCACACTTAATTTTTGTTCAATTTTTAGAAACTTTTCATTACTCCAGACAAGAAATAAAGTGACAGATGAAAAAAGAAAAAAGAAAAGGAAACTCTAATCCTCCCCTATCCCTAACCAACCCCCCTCAATTGTTGACTCGTAGTATTGATATAGTACATTTGTTACTGTTTATGAAAAAATGTTGAAATACTACTAACTGTAGTATATAGTTTGTAATACGTATATAGTTCTTCCCTATATGCCCCTCTATTATTAACTTCTAATTGTATTCTCATACATTTGTTCTGGTTCATGGAAGTGATTTCTAGTATTTCTACAGTTGATCATGGACATTGCCCACCATAGGATTCAGTTTTATACATTCCCATCTTTTGACCTCCAACTTTCCTTCTGGTGACATATATGATTCTGTGCTTCCCCTTTCCACCTCATTCACACACCATTTGGAGCTGTTAGTTATTCTCACATCTTGCTACCAACACCCCTGTTCATTTCCAAACATTTACGTTCATCCTAATTGAACATTCTGCTCATACTAAGCAACTACTCTCCATTCTTAAGCCTCGTCCTATATCTCGTCCTATACCTTATATTTCATGTCTATGAGTTTACATATTATAATTAGTTCCTATCAGTGAGACCCTGCAATAACTGTCCTTATGTGTCTGGCTTATTTCACTCAGTATATTGCCCTCGAGGTTTTGTCATCAACACATTTTTTTTTAATATGGTTTTGTTCACTCACCATACATTCCATCCCAAGTAAATAATCTATGGTTCTCTGCATGGTCATACATTTATGTGTTCACCACCTTCACCACTATCTATATAAGGGCATCTACATTCCTTCCACAAGGCAGGAGGGAAAGTCAAAGAAGGTAGAGAGGCAAAAGAAAGAGGAAAAAAAAATGACAGCTAGGAAGCAGCAAAAGGAAAAATAACCTTAAATCAAAGTAGAATAAAGAATCAGACAATACCATCAATGTCAAGTGTCTAACATGCCTCCCCTATCCCCCCCTCTTATCTGTATTTACCTTGGTATATCACCTTTGTTACATTAAAGGAAGCATAATACAATGATTCTATTAGTTACAGTCTCTAGTTTATGCTGATTGCATCCCTCCCCCAATGCTTCCCCATTTTTAACACCTTGCAAGGTTGACATTTGCTTGTTCTCCCTCGTAAAAGAACATATTTGTACATTTTATCACAATTGTTGAATACTCTAGATTTCACCAAGTTACACAGTCCCAGTCTTTATCTGTCCTCCTTTCTTCTGGTGTCTCACATGCTCCCCACCTTCCTCTCTCAACCGTATTCATAGTTACCTTTGTTCAGTGTACTTACATTGTTGTGCTACCATCTCCCAAAATTGTGTTCCAAACCATGCACTTCTGTCTTCTATCACCTTGTAGTGCTCCCTTTAGTATTTCCTGTAGGACAGGTGTCTTGTTCACAAAGTCTCTCATTGTCTGTTTGTCAGAAAATATTTTCAGATCTCCCTCATATTTGAAGGACAACTTTGCTGGATACAGGATTCTTGGTTGGCGGTTTTTCTCTTTCAGTATCTTAAATATATCACACCACTTCCTTCTTGCCTCCATGGTTTCTGCTGAGAGATCTGCACATAGTCTTATTAAGCTTCCTTTGTATGTAATGGATTGCTTTTCTCTTGCTGCTTTCAGGATTCTGTCTTTGTCTTTGACATTTGATAATCTGATTATTAAGTGTCTTGGCATAGGCCTATTCATATCTCTTCTGTTTGGAGTATGCTGCGCTTCTTGGGTCTGTAATTTTATGTCTTTCATAAGAGATGGGAAGTTTTCATTAATTATTTCCTCTATTATTGCTTCTGCCCCCTTTCCCTTCTCTTCTCCTTCTGGGACACCAATGATACGTACATTATTGTACTTTGTTTCATCCTTGAGTTCCTGGAGACGTTGCTCATATTTTTTCATTCTTTTTTCCATCTGCTCCTTTGTGTGTAGGCTTTCAGGTGTTTTGTTCTCCAGTTCCTGAGTGTTTTCTTCTGCCTCTTGAGATCTGCTGTTGTATGTTTCCATTGTGTCTTTCACCTCTTGTGTTGTGCCTTTCATTTCCGTAGATTCTACTAGTTGTTTTTTTGAACTTTTGATTTCTGCCGTATGTATGCCCAGTGTTTCCTTTACAGCCTCTATCTCTTTTGCAATATCTTCTCTAAACTTTTTGATTTGATTTAGCATTAGTTGTTTAAATTCCTGTATCTCAGTTGAAGTGTACATTTGTTCCTTTGACTGGGCCATAACTTTGTTTTTCTTAGTGTAGGTTGTAATTTTCTGTTGTCTAGGCATGGTTTCCTTGGTTATCCAACTCAGGTTTTCCCATACCAGAACAGGCTCAGGTCCCAGAGGGAAGAAATATTCAGTATCTGGTTTCCCTCAGGGTGTGTGTCTTAGAAAATTGTTCTACCCTTTGATGCCTCAGGTCACTGTGCTTTTCTGCCCAGCAGGTGATGCCTGTTAGCCTATAATTCTTGACTGGTGTGAGGAGGTATGGCCGTGTTCCCCCAGGCTCTGGGGTCTGGATCTGAATGGAAAGGGTCCCACCCCTTTCCTCCTAGAGAAGACAGAGCCCCCAGGTGGAGGTCATTAGCATTTCAATGGTCTGGCTCTCTGCTTGTGCTGTCTCCACCCTTCCCTGAGTCACAGCCCTGGAAACTGAAAATGACTGGGGCTTTCTCCACTGAGCCGAAAAAGAAACAGATAGTCCCCTTCAGACCCAGTCCAAGGCGACCCTCCAGCTCTCCAAGGTCAGTCGTCACCCAAAGCCTCTGTCTGTTTTTTGGGGATTCGTACCTGTAGTGAGCAGTTCACACTCGCTACTTAAAACCCCAGTTGGAGCTCAGCTGAGCTGTATTTGCTTGCTGGGAGAGAGCTTCTCTCTGGCACCATGAGGCTTTGCAGCTCGGGCTATGGGGGAGGGGGTCTCACGACTTGGTTCCGCAGGTTTTACTTACATATTTTATGCTGTGTTCTCGGGCATTCCTCCCAATTCAGGTTGGTGTATGATGAGTGGATGGTCTCGTTTGTCCCCCTGCAGTTATTCTGGATTATTTACTAGTTGTTTCTGTTTTTTTGTAGTTGTTCCAGGGGAACTACTTAGCTTCCACTCCTCTCTATGCCGCCATCTTGCCCCACCCTTGCTTTTGTTGTTTTTGAGCTATTGTAGTTGGTGTTGTTTTTTTCTTTTTAATTTTGGATTCCAAGTTTTCCTTGATAGTATGTAGAATTACAATGGATTTTTTGTGAATGTAACCTGAAACTTTGCTAAACTCAATTATTATTTCAAAGAAGTCTATTTTTGTAGAGCCATTGGGATTTTCTACAGAGACAATTGTCTTCTCTGAATAGGTACAATTTTATTCTTCCTTTCCAATCCATGTACCTTTTATTATTTCATTTTATTTTAAATACATATACATACATATATACATGTGTATTCTCTCTCTCTCTGTTTTCTTTATTGCACTGGTTAGTATTTCCAGTAAGATATTGAATGGTAGTGATGACAGTGGACATCCTTGTTTTATTCCCTATTTAGGGGAAAGATATTCAGTTTTTCAACATTAAGTATGATGTCGGCTGTAAGGTTTTTGTAGATGCCCTTTATCAATCAGGTTTATGACATTCCCTTCTATTCCTAGAATTTATCATGAATGGATGATGAATTTTGTCAGATTTTTTTTTCTGCCTCAATTGATATGATCAGTTTCTTTCCTCTTTAGATTGTTGAAATGGTAGATTTTGTTGATTGACTTTCAGATGCAGAACTAATCTTGAATTCTTGGGATAAGCCACATATGGTTGTAGTATACAATTAGTTTTTACATATTGTTGGATTTGATTTATGGATGTTTTGTTGAGGATTTTTACACCTACGTTCCCAAGGTTTATTGATCTATAGTTTTCTTTTCTTGGATTATCTTTCCTTTTATTATCTGGGTATGCTGGCCTCATAAAATGATTTGGGAAGTATTCCCTCCTTGGACCCTGCAATTTTATCTCCTACTAACCTCTGGAATCCATACTGTCTTCTCCATCCCCACTCCCTTTCCCCACTCACCCATCATCTTCACCTGGGCTATGCCAACATCTTGCCCCAACTGACCTCATTGCCCCAGACCCCTGCCCTCTGACCCCTTCCACACTGCTGACAGAGGCAACTTTCTCAAATGCAATTCTAACCAGTTGCCCTATTTGCTTTAAAACACTTTAATTGTTTCTCATAAACTTCGGGATTAAACCAAAACCCTGCAGTATGGCATAGTTGATCCTCATACATGAAATGGTTTGTTCCATGGATTCAGCCTGATTATCTAACTCCTGTGTCCTCTGATCCCAAGCACACACCTGGCTGTTCCGCCTCCGTCTTTGTAAGTGCTTTTCCCTCTTCTTGGAACTCCAATCCCACCTTCCTGGAACACCATTTCTATAAATATACATAGATAGATAGATAGATAGATAGATAGATAGATAGATAGATAGATATAGATGAGACAACTACAAACACTCCTTTATTAAGTTTTAAAGAAATAAACCCCTGTAAACACCTTAAACTGAGAACTTGAAGCCAAGAAATAGGGTCCCAATAATCTGTGTCTCTGGAGGCTGGCTACAAGTCTCCTCCGGAGAAACCTGCTTCCACTACATGCAGGCACAGAGCCGGGGCTGCTATATGCACTTTGCATGAGTGGTCTAAGCTCCTGGGATATTGGGGGAGCTCAGTTACTCTTACCATTGCTACTGATGATGCTGCACATGTGTGACCAGTCTGGGTGTGGGGGGTGGGGTAGCTCTTCCTCTGAGTCCAGGGTCCTAAGGTATAGCTCCTCTGGAGAGGCTGCTTCTCTTGAAACATTCCAGAGAACCCCATGAATATATGTATATATACATAGATATTTCCATTATATACATATGTGTGTATGTGTGTATGTAAATTTCCATGTTCACCTAATCTATTCATCAAACTATCTCTATTACCCTTATACTATAAACTTCTTGAGAGTGTGAGTAACCCCCGGGAATCCAATCCAACACCGACTTCACAGATGATGCTCTGCTGAAGTCTTCTGGGAGGGCCAAGTGGGTGGCCCCTTCCCCTTGGCCACTGGCCATCCCAAGCAGGTCTCCATGGCTGCAGAGGCACATCATTGCTGCCATTTATTTACCCATTGGCTTCCACTGGTGGGCAGGGGCCATAATCTATTCAGGTGGGGAGGTCCTTCAAGTGTGGTCATGAGCATGGACTTTGGTCATTTACAGATGTGACCTTGTGTATCAAACCTACCACCTTTTATGTGTTACTCTACGTTCCCAAGTTCTGTTTCCACAACTCAAAAATGAAGACGAATTAAGGAATGAATAAGATGCTGCGTGTAAGGTATCTTTGTATATGTTTTACACACACAAAAATAACTTTCTCCAATATATTCTTCATGAACAACAATGCATATGTATAGTCAATATTTCCACATCACCCCAGAACTGAAGTCCGTGTCATCAAAAACTATCCAGGATAGCAAAATAGTTTGAGGGTAGTAAAAAGTGTGGCTATCCCCCCAGACCCCCACCATGGTGTTCAATAGGTGTTAGTTATTATAATTCTTCATCTTTGTATCCTGACACTGGCACAGAGCCTCAAAGTGGAGAGTTAATAAATTATATTTAATTTGAAAAAGTAATACAAAGTCAGTCTTTCCTTGGAGCTAGAAGGTTGATGATGGAAAGAATTCAGGGCAGAGAAGAGGAGCAGATGGTTGAAAAATCATGCAATAAGGAACATCAGTACCAGCTCCCCGTGCACCCACTGCCTCTCCAATCATGGACCCACATCTCTGTGGCTTCTAAGGCACGGTGATGGTTAGGTCCATGTATCAGCTTGGCCAGATGATGGTGTCCAGCTCTTTGGTTAAGCAAGCACTGGCTTGATTGTTACTGTGACGGCATTTCACAGACATAAATAGTGAATAAATTGATTGCATCTATGGCTGATTACATCTAAAATCAACTGAGCAGGTTGCCTTCAACAGTGAGAGATGTCTCATTCAATCAGCTTAAGGCTTTAAAAGAAGTGATGATTTCAACAGACAGAACAGAGAATTTCCATCTTTATTTCAGCCAGCCAGCTTCTCCTGGGGAATTCATTGAAAACCTTCCGAGTTCCTAGCTTACAGTCTGCCCTACGGAATTTGGACGTGTGCCTCCCCACAGTTGTGTGAGGCAGTTTTTATAAAGATTTCGTAATATTTTCAGATATCTTTTATCAGTTCTGTTTCCCTAGAAAACCCTGACTAATAAAGACACCAAGAATTCTGAAATGCCAATGTATTCTTTCAGAGAGAAACTCAAATCAGAGAATAATGTAGGCAACGTGACTTTGAAGAGCAAATCGGCAGATACACACAATACACAGGACATGAGTAAAGCAATGGCTTTTCGAAAAATTCATTTTCCAGCAGCTGTGAAACGAGGCCAAACTGTTTGCAAATGTCTCTCCTGTTACCTAATAAATATGCGGCTTCCATGCTGGCTTTCCTTGTGAAGGACATGAATCAACTGCCAGCACTTTATCACTTGCTGATTCTGGCCTTCCAGTCTATATGGACTTAAATGTCCCTGACACTTTATTTCTGCTTGCTCAGCTTCACCTTCTCATGAGGCAACTGCTACAAGCTCCAGCTGCAGCCTGCACATTATCCCAGAGTCTACAAAAGAATGATCAGGAGGCCAAGCTGAATGAATGGGGCCCGGTGTTCTGGGGTTTTATAGGTGTTATTCACCACTCCATATGCAGGGTTTGGAAACCTTTTTGATCAACGCAATCCTATGAAAAAGTCTTCCATCAAGAAGGTTTTTAAATGGCCAGATAACAGCACTCATTTCCTCAAACATGTTTATTCAACACTTTTTTTTTAAGTGGGCTACTCTCCTAGACCCAGAGGACCAGAGATATGCAACATACGTCCCCACATCCAAGGGCTCCATCTAAATACCTGGAAGGGAGGAAAATGATGCCATTTCACAGAAGAGAAAAGGGGCTTTCTTTCTGTTCTAGGGCATTCATTGTTCTCATACCGAGAGGTGCACAGAGCCTCCGTGGCCTTGATGGAGATAACTAAAAACTTCAAGTTTGTAAGAGAATCTGGAGGTGGGATGAGGGGTCAGATCTTCCCTGAGGGTCTTTGGGTTTTGAAGAAAAACATTCTGTCTGTTTCTGTGGGAGTGAGAAGATACTCGCTGATTTAAACTATACACTCACCTAACACTCATTTGACAATGGACCAGGTAATACTTTGTGAAACTTCTTCTATTTTTGTGTAACTTTTGTAGGGTGAAGATGAAATGTCATGAAATGGCTCCAGATCTGGCTTCAGAAGACCAACATTCAAGCACAGCTTTTTTTTTTTTACTTACAAGCTTATGATTTTGGATCTGTGGCAATATTTCTAAATTGAAGTTTCCTCAATTCGAAAGTGAAAATAATTCTCTCTTCTGTAAGTTTAACACAAGGCTCCAATGAGGAAACACAAAGTAAAATGCTTTCTAAACTGTAAAGTTCTGTGTCACATTGCAAAAGTGGCTCAGCAGAACCTTGCCACTCCCCATATCAAGCCTCAGTTCGCTTCCCTCAAACCCAGGTGGGCCTTCATGCTTGTTTCCCCTAATAGAGTACAGCAGAACTGATGCTGTGGGACTTCTAAAACTAAGTTATAAAAGGCAATGCAGCATCTGCTTGAATCTCTCTCTTAGGGTGCCCACCCTTGGAACCCAGGCATCATGCTGTGAGGCCACATGGAGAGAAACTGAGGTCCCCAGTCCTCATCCTGGACCCAAGGCTCCCAGCCAACAGCAGTAGCAACTTGCCAGCCATGTTGAAAGCAGATGCTCCGGCTTTCAGTTGATCTGCTCCAGCTGAGTCCACATGGAGGCGATGCCTTCCCCGTCCATCTCTGCCCAAATGGCAAATTCGTGAGCAAAACAAATGGCGTTTTTCTGAGCTACTAAGTTTTGGGGTGGTTGACACAGCAATAGAAAAACAAAACAGTGCAATATAAATTAACTTTTCTTATATGTCTGACTTGTAATTTCAGCTGGGTTTTATAGAAATTGGAAGAGACCATGACTCATACTTCCTCTAAACTCAAACACCGTAAAAAATGGTCTGAACCCACTGTGCTCTGTGAACGTTTCATTAATCAATAGTTGCATAGAAATAACAGAATCTGAGTTCTGTTATCAAAGATGTAGTGTATGCTTCAGTCATAGTTATCTACACCAGAAAATAAAGTTAAAGCTTCTAGGGCTCCTTTTTTTAATAATAATAAAAAAATATTGGAATGCACATTTCTCTAATTCTTTATACTTGAGTAACACTAAAATTCACTAATTCCCCAGTCTGATCTATAGCATGACACCGTTCATATGGCCTCAGTGGGCAGACATTGAAAGAACATCCTAGACTCTCAACAATGATCGATACCAGGTCAGTGAACATGGAGCAGTCACACTCCAATAAGAAGTCCAACCCTTGGGTCCCTAGTAATATTGTCATTCGCGAATAACTGTGAATTTCTCCTTCTTTCAGCTGTTCAATGGTTGCCTATAAGTCAAAACCACAAGGGCAGAAATTCTCAGAGCCTGGACTGCTCCGCTATGTCTGAACAAAGTCATCCCTCTCCCTAGTCTCTCCATCCCCCTCATCCAGGCCACCTGGAAACTCTCACTGGAAACAGATCCAGGTTCCAAAGGGAGCCAGAGGCTGCTGGGTAAGAGCTGCTCCCTTCAAACAGGGTTGAAGGCTGAAATTTTTTGCCATATATTAATGTTTTCCTAAAAACGCCTTGAGAATGAGCCTACAACTTTCACCTTAAATGAGCAGACATTTTTAAAATGACAAATTCAAATTCAATCCTGGGGAGAGTGTGGTGAGAAGGGATGTCTCAGGCCATGCTGGCAAGTGTGTGACTTCACACAGTCCTCCCTGCAGGTGACCTCATGATTCATGGCAGAGGCTTAGAAAGCCTGTACCTTTGACTCAACTCAACATCTAAGACACTGTGCAAAGGACATATCAGAGATACACGAAGATATGTTTACAAGGATTCCCAACTTCCTTTATAGTAGCGAAAAATGGGAAATAATCTACATCAAGTGATTTATTTTAATAAACTCTTGAGTTCAAACTTTGGTTTGAATCTCTGCAGAGACTAAAATCATATTTTAATTACCATGTTATGGGGACATGTTTACAGGCTGCCCACATTCTCAGATTCGTACAATGAGCATGTTATTTTATATGTATGCGTGTTTGCTAATTTTATGTTTAGAAAAAGTGTAGTTAATATGTCCTCATTCATTCAGTAGCCAGAAATGGTTCACTGAATAGATCTTTTCAAGATATCTTATGCTTAGCCCTTCCCCACACATGCTCTGGTCCACTTCCCGCCATCCTCCAGCTTGCACTGTGCCCTGCAAGGCGGATCTGTGCGGATTACATCAAAACGCTTGATAGCCCCTGGCTCGCAGCTGAGCTTGCCCAAAGGGAGGCACTGGCAGCAACCAGGAGGATGGGACAAGAATGAGGTGAGACACTCGCTCATTTGCTCAGCTTCTTCCTTCAAGAGTCACCTTGAGTTGAATGTGTTGCTCTCCCAGAGGCCGGAGCTCGTATCACACAGCCCTCTTCATGCAGCTCTGTAGCTCCCCCTTCCCCCTCCCCTTCCAGGCCAGGGGTGGTGACAGCTCCCAGCTGCTGGTAGCCACAGAAGAGTGCACTAGCCTGTGGGTAGGTTCCCTAAGTCCCTAAGCTTTGCAAATAGACCCCTCTCCTCAAACTACCCAGGCTGGGATCCTGAATGATTCAAAGTTCTTAGGCTTCTACAGACCAAGAATGTTAGCGATGGGCTGAAGCATCTTGTCCAATCTGCTCATTTTGCAGGTTGGGACACTAAGGCCCAGGAAGGAAAAATGAGCAGCTTCAGGTCACAGCACAATGTGAGGCAAAGGGATACAAAGCCCACTAATCTGGTGGGCCCCCAACCTACCTGGGCCTCAGCATTCCCTGAGGAGCTTGTTCAAAATACATACTTGGGTCCATCACAAAACTACCAATCAGAATCTTGAGAAATGGGGTCCAAAAATGTACATTTTCAGCTATCACCTCTCCCCTTAGCTGTTCTAGATGCCTGGATCTGCTGTTGTCAAACACCACAGTGCACCAAAGACGTATAGCTACATATCTTGGAACTGGGAACAACAACAGTCATCCTTCAGGGGATTTACAGGTGTTTCCCCAGTTCCCAACCACCTGCCAATTTCACACCACGTGGGCCAAGACTTATTCACCCTCCCTAGCATTCCCCACGCCGCTGGGCCACTTCCCACTGCCTTTCAGCAGTCTTCCTTTCTAAAGTGCCACAGTCATCATCAGCAGTTGTGCTTTTGGCACAGCAAATGGTAAAACAAAACAAAGCAGAAAAAAAGCCAGACAGGCAGGTAAGTTTGGGAAGAACAACAACAAAAAATCACCATCAAAATCCTCCACTTGATTGATGTCATTCCTTAAAAACATTCACCTTCTAATGAAAAGGCAGACTTAAGTTAATGGTGGGTATATCTATCAATTTGCTAAATTCCAGTTCTGTCCCCAGCTTGATGTGTGACTTTGGGAAAGACTCATGGCCTCCTCCGGGAAACTCCTCGTTGTTGCTCAGGCAGCATCAGGCTGCCACAGGTCAGGACACGTCGGGAGCCGTCGAGCCACGATGGACCCACATCTAAACCAGCATGATGGGCAAAGCCGCAGCTGGGTCACTCTCCCGCCCAGAGCCTCTGCTCCTCACCTGTACATGGGATGGCTAAGAGGTGGCGGCCTGGGTGCTGCCACTCGCATTCCCACAGACGAGACAAGCCATATTCCCTGCCCGCCAGGCCACACATTCTCAACGGAAGTCGATCACCCCCAAGGGAGCAAACACTGATTCTTGTTTGGAATAAATACCTCAGACATTACAATGACGTATGGCTTTCCCGAAAGGTCACATCTCATAAACAGATATACAGTACATCTGTGGCATTATAATTTCATTTGTGGGGGCGGTTGGTGAGCAAGGAAAAACATGTCTTAAAAAGCTTGTAGAAGGGAAGTCATGAAAAAAAAGTTCAGAAATTGCTGTAAGCACACCAAGTCTGCGAAAATTGACAAGTGAGATATAACCTGTTTACCTTCCCTGAACTAGGCAGTTCACTCGTTCAACGAGTACACATCTCAACGAGTACACATCAGATGCTTGCTATGTTCTAGGCACTCTTCTAGCTGTTGGGGATACAGCAGTGGTAAACAGCCCTGATGGCTGACAAGTTATTTTCTTAAAGGATTTCCTCTCCAACTAGGCGTGCAGACTCCTGACATTTCCCATAGGCAAGGGCCGTGGAGGCAGCTTATGGTGCTCAGTCATCAGACAAAGTATCCTTCGGCTGGAAGTGGTTTCCCTCAAGCGCCAAACTGCTTTGAGAGCTGGGCAGCACTCTGGAGCTGGGACATGCAGCTCAGAGGAAATGAGGATGAGGTGGCGTTGCAGTCAGAGAGAATAAAAGATGATTCTGTGGGCAGACACATATGTGCCTATTCCCTTGGTGGATCTCTTTCTTTTTTTCAATTTAACGATACAAAACATTCTCAACTCAAATTGGCATTTCTCTAGCAGGGAACACACTAGTAATGCTCCAAATTAAGACAGGATGTGTATTGCAGAAGCAACAGCTGGTTGATAAATACAACCATCCCCTCTCCCCCCATCTGGAGGCCACAGACACCAGTGTCATCTCCTTCCCCTAACACACTGCTGTTCTTCAGCTGGTCTGTGAATCACCCTGCAGTACCTATCTACACAGTTACTTGTTGAAAGATTTATTGCTTAACAGGGCTCACGTTGTGCCACGATGTGGGATAGAGGGGGTGAATGAGGCATCAGTCCCTGTCCTTAAGGGGTACAGTTTATTAAAGGAGCTTTACCGATGATGAGAGCAAAGCGAACACATTGGATGAGTGGAAGGAAACATGCTCAGGTGGCTGCAGGGTGGATGTGGAATAGTCAGCTGGACTCCTTAGCTCTGTTCATCTGTTCTCCTGGGACTTAGGTAACAAGAAAAAAAAAATTAGTTTTGTGAAGCAGCTGCAAGAGTGATTTTATCCTCTCAATATTTAGGAGGTTGGGAGATCCAGCCTGGGTAACTGCCATTTTTTAAAGCTTTGGCTGTAAGCCTTGGCACCCATGACCCTCTCTCGGCATCCAAATTGTCTCCATCAAAATCAGCTCTCAGGAAAGTGTCTTAAGCAAATAAATATATAAGAAGGCTGGCTGTGTTTTCTTTTCCAGAGTACGAATCGAATACAGGGCAAAATCCCCAGCCGTCTCAAGAGAAATGAAAGAGCCTGTGATAGGATTTCAAGACATCATGAAGCCAGGAATGGGAGGTAGAGGAAGTCCAAGGCATGTTCTGAAAGATCGAGGCAAGTTTTGATGACCTTGAATACAAAAACCCCCACAGAAGCTATGCTAACGCTTGATGTTTACATTCCCAAGTTAGGGTTACAGTCAGAAGGTTGTACGTTACGTAACTAAGAGGAGCAAGATTCACATCCTAGTCATAGCATATTTGTATATTTATTAGGAGAATTTTCCAGCAAGTGAAAGTAAGGGGTCTGGAGTAAGGGGGAAAGGGATAGCATTTTCCCATTCACCAAGGCACGATGCAGGCAAGTGTTGCTTTCCTAACTGCAACAGTCTTAAGTTGACCCTTTGAGTTGAGCTACCTACTATTCCTTACCTGTTTAGACTCCCTTCTCTCCTTCCTCCTCACGGTATTTTGCCAGTTACCTTTTGTCCTAAGCATGTACACTTCTTGCCCCATATCTCCTCCCCCTCTTTGGCAGGGAGTGGAAAGGATAGTCCCCTCTTCCCACCCACTTCTGGTCACTTCCCATTCTTGGCATGAGGCAGGCTGTCCATTGCAGGCATCGTTCGGATGCCATGTTCCTACTTCAAATGTGTCAGTCTTCCCCAAGATACTCAGAAAAAAACTACTCAAGCTCTTTAAAACAATCCTCTGAGTGCCTTCCTGCTGTTTCACCCTGGAGCCCACATGGTCCTTTGCCCTGGAATACATCTGCCCTCCTCCCACCTAAATGACTGACTAAAGCTCTTCTCTCAGGTGCTTTGCACCATCAGGAAGCCTTCTTGACGTTCCAGGATGAGGAAGGAGCTCTGCTGTGTGCTTTGCCCTCGTAACTCATCCCTTGTTTTCTCTTACCCCAAAGTCCTTAAAGTTACAGACTCGAGGCCGTATCTTGTTCAGCACACCTCCAGAACCTTGCACAGTGCTTGGCCCGTATCAGATGCTCAAGAAATGTTAAATGAAAGTGTCAATGAAGGAAGAGATGAATAAATGAATAACTAGTCATAATTTGGGGCACACCTGTAATCTCAGTCAACAAAAATGCAGGGCAAATTGACGTTACTACTGTGCCTGCTCATACAGGGGGCACAAAACAGTGTCCAAGCACTGATCAAAGATTTGGCTTATCTCTACATAAGCACAAAGGGATATTTACTCAAGGGGTCCACAGAACAAAACTACTCTGGGATATTTTACAGAAAAGCTGGTTTCCCCAATCCGACATACAGACAACAGGGCTGTGTGGTCATCTGAGCCACTGAGAGGGGCTGGGGCCATTTTCATTCTTTGCAAGAGAGGAACCCAAATGCTGGGGGCTGGGTAAGCAGTGCCAACCATCACAGCTCTGCCTGACAAGTGGAGCCCTGGAAGCTCATAGATTTGTACTTTTTTTTGGTTTTACTGTTCAATAATTAAAAAAAAAAAAGCACACACACAACTCCTAGTAGGAAGGAAACTTTGTAGATGAAGAAACTGAGGTTCAAAGGGGTTACACAACTATTTGAGATCAGGCAGCAAGTAAGTAGCAGGGTAAGAACCCACCCAAATCTCACGTCTTCAGATACATTATTTACAAAAATAAAAAGGCTCTGTTATGATCAGCCTAGAAGCAAAGATTCTCAGCTCAAAAAGATAAAGGGGCCACTGTCAGTGAGAGGTGAGGAGACAAACTGTAATTATTTTTAAATAAGAAAGAATCCAAGGAGATAAATATAAGCTGGGTCTACACCTGTCCTGAAGGATTATAATCTAGCTGGGGAGGTAAGATGTGTGCAAGGGTAAAAATAATCAGTAATTAATTCTACATAACAAATACAGGCACAGACACAAGCCCTGCTCTCATGCTGGAGATTTTCCTAGAGAGAAGTCACCCTAGGCTGAGGTGGGAAGTGATGGAGGGAATATAGATATCTGTCAAATAACCAGGAGGGCAGGAGAGGACTAAGCAAGCATCAAGGCAAAAGCAGGGAAGATGTGTTTGGAAGGCCACAGGGAATCAGTGCCCGGGAGCGGGGGCTCATTGCACAGGAAGGAGGCTGGGATGAGGCCGCGTGAGCAGCAGTCTGGAAGGTTCATTCTGGGCCCAGATGCACAGTCTCTTAGAAACACATTCCTGGCACTTGTGAGACCTGGGCTATCAGCCACTGACCTCTAATTTTAAGATGGCCTGGGTCAAATGGGGACTTTCTCATCATAAGTTTGTTGTCCTTAAACTCAGACAGCGTCTGGACTGAGGACAGAGCTTCAGTGCTTTCTCCTTTTCCTGTTTGCAAGAAAACATAAGGCATCACATTTTTTTTAAGGACTAATCATGGAGCTTGGCGGGGTGGAGGGTTTCTCTAAGGCAGACGTCTCCCAGGAGGAACAGAACACAACTGATATGATAGATGTTGACATATGTTTGTGTGAGCCCTGGCTCTGTGTTTGGCACTTTCCTGTGAACATCTCAGGTTATCTATACAGCAAACTCATGAGGTAGGTGTAATTATCCATGTCTTACAGAGGAAACAAATAGATTCAGAAAGGTGAAGCAGCTTAGCCAAGGCTACACAGCTAATAGATTGAAGTTCATCTCAAATAAGAAAACAAATTTCAAGCATTCTGCCATAGTGACAAAGTTTGTCCTTCCCATATAAGGAACATTCAGAGAACTATGCAATTCCATCAATATCCTGGGCATATCATGGAATGAAATCAAAGTTTTAATTAAATGGAGATGCTCAGTTACTTTGGGCTTGGTAAAATGAAAAATGTACTGATTTCAGCACCAGAAGTGGGTTTGACTCTTGGATCCAGCAACTACCCACTTATGGTAAGTGCTGAGACTTACAGGACTGAAGATGAGTTGGACCAGCTTTGCACACAACATATGCTCAAGACATTTTCATGGAAATTTAGTGCCCAAGGTTTTCCACAGGGCACATGCAACCAACCTAATATGGAGACATCCCATTCCCTTCTTATTTTTCACTACTCACTCTGAATCATGATTATAAGAAATGATGACCAGTAGCCATTCTCTGAGTGATTTCTGGTGTGGTAATTTTTAAAGGACATAAATATAAACATTTTCCAGGAACTTCCTTTAAAAACAGCTGAGCAGGTGAGTCATTCAGCAAAGGCTCAATCTGTATATTCTAGTTTGTTTTGCTCAATGAAGGAAAAAAACAACAAAAGAACCAGTTTGTATGCTGGAAATATGTATACAACTTAAAAAGCATGTAACAGGATGTCACAGTTATTTAATATAGGGCTTTTAATATAATTGCCTGTTAATAATCATTAAAGAGAGATTTACTTTGGTAAAAAAATATTGGAAATAAATTTTTCCATAATACTTAGGATTATGCTCAATGTTGGAAAAGAAAAAAAATATAATGAGTCAGACGATTCCATTCCTTCCAAAAATCTCTGTAATAGAAAACCACACCAATTTGCCATTATATATTTGAAAAGTCTTTGCAGCTGATAATGTGACATAAAATACTTTCCTTTCTAGTCACTGAACCATTTTCGCCGTTGCCACAATCATACTTCTTAATAATGAATCTATTCCGGAAATATCTGGTTTCCTGGCAGCATTGAACTAGATTAGGTATTAGGTTGAATGCAGAATTTTAATGGAAAAAAATGCTCCTTTATGATCACTTTGTTAAGTTGGGGAACTTTTTATGACATAAGGTAAAGCTGTTATGGGAAAGACAATGCAAAAGTTGTTGAGATTTTTCCCAGTGAGAGTTGGCTTCCTTCCGCAGGAGACCAGGTTGTTCAAACAAAGAAAACTCAAAGTCACTGTAGTAGCAGATACAGTTATTTTTAGCAAGTCCCACAAACATAAAAACAGTCACTAGTGTATGTCCTGGAGTTTCTGGAACATTCCAAATACAAACATGCTGCCCCATGGTCAGTGCCTCAAGGTTTAGGGTTTGAGAAAATTTGTTACCACAAACATAAATGAAAGTAAACTCATAATTAGAAGATTTCAAACATAAAGGGTTAACATCGAATACACCAAGAAACAAAAATGCAGTGACGTTCAGTTGCCTTTGTTACAGTTGCCATGATGAAAAAGTGTTAAAGGAAACTTAGGAAGGGTAATCCAATGTGAAATTTTAATGGGAATGAGTTCTCCAATGAGGTATGCAATCACGAAATGAATATTGACAGAAGTTGGAATATTAGACAGGCTCTTTGCTAAGATACAGTGCACTATGCTCTAGTGGATCTATGCTAGGATTGGATATCAGATCTGTTTTTCCCTCCCAGTTGTGCTCTTAACTTGCTGGGTGGCCTTTTGCAATGCCACACCCTCTGAGACTGCTCTTGCTCATCCTCAATAAAGAGGGTGCAAACAAGATAGCTCTATTCAGAGGCTACCCCAACAGATTGCATGGCAGGACACAGGAAGATGCAAGCATCTGATGGCTTCTGGGCTAGATGACTCTCTATTGCTGATAATCTTTGTTTTATTCATCTATCTATCCTATCTCCAAGATCCTAGGGTCTCATGGCCATAGGTGTGGGAAGTGATGAATATAGGTAGTGTGATGGTTTGAAGCTGTATGTACCCCAGAAAAGATCACATTCTTAAAGCTAATCCATTCTTGTGATTATGGGCCTATTGTGGGTGGGTCCTTTCAATTAGGTTATTTCAGTTGAGATGTGCCCCCGGAGGATCTTACTCTTCTTAATGGGAGTCCTTTATAAAAGATGAAATTCAGAGAAGCACACAGAGAAGCTGAGAAAGAAAAGACAGAGAAGCTAAGAGCGAAGCTAAAAGAGAAACGCAGAGAAGCTCAGAAAACCACGGACAGAGCTACCCGAAGCTGAAAGCAATGAACCTGGGAGAGAAGCAGCAGACACCACCTTGTGCTTTCCCACGTGACAGAGGAGTCCTGGATGCCAGCAGCCTTTCTGCAGGAAGAGGGTATTGTCCTGTTGATTTGGACATTTTCACAGCTTCCGAGCTGTAAACATGTAAGCTAATAAATCCCCATTGTTAAAAGCCAGTCCATTTCTGATATTTTGCATTTCCTCAGCTTTAGTGAAATACAAGTAGTAAAGACAGAAATTTGTTACATAAATAAAAATTCGTGCAAATCAGATGATTTCCTTAAACTTTTCAGAAACACATTTGCCCCCTAAATACCAAATACATTGAAAATGCATCTGGGGATGCTCACTAAAAACATTTAAGAATCCTTTGGTAACTCTTTAAATTAAAAAAACAAAAAACAAAACAAAAAAAACCCACACAATTATTTATGGCATTGACATATGTTTTGCACACAGGAAACCAGTGTTTACCGTTTTTTATAAAAGGCAATAGGAATGTTTCTATGTATTCACCCATTTTTTAAAGTAAGATTCAAAACTTTTTTTTTTTGCTGCTTTTACACTATGCATTTTATTTAAACCAAATTGTTACGCAATACTCGTTTCCCCCTTTTTTTCCCCTGTGTAAAATGCTGACTAGAAAAAGCATCTAATTTATTGCTTGAGTGGTGACAAGCAAGTGTTACAGGAGTGCCGGGATGAAACGAACCTTTGCGTCCACGAGCCACTCGTTCTGGCTTCCAGCAGCCCCCAGCAGCGCCGGTTAGACCCGAGGCAGCGTCTCTCACCCACTGCGCATGAGCGGAGCGCGATTGCAGCGGTGCCGACGGCGACATCACTGAAGGAGGCGGCGGCAGAGGCGCTGCTGGTCCTCGCAAGTTCCGGGAGCCTTGTGCGCTGCTCTGGTTCCAGGTGCTGTAGAAATGAGTACGCGGCACAAGGTCCTCCTCTTGGGCGGGGGAGAGGACGCAGGTCCAGCTCGAGGTGTGGGACCCGTCTCCATCACCATCCAATATTTCTATCAGTTGGTGACTGACATGCCCATCTGTAGCGGCTTCTCAAACTCGGTGGTCCCACTACAATTTTAAAGTATCAGGTTTAAGTAGAATGGAAATCAATTCACGTTAGTTTCAAGTTACATTGGCCGCTGTGAGGAATGACAGAACTATTAGAGTCTTTCAATACAATTCTTGAATAGTTGCGAGAAATTGTTTTAAATGTATCACCTTCTCTGTGAACAAAGTTAATCACTGATGCTATCTAGGATTTGAAGAGATCAACACGGAAAAGTATTGAAGAATTTTAGCATATAATCTCTTATTAAAAGGCATGCTCAAGGCGGGGCAAGATGGCGGCATAGAGAGGAGTAGAAGCTAAGTAGTCCCCCTGGAACAACTACAAAAAACCAGAAACAACTAGTAAATAATCCAGAATAACTGCGGGGGGACAAACGAGACCATCCACTCAACATAC
Source organism: Choloepus didactylus (assembly GCF_015220235.1). Taxonomy (NCBI): domain Eukaryota; kingdom Metazoa; phylum Chordata; class Mammalia; order Pilosa; family Megalonychidae; genus Choloepus; species Choloepus didactylus. The sequence goes on from NC_051326.1 coordinate 49,075,901, forward strand.
ACCAACCTGAATTGGGAGGAATGCCCGAGAACACAGCATAAAATCTGTAAGTAAAACCTGCGGATCCAAGTCGTGAGACCCCCTCCCCCATAGCCCTAGCTGCAGAGCCGCGTGGTGCCACAGAGAAGCTCTCTCCCAGCAAGCGAATACAGCTCAGCTGAGCTCCAACTGGGGTTTTAAGTAGCAAGTGTGAACTGCTCACTACAGGTACGCAGCCCCAAAAAACAGACAGAGGCTTTGGGTGACGACTGACCTGGGAGAGCTAGAGGGTCACCTTGGACTGGGTCTGAAGGGGACTATCTGTTTCTTTTTTGGCTCAGTGGAGAAAGCCCCAGTCATTTTCAGTTTCCAGGCCTGTGACTTGGGGAAGGGCGGAGACAGCACAAGCAGAGAGTGAGACCATTGAAAAGCTAATGACCTCCACCTGAGGGGTCTGTCTTCTCTAGGAGGAAAGGGGTGGGGCCCTTTCCATTCAGAACCAGACCCCAGAGCCTGGGGGAACACGGCCATACCTCCTCACACCAGTCAAGAATTATAGGCTAACAGGCACCACCTGCTGGGCAGAAAAGCACACTGACCTGAGGCATCACAGGGTGGAGCAATTTTCTAAGACACACCCGCAGGGAAACCAGAAACTGAATATTTCTTCCCTCTGGGACCTGAGCCTGTTCTGGTCTGGGAAAACCTGAGTTGGATAACCAAAGAAACCATGCTTACACAACAGAAAATTACAACCTACACTAAGAAAAACAAAGTTATGGCCCAGTCAAAGGAACAAACGTACACTTCAACTGAGATACAGGAATTTAAACAACTAATGCTAAATCAATTCAAAAAGTTTAGAGAAGATATTGCAAAAGAGATAGAGGCTGTAAAGGAAGCACTGGACATGTATACGGCAGAAATCAAAAGTTCAAAAAAACAACTAGTAGAATCTATGGAAATGAAAGGCACAACACAAGAGATGAAAGACACAATGGAAACATGCAACAGCAGATCTCAAGAGGCAGAAGAAAACACTCAGGAACTGGAGAACAAAACACCTGAAAGCCTACACGCAAAGGAGCAGATGGAGAAAAGAATGAAAAAATATGAGCAACGTCTCCGGGAACTCAAGGATGAAACAAAATACAATAATGTACGTATCATTGGTGTCCCAGAAGGAGAAGAGAAGGGAAAGGGGGCAGAAGCAATAATAGAGGAAATAATTAATGAAAATTTCCCATCTCTTATGAAAGACATAAAATTACAGATCCAAGAAGCGCAGCGTACTCCAAACAGAAGAGATATGAATAGGCCTACGCCAAGACACTTAATAATCAGATTATCAAATGTCAAAGACAAAGAGAGAATCCTGAAAGCAGCAAGAGAAAAGTGATCCATTACATACAAAGGAAGCTTAATAAGACTTGTGCAGATCTCTCAGCAGAAATCATGGAGGCAAGAAGGAAGTGGTGTGATATATTTAAGATACTGAAAGAGAAAAACCGCCAACCAAGAATCCTGTATCCAGCAAAGTTGTCCTTCAAATATGAGGGAGATCTAAAAATATTTTCTGACAGACAATGAGAGACTTTGTGAACAAGACACCTGCCCTACAGGAAATACTAAAGGGAGCACTACAGGGTGATAGAAGACAGGAGTGCGTGGTTTGGAACACAATTTTGGGAGATGGTAGCACAACAATGTAAGTACACTGAACAAAGGTAACTATGAATACGGTTGAGAGAGGAAGGTGGGGAGCATGTGAGACACCACAAGAACGGAGGAAAGATAAAGACTGGGACTGTGTAACTTGGTGAAATCTAGAGTATTCAACAATTGTGATAAAATGTACAAATACGTTCTTTTACGAGGGAGAACAAGCAAATGTCAATCTTGCAAGGTGTTAAAAATGGGGAGGCATTGGGGGAGGGATGCAATCAGCATAAACTAGAGACTGTAACTAATAGAATCATTGTATTATGCTTCCTTTAATGTAACAAAGGTGATATACCAAGGTAAATGCAGATAAGAGGGGGAGATAGGGGAGGCATGTTAGACACTTGACATTGGTGGTATTGTCTGATTCTTTATTCTACTTTGATTTAAGGTTATTTTTCCTTTTGCTGCTTCCTAGCTGTCATTTTTTTTTCCTCTTTCTTTTGCCTCTCTACCTTCTTTGACTCTCCCTCCTGCCTTGTGGAAGAAATGTAGATGCCCTTATATAGATAGTGGTGAAGGTGGTAAACACATAAATGTATGACCATGCAGAGAACCATCGATTATTTACTTGGGATGGAATGTATGGTGAGTGAACAAAACCATATTAAAAAAAAAAATAGGTTGATGACAAAACCTCGAGGGCAATATACTGAGTGAAATAAGCCAAACACATAAGGGCAATTATTGCAAGTTCTCACTGATAGGAATTAATTATAAAATGTAAACTCATAGACATAAAATATAAGGTACCAAGATTTAGGATGAGGCTTAAGAATGGGGAGTGGTTGCTTAGTATGAGCAGAATGTTCAATTAGGATGAACTTAAATGTTTGGAAATGAACAGGAGTGTTGGTAGCAAGAGGTGAGAATAACTAACAGCGCCGAATGGTGTGTGAATGAGGTGGAAAGGGGAAGCTCAGAGTCATGTATGTCACCAGAAGGAAAGTTGGAGGTCAAAAGATGGGAATGTATAAAACTGAATCCTATGGTGGGCAATGTCCATGATCAACTGTACAAATACTAGAAATCGCTTCCATGAACCAGAACAAATGTATGACAATACAATTAGAAGTTAATAATAGAGGGGCATATAGGGAAGAACTATATACCTATTGCAAACTAAATACTACAGTTAGTAGTATTTCAACATTTTTTCATAAACAGTAACAAATGTACTATATCAATACTACGAGTCAGCAATTGAGGGGGGTTGGTTAGGGATAGGGGAGGATTAGAGTTTCCTTTTCTTTTTTTCTTTTTTCATCTTTCACTTTATTTCTTGTCTGGAGTAATGAAAAGTTTCTAAAAATTGAACAAAAATTAAGTGTGATGGATGCACAGTTGTATGAGGGTACCCAGGGGCAAGTGATTGTACACTTTGGATGTTTGGATAATTGTATGGTATCTGAACAATCTCAATAAAAATGGAAAATAAAAAATCTATGAAAAAAAAAAAAAAGGCATGCTCATCTTGGACCAAAAAGGGGAAGAGAAATGAAACAAAATAAAGTTTCAGTGGCTGAGAGATTTCAAATAGAGTGGAGAGACCATTGTGGAGGTTATTCTAATGCATTATATAGATATCCCTTTTTAGTTTTTAGTGTATTGGAATAGCTAGAAGGAAACACCTGCAGCTGTTGAACTGCAACCCAGTAGCCTTTACTCTTGAAGACAATTGTATCCCTATGTAGCTTACAAAATGTAAATTTGCAATTGTGAAAACCTTGTGGCTCACACTCCCTTTATCCAGTGTATGAACAAATTAAGTATAAAAATAAGGACAAAAAGTAAATGAATATTAAGGAGGGATAGGGGTATGGGATGTTTTTTGGTGTTCTTTTTCATTTTCATTTTTATTATTATTTTTTGTGTGTGGCAATGAAAATGTTCAAAAATTTATTGTGATGAATGCACAACTATATAATAGAACTGTGAACAATTGATTGTACACTGTGGATGGTTGTAAGGTTTGTGAATATATATCAATAAAATTGAATTTTTAAAAAAAGCATGCTCATGAAAGCAGCTCACGTTTCTCATAAATTTGGAAACAATTTGAAACTTTTTAAAAATCAGTATTGAATTTGCCCTTAATAATTCATTTTCTTATGATGATTTTATAATGTAAACAATGATGATTTTTCCCCCAGGCTCTCATCTCCTCTCCAGTTTCCTCCAGAGCAGTGTCCTCTCTTACACCTGGACCCAGAGCCCAAGTGGATTTAAGGGTGTCACACTTTGTCACATAATTTGGTCACAGGGTCCACATAACCATGTTTCTGTGGAGGATATGTTTCTACAGGGCCTCCAAGCTTCCCTTACTGTGCCTGGCTTTTCATGTGCTTACTTCCCACTTGGGAAAAGCAGACTATCCATCATTTATGCCCCAGTGTGAATCTAAGTCAACTTACAGCACAGTGTTCCCTTTGGCCAATGTCTTTGTCCACACTACAATTTCCAGGCAGCAAGGGGGCAGTTGTAGAGGTTTATCTCAGGGGTTCAACTCCCATCTGCCTATGATTTAAAAAAAAAAGCAAAACAAAACAAAAAGCCAGACCCGTCCATCCTAGTTACTCCAGAGAAAACAGTCCATTTTTAACTAATACCCCCTCCCACTGTTTTCACGTCTTTGTATGAAATGGTTAGTGCCTAATGCAGCTCCTGTGCTTCCCTCTAGGACCGACCTCCCTACCTCCTTTCCTTCTCACGGTTTAGATCTCACATGGTAAAATTACAGGTTTGAGGGGAAAAGAAAACCATTCTCCATTTGAAAATGTGGCCCATTTATTTCAACCAAAAGGCATCATTACACAGTGCAAACACTTCTTTGGTAATATACTGATTACAATTAACATGAAAAAGGCACCTGGCTGTTGGCAACAGTTAGAAAAGTAAATAAATATGTACATTTTGCTTCATATTACAGCACTCTCCTTACAGTGGCTCCTAAAAGAAAGTTCATTCAGGAACTGCCCACTGTTTTGGTAATCTATATAAAATTAAACTGATGATTCTGCAGACATTTCAGCTGGAATTACAGAATTTTATTGCAAGTCATCGACAGCTTTCCCGCCCTCTTCAGATTGCTGAGAACACAATCATTTTGACATCTGCCCAGACTCAGGATCCTGCTACATGTTTTACCCACATATACACTGTCTCATCGTTGCCACCACAAATACACTTCCAAGTCACATATTTAGACATCAGAACATTCCCAGGAGACTAATATATACTCTGCGGAGATTTTATACCTGAACAATGTACATAACCATCAATTTTTTTAGAAAAAGTTACACATTTCCTACTTTACAGAAATCCATTCCAATATTTGATCGATACCTTTGACTTGACATTCCCAAACATGTTCCATGCCCAAAATGGAATGCCAACCAGTTTTATTAACCATTTAAAAACCATGAGGCTATGAAGTCAAGCTAACCAATTTTATACATAAAATACTGTAAATACACTGTAAATATTCTTACAACTGGAATGTTAAATCTATCCCTGGCAGGTGTGGTACAGTCACAGTGCACAAAGGCATTTGGTTGTCTCTTAATTGTAAGAAGGATGCTCACACTAGACTACATATTAAAAGTAAATCATACCAGACTTTGTAACTGTCCATTATGAGTCAGACATTGCTAGAAAACATGCACCCACCCCTCTGTTCCCCAATAATCGTCTCAAAACAATGCCATGTGTTTTGGGCTTCCTTCTAAAATGATTTAAGAACATAAAATTTCACAGAAAAATAATAAATCTTCAGGAAGCCTTTCTTCCTGCTCTCTATCTCATCTCCCATCTCAAGCCACACTCCAAAGACCCTTCACTGGTGCTGCCCTCAACACTGCTATCCATAAACTGGGCACGTCAGCTCCCACCTAGAGCCTGTTTACTTAAGTGTCTTTCTCCTGGACCTAAACTGGGAATTTCTATTGAGGGCAGGGACAAGTTCTATTCATCTTTGTACTTTCTACATCCAGCAAATAACCTGGCACAAGTGGGCACTCAAATACATGCTTATTGAATTCAACTTGTATGTTTACTGAAATGTTTCTTAGAACATGTATCATTTGGTATTTAGAAAAAAATCTAGACGGTGTTGGTCAGTTGAAAAGAGAGAGAGACCATGAGGTATGATAGTTGCTTTTCACTGAATTTTTAAAGAACTTTTGCATAGCAGAAATGATTTTTCTGTCATATCTAACACTTCAAAAATGGGCAAAATTTCATCAAACATAATGCATTTTAAAAATGCAAATGAGGTATAGGGATTGATTTTTTTTTTAAAGCACTCACACAACATGAAATTAGAAAGTTCCCAACATTCAAATTCCTCTCATCAGAAGAAGAATCAAGAGAGTAATTGTAAGAAAAGTATTCTGTATATTCTGGTTAGGAAGAGAGCCTTGCGGATATGAATAGAGCAACCGTTGTCTGTGGACAGATTTTGGCCATGCTCCCTGTCATTTCAGTAGATCAAGATACAAAATGACTTACAGAGGATTTTCACATTCTCTTCACAACTAGGCAATATGTATGCAAGTAATAAATGAAAACAAACCAGGCTTTGAAATGTGGCCTAATAATCATTACAGTCATGTGTGAAAGGAGTTTGAAACAAAGAAAGTCACAGGCTTTACACATGCTTGAAGCAAAGGGAGTGTTGTGTTTTATGATTAAATGCGGATGAGCTGTGAAATGTTACACAGAGAACCGAGACTAGAGAACACCAACCAATGTTGCTTTTGGGGGAGACAGGGGAGCCCACATTTCTCTACTGACACTCTGTTTTCACTGTGAACACTCTCATAAAAGATTCTGTTCCATTTGCCAAATACCAATTTTCTTTTTTAATGTGGCTTGAAATGTAACCCAGATTTCGGCGTGCTTCCATCTCCAGCAGCTCCATTATTCACACACATCTGCAGGGGACACGTCTGCAGGCTCTCGGTATCAGATTCAAGCAGAACAAACTTTTAGAGGTATCCTGCTTTATTCAAAAAGAAATGGTGTTATTAGTTGAAATCAATTTAGGAGCCTAAATGATTTAACTGTGCAATTTAATAGTAGCACCAATTTTTTATTTAAAAAAATTAAATAAAAACCTGAGAAATCTAACATGAAGTTAGGACAATTTATCTACTTCCCTTCCCATATATTTGCACTGTTTATCCTCCTCCATGAACACTGATAAAAAGCATCCTGCGCTATATTCTGTAACAGCACCAGTTGAAGGTTGTCGTGAAATGTCTTGAGTTCTTGGTGTTTCTTTCTGTCTGCAGATTACGTGTATTAGCCATCAGATCTCAAGATGACTTAGCAAAAGAAACTCCTAGGAAACTTTAAAAGAACCTAAGGTTTCTTTCCTGTAGTTTTTTTTAAGCAGACTGGGCAACATGCTCCTTTGATTTTCACTGGAGCCGGACAATCCGCTGGCGGACAGGATTCCACGAAACAGGTGATCTGCCCATCCTGGAAAAGAAAAGATGCGGTTCAAAAATATATCAATGCCTTTAATAATTCATTCACCCAGGACTTCCTGCTTACTTCTAATTCACTATTTTGCACCACTTTTGATCACTTATAAAAATTTCACCTCTTTTGTGGCTTTGGTAATAAGGGAGTTATTCTTTTTGCTGATTTCACAGCAACAGACTAGAGACCACAAATAATAACGATTTCTAGGACATTAGGGTATAAATAGATGAACAATTACAAAAAAGGAATGAGCTTTGTAAATGTATTATTTTAGCTCAGAAGTATTTATCAATGTCTGGTCATAAGGCAACTTTTCACCAGAAGACGATGAAACCTTAGAATCGAGAAGATGACAGCAAGACAAAACCTTAGAATCAAACAAGAGTTTAGTGCTAAAACACATAATGCACACTGCTTCTTCCTACAAGGCTCACGTTCCCCTCCTCCACTGCCCATCTTCTTCCTGACCCTGAGCAGATCACAGTATCCCAGCTGGGCACACCCTCTTCGCCTGGCATCTGGGATAATGACTGACGGTGCCCTGGGGATGTCCATGGAAGGAGGACTGTGGAATTGGACCAGAAGTGGGAGGGGACCTAGCTGTCCCTGCCCTGCCTTGTTCTTCTCAATCCAACACAACCACTAGCGACACTGAAAGAAGTCTTTTCCAGTGTCCTGTGGGACAGGGGAACAAAGTCCAAATTTCCCATATTGGCATTGGTAGCACCCCACAGACTGGTCCAAACCTTCTTCACAGTCCTCATCTCCCAAACACTTTCTGCTGAACTTTCTAACGGAGACTTGGGTGTGGCCAGACTCATCTGCTGCATTATGCCAGTTTGGATGTATTATGTCCCCCAAAACGCCACGTTCTTTAATGCTGTCTTGTGGGGGCAGATGTATTAGTGTTGCTTGGGTTGGAATTCTTTGAGTGTTTCCATGGAGATGTGACTCAACTGTGGGCAAAACATTTGATTGAATTGTTTCTATGGAATAATTAATAATAATAAGACCCCCCATTCAGAGGTTCTTAATTTAATCACTGGAGTCCTATAAAAGAGCTCCCAAATCGAAGGACCTCAGAGCAGCTGAGAGAGACATTTTGGAGATGGCTGCTGAAAGGAGGCTTTCGCTGACACTTTGAAGATGCTAGCCCAGTGTTAGTTCGGGAGAAACTATGAGAGGACAAAACGCCCCAAGAGCAACACTTTGAAGAACACACAGAAGCTAAGAGAGGAGCTGGAACACAGCCTGGGATCAGCAGATGCCAGCTACGTACCTTCCCAGCTAACAGAGGTTTCCTGAACACCATTGGCCTTTCTTCGGTGAAGGTATACTCACGTTGATGCCTTAATTTGAACATTTTCATGGCCTTCAGACCATAAATTCGGAACCAAATAAACCCCCTTTATAAAAGTGAATCCGTTTCTGGTATTTGCATAATGGCAGCTTTAGCAAACCGTAACACTGCTAGTCCCCATCACACCCTCCACCCACCTATGGCTGAGCAGGCCTCCTGTGCATTAGGGCGTCTGCTGCCTCCATGGATGGGCTCATCTTGAGAGGCCTCTACCCTCCCCTCTCCATTCTTCAAGGTTAACTTCTCTATTCCCTTCAACATGCCTCGCACTGTCAGGATCACCCAGCCCTTTGCTAATACATAGCCTCTTACTGGGCATGTTTCTACTTACTGTTATTGGACATCCCTCATCTGGCCACTGTCAATCCTGCAAAGAGTCCTGGATATGAGCCATATCCAGCCATCCCCTCTGGGAGTTCAAACCCTGAGCCCAGACTGCACAGCTTGGCAACAGCAACAGGGGCTGGATTTCAGCCCCCACTCGCCCTCTCGCCTGGGCACCTCTTGCATGACCTGCACAACCACACGCTGCAGCCCCACTTTAAAAGGCACAGTTCTTCATTCACAGTCACATTTGGCAAATCACTTAACAGCTCTGAGCCTCAGATTTCTCACCTGCAAAGTGGAGTAATAACAATGACCTCATAGGGTGCAAAAAAGTGACTGCTTAAATGATTTCTAGGACATTAGGTATAAATAGATGAACAATTACAAAAAAGGAATGAGCTTTGTAAATGTATCACTTTAGCTCAGAAGTATTTATCAGTCATAAGGCAACTTTCACTAGAAGACGATGAGTTGCCCAACAGGGACCGCTTCTTACCTACATTTATAAACACCCTCACTACCCTCCGACTGACCCAGAGTCAGTATATGCAGGTAAATGCTTAACAACTGGCTCTCTGGGGTGGAAAGAGTCTGGTTTGCAGCACTGGTAGATTTCTGTGGTGTAAATAACTCCACGATGGTCTCTATCAAGCTATCAATCTGAAGTCACTGAAGCGGGGAGCTGGGAAGAGAGCACACATGTTGGTTCCAGAACTCCACTGTCTCGAGTGGGCACCTGCTGTCTACTCTCTGTAGGGACACTCATGCAGAGATTGTGAGCCTACTAATGCTTCCCTCTGTGAGTGCAGCTGGCAACAGAGGAGTTGTGCTGGCCTGACCTGGTGCCTCCATGTGATAGAGGGATGGGAGGGCAGAGAGATGGGTGGGGACGAGGCCCGCTTCTGAAACTGGGGCCAGCCCACCTGGGAAAGCATCACCTTTCAGCTTAGTTCATAAGCTTTTGGGAATTCAGAGTGCTGTTTGCACTGTGAAATCAGATCTCCGTACTCACTTTACATTCACAAACAGTGCAGGAGTCTTTTTTCCACTTTGCATTGTTTGCATGAGATTTACCCTCTGCATCAGTGCATTCAGTTTTACTGAGCCGGGATTCAAGTTTCTTTATCTGCAGCAAAGCAGAGGAAAACATAACAAGGCAAAAACAGTCATTGGTCACTTCAGATTAAGATTGTATCTTTTCCATTAAACATGTTTCTTTGCTTGAAATAATGGCTTAAAATTCACAAAGTTAATTCTAAACTACTTTTATCTCAAATTTAGATAGGAGACAGATAATACCAGTTTGTCCAAAATCTTCATGACAAGATTACATGAAGACTGTCTTATCTGATTTTAAAAGTATATATACTTTAAAAATATGGCAAGCATTTATTAAAGCAAACAAGCAAAATAAAACAAATTTGGAAACAAAGAAAATATTTTCGCAGGATTCTGTGAAAACAAGAACCAATCAGAGGATGAAAACTTTCTGCACTTGCATTTTCAAAGGAATGAATGCTTGTGACAGATTAATAATACCCAATATCAAATCTTGACTATTTCTCTAATAATAAAACCCCTGATTTTTATCTGGAAACACGGTATCCCAGAATCCCTTGAGGCCCCATGTGGTCATGTGACTTTAAGTTCTGACCAAGGGGATGTGATTTCTTGGCAGTGTCCTCTTAAGGGTGGGAGCATGCCATTCTCATACCCTTTTCTTCCGTCTTGCTGGGGGAATGCAGGCAGGGTGGTGGTAGCTGGAAAATCCCTAAGCCCTGAGGTGACCTTAGAAAATGAGGCCACACAAAATTCAGCAATAAGATAGAGGGAGCCTGAGTATCTGACAGTGGAGGGTCCCAGCAGGCTTGGAGCCTCTATCTTTAGTCTTCTATTAGAGAAAAATTTCCACCTGTTTAAACCATTGTTATTTTGGGTTTTCTGTCAGTTGCAGCTAAAACTAAACTTAACTGATAAATGAGGTCTGGAATGGACAAAATATATTTGTCATCTACATTCCAATACTTCCAATACACATTTTGATAAACTATGTTTGACTGTGTATAAGATTGTCCTCTTCAGTAAAGTCATTAATGACCATAGATAATAAATTTTTTTTTAAGTTCCTAGAAGTCTATTTGAATGAAAGTGTCTTCCATTTATTTCAGGTCACAGCCTGCCAACCAGACGTGTTCTCAAACCTATCTAAGAGCAGATTATTTTACTTATGGAAACTATTATGCTACCCAAAGTTGAGAAAATCACCTAATGCTCTGAATTTTTATAATGATTCTACCCCACTGATAGCCCAGTCTTCCAAGATTATTTAGCCAAAATAATTTGGGGAAATGTCTCAGAGATAGCTTCTAAGTATAAACTATCTTTTCTGCATGTATCATTTGTTAGTATAATTAATATTTAAGTCACCAAATCTTAGACACTGTCTAGTCAAAAACACGCAGAAAAAGAGGGACAATTCCTGATGCTTCAGAAGCAGCAGGCACAAGATGTGGAAAGAACTCAAAAAGCTGCAAAGCAGACCGTCTCTGTTCTCTGGAAGCTACCCAGGAGGTTCAAAGCACTCACTTCAGTATCTGTTGGCTGATTTTTTTAAATTTAAAACCAGAGAGAAGGAACAACATAATACTGATCGAGTGTTTCCCTCAGAGATATTAGAATAAATTAAACATTTTCAGGAACAAGGTAGAATAATATACCTCTCAGTGTTGCTAGAAGGAAGTTAGGGGGTAAGACTAGAAGATAAGTAAAGTCTCTAACATACCTAATGATTGAAGAACCCACAAGTAGGAATAGAGCTGAGGACACAAAATTGAAGGTATCACATAGTCACCACTTACTCGAATGCTTCATGGAAATTCCAGAGCACGAATAATCATAAATATGAAGATCTGTGGTTTGCACTCTTCTCTTTATTTAGCCTTAAAGAATTCTCTCTCTCAAATGAAATTATACTAACCCCAATAAAGAGAACAGAAAAGGTAGAAATAAGTCTTCCTTATTTTTTGGAAGGGGGGTGTTAATAATTCATTGTTGCAAAACCTCTGAGATAGTCTCAAGGGTTATTTGTGACCTTACATCCAGAGATACCTGGTCAAACATATCCAGCACCAACCTCAAAATACATCCTTACCACTCCTTGGGAACAATTATTTAAAAGTTACTACCAAAGAAATGGCTAAAGAAGAGGATTTTAAATTTGGATTCTTCTCAAATGCCCTTCTCCTGAGCACACGCACACAAGGCTAAAGTGGCATCAGCGTTTCCAACATGTGTAAAGCTGCACCGGCCAGCACGCCCAGAGGAATGTCCCAACTCCCACCTGCTCCAACCCCCGCCTCATGGTTGGCAACCCCACAGCCAACGACGCCACCTTTTGCAGCACTCAGGTGTTCTATCAATTACCCACTCCCCAGGTGATCGCAGTCAGTCTGAGAAAACCTGAGGATAACAGTTCAATGTGGCCCTGTTGCAAACAAAAGTAAAATTCACTAGAGATTCCAGGCCATGGAGTTTGAAGAATTAAGGATTATTGTGAGGTGCTGGAGCCCAATTTACACCTTCATAATCACCCAAGAAGCAAAACGTTCTTTACGAAGCAAAATTTTGTTTATGAAACATGTAGAAAGGATTTATGCTATTGAGAATGAGGATTGTGGAGTTAAAAGAAGGAAGAAGTGGCTCCGACTTCCTGTTACCTGTTTTCTGAGGTCTGTGATGGTCTTTTGCATTTCCAGAACGAATTCTTTGAAGTCATTTGTCCCTGGAACATTTGAGTGCTCATAGGATGCTGAGGTGGCATTATTGAAATGTTTACTGTGTTTTACAACACTGCAGCATAGAGGGAACAAAAAAAAAAAAAAAGAAAGCGAGAGAGAAGGAAGAGAAGAAGCCAAATATAATCTCAACAGTTACAGTTGGTGTCATTTTATACAAGTTCAAACCCTGCCTTTGGAGCCCAAAGGAAGAACCAGTTTGTTGAATGGCGTGGTCCCTAGGTCACTGCACTGCCTGGGTGGCTGTGATCTGACAGTGTGGACTGACCGAGGTGATGCCTCCCAGCCTGTGTGGGTCAGAGGGGACAGGACACAGGCTGCAGGCCTGTCGCACCCGCAGCACACCAGGGTGGCTCAGGAGGAGGCCCAGTGGCAACAGAGGTTGCTCTTGCCTATCAGCACAGTCCCCGGAAAATAAAACGATGGCACTACAGGTGAGACTGGCAGAGCTCTTTCTGGGAGTGTGGGAGGTTGGCTCTCTACAACGTTCACCCATGTAATCAACCGTACCTCAGTATTTTCCGTGGTCTTGTGTTCTTCGTGGGCTTGTCTTCCCGGTAGCTGAACTCAAGAGACCGCCTGCCTCGGAAATGGTAGGAAAAGACATTAAACTGCCCCCTAGTCCTACAGTCTAAAATGAAAGCATAAAGGGGTATATTAGCTGTAGAATAATCTAATCTTAGGAGAAAGTAAGTACATCTTTTCATACATTGACTTAAATTTTATGGCGTGTTTGCAGAATTGAAGTGTGCTATCCAAGGCGATGACTGAGGTGATTTAAATATCCTCCCCTCTTTCAGTCAGATCAAACCAAATAACTGGTCTGGTTGATTTACCCCTCGCCTCTCTAGGACCCAGGCCATTGCCTCCATCTCCTGTTAAGAGTCCTCCTCCCCTTTCACGTGTGCTCCCCCACCTGCCTCCTAACTGGTTCCCCTGCCTGCAGCTGACTCCACTCAAATACACCCTCCACAAAGTCATCCAAGCACGCTGTGCCAGTTTGGATGTATTATGTCCCCCATAACAAATGTTCTTTAATGCAATCTTGTGGGCACAGAGGTATGAGTGTTGATTAGGTTGGAATCTTTGGATTAGGTTGTTTCCATGGAGATGTGACCCACCCAACTGTAGGTAATACCTTTGATTAGATTATTTCCATGGAGGTGTGGCCCCACCCGCTCAGCATGGGTCTTGATTAGTTTACCAGAGCCCTATGAAAGCTCAGACAGAAGGAGCTCAGTGCTTGCTGCAGCTTAGAGAGACATTTTGGAGATGGCCATTGAAAGGAGACTTTTGCCTGGGAGAAACTAGGAGAACACCCCCAGATGCCTAGAGAGAAATGTAACCTGGGAGCAAGCAGTAACCTGCCACGTGCCTTCTGAAATAACAGAGGTTTTCTGGATCTCATGGGTCTTCAGTGAAGGTGCCCTATTGTTGATGCCTTTGTTTGGACCCTTTTATGGCCTTAGGACTATAACTTTGTAACCAAATAAATCCCCTTTATAAAAGCCAATCCATTTCTGGTGTTTTGCAAAACAGCAGCAATAGCAAACTGGAACACACGCTACTGCTGAAAACCCTTTCCTGATTTACCTTCACCTATACATGGTGATCCAAGTACTTCAGCTTTCTGGGAAGTGACTCTACTTACTTCCACCACTGCCCTTTTAGAAAGAACTTTATAATGTACTTCCCATGTGCATCACACTGTGTCTTGCCTCCGTGTCCTATACTTGGGGGTGACCTGGGTGCCTTGCCCTCTTCTTCCTCCTGGCTCCTATTCACCTTCGAGACCCTGCCTAAGTTTCCTGCCCAATGCCTCCAGGTGGAGTTGGGTCCTCCTGGGTCCTGTCTACACACTACTGAGCAAAATGATCTGGTGTAAGCTGTGCTTCCCCAGCAGAGGAGGAGACCTTGCCTTAACTGCCTGCCATTACCGGTGCCTGGCTGAGAAAGGGAGGAAAGATCAAATAGGGCCCTTTGCAAAATTCCACAGCCTCATGAAAGGGCTGGGGTCAAATTACACAAGGACAGAAAACCAACAGGAGAGTAAACTGCAGCAAATATCTCTGCTCACTCTCCTCTCCCCTGTGAATGGGCCGCATATGATTTCTCTGGCTTTTTCTTGATTATAGCTGGAAAGTACGGTAGCCAGAGTTCTTTGATATCAAGTCCTCCTGCCCCCTTGCTGCCCAAATAATAAAACTGCTAATTCCACTAAATGTACTTGAGTTTATTTTAACAGCTAACTATTTAGCATCAGATTCAAATCTAGAATGCTGGATCCATCCCACTATAGCCTACCAGCCAATCATTTCAGGAAATCAGAAAAGAACAGTGGTTAAAAGGCTCCCAGGGGGAAATGCGGAAGAGTTGGACTTCCTCACCTGGACTGATGCTGATGTTGTCACAGACATTGAGGACTGGTGGTTTAATGTGCCGGGCCCTCTATCATGGGACTTGCCCTTATGAAGCTTGTTACTGCAAGGGAGAGGCTAGACTTGCATACAATTGTGCCTAAGAGTCTCCCCCTGAGTACTTCATTGCTCAGATGTGGCCCTCTCTCTCTCTAACTGAGCCACCTCAGCAGGTGAACTCACTGCCCTCCCCTTCACGTGGGATCTGACTCCCAGGGATGTAAAAAACCCTGGCAATGCAGGATATGACTCCCAGGGATGAATCTGGACCCGGCACCGTGGGATTGAGAATATCTTCTTGACCAAAAGGGGGATGCGAAATGAAACGAAATAAAGTTTCAGTGGCTGAGAGATTCCAAATAGAGTCAAGAGGTCACTCTGGTGGACATTCTTATGCACTATATAGATAACACCTTTTAGGTTTTAATGTATTAAATAGCTAGAAGGAAATAACTAAAACTACCAACTCCAACCCAGTAGCCTTGACTCTTGAAGATGATTGTATAACAATGTAGCTTACAAGGGGTGACAGTGTGATTGTGAAAACCTTGTGGATCACACTCCCTTTATCCAGTGTATGGATGGATGAGTAGAAAAATGGGGACAAAAACTGAATGAAAAATAGGGTGGGAAGGGGGAATGATTTGGGTGTTCTTTTTTACTTTTATTTTTTATTCTTATTCTGATTCTTTCTGATGTAAGGAAAATGTTCAAAAATAGATTGGGGTGATGAATGCATGACTATATGATGGTACTGTGAACAGCTGATTGTACACCTTGGATGCTTGTATGGTATGTGAATATATTTCAATAAAACTGAATTTAATTTAAAAAAAAAAACAAATGAAAATTAGGGTTGGGGGGGATGATTTGGGTGTTCTTTTTTACTTTTATTGTTTACTCTTCTTTTTATTCTTTCTGGTATAAGGGAAATGTTCAAAAATAGATTGGGGTGATGAATGCACAACTATATGATGGTACTGTGAACAGTTAATTGTACACCATGGATGACTGTATGGTATGTGAATATATCTCAATAAAACTGAACTAAAAAAAAAAAAAAAAGGCTCCCAGGGACACAAATAAATCAGATCAACAGCAGCTCCTCGACTTCTCGGCCACAGCCTCTTTCCCAGTACTATAGCAGCCCTCTGATTAGAGCCTTATTCCTTGACAGAGCTTTCCCACCACCTCCTTTGAAGCTAGCCTGGAGCCTAAACATTTCTGAAACAGGAGGAGGAGGATTATTTTCAGCTCAAAAATGCCTGTCCAGACTGTGTAGGTTTGGGGAGGATGCCCTGTGGAACCAGAAATAAAACACTGGAGCATCACTGGGTGAAAACAAGACAGGGGAGATGGACCCAATCTAATGGCCAAACACAAGTGAAAATAATGGTTCAGTGCAGCCACCAGCTCCAGACCGGAGAGCTTCGACTGAAACGTGACAGCTGGAGGACTCTGAGCCACTGTCTTGGCCAGCAGCGTCCCTCCAGACCCCTGGCTACCTTGGACTATGGAGTCATCAGCAGGTTGTCTTCCCCGAAGACCGATACGTTCACAATGGAAACGCACTAAACCTGTTTCATACCTCGCGGTCTGTAACAGCAGAATAAGAACAGAGTTCTAAAGCTCAAATCCTCCTTGCAAGCATCTGGTCACTTATAGGAAACAGTATCATTTCAGTGGTATTTTAAAATAATCTAGTCCAGACGCATTTCAGGATTCAAGGAGAGTAAAGACCTGTGCAAATGAAATGTAACTCCTGATCCTGGATGGAATCTTGGATTTAGCATATAAAATGATATGAAAGGGTTTTATTGGAACAACTGGTAAAATTTGGTTCAGGTCTGTAAATTAGGTAACAATATTTTAGCTATGCTATATTTTCCAATTTTGATCACACACAGTAAATTACTTAGGACTAATAGGACTAAAGTAGCATGATGTGTGCAACTTCCTCAAATGGTTTAGAAAAACCATATGTGAGATAGATATGTTTATGTTTATATATTTATGCATTTTTGTAGAGACAGAATGGCAGTGATAAATGGCAAAATATCAGTAACTGATGTGAAGTTATAGGGGCTCTTTGAACTATTTCAATAATTGCTGCAATTATTTAAAAATTATGTTGCGTGTGTATTCTTCCCTGTAACTCATTAATCCCTGCAAAGAAGTTTTGATTCGTAACTTTAGCCCAACAAAAAAGAAGCTGTATCTTCCCAGGAATTGCCTCGTATGATTTCTTATGTGCATAAGTATCATGCTTTGATTAAAAAAAAATTAAATGGTTAAGAGGTACAGGCTCAAGAAAGTTCGATTTAAACAAGGCTTTTCAAAAAGTTGAATTGGCAAGTATTTGGCAGTCAACATTTGGTCCTGTGAAACCTTAATTCACTAATTCATTTTTTTTTCTTTTTCTGCTACATTTTAAATGCGGCTTTTGGGCTAAAATAAAAATAAATAAAGCTTAGAAAGCATTCTTTTAGCTTTGTCAGCTTAGGGCTATGCCTGCTATTTTGAGAAGAAACTATGTCAGAAATGCTTCAAGTAGCTAAATTTCTCAAACAGTCCAACTGACAGTACAGAAAAGGCTCATAAAATGATAATGGGACACAAAGACTGGCTTTAAAAGATTAAGTCTTTAAAAGGTGTGTGGATTTTCTGAGTAATAGAAGAGAAAATCTGGCACTGCTGCTTCTTAAGCAGCTAAAAGTAACCTGGTAAATTTATCAGAAAATGAAGTTTTGTATCTGAAAATAATAAGAATTGGCTTTTCCCAATGATTTCCAAAGAGAATGATTTTCTGCAAACACAAGAATCAAATTCTCTGCTATGCATTTCAAAAAGCATTTTGAACTGAATAAACCAGCGGGAATAAATTTTAAGAAAACGAAAACCAAAAACCAGATAAAGGTTTCCAACAGATGCAATAACAAGAATGCAAATGATTTAGAAAACTGTTAACCACTGAACACAATTTTAATTTTTAATTGAATTCTTCTACCATATTGCAAATCCTGCGTACACAACCCCCTTAGAAGAGGCTGTTAAAACATAGCGTCAATATATCAAGCTGGATTTCGATACTTAGAAATAAAATAACAACCGACCAGAACTATTGCTTCCAGAAAAAAAAGAGGAAGAAGAGAAAACAACCCTGTATTTTCTCAACTTTGTGTGTTTGTTCTTAAACTATGAATTCTCCAATGACACCACAAAGTCCAAGGCGTATGGGGTTGGGAACCACATTTCTAGTCCTCTCTTCCCCACTAGCTAGCTGGGTGGCCTGGATGAGTCACTTCATCTTCCTGGGCCTTATTTTCCTTACCCACAAAATAGCAGGGTTATAGAAGATGTGTCTAACAGTCCCTTCCAGCTTTAATAGTCTATGGATCACTGATCATAGTATGAATAGAGCCAAAATTGCATTCAAATTTGAAAGTGGAAATCTGGGTTAACCATGAATGGGATTTAGGCATGTAACTGGGAACTGAGAATATTACTTCAGGAGCCACATAAAACTGCCTGCTGGGAGAAGCAGCAGCTGAGGGCTAACGTAACGAGCATGCTGGATCGGGGGCACAGCAAGAAAACACGCACAGGTCTTCTGGGTGGGTGAAACCTCTCTGACCACTTTTAAAAGGCTTCCAAACTCATACTAATGAGACCAACTTTTATCTGCCTGGCATTTTTTTACTTCTTTAGAAAATATTTTATAGTATTTTTCTCTGATTACGGAAATTATTACAGGAATTTAAAAAAAAACAGCATACATTTTTAAAAAGAAAAAATTGGTGTTTGGTAGACTTCTCTAGCAAGTTTCTTTTTAATCATTTTCTGTAGGTAGGGATATACAGGCTAATACACAAGTACTCCTATTTAGACATATATTAGTTTTTAAAGAAAAGTTAGGAATACACCCTATTAATGTTTTGTTTCCTACTTCTTTACTTAGTATTTTGGTGCTCATGAAAATTATCTTGTTATTACAAAGTCCTCAATACCATAATTTTTTTTTTCTGGCTCCCTGGCATTTCTCAATGTGAAAATAACTTACTTTAACAAATCCTCTATAGCTTAAATATTTTGTTTCCAATTTTCACTATTATGATGAAATATGCAAGTGCTTTAGCACACATTAAGAATTCACCAAAATTGGCAATGGAAAAAGAAAAAAACGTCAGAAGTGAAAAGTAATGAATCTTTTAAAATACAAACCTTCACAGCAATCCTGCCACATCCTTAGGTCCACTCTGGGAATCTCAGCACAACTGCCATACCCGTGCGGGAACTCGGCCATTCTAAACACGTCCTTTTGCACGCGGGTGATGTTGTCAGAATTGTCGCACAGTATCCTGGCCAGGGACGCTTGCTTGATTTGGGTTAACTGAGCGGGGGAAAGCACCCCAGGGTTTTCGTACCACAACCTGTATTTTCCCCAAATGAAAACAGGATCAGACAATCACAAAGAAACTCAAAGGTCAGAGCTGAATTAAAATATTCCTCTAGCAAGTTTCACCAACAACAGAGAAATCACTGATTTCAACTAGGTAGTCAATTAAAAATGGGCTCATACATTGCCCACTGTTCCTACTCAAAAGGGGGGAAACGGACCAAAAACCAAAAACCAAGACTTGGGACTACAAACAATTGTAAGCAGGCTAAGTTATTGGAACTAAGGAGAATGGGCCACTTCTAAAAGAAACTGGCATGGCACGTAAGCCATCTAATGAATTACCTAGTAACAGATATTGTCACTAGGATGGGACTGTCTTTTTAACATGTTAAACTAAACTAGTAATAATAAACCAAAACTGATGTATTTTAAATCCCGCTAGATGTTCAAACTCCTCTAAACTCCTGCAATGGATTAACTGTATGGATTGTCCAAAAGGCTTCTAGGAATAAAAATATTATTATTATAAATACTTAATATGAAATATTATGAACACATCAAGTCCCCTAGTGTGGTTACTTTCCAATGCTGTGGTGACAGGCACACAGCCATGTACAGAACTGTTCACACAAAATACCAAAGGGTCAAGGCACTTTCTTTATACCAAGCATGGATGTGGAGACACCACCAAATTATTCATCTCTTCCCTGACTCCCCAAAATGAAGAGTTTAAGAACAGTCTCTCTTCTCCATTGCACTTGTCCTTACCTGTCGCCGTCTCGCAAGCGTTTAAACTGCGTGCTCAGCAGGCACATCAGCGTGGGCCCGAGTCTGCTCCCAGGAACCAGATCTTCCACCATGAGGGCAGGAAACAAATCTATGTTTAATGGTGAGCCATATAACCTACCCAAATAAAAAAACAAAACAAAAAAGAAAATAATCTTTAAATTTACTCAACAGAGTTATATCTATTTGGTCAAAATCAAAGTAAATATGAAAAGGAGTCTTTTTTTTTTTTCCTATCACTCTTTTACATTATTCAGATTTTTACCTAACAAAGAAAAGCCATCTTTATTTCTTTAAAGCATCTATCTGTTATACTTTAATGGATATACTTTATTATAAGAAGTTTAGAAAAGCTGGAAAATATACAGAAGCAAATTAAAACCACACATTTTCCAAGTATCCAGAGGGGATGACCCTTAACATTATAGTATATATTCTTCCAATCTTTTTTCCATAAATATATGAATATATGAACACTCAAATAACATAAAGCTACAGGCACATATTTTTAAAAGAATAAAATTGGAATTCTATATATTGAAGATGCATTTGATATAAAGAAAATATTTACTAAGTAGATAAGGTATGAAAGACTAGGATAACCTTGAAATTCTTAGGAGCAAACATTTTCATCAAATTCTTCCAATTCCTTAGAAATATATCCTTACAAGCAAAGAATTGACAACTTTATTACAAACCACTCTTATCTAATCTTGTATAATATCCAAAGAACTCCAAGATGCAGGAGGTGGTTTCATTTTAATCGCTACTAAAGGCTCAACTAGATTTTTTAAAAATATATTCTAAAATTCAGACTGTTCTTTTCCACAGAGCTCAAATTAGTGATACTGGGCTAACACCCATAATTAAGATAGAAAGCTTGCTACTTAGCTAAGAAGAGGTATGTAGCTCTTACGTTCTCAGTGGCCATTTACTTACACGTAGAATAAATACAGTTTTGTTTAAACTAACATGGTCTTTGGTATTAGTTTAAAAGAAGGGTAAATTGTGCTCATTTTCTTCTAAGTTCAAAGATATTAATATCGAATTTCTCAGAGTTCATAAAATATCTATTATATTGCAAATACAGTTAGAAAGAATCTGATCCAGTGACTGATGAAGGGTGAGGAGGGGGTACATTGAATTGCCTGTGGATATTTTTCCAAACAAAACAGCAGTCCTGATTGTGGGCTGGAGAGATCCTCCGCTCCTTCCGCTCCCTCTTCCTCCCAACCCTAGAAGCAACCCATCACTCCAGGACTGGAGTGACCATATCACGTAGGCATGATGGGAACAAAAAACAGGTTTAAAATCTCTGCTCTAGGTCATAGTGCTACTTTCACAAAGGGAAATGGAGACCCATTTGTAGCTCCAGAAGCTCACACAGCTAATAAGATGCAGAGCTAGCACTCAAACTCAAGTTAAATTCTGTTCACTTCTCACTTGCCTTGCTAACTTTGAAATAAAAAAGTTAAATTTTAATTGGGTCCCAGTAAAATGGTTGGTTAACAACAGGCTCCCTTAAGGTCTGGTAAGAAAAGGAACCCACTTCTTGAAATTCTCCCACCCAATGATGGCCCCTGATTTACAGTCTTGTATCATCAGTTAACTTTTCATGTGTACCATGTCTTATTTCCCCAGCTGACAATTTCACTTAGTAAATAATGGGTTGACACAGAAAAAATTAAATTAATGATTTAATATGTGGTAGACAATATTTAATTTCTTTACCAGGGGTCTATAGCAAATAACTAAGCAGAGGCTCATAAATCTGCTGGAGACACTAAGTTGGACTGCTAACTTCTCTGAACTATTTCAAACTAAGTTGGGCAAATGAAAGAAATGACTGGAAAAAGTAATCCATTTCAGTCTGGATAAGAACAAAAGAGTATATTTAAACACATAAAATCTTAAGACAGTTCACATAAATCCTAATTAGGTGAAATTGTGACCAAAAAGGTTGAAAAATCTGTGGTACCAGAGTAGCATGTGTACATTTACATATGCCAGTAATTTAATAGTTATTGAAATGAATATTGGAACATATTAAACTTATTAGGACACAATGTTCATTTCTTCATAACTTGCCATAAATTATGAGTAGAAAAATCACTTTTCTCTAGAAGGCATAGGTCAGATCCTAATTAGATACTATTCTAACCTCAGTGCTAGAAAACTTGAGAGGGTTCAGAAAACATGCTAAGTGAGTCTTAAACAGAAAGCTTTCTTTAAAGCAATTCTTTCATATGAGAATTAACATATTTAAATTACAACATGGATAGACTGTAATGCATGGGCTATGTAGGATCACTACGGAAGAGTGAGAGGTTTTCTCATGAGTAATTATTTTTATTTCCATAAGTCTGCATACAAAGAAATTGGGATAGACAGCCAGGAACAGCAAAGTTTAATGAGCAAAGGACAGAAAGTTAGGAAGAGGCTTTAAAAATAAGAGAGCTGTTGGAAGAACTCTAAAAATATAATTAGAAATTACATTATTTCCAAGGTTTAGGGGAAAGAGACTGTAAGCCAGGAAACCCAACCTTGATCCCAGCTCTTATAATTACTTAATCAACAACTCATAGTGCAGCTGTCTTTGCTTTACCCATAAACTGAAGGGGCTACACAAAGGGATTCTGAAGCTCCCCTCTAGATCTAAACAGGGGGTGGGGTTCAGCTTCTCGGGGACGATGACCTATTGAATGGCCCTCTGACATTTCTTTTGGTTGAGAACTAAAATTGTAGCCCGCTGTGATTTACGCCCAGAATGGACAACTGCTGCCCAGGAGACTGCACAGAAGGTTTGCGGGACAAGGGTTAAACACAGAGGATATGGCTAGACTGGCCTGCACCCCTGGGTAACAGCGCATTCAGGGAGAGGTTAGAAGCCATAGGAATTGGCTTCTTCCAGGACCCCACTCTGTCAACACCAAATTCAAGCTTTCCTTCTTCCTGATATGAAGATTAGGAACCTCTTCCCCCAAGCCCCAAAACAGACACAATTTCTGTTCTGGCATTTTTCCATTCAAATAGTTATTTTTCTCCCTATTCAGACTCCTCTGCCAGATAAGCACAACTTATCTCTCTTCACTCATAACTTATCACAGTTCAGCAAAGCTTATCTCATGAGCACAGCTGGACACATACAGACTTGACTTTATCCATCCCGTGCTCTTGGCTGTGTTCCTCTGCCTTGCAACACCGTACGGCAACCACACACATCTTATCTGCCACATGCAGTACTTGAAATTTTCGGCTCCATCTTGGGCCCCCTTCCCTTGACCTCCATAGATTTTTCTTATCTAACCTCATTAGGGACACAAACAAAAATTTAAATGTAGAGACAAATAATCACAGAAAACAACAAAATTCCCAACATTTGGGTTTTTTTCCCCCCACCTGATGTTTGCATATGAAGATTTAAAAGCATAGCTTCTTTAAAACTCACCTTTTCAATTTCTCCCGGATTTCAGGACTTTTAATTTCATTTTTCAGATCCTCAAAAGTGTATGCTGACGACAGGTTGCAGTAAACCCTGTAGTCGTGGTAGGGTGGAATTCCGTGATCCCGGCCCCTCTGGATGTTGATGGCAGCGAGATCCAGGGCCACCGTGTGTGCCATGGAGAAGAGCCTTTCTGTGAGCTCCGTGTTCAGCAGCTGGGAGGGCACGCGCATCTTGCCCGCCACCCCAAACAGCCCTCTGAGAAGTGGGTCGATGCCTCCCTCGTTCACAATTCGGAAGGGAGAGAAGAAGGCTTTGTGCAGAGGTATGTGGCCTTGAGGGATAGGCTCAAAGTTCTCATCCAGGCGATAGAGGACTGGATTGATGAGGGTGTGGCCAAACCTAAAAGCCGCCGTCGCGAAGGCGTTGAAGATTCCAGCATTCACGCTGGGGTCGTACCCTTTATATTCCCCCAGCATCTTCATGCCCACCTCTCCAAGGATCTTAGGCAGCCAGTGCCGGTAGGTGATGTGCTGAATCTCCGCACCAACGATCTTCCTCGTCTCATAATAGATCGTGTCCCCATCCCAGTGGGGGTTCAGTTTGAGTAACTCTGTGGCGATGCGATTATGCTCTCTAAACCACAGTGTGTGCATGCTTGTCAGGCCCAGTTGCTCATTGGCTCGATGATCCCCAGCTAAGAAACAAGGAATTGGACTCTCATTTTCATCTCTCTTACACTCAGTCGGCGGCCCTGTTGCAAAAGGAAGCAGCGGCTTTCCAGATCTCTGCACAATGCCCTGTCTCAAAAGCCCCCGGTGGCTGGCCAGGTCCCGGATTTCTCGTGCCTCGTGGTCCGTGCTCCCGTAAACATTGGATGCATCAATATACGAAGTGAGCTGGTTGATCTGTTCTCGGGGGTAGACAGAGTTCATGAGCAGGGACGTCATGCCGCTGCCACAGACGGGACTGGATCGCACGAAGAACATGCAGCGGGCGCCGTTCCTGACTCTGGGGTCATTGGGTGGGATCATGACCGAGAAACAGGGAGGATCGTTGCTGCAGACAGAGCTACAGTGCTGCCCGTCGGAGAAGCGGGCCTGACTCAGAGCCACCACTGTGGAGTCCAAGTCATGGTCGAGGAACTGGCCCCACTGCATGGTCATGTGGGTGAACTGCTCGTCAGGGGTGATGGTTTCAGTCCCTATAAGAGACGTAGACACCAAGCGGGGCATGGGGAGCACATACCCATTGTAGAGTCGGTTTGGGTTAATACCTCGAGGGGTGTTGAATCCATTTTCATACACAGATTTTAATAGGCGTTCAAAGGCAGTCAGGGAGGCTCCCCACATGGGATGTTGGAGATTATTGCATGTCCCGTCATGTGTCCTGTACTTCTGGTGGAAGCACATATCTGAGCAGTTATTCACTCGTCGGTGGGCAGTGCAGCCGGAGAGGTTAGCGATCAGATTCAGGTACTGAGGGGACACGAGATCATTGTAGTGGTAGCCTAAAATAAAAAGGAAAAGCAAGACAAAACATATTTCCATTGGAACACAGGTATAAAACTTTGGTCACCTCCTAGTTCCTTCTCAATTGTCCCTATCTCTCTCTGTAGCTTGTCACACTACTGAACACGCTCTTCTTGATGTTTCGTAGAAATCCTTCTTGTCTTACTCTGCTCCTTTTCCTTCTCCCACCTACAAACAAAGATGTTCTTTCTGCCTCTCCTGTTCTTTGACCTTGTCTCCTTTTGCAATTTAACCAGTCTCATGCCTTCCATTGTCACGTCTTAATTCCACACTCTGTGACTCCAACCCTAACCACCTTCATGAATCCAAGTTCACTTATTTTCAGCTTCTTACTAACAATTCCACTGAAGTTGAAAATAAAACTTAACATAATCAAACACAAGCAGCCTCCTTTCAAATCCTCCTCCGTGTCGTGTGGGCCATTCACACCATGTATCAAGGCCATCTTCCCAGAAATAGATCATCAAAATCTCAGTTATCTTTGATGTTTCATTTTCCTTTGCCTTCAATTTCCCATCAGTTGCCAACTGCTATTTATTATGGCTCCAAAATGTTCCTAAAAACTGGCCCACCTCTCCATTTCCAGCATCATAATCCCAGGTCAGATTTTCCCAACTCCTTACCTTGAATCCAAAATTGCCTCTTAAGTGATCCCATAACACTAACTTTTCCTTCAACTGATTCATATGCATTGTTCTGATGCTGTCATGTTCTCACTCAAAAACCTTCAAGTCTTTGTCCACTAGCTACAGAAGGAAATTCTAAAGTGGCCAATTACTCCAAATAGATATTCCTAATTGGATCTCCTTTTCTTCTCCTTTAAGACATTAGCTCCAGTCAAACAGAATAGTCCCAAGATCTGTATACACTTTCACGCTTCTTTGCCTTGCCAGTGCTGTTCCTCCAAATATTCACACATCCAAGTCCTTCTCATCTTTCAAAGCATATTCTCTACAAGGCTTGCTCTAACAGCTCCATACACAGACACACTCTCCTGAGTTCTGAGTAATCTTCACTCTAACATATCTCAGAGTTGAGGTCTGACTATCAAAACCAACTCTGCACACATTTTTAATTAAAGGAAACAAGAAAGAGCCCCTTTGTGTGTGTGTGGAAGGCGGCTGGAAATACTTGTAAGGATGCAAAAAAGAACCAAAAGTGAAAAATTTTCACAGGCTGGGGGAGAAGCAATGAGAAATACAATCACTGGTCTATTACTTGAGAAAATAATAAGCTTTGCAACTGTACATATATATACTCAGCTTTTCTTGGCCATCCAGAGATTTTGGGCTCAATTGGACTTGAAAGGCTTTAGCAAGACATACTTCCCAAGGATTAAACCAGTGAACTGAAATGTCTGGCTTCGTTTTCACAGTTAAACTTTTAGGAAGTCACAGAAAATTCTCAATCTTGAACATCAAAAGAGCCAAGAAAGAAAACAGCCAAGAAGAAAAACACTTCCTCCCAAATTTTCAGTCTATGGGCTCAATGACAAATCTCAGTAGTTTTTCTTTAAGCCCTATCATTTTTTCCAAGGCTTTTAGCCATAGGTTTAATAACAGACATGCTGGATCTTAGCTGCCAGAGAGCAGGCAGTAGTACAATTCTTTTGCACTTGCTTTCCAGGCCTGGCTTCTGCTCTTTGCCCTTGGAGGTGGGACCACAAAAAGCTTAGGGTATAGAACAGAGTATCAACCAATATACACATGGATGAACACTCAAACAAAACCATCTTTTTACAAAATCCGTTAGCATTTTTAGGCTTTATGGAACCAGATAAAGTAACACAGATAACGTGCTGTAAATCAAACTGACTTGCAAAATTAAGTAAGGCTGGTCATCTGCTGTGCATAAATAATGTCTCAAAAATGAACTTTTCATCAGGAATTTTGAAAACTGAACTCACCATTTTAGGCCACTTTTATTAACTCTCAACAGAATCTGCTTTAGAAATAAAAACTACCTTAAAATGTAGAACTAACTATGGTTTAAAATATAAAAAAGTGAGAGAAGATATCCAAAGTCAATGGAGTGGGCCACATAAATTTGTATGACATATAAAAATACCCATAAATTGCTGTTTGTGAAAAAAATTTTGATTGTATTATTAAATGGTAATTATGCCCAACTGAATAGAATAAGTGTGCATATATATATGGCCTACTGATAAATGTTTGTGTGTATATATACTCCCAAACTAAATCTTCTCTCAATCTTCCCCCATTTCATTAAATGGAAACTCCATTCTTTCAGTTGCTCAGGCAAAAATCATAAGTCATCCTTGACTCCTCTCTCTCACCCTCTACAGCCAGGCCATAAATAAATATTGTCACCTCTACTTTCAAAATACATCTCAAATCTGACCACTTCTTACCTGTATACCTGGCCCTGGCCTCCATCATCTCTTACCTGGATTATTGCATCCGCCATTAGCCCTTTATAGTCAAGTCACGCAACAGTCTCAAGCTTTGAAGGGTCATTCAAAGCATGTCACTTCCCCACGCAAAATCCTCTCACAGCTTGCTATCCCATGCAGAATAAAAGAAAGTCCTTATGAAGACCTAATAGGCCCTTTCTGGTGAGGCAGCCTGAAACGCCTCTGTCCTCTTCTCCTGCAATGCCACCCCTTCCTCACTCTGCCCCAGCCTCACTGACCTGCTGGGTGCTCCTCAAATACACCAAACGTCACTGATCCCATCTCAGAACTTTTGCATTTACTCTTCCGTCTTCCCCAAACTCTCTTTCCTCAGAGATCTGCATGGCTTACTCCTTTGGTTTTGTCAAGTCTCTACTCAAATGTCATCTTCTTGGTGAATTATTTGACTAAACTGTATAAAATGGTGACCCCTATCCCATCCAGCACTCACTCCACAAACGACCTACACTGTTTACTTTTATCAATGTCATTTGTCGTGTGCTAATCATACGTATTGACTTCTTTACTTGTTTATTGTCTGTCACCCAACAAGAATATTAGATCTTCGAGGGAAGAGATTTTTACGTGTTTTGCTCACTCCTGTATTCCCAGAGCTAGAACAGTCACTGGCACAGAGAATGTGCTCAACACATAAATGTGGAATAAATGGATTAATTAATGAGGTGCATGTATACTAAAGTCCTGCTTAGATAAAAAAAACAAATGCATAAAATAATTTCACGTTGTTGGATATTTGGGCTGACTTTGCTTTTTTCGTTCTGCTTTTCTCAGCTTCTAAATTTTTCTGTAAGTAGCATGTAACTATGAAATTAGTAAACAATTCATAAAAAGAAGCAGTTCAATCATAGCCTCAAGTTGGGTATTAGTTTCTAGATTTGCTTAATTTTTTAGTTGCAGCAGAAGTAGGCTCAAGGGATCTACTACCTGAGGCCACCACAGCAAATGTTTAAAAACTTGAACTATTAATTAAGTGAAGAAAAGTAGGCAGTAGCAAGAAACAATATTTAGCAACTCCCACTTAGTCCTCTACATCAGAAAGGAAGTAATCTTTGCAACAGGGTTGATCCAGGGGCTTGAGGAGGGAACAGGGAGATGTCAACAAAATGTGCACAACTCATCCATGTCCTCAGCATCCAGCCCTGTGTCTAACAAATATTGGTTGAAAGAATGAATGAGTTCTGATATTTCTCTTCAAGAACGTGACTATGGGGTGAGGCTAGAGATCTGTCCATAAATAAAAGTGGTAACTGTTCTGAGGCCTCAGACTCTGAGAATTCCCCACCTAAGTGATCCAAGGAGCGCCAGGTTGCCAACCCCTTGAGAGATTTGAGAGACCAGTAACTGTGGTCTACACACAGCTTGGAGCTTGCCAGTGACTGTATGTTTAACTGAACACACACTAGGCCCTAAAACATAACAAGATTGAGAAATGACTCAGTGTAATTACCATAATCCCACGATGATAAGAAATCATTCTACACTTTGCATTTCCACATTTCTTTCATCTCACACATTCATATTTAAGAATAATATTGAATTTTTAAATAACGTTTTTTTTCCTGAACATAAGATATCCTCACTGAAGACAATTTGGAGAATACCAAATAATCATAAAGCAGAAAATTTTAAATCACCCACTTCTCTCATTTATAAGAATAGATACTAGCTGCCATTATTTCCAGAACTCTGTGTGTGTGTCTAAAACCTAGAAAAAATAGTCACTGTATAGAGAGTATTGGAAATGATAACTTTATGCAGTAAAAATCATAGTCATCTAGAATTTCATTAACAGTTCTATGACAAATGATGATAACCCAGTAATGGCATCTCTTATTTACCAGGCAGTGGCCATGTGCCAAGAAAGGAAGTAATAAATCATGAAATCCATGAAATTCTCACAGCAACCTCAGAGACGGTTTTATCAGCCTGTCTGACAAATGCATGGACTCTTAACAACCATCACTTTTAATAGCTACAATACGTTTCATCATATGAGTAGAACATCATTGATTTAACTATTACCCTACTAGGACTTCCATTAAATCTCCTTTATAATTCAGGGACTGGACTATCACTGTCACAAGTCCTGCTATGAAAGCCGACACACAGTCCACACAGGCACACAGTTGGGGTAGGTCTACTAGAACCGAAATTAGTAGATTTCATCTGACTAAAGGAGTTTCTTATTAGACCAAAAGTGAGAAGTACAGGATTTTGATAGCTCAACAGAATCCATATTTTTAAACTATTTTATAATGTATAAACACAATTGGATGGAAAATGTTGGAACTTTTCATTAGGGACAGTTTGGTGTTGAATGAGACTTTATCGGGTGTGTTTAACACTTAGTCCTTAGAGAAGGGAAGGAGGAAGGACAAAAATTAAGGACTAACTTGTTCCATTTAAGTCCACCATTAAGCCATGCTGTACATGCTCCTGAATAAGTTGCAATGTCCTTTCAAATATTTCTCCTGCTCTTGCTTGCTCAACAGTGTAAGGATCTCTTGGATACCGGAACAAAGCCAGCAAATCATTTGGAGAACGAGGACGGCTAACAGGAGTTTAGAAGGAGAAAAATAAGAACATACAAATCAAATTAAACAAATTACAGGAGACAAAAATCACTAAATTCCAAAAATGTAATTATTGCTATTTACTATTTCTATAGCTACTTTCATTGCCATGATATGCTATACCTTATTTATCTGAAGTGGAAGGCAACAAAACAAAACAAAAAAGAACAAAACAAACGAAAACCAAAAGATACTAAAATCAAATAATTAAGTCAATAGAGAAAAACACAAATATTCTATTTCAATTAAGGTGAAGAAATAACACTTTGGAACTATGAACATGTGATAAATATACTAACGGCTTTTGAAATATTTTGTTTTTGCCAAATGATTACATAACAGGCAAGCCAAACGTTGAAATTTTAACAATTTCAGCTTTTATTAGAAAAAACATGTCTTATCCCCCAGAAAATAGTTAGATGACAGATGTTTAAATTAAAAGTTTCTTCATCAGATAAGAGACATTCAAAATTTGTATGCTAGAATTGCATACATTTTTTAAAATCCCTAAGAAGCTCAGTGATTTGAGGGTGAGAATTCTGTTTAAATCCCACAGTACCTGTCAAACAAATGTGTTCGGGTTGAATTTATTGCTCTGTCAACAGTCGCAATTGCTTCAACAATTGATGTGGCTACAAACGGATCCCCATTTCGACTCACATCGGGAACTAGGAAAACATGAAGTCTCACATTACCAGAAAAAATACTATACAAGTTACTCATAAAATAATGTCTAGACACTACATCATTTAGACTGAAGGCATACTTTTCCCCAAATGTTATTTCTACTTTTCATACCAAAACTTAAATTACTTTATCACAAATTCTACTAGAAGCTATTTTTAAACAGTATGGAAATTACAACCCTTTTTAAATTTTGAAATCATGTGATATCCCATAAAAGGAGAAGGGAAAAGCAGTGACAACATAAAATGCTGATGTTTTTATACCAAAGCATGACAGCAAGTAACGGGAGGTACTAACTCAGGCCACCCTGGATGGCAAGACTGTGAACAGGAAGCCATCAGTGGCAGTATTTTCATTTCAGGTAGATTCTGTTTTCTTTCCTATTCTCCCACCACCCGCCCCAACTCCTAAGCTGTCGCTATCTAAATAGCCTGTAATTTGAAAATGTGACCGAGGAACTATCAGCTGCTGGTCAGAAAGAACGAGAAATACACTTGTTCTGCTCCTGTTTGCCACAAACTGCTCTGATGCTACTAAATGCTTTCTGCTGCTCAGCTCTGAAGCTGGAAGAAATATGTGGTAAAAAAAAGAAAACCAGAATCTCATTCTCTACAGTCTCAGTCACTGAGGCTCACGGTTCTGGAGTTACCATTGGCCCTCGCCAGCAATCAGCCGCCAAACGGGTCCACTCTTCCTTCAGAACATTTCCTAACTGACCTTCTTCCCCAATCCCACTGTCACCACCCCAGCCACGATCCCCACCCTGTATCAGAGCTCATGACAGCACTCTTCCTCCTGACTTCCTCTTGAAATCACTCTGAATACCTGGGACCAGAATAATAATTGGGGATGGAGGGGAGATGGTAGAGCTTGCCAGATATTCCATGTGCTCTCTGGCATTGCCTAACTTCCCTTTGCCTGTAGGCTGGGCCATGTGACTAGTTCCGGCTAATGGGCTGCGAGCAGAATTGAGGGTTCACTTCCAGGTCAAAGCATTTTGTTCCCAGTGCAAGACTCCAGATCTTTTGCCCCTCGCTGCAGCAAACCCTAAAGTGTCACATTACAGGGGTGAAGGGCCTCCATTGTGGGGGTCCCTGAGTACTATATACAGCCCCGTGTTGGCAATTTAGCATGCATGAGAAATAAGCCTCTGATGTCCCTGAGATTTTTAAGGTTTTGTGTATTACCGAAGCATAACCCAGCTCTGTCCTGTATAATACATTGCAGTTGTGTGAAGGTGGGTGTTTAAAATGGAAACCGCATTATTGCTTTTTTAATTTGTTTTTTTTTATAAAATTGTAGTAGCAACAAATATAGCAATGATGATAATAATGATAGCCAATGTTTATTGAGTGTTTACCATGTGTCATTTTAGTCCACCAAATAGCCACATGAGCTAATAACTACTTGTGCAGACATTTTACAAATGAGGAAACTAAGCCTTAGAAAGGGCATATGACTTACTCAAGGTCACAGAGTCCATTTACTTAGCTTCTAAACCAGCACTGCCTAATAAACTTTCCGTGCTGATGACAATGTTGCATATTTGTACTGTCCAGTAGGGTAGCCACTAGCTCATGTGGCTACTGAGCACTTGAAATGCAGCTAGTGTGACTGAGGATGGAATTTTAAATCTTAGTTAAGTTTTAACTTACATTTACATTTAAATAGCTACACGCACCTAGTGGCTCCCATATTGGATAGTGCAGTAACTGTCCTGCCAGACAAAAGATACATTTACCTTTTATTTCCCCACCCAAAAATTTAAAAAAAAAATTGCTTTTCTGTCTACTTATGAAAGAAGTAGCATGAATAGTAATGATAGTAGCAAAAATAATAATAGTGGCTAAAAGTTATTAAGTATCTCTAATGTGCTAGCTTCATATAAATTAATTTAATCCTGAGAAGAGTACTATAATGTAGTTTTACTATTATCATCCTTGTCTTTACAGATGAGAAAGCCAAGATTCAGAGGGATTAAAAAACCTGTCCCAGGTCATCAGTCAGTAAATGGTGGAGCAGGTACACAAATATGGCCATATTCCTTGAAGAGAAAATAGTAACAGTGAATAAAGTGGAAAATACCTGTAAAAAGACCAACAGAGCCATCCTTTTCAGCCAATGCCTCTTAGGGGAAATGTTGACGCTACTTTTCTTTATGCACCTTCACAAGATTTTTTCTATATACACACATACAGACAAAAATACCCACCTACTTTGAACAATGGGATCATATTACATGTGATGTTTGTCAATCTGGCATTTTTATTTGTCATTTAAAAATATCGATATCTTTTACATCGATCTACATCACCATTTTCATGACTTCACAGTAATTCACCTTAAAGAGGTGATTTTTTACTTAACAAATCTTCTCTTTTTTTAAACATTTAGGTTGTTTCTGCCTTTTTTTACTTCTATAGTCAAAGAGCAGGGAACCTCCCGGAACCAACAACATCGTTGTGTGTTTCAGATGCTGTCAATACTGATACAAGTCATTCTTTTCTCTCTCTTGAACTAACATACAAATCTGACCTTCTTCCTCCACACTTAACGCTTCCAACCTTTTACCCACAGCCAATGTCATCTTTTAGACATATAAATCGGCTCACAGCACTCCTCTGCACAGAACTTTCCAGTGTCTTCCCATTATATTTAGAATAAAAACTAAACGTGCTTGGGCAATGAGGCCCCTCTTGTTGTTGCTTGGGCAACAAGGCCTCTCCCATGCTGTTTCCCACCACTCCTCCTCTAATCACCATACTCTCCCCACCCTGGTGTTCGGGCTTGTTCTGACCTCAGGACTTCACATGCACTGTTCCCCTGCTGTTCCCCGTGACTGGGTTTTTCCTCCCCAATCTCCACCTGGCTCCCTTGTTCTCATAGTTTACTTACTCCAGGAGGTCTTCCTTGCCCACCTTATGTAAAAGAGAGACTCTCCATCTCTTGCTAAGCCCTTGCCCTGCTATTTTTTATTGACTGATCTCCATTTAAAAGTTCATTCACTCACTGTTTATTATTTGTCTCCTTCCACTAGAATACAAGCTCTATGAGGACAGCTTCATCTGTCTTGCTCCCTGCAGTTTCCCTAGCATGTAGAACAGTGATTGATACATATTCTTTTAGATATTTGTTGAATGAATGAACAAATGAACAAGCTCTAGGTAATTACTTGTAATTAATTGAGTCATCCAGAGAGCCCTTATGCTTGTCATCTCTTACAAAATGCTGTGCATTTGAGTTGAGCTATCAAGAAATCATACTATCAATTGAGAAACTAATCCATTTTTCTCTACCACTAACATAAGGGGTACAGATGTTTTGTGAATTTATCAGCTACTTTGAATATCTGAAATATTTACACATTTATAATTCATAAAACTGAAAAGGAATTTTACTAGACAAGGCCCCTATTTTTTATATGTCACAAATAGGGGCCTGATTGCCTGATTTTTTGGAAACTAACATTTTTATGCCAAGTA
The DNA here is from genome assembly GCF_015220235.1 of Choloepus didactylus. Taxonomy (NCBI): domain Eukaryota; kingdom Metazoa; phylum Chordata; class Mammalia; order Pilosa; family Megalonychidae; genus Choloepus; species Choloepus didactylus. The sequence goes on from NC_051326.1 coordinate 49,110,328, forward strand.
GAAGTCAACAAGGCAAACAATTTCACATCCTTTTGTGATTCCATTATCGGTTCCATTATTTCATTATTAGCAATGGTCAAAACTGAGTTTGATTTTCTACAAGCAACAATCAGAGAAAAATAATCCAAAGCCACTTATCTCTGTACACAGGGGAAAAAAAATGGAAAGGAAAATAACCAAAATATTAGTTGTGACTTTTTTCTCTGTTGGGTGGGAGATGACTTAAAATTTTTGCATATAGCTAATTCATGTTAAAATAACACATATTATTTTTCAAGCTGAAAAATAAGTATCATTAGAATGAAAACACTTGTTATTTAAGTCACAGGATCCATCAATTAATTAAATTCTACTATTTTTAGTAAAATATACTATTAATTAAATCAATTAAAACAGATTATTTTTAATGGGAAAATAAGGTCATTTGCATTTTTCCTAGGATAAGCAACATTCCATTTATCCACCTATGATTCACATTTACTAAGTGTCTGGGCACTGTGTGGGGTGTTTACATACTGATTAACAAGACATTGCTCCTTTCCTTGAGTTTTAACAAGTTCAATGGAGAAAACAGATCAGTTACAATAAACAGTATCTCAGAAACAGAGATATGTGAAATTCTTTGGGAGTCCAGAAGATGGACTGTTTACCTGCCCGAGGAACTAGGAAGATTTCCAGAAAAGGGGGATATTTGAACATGAAGAGACTTACCTGGTGAAGTCATGCAGTCCATTATAGGAAAAAGCATGCATGAAGGCAAAATGTCACACTGGGCATGCATGCTGGAGTGACAGAATAGGCAATAGATGTGAGGCAGGTTGGAGTCACATTATAAAGACAATGCAAAGCTAAAGAGTTTGGATTTTACCCTGGTGGCAACAGAAATCATGGAGAAGTGCTAGTAACAGGTAATGAGACTCATGGTTTTAGAAGGATGACCCTGGAGGCAATTTGCAGGTAGACTAAAATGGGGTGAGGCCTGTCGCAATAATCTGGACAAAATTAAATGAGGGCCTTGGTAAGACTGTGGCAGGGGGATAGAAGATGCAAGAGGGAACAGACCATTGAGGTAGAATAAACAGTTCTGGGACTAATGACTGGATTCAGGGAAACAGAGGGGTTGATGATTGTCTAGATGTTTACACTGAAGGACACTCAAGACTTAAAACATCCCCAAAGTATGTGTGGCCAAACCCAGAATAGAGCAGCATAGAATCTTTCACGTACCAACTGTATCACTTTTGCCAACTGTTGACTGAAAATTATGCATTCAAACATTGTAAGGATTGAACGACCACTGAATCAAACTAGAAAATCACTGAGTAAGGGAAGCTTTGCCAAGTGAATAGACCACAGTGGTTTCCAGATCTCACTGTAGCAGAAAAAACGAGTGCCTACGAGTGGGAACTGGGCCACATCCATGGACTAAGCAATATAACACTGGGCAAGCAGCTCCACCAATCTGGGCCCTCAGTTTGCTCATGTGTAAATTAAGGATGTGTTGTGTTCTAAGTCATTCTAAAAATCCTAATTAGCCTGCAATTACATTAGAGGCCTGTGCATGTTCTTAATTTTTTTTTTCCAGCAGCCTTTGATACCCATTAGGTGAACTGTGTTATGCAAGTGTTAACAATCACTCCTGTGAGCATGTGTGCTCTTACCGTTCACACTCAGGACCATGCTAACTGAGGCGTATCCAATCGTGTTCCGGGCCACACACTCGTAACGGCCTGCATCCGCTGTCCCAACATCATTGATGGTCAAGAAGCCCTCTGGGCTAATGTGAAATTTTCCACTTTCCGTCACCTGCACCCCATCCTGGTGCAAAAGAGAGTAATAATAATAATAATAATGGTAAGAAGACAGAAATAAAAATCAGAAGCAGAAGAGAAGTTGTGGTTTTTATTTTGTTGTGTTTTGGGGGGAGGGGTACCATTTGTTAGGATTTCACAAATGAAAATATATTAGGGTCGTCCTCAGATCTATCCACAATTAGAAAGAGAAGGAGATTTAATCCAGTTCAATGAATCCCAATTCAGTGGAATACTTTTCTTACACATTTCTTCATTGCTAAGATAGAGTTTGGTGTCAGTGCTAGAAAGAATAAGGCACAGATCGCACTCCACGGGGTTTGCCAGGAGAGCTGTGGTGGGAGAGGGTTGGGCATAAATGGTAACTTCAGTAGGATAAATGCTCTGGTAAGGAATGCACAGGGGGCAATGGAAGCAGAGCAAGGGCACCTAGACCAACCTATGAAATGTTTCCAGAAAGAGATGGACCTGAGCTAAGACTTAGATGATTCAAAGCCAGACAATGAAGGGGCAGGTGAACCTTCCAGGCAGAGGAGCAAGTACAAATACACAGGGGAGTATGCAGAGGAGGTCATGAGTGTGTTGGCAGAAAGTGAGAGGTGAGGTAAGTGTGCTGCAGGGGTGGAGGACAGGCAGAGGGGCCCTGATCGTCCGTGCTTAAGAACTTGTACTTTATTCAGTGGGTGCTAAGGAGCCACTAAACCTGTCCAGTCCTGGGCCTGCCAGGAACACTTCATATTAAGGCATTTGCTTACAATTTTTATAATACTGCTAAAAATTTTTGTATTGGGCTTAACAGAAACAAACATAGAAAAACAAAACAACAACAAAAAAAAAACACTTCTTAACTCTTGGTCATGGGACCGTGGATCTAATAAAGGGATTTTTCTTTGCTTGTGTCACTGAGAAGGATGTTTGGAGTTTGGTTGCTTTGTCTCACTTTCATAAATCAGGGGTACCCTCAGAATTTCTTCAACTCAAAGTGTGCAATTTGAACTCTTTTCCTGCTACAGAAAATCTGTAGCAGAAATGGGCATGTTCCAGCTACCCCTCACTTCATTAAACTTTCCACAAAGTGCGGGCTGAATGCCTCTTCTGTGCTCTGAAGACACGCAGCAGCGAAGATTTATTACCTTATTCCATGTTATTACTGGCTCAGGTTCCCCCTGGGAACTACACGGAATCTGGACATTGGTGCCAACCTCCACTGTCATATCACTTGGAATGCTGGTAAACACTGGGGTAACTACAAGGGAAGGGACATGCAAGGGTCAATGTTAAATGATGAAACTTGTAATTTATACAAAAAAAAGTTTTGGAAAAAGTAAAACCCCACTTTCCTCTCTGACCTCCTATAGCTGCATCATCACAGAGCAACAGAACTGAAGGATACCAAGAGACCAACTGTCCAACTTCCCACCCATCTCCTCCCCAAATGAGCTCCATCCTTTGAGAGCACAGCCACATATGAACTCCTCTCTGCTGAGGAGCCCAGAGCCCAGAGCCTTGGACATGGCTTGAAGACCTGCTGAGCTGCACTGAGTCCCCCAAAGCCATCCCCAGCCTCCACAACGCTGAGACACGGCTGCTGGGAGCGCTCCCAGAAAGCACTGCACAGTACTCTGAGAACACAGTGAACTCTGGAGAGAGTGTGATTAGAGGAAGAAAATATGCAGTTAGACTGAAGTAGATTTCCTCATATGAAAAGTTAAGAACCTCAGATAAATGCAGTAAGGTTCTGGGTGGCCTTTTATGAATTCCATCCCGTATGTTCTCTCACTGAGCAGGCTGAGAGTTTTAGCCACCAAAGGCCCATCGATTAAGGAACTAGAAGGGCAAACCCCATAAAACCCAGAGCCAATATAACTGGGCTTAGTTTCTCAAACAATCTATTAATAAGAGACAAGAGAGGAGCCCTTTCTCAAGGTCCCCAGAAAAAGTTCCAAGTGACCTCAGCAAAGATGGAAGGGAATTCAAATACTAGTTCCACATTATTCTTTTTTTTTTTTTTTTTTTTTAGTTTTTATCCCCATTCCTCCACTCATCCATACACTAGATAAAGGGGGTGTGATCCACAAGGTCTTCACAATCACACTGTCACCCCTTGTAATCTACATCATTATAGAATTGTCTTCAGGAGTCCAGACTGCTGGGTTGGAGTTTGGTAGTTTCAGGTATTTACTTCTAGCTATTCCAATACATTAAAGCCTAAGAGGTGTTATCTATATAGTGCATAAGAATGTCCACCAGAGTGACCTCTCAACTCCATTTGGAATCTCTCAGCCACTGAAACCATTTCGTCTCATTTTGCATCCCCCTTTTGGTCAAGAAGATACTCTCAGTCCCATGATGCCGGGTCCACATTCATCCCCGGGAGTCATACTCTGCGTTGCCAGGGAGATTTACACCCCTGGGAGTTGGGTCCCATGTAGGGGGGAGGGCAGCAAGTTGACCTGTCGAGATGGCTCAGTTAGAGAGAGAGAGGGCCACATCTGAGCAACAAAGAGGTACTCAGGGGAAGACTTTTAGGCACCATTACATACAACTTTAGACTTTCCTTTGTGGTAATGAGCTTCATAAGGGCAAGTCCCATGCTTGAGGGCTCAGCACATCAAACTGCCAGTCCCAATGTTTGTGACAACATACGCTAGGGGATCAGCATCTCAAAGTTTAGAGATAGGCCTTACAATTCAGGGATAGAGTTAACTGCTGTAAGAGCTTACAATCTAGGGACTATTACAATTATTGTGTCCACGTTAGGCATTGTTCTAAGATTCAATTCTGAGTTTACACATTGTAGTTAGTCCATATCGGTGAGGCATCATCTCTCTCACCATGTTTTCTCCAACACTTTTACTCCTATATATATATTTTCCTACAATTTTATAGAGTTATATTCACATACCATACATTTATCCACAGTGTACAATCAGTTGTTCATGGTATCATCATAAAGTTGTACATTTATCACCACAATCAGCATTTGAACATACTGATTACTACAAGAAAAACCATTTTTTTTTTTTTTTAGCAATAAGAAAAAATGATAAAAGGAAAAATAACATGTCATACAATACAATATACTACTAAGGACAGCAAATAACACCACTACCAAGGATCCCATATTCCTCCCCTATATCCCCCTCTCATATACATTTAGCATTGGCATATTAATGGAGGTATATTACAATGTTACTGTTGACCATAGACTCCAGTTTGCTTTGATTATGTTTTTTCCTGAATACCATCCCTTTTTCAAATTTCTACATGGTTGACATTCATTTGCTTTCCCACATGCAAAAATATTTTCATATTTGTATATTTAGTAACAGTCATTGGCCACTCCAGTTTTTGCCACGTTATACAGTCCCAGTCTTTATCATCTATCTTTACCTCTGGTGTCATACATTCTCCTATCCCACCTCTTTCAGCTTTACTCACAGACATCTTTGTTCAGTGTACTTACAATACTGTGCTACCATCACACAGTATTATGCTATCTATATCTGGATCTATGCAATCAATACTAAACATTCTGTAGTCCTTCAGCATCAAATGGCTGATCTCTGCCCTCTTTCTATCTCCTGGTCGCCTGTGTTGTCAGCTTTTAACTCCCAAAGTTTGTTCATTAATGTCTGTTCATATTAGTGAGACCATACAGAATCTGTCCTTTTGTTTCTGGCTAACTTCACTCAACATAATGTCCTCAAGGCTCATCTACATTATTACATGATCCATGTCTTTGTTCTGTCTTACAGCTGCATAATATTCCATCATGTGTATATACCACAGTTTGTTTATCCACTCGTCCTTTGATGGACATTTGGGCTGTTTCCATCTCTTGGCAATTGTGAATAATGCTGCGATAAACATTGGTTTACAAATGTCTGTTTGTGTCTTAAGTTTCAGTTCCTCTGAGTATATACCCAGCAATGGAATAGCTGGGTCATATGGCAAATCTATATTTAGCTTCCTGAGGAACCTCCATACTGTCTTCCAGAGTGGTTGCACCATTCTACATTCCCACCAACAATGAATAAGTGTGCCTCTTTCTCCACATCCTCTCCAGCACTTGTCATTTTCTGTTTTTTGGATAATGGCCATTCTGGTAGGTGTGAGATGATATCTCATTGTGGTTTTGATTTGCATTTCCTTAATAGCCAGTGAAGTTGAGCATTTTTTCATATGCTTTTGAGCCATTTGTATTCCTCTTCAGAAAAATGTCTGTTCATGTCTTTTGCCCATTTTTAAATTGGATTGTTTGTCTTTCTGTTATTGAGATGGAGGATTCCTTTATATATTCGGGATATTAAACCCTTATCTGATATGTGGTTTCCAAATATCATCTCCCATTGTGTAGGTTGCCTTTTTACTTTTCTGACAAAGTCCTTTGATGTACAAAAGTGTTTAATTTTGAGGAGATCCCATTTGTCTATTTGTTCTTTGGTTGCTCGTGCCTTGGTTGTGAGGTCTAAGAAACCACCTCCTTTCACAAGATCTTTAAGATATTGCCCTACATTTTCTTCTAAGAGTTTTATGGTCTTGGTGCTAATGTTTAGGTCTTTGATCCACAAAGACTTATCAGTCTCCTAATCACACCAGTCTGACTTTCAGTACAACGGAATTTGGGTAAAAAGCTAGGAGACATGTCTTCATCTTTTTCACCCTGGTTCCATCAAAAAAGATATGAGGTAACAAAAGTGGCAAAATTTAGAAGCTGGTAAGTCTGGGTATCTAGGTAGGGTGTATATTAGAGATCACTGTACTGATTTTGTATTATTTCTGCAGCTATCCTAAAAGTTTGAAATTATTTCAAAATAAAAAGTTAAATAATAAAAACAGATGTGAGGTAGCCGAGTCTTTTCTAGTGGGACAGAAAATTCAAGTGGCATATCCAAAAGGATGAAGGGAAAACAGAAGTCTTACCATAGCGCAAACAGGAGAAAAAACACAATTGGCCTCATAAAACACCTTTGGGTTCTTATACAGGTGAGCTGCCTTTTCTACTTAAATAATCATCTTAGAAAAGGCAGGTAAGGAATAATTCTTCCCTAAAGTAATATTAGTTAGCAGTTTAAAAATACTGATTTGTTTTACCTTAACAAGTCAGCCTTTTCTGAGTTTGGTGCAAGCATCATTTTTTTTAAAAAAACAAATCTTTTCACGAGCCAAAGTGAAAGAGACTTTAAGAAACATTGTAAATATTTTGGGAATAGAAGTTATGAGTTTTGATGAGTAAAATTCCAAAATGGGAAGAGTAAACTCCTTATAATTAGCAATAAAATTCATGTCAGCAAAACCGTATTAGAGCAAATCAATTAAGTGCAATATGAAGGAAGAATCAACCAGCCCAGACACATACCTCTTGGCTGCACTGTCAAGTGGACCACCACCCGCTGAGAGCCGATGATATTGACTGCTTGACATTCGTACTGTCCCTGGTCATGAAGGGCCACTCCAGAGATCCTCAGTGTGCCCGATGAAAGGACCAGGTGCCGTCTGTCCACAGAGAGCTGACTCCCTGAAAGGCACAGACATGATTTTAGTTATGTGTTCCCTACAGTGCCCAGTTGGTTTCCGATGTTATTTCAAGGCCGGAGATGAAAACCTTGGGGATTAAGGAGAACTTTATCTGAGAAAATGCAAGTGTCACAGAAACTTGTCTGTCAGCATGAGTTATGGCAGAGAATAATTTGTCCTCAGTCTCCAGTAAGCAAATCATTCATTCATTCATTCATTCAACAAACTTTCATTAAATGCCTGTTATGATATGCTATACACAAGCTGGGTAGGACCAATACAGGGATAAAGAAAACATAGTCCCTGCCTCCCGAGTAAGTCACAGTGAGAGGGGGTGAGGGGACAGATACTAGAGGTACTCTAAGGAAAGGGCAAAATCAGAGTAAGCCAGCACGACATGGGCTCAGAGGACAGACTTCAGAAAAGACCCTGCAGTCAGGTCAGAGATGATTTTCTGAGAGAGGGTGACCGCAAGCCAGGTCTAAAAAGACAAGCAGAAGTAAGGAATGGGAAAAGGATATGGGGACTGGAGTTATTTAAAAGCAAACAATAACCCAACAAAGGTCTGAATAAATTCTTTTTTTAAGGATAAACCTCCCCTGCTCTCACATATTAACTGCCCAAGAATAAAGAAGTTCAGGGTGGATGGTGTACTGCACGTCTTCACCCCATGACTGCTCATCAGCATTCCTGGATAGGGTCCCTCAGGGGAACTAAAGGGCTGGGCCAGCCTCGCCAGGCCATTGGTTGTAGCCCAGTGATCTCTACGAGGTCCTCAAGGTCACTGTGCATTTGCTCCAGGGCAGGAATCCTAAGGCTGAAGTAGATCCCTCTCCACTGGAGCCAGGATCTGGCCCTTAACCCAACCTTACCCATCCAGGCTACTGTCAATCCCTGGGGGGAAATGGTTTATACCTGTATCAAATAATGTGGCCAATGATTTACCAAGTGGAGAAAAAGGGTTAGAATCTATCCCCAGGGAATTAATGTAATCAGCAGTCGTAACAAACGAAGACATGGAAATGAGAACTCTGAGAATTAAAGAGAAATAGAGAGTTCTTTAAAAAAATATGGTCCATTACTGGTTTCCAGAAAATTCTATCCAACATGTTGTTAAATTTCAATGAAAATGTTAATTAAGTGTATATTAAAAGCTTAGAGACAATTTGGAGCAAGGAGGGAATAAGGAAGTAGAAAGTAGACATGCCCGTGTCCTTTCAGTAACGACAGAGCACTTAGCATTTAGTGCAATGACATATGCAAGTAACATCGTGAACAATGGAAACAATAGCAAAAATAGAGAGCACCAGGTGCCTCTGCCCCTTCCCCAGGGCCTGGGTCACATCACGGTTTGGCCCTGTCCAGAAGATTTGATGTTTTCTAGGCCTAGGTCAATACAGAATTTTTTCTTATGTTTATGGCCCACAAAAGGGAGTAGGGTAGAGGAAGCCAAAGATACTCAGGGTCAGAAATCTTCCCTTTTTATAGACCCAAAATAAATGAAAGCAAGGTCTCAAACCAGATATTTGTTCACCAATGTATAAATATGCTGCTATGAAGCAGCATTATTTGCAATAACCAAAAGGTAGAAAAAACCCAAGTATTCATCAGCAGATATGAATGGATAAACAGAAGGCAGATATACATACAATGGGATATTATTCAGTTCTAAAAAGGGATAAAGTTTTGATGCATGTGACAATATAGATGAATCTTGAAGACAACTGTTGAGTGAAATAAGCCAGACACAAAAAGATATTGTTTGACTTCACATACATGAAATACCTAGAATATGCAAATTCACAGAGACAGATGGTAGATCAGGTGTCACCAGGGGCTGGAAGCAGGGGGAAAGGTGAGACAATGCTTCAAGGCTGGAGTTTCTGTTTGGGGTGAAGGGTAAGTTTTGGTAAAGGATGGCAGTGATGGGGTCATAGCATTGTGCACATAATTAATGCCAATGAATTGTGTGCTTGATAGTGGTTAAAATGGCTGAGAGAAAAAGAAATCTTACCTCCTTTAGTCCATGCGATGACTGGCTGTGGATAACCCTTCGCTTCACAGTGGAAATCAACTGTCTGACCCTCGATAACGACTTTATCTTGAGGAGTCACAGTGAACTGGGGAAGAGCTTCCGGAAGGAAAAACATGAAAATCATGCAATTTAAAAGACAGCATTTGGTAAAACTGGCACACATCAAAGCTGGTGTTGGCAATTTTCCTTCACCTTAGGAAATTATACTTCCATTAGTAACAAGAAAAGATGAGAGTCATATAGCCTATTGCTGGATGCAGATTTGATGAGGAGATAAGAAAGAAAATAAACACTTAAGAGTCAAAACCAGGCAAAGCAGAAGGAATGTCTAACTAGAGTTATTTTCTCAGTGTTATGCTGAGAAAGTATGCAAAAATGACTCTTCATTTAACAACACTACTAGCTATAATACATACAGGGATATGGATAACAACATATCCCTGGATATGGAAGCATGGATGATTTTACAAGATTTACCTCATTCTTCTTCTTAATATTCACAAAGGGTTAAAAAATGCCAACTAGTATATCTGTGTATACTGATAGAATTTATTTTATTATTACTGGGGAAAAAAGCAAGCTACAGAAGAGTACGTCAAGTGTGATTCCATTTGTATAGAACTAACAGCCACAGCAACAAGCAAGTAAAAACCACATAATGTGATTGCCTACCTGTATATGCATAGAAAGGACTAGAAGGATGGATTCACAGCAAACCCTTGGCTAGGGAGCTACTGCTAGAGGCAAAAATGGTGGTTGGAGAGGACTGGGAAGGAAGCGATTGCTTTACATTTTGTGCTTTAGAAATGTTTTAAGGTTCACCAACAAATGTTCCGTTTTGCAATTTATTTAAAAACTAATAAACTCATTTTACAGTCAATTAAGCAATTTGGAAGTACACAGAAAAGTCTTTAAAAATATATACATACTCTCAGCATTCTATGTCTAAAAATTCATACTAATGAAGTATTCAAAGATGTTTGCAAGATGAATTGGTTAATTCAATATATATGTGCACGCATAGGTGTGCATACATGCATTCGTTCACTCAACACATACTAATACATGCCAGGCGCTCTAGGTGCTAGGGACACCACAGAGAAAAATCAGAAGTCCCGTCTTAGTGTGATTGTGAAAACCCTATGGATCGCACTCCCTTTATCCAGCATATCGATGGATGAGTAGAAAAGTGGGGACAAAACCCAAATGAAAGATAGGGTGGGTTTTGGGGGGGGGGGTGATCTGGGTGTTCTTTTTTTATTTTTATTTTTTATTCTGATTCTTTCTGGTGTACAGAAAATGTTCAAAAATAGATTGGGGTGATGAATACACAACTATAAGATGGTACTGTGAACAGCTGATTGTACACCATGGATAATTGTATGGCATGTGAATATATCTCAATAAAACTGAATTAAAATGAATAAAATAAAAATAAAAACTACATTAGCTAACAGAATTTTAAATACCAAAAAAAAAAAAAAAAGTCCCTGCCTTCATAATGCTTCTGTTTGGAAAATAAACATATTACCAAGTAATGTTCAATTAGCCAAAAGTCAGTTAGGGGAACATGGGTGGGGTATGAGGATGGAGATGGGAGCCAGGGCAGAAGCTGCTCTATTACAGGGTGGTCACGAATAAGGTGAGAGGAGAAGCCATGTGAAGTACATGGGGGAGGACTGTGCAAAAAGGAAATGCCTTTACTTTTATGGATATTTACCTTGTACGATGATATAAGCTGTAGCATGGATGCTGTCAACACTGTTGGATGCAAAGCATGTGTACTCCCCACTGTCTTCCTGTATGACGTTTTGTATATAGAGGCCACCGGAAGGAGTGATATTCACTCGAGGATCAACTGGTAAGGGCGTCCGATCACCTTTTGTCCAGGTGATGTGCGGTTGAGGGTGACCAGTGGCACTGCATTCCAAAGTGACACTTTCTCCAACCAACACTTCTGTGTTCTGTGGCTGTATTACAAAAGTGGGTCGAGCTGTCACAATTAAAACAAATTTAAAAAAAAAAAATCTGAATGAATTTCTTCTCATTTAACCATAGTTCTTTGCTTGAATTTTTCTATTTTAGGGCTACTTGTGCTAACTTTTCTCCAAAAATAAGCAAAACAAACAAAATTTAAGCACAGGACTCTTTTGTTTTGTTTTCAGGAATGTCCAAACAATAAAAATCATCCACTTCCTTTGCCGAACAAAATGCATGCAGCCTGTGAACAATAAGCACTTATGATTGATGAGTTCAGAGCCAGATCTCCTGTTTAAACAATTACTGAGCTCTACTGATAATCTTACTTTTACTTATTCTAAATACATCAAGTCTATTTTATGAAACCTTGCTTTTGTTCTTTTTGGTTCAAATACTGTTATCAAAGTATATTTAGAACATACACAAATAATCAATTTCATTCACACAAAAAAATGCAAAATAAAACTACACTGAGGTAGTATTTTTCAACTCTAAATCTAGGGAAAAAATCATATACTTACTAACATTTTGTGGGTGAATTTGTGTGGAAATAGAACTCTCATACACTCTCAGTGGGAATATAAATTGATACAGCCCACCTAGACAGTGACATGGCCATATATATCAAAATTAAGAATTCATACACCCTTTTACCCAGCGATTATCCTTCTAGGAATTTATCACATAGATATATTTCCATGCATCTGAATGACACGTGTACAGTATTACATCATTTTGTTTACTGTTTTGTAGATCTTTTTATTCTTACAAATCGAATACAACCTCCTTATATGACCAGGAGCTGTGTCTTATCTTTGCATAGGCTCACAGGACTCTGACTTTGCAAAGATGCTAAATATCTTGTGTTTACACTTAAGGATATTTGCTTAATTAAGGTCTTTTGATTCAGCAGCACTATATTCCTTTTGCTTAGTTTGGAAGCAAAATTTCATAGCTAGGGATTCTCATTAAATAAATATTTAATTATGTCTACATTGAGAAGTACCAAGCAATACAAAGATAAGACCAGCTTTTAAAGAGCTAAGAATCTAAATGCAGAAACAATCACAAAACCACTTATGATGCCATCTGACAGGTTTTATAAGGCGTCAGGGACACACGGATACCAGAACAATTTATTCCACAGTGGATGAAGTTAAGGGCAGGCAAGAAGGCTCCATGGCAGAAGGTACAACTGCAACTTGGCTTGATGAATCTTACTCTGCTACTGGCCTACACAGATGAGAATAACATTGTCGACCCATCATGAGTGGGTAGAGTGATTTGTGCTGTTTCTCCAGTAGCCACAATGGATTTAGACCATGCCTTTCAATACTTCTCCAAGTGCCCAGCTCCTCTACTGACCAAAGGTCATGGATTAAACAGCAGATGAGGGCAGAGGTTGCAAACTGATGGGCTCAGGACAGATTTTATGTGGTTTGAGCAATCTTTTTACGTTTTTTGGGTTCACTGCCAACATTTTTAAAATGGGAATTTTGCATAAAATTCCAGATTTCTGGCTTCTTTAAAAAAACAATAACAAAAACAAAGACCCTGGCAAAATAGAGAACTTCATTGCCAAATAGCAGCAACAGGCTGTCACTGAATATTGCCCTTTTAGGTAGGGGGTGGGGGGGTGGGGTTGGGGCATGGCCGTGCAGCCTCTCCAGTCTGCACAGCCCCACATGAACCCCACAGCTTCCACACCTCCACAGCCCCTTGACTGTGCAGCCCCCCGTCCTCCACCCCCAGATTAGGGGATGGCCATGCAACAGAGCAACTGTGATGAATCACTTATGACACTGTGCTTCAAAAGGGGAGTAAGCTAACTCTTATGTAATGGAAAGTTCAACTTGAGACTTGAACGATTATTATTATTCTAACTGACTTGGGATGCAAGTAAATGAAGGAAATGGGCAGGAAGGGACTCTGTCTTAGTTTCCTAAAGCTGCTGTAAGGAAGTACCACAAACCAGGTGGCTTAAAACAACAAAAATGTATTGTCTCACAGTTCTGGAGGCCAGAAGTCTGAAATGAAGATGTAAACAAGGCCATGGTCCCTCTGAAACCCATAGAGGAAAACACTTCTCACCTCTTCCTGGTTTCTAGCAGGTTCTGGTACTCCCCTGGCATTCCTTGGCTTGTGGAAATGTAACTCCCACTTCTGCCTCCCTGTTCACACGGTCTTCTGTCCCGTGTCTATGTGTGTCCAATTCTCCCCCACTTCTTATAAGGTCACCAGTCAAAACCATCCTAATCCAGTCTGGCCTCATCTTAAGTAATCAAATCCTCAAAGCCTCTACTTCCAAATAGGGCCCCATTCACTAAACCAGGGGGTTAGGACTCAAACATATCATTCTGGAGGACATTCTCAACCCATAACAAACCCCTTATAGGAAATCACATACCTGGAGACTCGAAGTATCTGAGGGTTACTTCTTGGGTTTTCACTTCTCCTGCCACGTTTTTCGCCATGCACTGGTAAATCCCCTGGTCTGTCTCCTGAGTGTTCTGAATCATCAGAGTGCCATCATCCAACAAGTTTAAACGGGAATCTGTCTTCATGCTCAGCTCGTTACTATAAAGACAGAAATCTGGTAGGCTCATGATTTTAAAGCACAAGGAAATACCTAATCCCCAGTGAATGGGTTTTGAGTATTAGAAATGGGATTATAACATTCCAAAGAGTACCGAGAACACTTTGGAGATGCCAGGTATATCAATACTTTTCAGGAAACCTTTTTTTTTTAAATAGCCCCTTATTGACTTAGACAATACTGGAAAAAGCGCCTTTGAATTTTGTGTCTCGGATTAATTCATTTACTTTTTAAAACTATTTTTATTGTGAAATATAACGTAGACACATAAAAGTGATAACTTTCAAAGTACCACTTAATAAGTAGTTATAGAGCATCATTTACTAACTTTTATAATTTATATGTTCAAGAGAGGTCTAATGTTTTTGAGAAATCATAATTCAAAAGGGAAAAATATGAACAAAGGGGGAAAAAGTCAAAGGAAACAGTTTCCTTTAGTTGTGGTGAATTTAAGAGAAAGAGGTAGAAACACATTTTTACGTTTCTAAAAGCAAATGGTATATACCATCTTAAAAAATGTCTAAAAATAAATGTTAAAAAATAATGTCTATAAGCTTCTGATCCCTTTCCTTTCAGGATATACAATAGACCAGAGGCACCACTCTAGCTGTCCTAATAGCTCATCTGTCCAGAGTGTAATTCCCAGGGTGCCAGCTCCTTCTCCTCCATATGACTTTGGTGAGACTTACAGACAATAATCATTTCTCACTGGACTGCTGCCACAGCACACAGATGTTACCAGCTCCCCGTCACAGCCAAGAAAGGCCCCATCCCCTGATGTCTTTGCACCCCTGCCCATCTGCCCGTTGCTACCCGCCAGCTCTGACTCCACACCCATGCGAATTGGCCTTAGTTCCCTGTGTTCAAAAAAACACATGAAGAGGAGAAAATTTGGGATGTAGCTGAGACCACGATTCATGGTAAAGATACCAACAGAAAAAAAAAAAAAAAAAGCCAATAACTGAGCAGTATGGGAATACAGACCGATGTAAAAGGAAGCCAATTTTACCAGATCATCTGGACAGATACTGCCATTTTAAAAACAAAGCCTTCAGTGGCAGAGAGATTCCAAACGGAGCCGAGAGGTCACTCTGGTGGGCACTCTTACGCACAATATAGACAACCCTTTTTAGGTTCTAATGAATTGGGGTAGCTGGTGGTGGATACCTGAAACTATCAAACCACAACCCAGAACCCATGAATCTTGAAGACAATTGTATAAAAATGTTGCTTGGGGGGGGGGTCAGTGGGATTGGGGGGGGCCATAAGGATCACACTCCCATTTGTCTAGTTTGTGGATGGATGAGTGGAAAGGTGGGGGAAGGAAACAAACAAACAAACAAACAGACAAGGGCACCCAGTGTTCTTTTTTACTTTAGTTGCTCCTTTTCACTTTAATTATTATTCTGGTTATTTTTGTGTGTGTGGTAAGGAGGGTGTCGGGGATTGATTTAGGTGATGAATGTACAACTACGTAATGGTACTGTGAACAATCGAATGTACGATTTGTTTTGTATGACTGCGTGGTATGTGAATATATCTCAATAAAATGGATGAAAAAAAACACAAAAAAACAAAGCTTCACTTCCCGTAGTTCATGTAATTAATCACCTTCCACGCTAAAAATGGCTCTACCTCATCTTCCTAAGAACTCAACAAAGCCAGGAACTTGTGTTTGATTACACGTGGTGAGGGAACAAAAGGATCATTCCGTGAGTGCACTTCCCCAGGGGCAGTGCTACAGCAGCCTCCAAGAGCCAGGAAAGCTGCTCTGCCCTGTGGTTTGCCCAGGGCCGGCTTCCTCCAGCTGCTCCCTGCCTGACGCGGACTCCGGTCACCCACCCACCAAAGCAGGGATTTTTCCTTCCACCACTGAAATGTTCAAGTGTCTTCACGCACAGTTTTCTGGACAGAAGCAACAATGTTCTCAATCCCTGTAAACCAGATTCGTATGGATATTACCCGGTTCCGTCCCCCAAGCGCTGAGAACGGGCAGGCGAGACTGCCCAGGGGAGGCTCCCGGGGGGGTGGGGGAAGGACCCCCAGCCTGAGAAGCCAGTTCCCAGCGCTTTGGTTCTAGCTCTGCCATATTTGACTCTGAGATCACAACTTTTACTATCAATTTGTTCATTTTTTAATTGGAGCTGTGAACAATCTGAGCCAAGTTTATGCTTCTATACCTTTTAAATACATACTTCATAATAGTTCAGAATTCCTTCCATGTTACAGTCCAGATTTTAAATCTCATCTACCTCAGAGTTATGTGAAATAACAAAATCTTTGAAGACCGGGACAGTATCTTCCATTTTCCCCTGCACAAACAATTGGGTCCAATATCAACGTTATTTTTACAGTTCTGATGGCAACAAAATCTAAACTAGAAAAAATCTCCTATGTCTCTTTAAGTATTAATATATCTCCTGATTCTTTCTCTGACAACTCTCAAATGCCAAGCTCACTATTCCCATGCTCATCTTTTCTATAAATACTATTTTACTCACATAACCAAACCATATTTGCCTTTGAGAATCTGGCCCTCATCTACAAAGGATCGATGACTCAGGCAGTGTCTGAAATAACAACTGGAATCTGCACCTTCTGAAATGTCTTCCTTGCTCTGTTATGACCAAACATGGTCAGTTAAAGTGAAAACCCTAAAATTAAGATTAGCCGTGATGATTAGGTTCATAATTGTGTGTGTGTGTTGATGTCCTCACGCAAATAAATTTGAGAAGAGATAGTAAGGTGGTTTTATGTTTAGGATTTCCTTTTTAGGACTAGCTTCATAATTTAAGCTCACAAGTAAACCATCTTGACATGTAAGACCCTTAGTGATCTGCCCCTAAATCCTTCCCCAGTATATGCCAACTTCTGGTCTGTCCACATCAAAAGACTTCCACTTACAAAATGGCAACTATCTCCTGCCCCCATTCCCTTGCACATTCTGTAATTCCTTCCCTTATCTCTTCCCTTAAGCTTTGCTTCACAACCCCCAGCTCCCTAACCTAACTGGGATGGGGGTGAGGCTGGGTGACTACCCACACCTGTCATAGCACTGTCATACACTGAAACACTCAGCTTGCAGGACATCCCTCTGTGGTCTGTGAGCTCCTGGAAGCTGTGGGAAAGGGATGCAGGCGTCTTATTCTCTGTACCCCCAGCACTTAGCACGGTATCTGATTCTTAAAAGGCCCCTGGTAAATGTCAGTGAAATGAAGAAGGGAGAGGATGCCTTTGTTTCAGGAGGCAAATTAGAGACATATAAGAACTGAGTGAATATTTGTTCAATTAAGGGAGTAAGGCTGCAGCCAACCCCGCTCATTCCTGTCTCCCTGAAATGCTCCGTCCATAACAGAGTTTCACTAATAACACCCTCCTCTGTTCAGGTCCAATCACGATGCTCCAGATTCGAGGCCAGCTGACATCGGGCATCAAAACCCTACAGCTTCAGGCCGGAGCAAATCAGCCACAGCCAGAAGGAAAGTGGACAGTAGAAAAGAAGGAACAATAATGTCCTCTTCCAGTTCCTGAACCCAGGCCGCTGCTTTAATTCAAAGCACTGCGTCCTGACAAGAAGAAAGGGCTTTACCTTTTATGTAATGAGAACTACTGTTCTCTAATCTGCACTGCTGTGCCTAAGCCAAAGCATCTGAGAGAGCCCCTGAAGATTGGCAGAAACATCTGCTCTTAGCACAGTTGCTAGTGAAAAAGTAGAAAAGATGCAAGAATCACTTTTTTTTCTCCTTGATATCCGCCCCCACCCCCATACCCAGGGAAGGGGAAAAATTAGGTAAGGTGGGGTGTGGGGAGGTCCGTAGGGGATAGTGGTGAAATGTACAGTCCAGCAAATAGAGTATCTGAATATTATTTTGAGAAATACCGCGTACCAAATATGTCCAATAACATTTCTGTTCAAAATCCAACTCACTTGTTTCGAAGCCAAATGATTTCAGGTTTGGGGTTGCCTTCAGCTCTACAAGTGAAGTATACGGTGTTCCCCAAGGTAACATCTGCGTCCTGGGGCTCTGACGTGATCCTTGGCCTTTCTGTGCCAAACAAAGATATGGAAACCTTATTAGTTTTAATGTGTCAAGTAAAATTAAACAAGATCAAAAAAGCAAATTCCTCGTGTTCAAAAGAAATTCACAAGTGTCCAAAAGTGTATCTCAACCCTAAATATGTTAGTGCCCTCACAAAAAATGACAAATTGGCTTCTCTACATGGAAGATCATTCACAGCATGAATCTTTACAGAGCATTTTTGTAATACCTCAGGGATGCCCCTTTCTAAGAATCTTGGGGTAAAGTAAAATGTGATCAGACAAGCATCAAATCATTATCGTCAGTGGTCTAGCTACACTTTAAGACAGTGCAATCCCTATACATAGGGGATGCCCAACAAATAACTATTTTTATTGAATAAAGAATAAAACATAATGATTTTTATCTAGATGCAACCCTGAGCATATAAAAAGCATAGTGCAGGTTAGATGACAACAAAGCTCCACTGACTCAGCAACCCCAACAGAGAGAAGTGCCCTGCCTCTTTGTGTCCCCTAAATGTTAGCTATTTCCCACACCATGATTGCCAGTGATCAGATTCCCGATTGTTCATGTGGATTCCCAGTTGTATGTGTCTAGTGCAGGTGTTGCTCCTGAGCTCCAAGCCTACATACACAACTGCCTCCTGGAGAGCTCCCCGTGGCAGCCATCAGGAAATCCAGCATGATCAATAGGCAGACCTACATTCAATTCTTGCCTGAGTCCCTGATTAACCATGAAGCTTTTTGAAAAGATACTCTGCCTCTCCAAGCCTTAAGGCACTCATTTATCTACAATGTACATTTGTTGTGACACCCCCGTGTGTGTGTGTGTTTGTGTGCAAGTGCGTTGCACTATATCTGACATCTTATTTATGCAAAATATGGTCAGCAATGTTATTAAATAGCAGACCAAAAAAGTGCCTCAAACTCAACCTGTCTAAAATTTAATTTGTACTACTCCTGAATGATTTCTTCCCATTTTCTAAAGCAGAGGATTGCCTGTTCCTCTGCATTCTGTAGCTCATGTCAGAAACTAGGACTCCGCCTTCCTTCCCAATTAAAATGCTGCATCTCCTCAGATCATCCTCTCCTAATGCCCTAGAAGCATCCTGGATCACTGTGCCAGCCTCCAAATGTTCTCCCTGCAGCCACTCGCACATGGCCTTTGACTCACTCTCTGCACGGCTGCCAAAGGTCTTTCCAGAATATAAATCTCAGTGTGTCTTTCATCACATCTTTTCATGGCTCCCCATCATTATCAGAAAAGAACATTTTCAATAATTTTTTCATTATTTTTCATTTCTCAGGCTGCACGACTCTAAATATATTGAAAACCACTAAATGTATACTATAAAAGCTTGAATTTTATGATATGTGAATTATATCTCAATAACGCTATCATAAAAAATAATAACTAGTTACACAAATTACTAAAGTAAAGAGTAAAAGTAATAAGGAATCTCAGAATAATACAACCCCAACAACTTTTTATTATGTAGTTTTTAAGTTGGTTTCATCTGAGATGGAGTTAAGATTGCGGGGCTTTTATTGGGGAGTTCCCTGAGGATCAACACCTGTGGGAGAATCAGGGCTGCAGGGCTGGGCTAAGGGAGAAGTGGGTTCAGATGCAGCCGCAGTAGAGGCTCAACTGGGAGACCCTGCAGAGCTTTCCCACATTGATGTGAAGGGGTGGGGTCTTTGTTCCCCCTTCACTGATCAATGTTTGGATATGGATGTGGATGAAAGAGTAAAACTTTGAGAGGGAGGGCACCTCCCTGCAGCTGAGGGCAATTACTGGGGTGGGGAAAAAAAAAATATATATATATACATAAAAATATATACACACACACACACAAAGGGATAACGTTCATAAGTGAAAATGAATTATTACAAATTCACTTACATTATTAGTAGGATTGTGTATGATATTACTGATTTTTAATTTTTATTAACATCTTCAATATTTAAAAAACAATGATGCATTGGATAAACAACTGAAAAACTAATTCTAGCAGCCAAAAAAGCGAATTAAGAGGAAAGAAAAATTTGGAAAATTCCTTGGGTATTTACAAGGAAGATTCTACCATGCAATCTGATTTGATTTTGCTTCTTTTCTTTTGGTAATTTATTTTTATTGTGGTATTACATACAGTAAAGTGCACCGATCTAGTGCGTACTGATTGATAATTTTCACACATGTCCACAGGCTCCCTCATGCCCATTCCCAGTTGATATCTACCCCTGGGCCCCACCCTTGAAGTAACTGTTATCCTCACTTCTATCACCATCAATTAGTTTTGTGAGTCAGGCAGCTACAGCTTTTAAATACAAATGTTTAGAGGGCGAGTGAGGGGGAAGTAATGGCAGTTTATTTCACTTTGCTTTGCTATTTAGTAAGGGAACCTTAAAGTAAAGCCTAAGTGCATTACCAAATAGTTCCTTATAGATCCTATAGAGCAGTCCTCTTCAATGGAGGGTCCTTATCTAGATCCCAGACATGATGTGATTTTTAGAAGGACACAGCAAATGAAGAGCCAGCAGTACAGGATAAAATCATCTCTGGCATGTCAACAAACCAATACGCTCAGGGAGATTAAACCGAGATGCCCAATAGAGCTGAGCTCCCCTAGCACTGCAGTCTGGGAAGGCCTCACAGCTTACTCACCACAATTAAGCTCTTCTGGGGTGATAGTTGCCACTGATCTCCCCTGGATTCTTCTAGGATATTCACAGGTCGCTGCCGCTTGGGCATTACCAGAGTTGGCATAGGTCTTTAGCAAATCAGCCAACCACAGGATTTCACAGTCACAGTGAAGTGCATTTGAGTCCAGTCGTCTTTGCAAAGGAAGAAGCCAGTGAGTAATGGAAATGAGTTGATTGTTAATTCATCCCAGACAAACAAGGAATCCCCAAATCCCAAATGAACCTGAATCAACAAATCCATAATAGGACATACTGGCTATAAAGCTTTGGGATAAGATTAAGTTTTTTACAGTGACATCTGAGACAGTCCAGCCCTTGGAAACTTGGGCTAGCTGGGGAAATGAAGCCTGTATACAGAATTCAATAAAAAGAAAACCCAAGAGTGAAAAAAAATCCCAGAATAACACTAAATAAAGATGGAGTAGGGCAGTTCATTATTTACATGAGTGATCAAATAAATCTATATTTTAAGTTCAAAACAAAGGGACAAATATGGGCTGGATTGATCAGGGAAAGTTTTAAGAATGAGATAAGAAAGGAGCCATTCATAAAAACCAATGATAACAACAACAAAATGAACACTATTAATGAATTCAACATATCAGGAACTGTATTACTGTACATTATCTTCCTTAATCCTTAAACATCCCATAAGGTAAACTATTACCATAGAGTTGCATCTTATGGCTGGGATTTATTTCTAAAGCCAGGTGCATGAGGCAAAAAATCACTTACAAACAGAATTTTCCTGGAAAGTTTCTGATGAAATTGCCATGCTGAAGCCTGACATATCATCTCTCAATAAGTACAACACAGGCAAGTGCTTGTTTTTTGTTTTGTTTTGTTGGGGTGTTTTTTGTTTGGTTTTGTTTGTTTTTTTGCCTCCACCATTGGAAAAAATCGCTGTTTTTTCTGTTAAACCCAAAACAAAGGAGTGGTAGTAATAGATGGAGGGGTGCCAGAAATAGTGAGACAATACTTAATGACATATACTAATATGGGGGGATAAGGGGAAGGGGATATTTGGGGTTTTCTTTTTATTTCTCTTTCTGGAGTAACGCAAATGTTCTAAAATTGATCATGGTG
This sequence comes from Choloepus didactylus, assembly GCF_015220235.1. Lineage (NCBI taxonomy): Eukaryota > Metazoa > Chordata > Mammalia > Pilosa > Megalonychidae > Choloepus > Choloepus didactylus. Next base: position 49,132,101 of record NC_051326.1, read on the forward strand.
ATGAATGCACAACTATGTGATGCATCTGTGAACCACTGATTGTATACTTTGGATGGATGGTATTTCAATAAAATCATATTTTTTAATAAAAGACACATACAGTCATCTCAGCTTTCCATAAGCTGACTCATTATCAACATGAGGTAGGTACTAGGTTTCCATTTCAGAGATAAGGAGATGAGATCCAGAGAAGTTCAAGTCAATCACACAAGGTCAGAAAGATAAGGTGTGCCAGAGCCTGGATTTGAAGTTAGCTGATCCCAGGCACTAAGTTCATATTCAACAAAGCCAGATGCTCTTCCCATGAGAAGAGACCGTGGACTGGGTCAAGTCTCATCTCCCAGCCATATTTCTCCAGGACATTAGTTCACCGAGTGGGATGACAGACAGAATTGACCCCACTAATGAGATTGTCACTGCTCTGACAAGCGTGTACAGCAGTACTCTATTAAGTAAAATGCAGACACGAAGCCATTCCCATATGTCACGATTTCTCAGATGAGGAAACTGTGACTTGGAGAGGTTGACTTGTTTACACAAGGGCACTCAACTAGTTGTGGTGGGCTCCGTATCTGAACCAGTTCCATCTGACTCTAAAGCATACTGGTGAAAAATACAACCTGTAAATTTCAGTTCAGACCCACAAGGATTAACTCAGAGGAGTAAGCTAGAAGCTGGCATCTGACCAGTCTTTACTGCGGTGGAGAGTACCAAAGGAGGGAACGTGCCAACTTTGCCTCTCTCCTCCACTGGTGTAAGAAGCGAGAAGGAGGACAACGTCAACGAGGCCACTGCAGTCAGGAGCCCTGGGGCAACAAAGGAGACGGAATGGGTGGGGAAGAGAGCCGTGGGATCACGAGGACAGTGGCAAGGCTGGAAGGGGAAGTTAGAGAGCGCTCGGGCACAGATACAGGAGCAGGGACACAAGGAGCCCTCTCAACTTGGCACTGGCAAAATCTTATCATTGAATCTAAACCTAAGATTTTATAGATTGAGTCATGTAGCAGGAGCAAACTGAGGAGAGAAAGAAAGTATCAAGATTAAAGAGATAACATTAGTCTAAAAGGGAGTTTGCCAAACATCTAGAAGGAAGCTGAAAATAGAGAAAAAATGGTTGTCTGTATTTTCAGGATTCTAATTAAGCTCCATCTGCCTTAAACATTTTTTGGTCATTTTCTGGAGTAATTTATCTGGCAATTTCTTTGCTGCTCTCTCTTTTATCTATCCTATCTTCCCAGCTGGAATGTCATTTTTAGCTTGGCTGGTGATTTATCTTAAAGAAAAAATAGTTTTAAGGTATGTGTCTTATTTTACTTTATTTCACTGACAAGATCAAACAAATAAAACACCCCTTTTGGGTAGGGGCTTGTTTCTTCGAGTTTTCTATTTCTTTCTTGGGTCTAGTTCACTGACTTCTACAGAGCAAGCACTCGGTAATATCTAATTGAAAACAATGATCTTCAAGACCATGAAGGAAAACACAAAAAGGATGTCAAATAACTCTCTGTCAGTACTAACAAGACTTGATTCTACGAAATTAGTCAGTATAAAGAAAAATTATTTTGGGAGGCCTTTTAAAAATGGGTAGACTTCAGTGTACTTAATATATTTTAGTTATATGCATACCTAAAATAAAAGGAATGGAATACAGTACAGAGATACTGTCTAGATTGATGTTATTCCCACCAGTGAAATACACACCACTGCATTAAAAATTAATTTCAAGAATTTAAAGACGGTTTTAAAAAAATGTCTTCCTCTCTTTATTTTGGCCAAAGATCTCATGATCCCTATTAAAATATTAATTTATTGCCACATTCCCTGAGTCATCTATATATTCATTCTAATTGATTTAATCCACTCTCCATATGTTTTAATTCTTTCATAATGCATATTCTAATTAGTAAAAGCACTTCATAATCCCTGATTAAAATGAATCAGGTAAATGAATATCACAGAGAAATTAGAATTTGCTGAAAATGTAACACAAAAGAGATTATACTTACAATCTTTTCATAGATTCCAAGTGATTAAATGTTCCTGGAACTAAATGTGTAATTCGGTTGTTATGTAAAAATCTGTTGAAAAAGGTAATATAACAAACCAACTTTTTAAAATATATCTTTACCATGTAGAAAAGAGTATAAGCAGTATATTAGGTTCTATTCATAGTTCAGTGATTGTATTTACTGAATGCAAACGAATTTTAAAGCAATGTTAATTAGTCCAGAGAAGAACTGGATTTTTTTTCTATTTCATGACCATTCACGAACAGGGAAAATTATAAATCCAAATTCTGACTTGTTAATTAGATTAGCAACAGATTTTATATCAAAACAGTTTTCAGGTTTTTTTAGTTGATATTATCCTAAACTCTACAAAGCAAATGAGCAGAAACCACAGACACTGATGACCTTTAAATAAAAATGTAAGGTTACAGAACAAAATGCAACTTACAGCCTTTCAAGCTTTGGTAAATGTTGAAATGATTCTGGGTCCAAAGTTTCTATCTGATTGAAATGCAGATATCTAGAGAAGATATAAAAAAAGAAAAAGAAACAATTTAAACTATTTTAATTATTTTTTCAGATCCAGATTTTCTGGATCTGAAAAAATTGGAATGTCAATAGAAAACTTTCTAGTTTCTTACACTGGATGGCAAGCAAATGAAATAATCAAACAGGAAGATTAAATAAAACTGAAAAAATGGGCATAGCCTTTTATAAAATTGCTGGACAATATAAAATATAAGGTATAGGTCTAGATACACTGATTCTCTGTAACATTTAAACTGAAAGCGCAGTCCTACTGAGTTCACTTTCAAAATTTATGCATATTTCGGCGGTACAACATTGTGAATGTAATTCACATTACTGAACTGTATAATCGAAAGTGGATAAAATGGGAGATTTTATGTTGTGCTTATGAAAAAATGATATTTCATAAAAATCCATCATCATAATATTAATTATAGCACATATATAAATTACGTGAATACCTTCATTATCATCTTTTAATTTATATGAATTTGGGTGGAAAGAGCCACCTATAATTTAATTTGCCACTAAGTATATGACAGCTAAATAATAAACTACAGTAAAAATAAAAGAATAATGGCACTGAATTAATAAGAGATATTTCCTGAAATGTCTTTTAATTATATAGTATATGCAGAGTTTATAATTTTTTTCATTCAAGATGTCTCCTTAACTTTCTGTAATTTACACATTTTTCTGAATACTGCTTTCCTGAACATTGGTTTTCTCACTTTGAAAATTGGTATGCTCTTTTGTCCTTATGTAAAACATATTAGATCACCCTTCTAACTGGAGTGTCTAACTAGTCAGGTTAGTGCTTCTGCACGTGAATCTCCTTTGCACATATAACAAGAAGAGAGGGATCTACTCCCACATTCACTGCCAATAAACACAACTTTTAACTGTTTACTACTTTGAGAAATTCTGGGAACCAAAAAGTAACTGAATTAAAATATTTGCAGTTAAGGTCTTTATCACAAATCAAAACAAAGGAAGGCTTTCTCAAAACTTACTCTCAATGCTATTAGAGACTTTCAATAACTTTTTAATAACTGAAATAACTGTAACTTTAAGGTCACCAACCTTCAACTGCCAGTGTCTCTGTCCGGTTTTAATTCTGGCTCTTTCCCTGGGCCAGATCACTAGTCAAAATCACCATACATTAATTCCCCCAGCACCCGAGAACATACACAACAACTTGAAGTGTAGCTGAAGGGGCTACAGAACTCACAGGCAGCCTTCCATTCCACTTGTCAGAGCTCTAAGTCATTTTTTAATATCCCTTCCCTCCTGCCCTCTCCCGCCATCTCCTATGGACCTTTCTGTACTCATTACACCTCCAAACGTGAATGTGAGAAAAAGGCAGGATGAACTGGAGCATGAATAGGAGGGAAATCCAAACTCAGTGCCTATCACAGTTTAGTACTGTATCAAAGGTTGGGAAGGAGGATAAAAAAAATTAATAACATTTACAGCTACCTCCTATGTGCCAGGTAACATAAAGACAAATAAATTATGGCCCTTGGCCTCCTGCAACTTACACTACGTCAGGGAGACAGAAACATAAACCAGAGAATATCAACACAATATGTGATGCACAGAGGACACTTTTTCATCTAGCCTGGGCATCTTAGATGAGTCCTGTGCTCAGCCTTGAAAAATAAGTGGAGGCCAATCAAGTAAAGTAAGATGCACAAGTCCCCCACGTATAGTGGTTTATTTTTTAAAAAATCATTTATCTAGACCCACGGTAAATGCTGGGCCAGGAAGAAGGCTGAACAGGTGGGATTTAAGCAATGCACCTTAAAACGCACTGAGGAAAAGTCACTCAGGGATTTACAGAATCCAGTGCTGTTGGAGCTCCAAGGAGTCTTGGATGACTTCTCATCCAACCCCCTGGCCAGACAGTTAAAGAAACTTAGGATCAAAGATAGGAAATAACTTCCCCAAGTCCATTTAGGTCATTGCTGAATTCAAATCCACATGTCCTAACTCTAGCCAAGCATGCTTTGTTTTGTTTTGTTTTTAAAAGAAGGTGCCAAACCTCTCTCTCTGGCTAAGCCAACTTGAAAGGTGAAATCACTGCCCTCCCCCCTACGTGGGATCAGACACCCAGGGAAGTGAATCTCCCTGGCAACGTGGAATATGACTCCCAGGGAGGAATGTAGACCTGGCACCGTGGGACGGAGAACATCTTCTTGACCAAAAGGGGGATGTGAAAGGAAATGAAATAAGCTTCAGTGGCAGAGAGATTCCAAAAGGAGCCGAGAGGTCACTCTGGTGGGCACTCTTATGCACACTTTAGACAACCCTTTTTAGGTTCTAAAGAATTGGAGTAGCTGGTGGTGGATACCTGAAACTATCAAACTACAACCCAGAACCCATGAATCTCGAAGACAGTTGTATAAAAATGTAGCTTATGAGGGGTGACAATGGGATTGGGAAAGCCATAAGGACCAAACACCACTTTGTCTAGTTTATGGATGGATGTGTAGAAAAGTAGGGGAAGGAAACAAACAGACAAAGGTACCCAGTGTTCTTTTTTACTTCAATTGCTCTTTTTCACTCTAATTATTATTCTTGTTATTTTTGTGTGTGTGCTAATGAAGGTGTCAGGGATTGATTTAGGTGATGAATGTACAACTATGTAATGGTACTGTAAACAATCGAAAGTACAATTTGTTTTGTATGACTGCGTGGTATGTGAATATATCTCAATAAAATGATGATTTAAAAAAAAAAAAAAAAAAAAAAAAAAAAAAAAAAAAAAAAAGAAGGTGCCAAAGCATTTTCTTGTAGACCATCACCATGGCTGCCTGAAGCCTTTAGGATACACAGCCCCATCTGGAGTGGCAACCCCAAAATGAGATGTGACGATGGCCTCACAGGGAGCCTCCCGTAGATGCCCGGGAAGCTGCCCACCACCATTCAGCCCCACCCAGCCTCCACCTCGGCGTCTCTATCACTTTTCCTTTTGGCTCTGGGACTTGGATTCTTCTCATCAACCTGGCTATCGAGACACTAGTCTAAACTGCTTCGGAGAGACTCCAGGTTTTTCAATTTCATCCAGGCTGGCAAGAATGCACCTCAATTCTGAAGAGGGGGATCTGCTGGAGGAAGGCATGTGAGACATTCCAGAACCAGTGCCCCTCCTCCTGTACTTGCAGCACTGTGTGCACACGTCAGTTACAATACCTGACTCCAGGTCTCCTTGACCTGCTAACCTCTTCCCCAGACAGTGCGCTCCTTGAAGGTGAGGACAGACTCCTAAACATCTCTTTATCTCCTTCACATACTCAACAATCTTTACTAAATGAAACAAAAGTCTCAACTGCTGAGACTCCTAATTAACCTAATCCTGCTTTTAAAGGCAGCCTGACTCAAAACGCTCTCTTGCAATCATCAAAATGTTTAGTCAAAAAATTCAGCATTTAAGTTTTCCAGTCAGATGGGTCATGATAATTCCTTTTTTCTCTTCATTTTATAGCTCCTCCTATCTCCCAACCCCAAAGCGCTTTAATTACTTTTAACCAAATGGTTTCAGAATAGTGAACTAGCTGTAATTTATGACATTGAAAATAAAATACAGTCATCTAACAAATGATATTCCAGAATCTGATGCAAAATATAAGATAGATGTAGGTCTGCAAATAGTCACACAGTTGCAAATTCTAATTATAACTGCCCCTTTAGAAACATCAGTTTTACATAAATGCTTATCCAGAAGCACATCATAAACTACAGGCTCAGAAGACAATTTCTTCTGCCATGTAAACATGGAATTGTCTGGCTATGATTGTCTAACTACTTTATACATGCCATTCCTACTTCCTTCTATTTTCTCCCCAGACTTTGCCCCTTTCTTCTTTAAAAATAATGCTCACCTAATGCTAATCTTTTCAGCACATGTAGATTATAAACTTGATTTTTTATAATCATCTGCTATGCATATCTTATTGCCCCATTTTGTGTTAAAATCTTATTGAATACGATAACTGTTCCTTTGTAAACTGTCCCTAAATCTAAATGTTTTCTAGATATTCCCATGTGTTTTTGCTAGGATCTAAACTCTTTTTGTTTCATACTCTGTGAAGTACAGATTATTCAACCAGTTATATACAACTTTTTCTCCTCGGAATAAATTTTATGCCATGTACAACAGGCACAGGAAAGCCATTCTTATTTGAATAAATAAATACTTATTTAGATATATGAGCATTTTGTATACTTCTAAATTACATGGTTTTGGGGTGAGTTCTCTCCCCAGCTCTGTCTTAAATTCTTTGAAAATATGTCTGTGCCCATTTAACCAATGAAACTTGAAAACAAATCAATATTTGCAGCAGAAGAATGTCATGCTGGACTACAACACACTCCAGCTGTTTTCCATCAACTTTAGTAAAACTATATGATAACCTGAAATTCCTCAGAAATTGGTTTAGCTAATTTAGTGAAAAATAACTGGCCAAGCAAACAAGCCAGGAAAAAAAGCCTTTAAACAGTATATTCTATTGAAAAACCAACATGCTGACTTCATAGCAAAGTATGATTTCACTGATGCCAAAAATACTAATGGTATGTAATTACATCCTATGTATACTAACTACAAGTATACGAACTCTGGTCAAGTTTGTTTTCTCCAAAGTACTGACATCATGAATGAAGAAAATAAAATGCATATGTGCAGAGACACAAAAAGAAAAAGGAAATAGTATGCAATAAAACCAACCCCCTTTTCTCTCACTGCACTGGATCCTTCTACCACAAAAGAACTTCACTTGCTCTCGTTTTTCGTATGTCTATCTCTTCCATAAAATTGTGAGCACCACCAAGACAGGGAATTTGTCTTCTTCTTTGCATCATGAATGCATGGCACAAGATCAGATGCATGGTAGAAACCAAATAAATGCCTGCTAAATGGATGTATGGATGGTTGGAGAGAAGAACAATGGGATAGATAGATGAATAGTCAATCACTGCTTTTTCATTTTCATGCACATATTACTGGGTTTACTACCTCCATCCCATTTAGTATAGACATGCATCATGCAAAAATAGTTCATTTTCCTGTGAGAGGCCAAAAGGCAGCTGACATGAAAGAAACTAAAGCTCAGAAGAGAAAGGGCACTTACAGTTGCTCTAGAGAGGCAAGTCCCTTAAATGCTTGCCTGTCAATTGACTGGATTTCATTCTTGTACAAATAGCTGAAACAAGAAATATTGGGGAGTATTAGCACACAAACAAGAGGTAACAACTTTAGATGGGAAAAGAAGAATTAAGTTGACATGGGAGACAAATTTAAAATTAATGATTGTATTAGAATACAAACAAAACATTTACACAGTAAGTATGGTTCCTCTCATAGAGGTTTCCCTACCCTTTCTAAAAGGAAAATCTCAAATGGATCAAAAGTAAATGGTCCAAACTGGAGATGGTCAAATTATTCCTATCTGTCATTAGATAATTTATAGATCCTTAAACTATGACGTACGAATTGTCAACAAAACATTTGCTTTAAAGCCCGATATATACATACGAACTAACTGTAACAAAATAAAACCACTTTACCACGAACAGGTATAAAATATTCATTACAGAAAAAAAAAAAATGCACTGAATATAAGATTCTATAGCTGCTACTGATACAGTATTAAAATATCCAGAAATAATTTGGGGAGTAAATAACACGAAAACTGACTGGTGTCTTGACTCATGCACCCAGAATTCCATTCTTATAAAACAGAAGCAGCAAGGACATTCCAGAAGGATCACATAATCTGGCCCACCACCTATTTCTGTATGGCCTGCAAGCTAAGAAGGGCTTTTGCGTTTATAAATAGTTGGAAAAAATCAAAAGAAGAATATTTTGTGGCACATGAAAGTGATATGAAATTCTAATTTCTGTGTCCATAAATAAAGTTGTATTGGAAAACAGGTGCACCTAATCATTTACATACACTCTATGACTGTGTTTAGTCTTGTGCATTATCTGGCTCTTTACAAACTCTCAGCATCTGACCTGACTTACAAGGATGAAGATTTTCACAGCAAAGTATCTCAAGCCCAAAAAGAACCACAAAACCATACATATAGAAGCTATCCATCTATCTTGGACATGACTAGGTTTCAGCACTATTTTCCTTGTAACATGATCCCATACCAGCAAAGCTCCACTGAACTCCAAAAATTCTGCTTTAAATAACAGAAAATTTCTATACTGAGATATGAACTAACATAGTGCTGCTGGTGTTTCCTATAATCAATGTGGCTTCATCTTTGATGCAGGTAGGTGTACAAATCAGAGCCAATGCTTTTCTGACATTTTAACTGGAGGCAGAAACTTCTTTTCAAATTTGTTACTCTGTGAATGAGTTTTTACAAACCTGTCCTGCCAAATACACAACATTTTTTTTGTCTTATTACTTATAATACTGTATGCATCATAACCAGAGGACAATGTGCTTTAATATATTTCAATTAAATATGTTTGGGGCTGGGCCAAGTTTAAAGGGACCTGGTCTGCTTTCTTTAATTGTTGTAACCCATTTAAATGGGTCTCACTTCTGGCCTCTTAGCATATTTGCTAAGGTTACCTCACAAAGACTTAGAAACCCTAACACAATTCAGCCAGAAATTTCCTTGCACTCGACAGACTATTCCCAGCACTAGAGGCAGTTATTAATCAGGCTGCATGGGTTTGAATCCTAGGGCTGCCACTTACTAGCCAAGTGATGTTGAATAAAGAGGTTAACCTTTCTGTGCTTCAGGTTCTTCTGTATAATGGAGATAATGACAGTACCAATAGGATGCTTGAACAGATTAAATACATTGATATGTTTAAAGCTCTTAGAATACTGCCTGGCACAAAGTAACTACTGTTTTGGTCTCTGTTAGTATTGTTACTCCTATGGAAGGTAAGTCTAAATGTAGGTTTCTGTGTCCATTTTTTAAAATAAAAGCCCAAACATCACTTCACCCTATGTGTACCTTTAAAACATCAGAGTAAAGGAATTCTTTAAGGAGTACATGAAGCAATTGAATCCAACTAATATGAGTGGCCACATGGTTAAGGACATTGGAGCATCATTTGTTTTCATAAGAACAATTGGGTATTGGTCCTCTATTAATAAATTATAATTAATTTTACACTTCATCATAGACTTGACCCTTTGAGTATAAGCACTACCTGTCTCAAGAGTTAATTTCATCATTAGGATCAGGAAACTTGAATTAAGAGGAAGATTTCTGGCTTTAGAAGTAAGTGGGGGTCCTGGAAATACAGAAATGTTTAACTTCTAAAAATACACTTCAGTACTCATTATGTATACAAGGCAGAAATAATCAATAAAATTCAGTTCTTAACTATTTAAATTATACTAATACACAATCTCAACAGGTGCCACTGCCAATGAGATCCAAAGGAGAGGATGCAGGGTGGGCATTCCAAATAGCCAGGTAGTGTTGTCACACCAGGGTTGTCTCTCTTCATAGCTCTATCCCCTGCCATTTAGTTTTTTTTCATCAATGACCCATCCTCCCTTTCCTAGTGGCATACTGCATTACCCCATCCCCAGGATCTGTCTTATCTATTGTCAGGGGGCATAATGGACAGAAGGAAGGTTGGAGCTTGAATGCTTTGAGAGTAAGTGGCCAATAGGCAAGACTTCACAAATATTCCTTAAAAGTGTATCTTAAGTAAAAAAAGAGAGTATCCAAACTATTTAACATTAAAAATGGTTGCAGAGTAAATACTATGTTGCTTTTTAGGAATTAAAAAGCAAAATAAAATAAAACAAAATAAAATACAACAAAAAAAACAACTTATTAAAAAATTCGTAGCTATACTACGAATGTTGGCTATCAGCTAACTCAGTCTGCTTTCCCAGAAATCAAAAGCTCCCCTCTGGAACTTGCACTGCATTTAAAATACAAAATAATAATAATAATAATAAACAAGCAAGCAAATAAAATCTCAAAGTATAAATAGAAGGTCAGTCTCTCATTTTAAAAATAAGTAACAATAGCCTTAGTAATGTCCATGCAGTATTAAAAATTAACAGACTATGCCCAAAATGAGGGAGAAAATGTTCATACATTATACTTTCAAGCATCTTAATTGAGGAAAACATATTTGAATAAGCATATTTACAGTTAGCTATTGGCTAACAACCACTGACATCTAAAATCTTAGATTTCAAAATATACATCAACACTAACAATATGATTTTGCTTTCTTAAAAAAAAAATCAATATAACTTAAAGATGTTTAGGTTCACTTATGACATAAATTTCCAATGAAAATCATTGATATAAATCCTACATTAAAAACGGGTGTATTTGAAAAGTTATCTAAGTTCTAAAACTAAGAATAATTACTAAAAACACATGACAAATGCTTCTCACCTGAGTAGAATCAAAAATTAAATGAGTGTTTTTCCTAATCCTTTTTCATTTTAAAATAAGCGTGTCTTAAGGGTGCCAAACCATTTCTATACTGCAAAGCTGTCTTCATCCAACAGGAGATTTTAAAAATGGTAATAAATTAAATTAATTATAAAAGTAAAATAAAATTTAGCTACATAAAAATAAGAAGAGATGAAAGCCACTCAGAGGAATACTGGGAAAATTAGCAGGAATTGGTGACATTCCAGGGGAATTCATAATTTACATTTTTACATTTCTCCTACAGCTGGAAAGGCCTTAAGCAATACTGCAAATTCTAAACTGCCAAGAAAGCTTATATTTTTCAAAAGGTATGTCAGCTGTTCATATTAGCAACCAAATATGAGTTCTCACCTTCTATCTCAGGAATCTTGAATTTTACTCCTAAAATGATTTTCAGTGGCTATGCACTTTAATTGTATTCAACTTATTTTACTTAAGGCTTAAAAGCTAAACACTAAAAATCACATAACATAGTGCTTTGTACTGACAGCAACCCTTTTTAACAATCCCAGCCAAAACGGCACTCACCTGAAAATAAAACCTCTTTCAATGAATATATTTACAATAATGCTCAAACAGTAGATAATTTAGCTCAATGATTAAATAGTCCAAATATAGATAACATATGCTTTTGGGTTAAAGAACTGATTATGCACTTACAGATATTTTAAATTTTCCAAGTCTTCAAATGATCCACTAGGTATCTTCTTGATCTGATTATTGTTGAGAAGCCTATGAAAGAGAGTTTCAATAAGAATTTTTTTAAAAGTCTACATTCTTACAGCCTTGGAAAAAGGTCACAAAATTATTTAGCTACAGGCCTTAATATCAACATACACTAAAAACTAAAATTAACACAACAAATGGTATTTTTGGTGTGTTAACCCCTGTGATTACAAATTTTCCTAAGTAATGACTGCCCATATCACCCCACATTATTTCAACTTTGTATACAATACAAAAAGAATTCTCTCCTATACAAAGGAATATATACCTTTACTCTGCTACGTCTTAGAATTTCTGCTTTAGCCATGATGATCATGGTCGATTTAAAGGCAATCACAGAAATATAGGGTGTTCTAGCAAGATGTGTTATTAAAGGTTGGTCATCTAGTACAATGAGCCACTCATTTTCACATATAAGGACACTGAGAGGCAGTGCAGCTAAGCGATTTTCCCATGGAGGTCACACAGTTAACTGGCAATAGGGTTCCTGTTTCCCATTTCCATGACATTGCCCTATGCCAATCACTCATCGTCCTGTTGCAGAAGAGCAGATTCAAACATGCTTTCATAGGCTTTTCATTGTGTTAAATGTATTGCAAATCACTCCAGCAGTGGTCTATCTACCCTTGGGGGTATAACTACTGGGGCATAAATGAACTGTATTGAAAGGTCTTTCTGAATTTGCTGAACTCAGGAGGGGCAGCATCTTTCTCAACCTTACAATCAAAGACCTGAAAGAGCATATGAAATCAAACTTCATCCACAAGCAACAAAAGTGATGCTACATACAATTATTCAAATGAAGAGAAGAAAATTTGGATGCTTTTACAGATTAACCCAATATATAATAAGTAGGTAGACGGACATCAGACAAGACGGACAAATGGACAAATGAAAGAACTGCTGCTAAGCACAGAATTCCATAGTCCTTGCATTTTAATTTGCTTATTTTCTGGTTTCAGTCTCACTTTTCCCCATTCATGCCCAGTTATTGAGGAAAAGAGCATATTGTCTATACTATTTGAGATACAGCTACAGGTAAATGGCATAATGATTTTATATATATTTTCCCAATTGGTAACCAATAGACGATTTCAACTTACAATGTATTCAAGTTTCTCAGCCGTCTGAATGCCCCAGGTTGGATCTCTCTAATTCTGTTAAAGCGAAGATCCCTGTGAAGAAACAAGAAATCCATCTATAAATGAGAGAAGACTGCAATCATCGCTAGTCTTTGCTTTTCTTAAGTATTCAGCTTCAAAATTGTGGTAAGGCATTTTAAAAACCACTCAGTTCACCTCTGAGAGGAATCATCTCTTTGCTGAGGTTAACGTATGCATTAGTCCATCTGAATGACAGATCAATGATACCACATTACAGAAATTTGTTTAAACAATAATTATGGAGAAACAAAAAGTTGCTAAAATAACTCACTCACTATATGTCCCCCCTCTGCCAAGCCACTGTAAAATTTAGTGTAAGTCTTCAGATAATAAACATGGGTGAGATGTACATACAGTCAAGATAAGCACTCCATAGTCTGTGTGACTGCATAAACATTTTAGCTTTTACTCCAATAATTTCATGAGTTGTTCATCTGCTAACTATCTAGAACAATATTTCAATGAGGAAGTTTATTTACACTGAATGTCTCAAAATCACAAAGCTAATTAAGCATATGATTCAGGAAAATAAGACTATCTAATATATGTATTTTTCATCTTATGTTTCCAAACAGACATTTTAAATATAGTTAAATGTGTACTGGAAAAGCAGCTATTTTTCCCCCAAGGGCAGGGAGAGATCCTCCTCCCATAAAACAGAGGACATGAAAAGTTTGACATAGAGACTGAAATGCTGAGCTGATCCTGCAGAAGTGAGAAATGTATTGACTGATGCTTTTAGACTTAACTCTCTCAGGCAGAAAGAGAGGAGGACGACTGATTCGTGCAGAAAGCAACTCCAGTGACAGGATAATCAAGTTCAGGTCAAAAAGTCATGAAAGCAGCTATGAGAAGTGAAGAAGCAAGTTTTTTAGAAACTTCTGTTTTTACTTTCCTTAGAAGGCCCATCTCTAGCTGGAGATAAAAACTATAAAAAGTAACAAGTATGAAAGTCACTATGAAAAACGCAAAGATCGGTTCCCTTTTCAAATCAGTCTTAGACAAATCAAAATTCCTTACTCACACAGGTCCAAGCCATTCTAACACAGCCCAACACGGGTGTGAGCAACACTGGGTCCAAATCACAAATGAATGTTTCTATTACAAAATTCACTGAACTCTTTTAAGGCTTATCATTTTTTAAGGAATATGATTGTTCTCAGCCAATTTTAATAATTATAAGTGATTTACAGAATTCATTCTGGTTAATGGTTCAATAAGAGGCTTCTTAGAAAGTATTTGTTTGATTGCTTAGAAGTCAGCAAATAAATTGTGGTGCCTTCCAGCATTTGCCGCTTGGTTTGGGTCAAGTTCCTGAGAAGCAGAGGGTCATTTTTCTTTCAGTCTACCCAGGTAATCAAAGTCATAATTTTACCTGTGTTTCCAAACTGTGGACACCTCATCCTCATTTGCTTCCTTCCATGATTCCTTTTATCTGTCAATACATACTCTTTCCTTGGCCACCCTCTATCCCTACACTGACATGTTTACTTTTAAATAAATGAGAATGTAATTTATATTCATATTCAAAATATCACAAGTAGCTCCAAATTGGGGTAGTGGTAAAAGTCAGAAAAATTAAAGAAGGAAAAAACAGAGGGGAAAAAGCAACTCATCCAATGGATAAAGGTTTTTAACGATGAAACATTTGCTATAGAAAATATGGATCAATTATTTCTAAGGAAAGAATTTTGACTAGCTAAAACTTCAGTTTAAACACAAATGATTGGAAACAATCTCTCTTACCTCACACAAAACAAATACATGAGTTTCATAACATTCGAACAGCTATACTCTGCACAGATACTGGGGAAAATTTTCTCCTGGAATACCATACCACAAGATAGAATTTTAAAGTGTGAATTGATCTAGACATTTTCTAATCAAGAAACCAAAACCTAAACTCCAGAGTAAAGATGGAGGCTTCAACGTGTGTGTGTGTGTGTGTGTGTGTGTGTGTGTGTGTGTGTGTGTGTGTTTATATATATATATATATATATACATATATATTTAAATATATATATATATATATTTACTCCCTGTTCCCTGTCCAAATCCACACTCAAATGACAGAGAGGGGACAGTGGCAGAAGCATTTCAGAAACTAAAAAAGCAGACTGATGAGGGATAAAGAACTTGACAATTTAAAATTAAAACCAAGCTACAAACCAGTCTTAATTACATCACAAATTCATTCCCAAATCTCAAATTGGTGTCACTAAATGCTCTGTAGAAAAGGTCAAGTTCTTTATCCTGGAAAAAGGGTAAAAGAGAGAGTTCCCTTTCCAACAAAAGATGAATCTTAGCAGCTACACTGAAACTATAAAGCAGAACCAAATCGAAATTCTAGAACTGAAAGACAAATAGCTGAAATGAAAAAATCATTGCACGGGCTTAACAACATAATAATGAATAATGAAGAAGAGTGGGGGAGGGAAACTGAAGGTAGAACATTTAAAATCTGGAAAACAGAGAGGAAAAAATATTTATGCATGCAATATTTACACACACACATAAATATATATTTGTGTGTGTACTTTATTTTTCCATCTGATACCACAGCTAGAATGCCTGCCACCAAATTATAACGTGTTTGGAATAATGGGACTTAGAATATAGGTTGTGCATTGTACAGACATCACTTTTGGGAATTCAGGGGGATGCCTCAGAAACAGTCATCTTCCAGAAAATTGAAAATACAGTAGAGAGAAGAAGAAAGGGAGGGAGGGAGGGAAGAAGGAAGAATAATTAGTACCAGGTTAGAGGAAACTCCCTTTTTGGCAAACAAGAATTCAGAAACTAAGAAAGATTAAGTGATTTATCTAAAGTCACTCACTCTGTAAGTAACAGGACTGGAAATGAAACTAAAATCAGCCCAGAGCTTTTTCCTCAGCACCAAATTGCTCCCAATAGAGGCCTTCAAGAAGGTTTTAATCCTTGCTGGTAAAATTCACAAGATACCCCCCTCCCATCCCTCTAACACTTACGTTCAAGGCTTTATTCAAAATTTTATAGTGCTGCCTCTTCTGACCCACTTGCTAAAGTCAATAAGCTCTCTGAGGTTTAAAGAACAACCTGGAATAACTATTAAAAATGAAATAAGAATTTTTCAAATTAGATCCTCAAAAACAGAACTCAGGTTAGTTTATACTTTTTATTTTAAAAAACCGGCAAACTTCTCCAAGAAAAACGTTTTCAATTTTTTTTGTTTTTTGTTTTTGCATGTGTTTTGCATGTTTGTTTGTTTCCATTATTCCAAAAATCTTGATGGAACCAAAAAAAAAAAACTACCAGGAAAAAAAGGGGAAAGAATAGCACTAGTACAAGTTTATATTCAATATCTAAATTCACAGTTCATTACAGGACCATAGAATAATTAAAGTTTAGAACTAAAAGGAATTTAGAGATCAAAGTTTTAATCTAATCCCCTCTAGGGCTTTCAAATTTTAAAACCCTTTTAACAGTAACATCTAACAGACAAACCACTCAGTAATGTTTAATATAATCATTAAAAAGTAACTATGGGGTGTTCTTTTTTACTTTAATTGCTCTTTTTCACTTTAATTATTATGCTTGTTATTTGTGTGTGTGTGGTAATAAAAGTGTCAGGGATTGATTTTGGTGATGAATGCACAACTATGTAATGGTACTGTGAACAATCTAATATACAATTTGTTTTGTATGACTGCATGGTATGTGAATATATCTCAATAAAATGTATTTTTTAAAAAAAAAGTAACTATGGGGGAAAAAAGTCAATCATTAAAGACTATTATAAAGTTCATTTTACTAGAACCTTCAGTTAATATCTCATATTTAAAATACGATAATTTTGACTGTTTCCATATTTACCAACTGACGTGCTTTAATCAACTTTTTAAAAAAATTGGTTGTAATAACAAATATACAACTCAAAATTCCCCGTTTAACCATATGTAAGTGTACAATTCAATAGCATTAATTACATTCACAACATTGTGCTACCATCATGATATCCATTACCCCTACTTTTTCATCATCGCAAACAGAAACTTCACCATTAAGCCCCATCCCCGGCCCGTGGGAACCTATAAACAACTATCTGTCTCTAAGAAGTTTGCTTCTTCTAGGTGTTTCACATAAGCAGAATCATAGCATATTTGTCTTTTTGTGCTTGTCTTATTTCAGCCAACACCAAGTGGCACATGGATTAATTTACTTTTTAATTTAAAAAAATTAAGAAGGCCCTGTCAACAAATTCAAAATTACACATTATATGCTATTTGATTTGAGAACCAACAGTAATTCAATTATAGACTAAAATTTAACCATGTCAGAGCATCAAAACTTAACAAAAAAAAAATGTTTTTTAGTATGGCGGTTAGACCTATTATATTTTGTTCTTTCTAAGATTTGCTTTGTATTATCAAGCTATGTTTCTAACTGACAAGAACCAGCATATTACTTGCAAGTATTTCTCTAAAAAGAATTATTTTTATTCTTTTAATAAATACATTTTTATTCTTTTATAAAAGAATCCTTTTATAAAAGAATCCTTTTATAAAAGAATTTTATAAAAGAATCCTTCTATAAAAGAATTTTATAAAAGGATTCTTTTATTCTTTTTATAAAAGAATAAATATAAATTTATTCTTTTAATAAATATATTTAAATAATATAAATATATTTATATTACTATTGCCTCTTTATAGTCTGGATTTTTTAAATGTAATTGGACATCTTTACATATTACATAAGAAATCTGATTGCATTTGGATCACAATGTTAAAAATCATTTGAGGCTGAGTGCATAGTTATCCTCAACTTTATGTGCCCCATTAACTTGTCAAATTTCAGCGAGTGTTCATTGTGCTTCCTGTATTCATTAAGGATATAAGGAAAACAGTATAAACCCCTGATTTTGTGGTTCTTTAATGAGCTTGCTATCTAGTAGTCGGCCTACTTAACACAAACCTAAATTTAGGCCCTGAAAATGTTCTGCTTCAGAGAGGAAAATATTTAAAGAAATATTTTATTGATTTTTAAAATTAGAATTATAGCAGATGCAATATCCCTCTAAAAGCATGAATCCTGGAACACGTTACCAGCCCCCAAGGGTTCTAAAACAACTATTTGGGAAATGCTGGATCACCCATCATGCTCTCCCAATTCAATTTCTTCCCAAAGGTTTAAAACTCCTAGAGATTTACTACTGCTGTAAAATTTGAAAAATAACATTCTAACAGGAGCTCTGATTTTTCAGTAATATCTAGCAGGCCTAAAATTATTCACTTTTTTTTGTCCTAATGAATGTCTTTTAGATATTGAAAGAATAAACAGTCTGTTAATGACAGTGCTATTCTTAGCATAGGAGGAAAACAAATCTAACACTATTGATTTGCTTTTAGTTTCTATTATGTTGTCTTTTTATGCATAGTCTTACATGGCACAAAATTCTTTAGAGTCAGTGATCACGGTTTGATGTCATTCATTCACGTTTTCATTTAACAAATACTGGTCGAGCAGCAATTCTAAGTTGGTCACTGGAAAACAGAAACCCACTGAAGAATTTCAAGCAGGCACCACAGTGGTGGCAGGAAAAATACATGGAGAAAGAGGATGGGCTTGAGCTATATTTTCAAGGTAGAATCAGTAAGGTTTGCTGAGGGACTGGATGTGTGGTGGGCAGGAAAGAAGGAATTGTGGAAGACTCTTAGTTCAACTACTGGTGACTGGAGCCATTCGCTGGGAATGGAGGGATTAAAAGTTGGAGGGAGGATGTAGAGCAGGTTGGGGCACTGGTTGGAATCAAGGGTTCATTTAGGATACATTAAGTTTGAGATGCCAAGGAGAATAGTAAGTCTGGAGCTCAGAGGAGAAGTCCACCATGTAAGTGTAAATGTAAGAGCTCTTAGTATAGTAAGGCATAGAACTACACTTAAAGTAAGTAGGAAAAACCACTTAGGAGAAGGTGTGGGGAGAGGGCCGAGGAAGGGAGAGGAGAAAACAACAGGGAAGGCCTGGGAAGTTCTGGAGAACATTCACATTTAGAGGTAGAGAAGAGGGCGAAGCCAATAAAGGAGAGAGAAACGAAGTCAGGGAGATGAAAGGGAAACTTATGTTCCCGAAACTGAAAGAGGAAAATGCTTTCAAGGAGCTCAACTCTGAGAGGTTTCAACTGGACACACCAAATGACGTTCATTAATGTCTACTGTAAAATGTTTTATCTGTATCTGTGTAATGTACTTATGTCCATATTAAAATAAGTTTAAAACTTCTCATGTAAGGAGTAATTTTATGGAATCTTTGAATAGAAAAAAATTTTTAAAACTATACTGAAATTTAATCCAGAACACACTAAATCTCCCTGAAGGTTTAAACATGCAACTACAGTTCCTCTCTTTTTGAAACCTTTAAATAAATTATTCAAGCATGATACAGTCTATTTTTCCCAGTAAAGTTACTAATTTCTAATATTTGCTATTGGAAAAAGCAAACTCAGTTCTAACGTCATGTAGAAAATCTGTTAGAACAAGAGTTAACACGTCTTTTCATACTAGAAGATCCCATAATATCAAAACATAAAAATGAAAAGAAACTGCCCAATTAAAAAAAAAAATCCAACTCTTAGTTCAAACTGTGTATTTTTAAAATCTAATCTTGCAGAGTAAAGGGGATGAAATTCTTACCTTGTGGTTGAACACTGGAAAAATACTCTATTCTAATGTATATCAAATTTTTAATCCAGGAAATCAGTAATTTATCTAGATGTATCCCTATTTCTATTCAAAATTATAAAGACAATATTGTTCTTTGAGACAGGGAGCACTGTCAAATGGAGTCAAGAAACCTTAGTTCTAGTAGCTCATCTAAGTAGCTCTATGACTCAAGCCCAATTGAAACTTTCCTTTATTAAGGGAATTTCCTAAAAAATCAAATTTGTTGATGTACATTTAAAATCTTTATCCCATAGGTAGCAAAGCAACTCACAGCCCAAATCCTGTCTTCAAGTATGTTCTGTTCACATAGTTTGGGCCTCCATGGTATTTTATAAAATACAAATTAATTGTCAACATTTTTTAATTAGGATACTTACATTAAAATTGTTCTGATTCTTTTTTTAATTTTTCTAAAATAATCTATAAACCCTGGACTTTGCACTTCCAAAAGTACACTGAACTGTCAGCTGTCCCCTGAGAAAGGAGGTGTCACTGGCCCTGAGGCTCCACTTTTTCTCACCCCAGCCCATTTCAGTCTTTCACACCTCTGGTCTCTACAGGCATATTACTTTCAGCCCTGACTCTAGTGCTTACCTCTCTCCACCCTGACTTAAAGTAATCTCTAATGATATCAAATTTTTTATTCAAAATATGTCTCACTGCCAGTTATGGAAACCTGACCTGAATTAGGTTAGGTGTAAGGAAGGGGTCATTTAACAGAGCGATATCAGAATATGTCACACGACTGAAGGCAGAACGAACACTCAAAGCTTGGGTGGATGTTCCTGAGCATTACAATGCATTGAAAATCCCGGACTTGAACACTCCTATACTTCTTTCTCTCTTTCCCTCTCCACCTCCTGACTCTCCTTCTCTTTATACAGTGGCTTCCTCCACAACGTGGGGAACACGGCCTCCAGCCTACAGTGCCCACCAGGACAGCCCCTCCTTCTTCAGCAGCATGGCAAGCCCCTCTAGGGTAGTGTGGATGGGGAACAAGAAGTAGGTTATTCCCAAGAAAGAAGAGACACAGGCTACGCCAGAGATGACAGATGCCTCCACAGCGACCTTTCTTGGGAAACTGACCAACACGTTACAGAAAAGCAGACTCTGTTATTCTTGGGTGTGTTCTGAGGATTTAACGAGAAAATATACATGTAGACTAGTAAGTGGTAAAAAAAAAATAAGTTAAAATTATGTGGAAAAGGCAGCAGCAATAATAAAAACATAGCCCAAATGTCACCTGACATTACCTGCTGAGTAAAAATGAGGTATGTTTACAACACATGTCCCAGTGCTCCAAGACCTGACCTGCTTGAGAATTTGGAAAGTCCCGTTTCTCTGCTCAGCAATAGCTGCCCCTCCAAAAACACTCTTTCCAGGAAGGCTGGGATGGCATGGGTGAGTGGTGGAAGCCAGCAAGGTGAAGCTCTCCCATAAACTCACAACCGCAGCCAGCAGCTCTGCTGCAGCTCTGTGCCCTGAACACAAGCCACCCAGTCACAGCCAATTTCCTGCAGGGATGTTTCTCCCTCTAAGGAGAGACAGAAAGCTCCTTTTGCTTCTTTTGCTTCTTGAGGCCAGCTCTTTCAGAGGGGTTTCCTGCAGGAGAGGTGCTGGGCTGCCAGTGACCCAGCTGCTTCCTTTCTATCACAGCCCTTTGCCTCCCAGACACACCCGGCTCTCTGGCAGGGACCGAGCAAGGGGATGGGCAGGTGGAGCCTTGCACTCTTCCTCGAGTCACCGACAGTCCCTGGGACTTCTGGCCCAGTTGCTGGGGCTGCCTGCTGTCTCTCCCCAGTTCAGCTTCTTTAGGATCTCCAGGCCATCAGACAAAATAATCTGATCCCCCAAACGTAGACTCTCCCTCAGGGTTCCTGAGTTCCAAGCAATTCAAGAGACCTGCCTGAAGCTCCTTCAATGACAGTTAAGAAGCTTCCAGCTTATTCTGGGAATTTAGAGGCTGGTCTGCTCAGAGCAGAAAGAGCTCTCCAGGGGGTGGCTTTTCCTTGTCTTCATTCCTCAATCCAACAGTTTCATATCCCACTAGGAAAAAATCCCAGCCTTCTACTAGTCATATCATATCCTCACAAGAGGAAGTGAGATAATAAGTTTTTAATTATCGAACAATGAAAATGTCTTGCTTCAAGCAATATAATAACAATACTATCTTGCTGGCATCTCCAGAAGTACAGACAACAGCATTCCCAGTTCAGTCCTAAACTACATCTGCCCCACTAAAAATAGCCGAAAACGATGTATTTTCAATCGATTATAGATGCTATATCGAAGTTTTTAAATCAAATTGTCATATTAAAGTTAGCAAAAAGCAATTGTATTTTAATTGTCAATAAGTTTGACTTCTGTTTAAATAATAAACCCACCTAACCCACTGTTCACCAAACTTTTTCCCCCATCTTCCTAGAACTACAATGCTGCCAAAAGCCTTCCAAAATTTAGATCTGGAATGGGGTGAAAATTTTGCATTTCTAAAAAGAGAGGTTTGTCCATTGTTAAAAGGCAAAAATCGCCTCAGCGAGGATGAAAAAAAAAAAAGGAAGGCCCTGTGCTATGTATACTGCGGCGCAACCAAAAAATGCTTTGGACTAATTGCTAAAACCTGTCCTGAACTGGGAGAACTCTACTGAAGTGCTGAAGAAATAATGTGCAGACTCTTCCCCATAAAACAAAAACTTTAAAAAAGGAATAAGAACCCCTCATATTTAAGACTAAAATATATTTAAGATCTAAGTTTCGCCACACAGCTCTAAGTTTCCTGCCCAAATCCTAGAGACAGTATTCTTAAGAATGTTTAAACTAGCACAAAAAGAGAGAATGGAAACCAAACCCAAATAATCTTCAACAAAGGCATTATTCTAGCTGCAACGATAAGCTCTGTCATCGGGAACAAGGGGAAACATGTATAGACTTTGGCAATTGCGGGCAGGAATAAATGGAACTTCCCGGAAGGTTATCTGCACAATCTCAGAGCTGAGTAAATCAGGGAGCTTATATTTGCTTTGGACCCACTCTTCTTTCTGCATTAAAAACGTCTGGAGGCTGAACTTGCTTTTATGCCTGTGCTAAGGTTTAGAAATGAGGTATAATCCCTCATCCTTTGTTTCTTCCATTGTCCGGTCCTGAATAAGCAGGGAGTAAAAAAGCCTTCTTAAAACACGCCAGAGTGTTTCAGCTGACAAAGCACATGTATTTAAAAATAAAAATAAAAGATGTATGTCCTTTCATTTTTAAAGCAACACCTCCTCTTCTTTAATTTAGTAATCTAGTTATCCCTAGAACTAACTGTGGACTAAGATTATTTGATAAACCTTTCTTCACCTGGAATGACCGCTTTCTTTACGTAAATCCTGTCCAAACTTTACAGCCCCTATTTTGCATTTTTTTCTAAATGGAATGATAAAAATCTTGAGAACTCAAAAGTGATCCTTAGAATCATCTTAACGGAGGCAGAAATTGAGGTGAGAGGTTCCACTGCTTACCCAAAATCACAAAAATAGAGGGAGGTTGGGTCTCCTGGCTCCAGCAATGTCCTGCTGTCGCACCCAACCTCGCTCACCAGACTGAAATCTCCTAAGAGAGAATACTTGCTAAATATGTATTCCAAGTCATAGAATGATGACCCTGTCTTCTTCAAAGCATCTAACTTATAGGAGTGTAGACTACATTCAATTCATATAAACAGAGTACTTTTTAACTTAAATATATTTTAATCCTTTCCTTCCTGTGTAAATCATGTAATTTACAAATCACCATGACCACATCACGTTCAGTGTGATTTATTATGTTCATTACAGTCCTTTTCTATATTTGCAGGTTTTAAGAAATAAGGTATTGTAATAACATGTTTTTGATGTAGAATACAGACCCCAAAATATTGTTCTACAGCATCCCTGATCATCAATTAGCCCCTGATTTTACACTCACAGACAGCAGAGTGACGGGGAACTACTGGCCGATGCAGCCATTATTTCACTGTTGGATGGCTCTAGTTCTTGGCAGGGTCTTGCTATGTGAAGCCAGGATTTCCTTCCTTGTCACTTCTGGATCTAATCTTTGGGGCCACAAAGAACAGTCCAGTCCCTTTTCTAGTCATTCACTTATTAATATTTATTAAACATCCACCCCACGGTGGACACTGTCTTAGAAGTTGCAAACACAGAGATGAGTAAATTATCACTACTGCCCTGAAGGAAACTACAGTCTAGAGCAGAGGTTCTCAAACCTTAGCATGCTTTAGAATCACTAAGGGACTTGTAAAAACAGATTACTGGCCCTCAGCCCCCAAGTTTCTGAGTCAGAAGGTCTGCGGTGAGGTGAAGAATTTGCATTTCTGAAAAGTTCCCAGCCAATATTGAGACTGCTAATCCAGGGACCACACTTTGAGAACCACAGGTCTAAAAGCATAAAGAAGCCTGCAAAGACTTAAGCCATAATGTTTACTACAGTATGAAGTAAATGGGAAAAGAGAAGTGCCTGATTATGGCTGGGAGAATGAGGGAAGGCCACACAGAGTAAACGATGCTTGATTTAAGGCCTGTATGATGGGGAGCGGTTTGCTAAATGGGTAAAGAGTTTTGGTTGGAGGGGAACATCTGTGCAAGACAGAGTTGAGAATAATGTCTTAGAGAAGCCACATGTACTCCAGCATAGCCAGAGCACAGGGTGGAGGGGGGGATAACAACACTAACTAGCTTTTATTTTTCTTTTAATTATATCAAGCATAGGAATGATTTCAAAGTCACTCTATTAAGATGCATTCAGAGAATCTAGCTTCTGTACTGTTCCTTCCCCTCTTCCATTAGCAGCTATACATAATTGCTTTAATTTACTCTTTCTTTTTTTCATTTTGAAAATGTATACAAGTATGTGTATTCACCTATGACCCTCTCTTTCTTACATGCACTGTCCACACACTTCTGTAATTTCTTTTTTCACTTAATATATTCTGAAGCTCACTCTATAGCAGTATACACATACTGTTGGCATTCCTTTTTACAGCTACATAGCATATCATTGATGGATTAACATAGATTTTCCAACCAGCCCCTATTGGGGGACATCTGAATTACTTCCAGGGTTGTGCTATTATCAATAGTACTGCAATGACTAGCTTTCTGCATATATCATTTCAAATTTTTGCTAGTGTATTTATGGAATAGATTCCTAGACGTGGGACTACCAGGTCAAAGGATGAATGCTTATAACAATAGCTAACATTTGTTGTGCTCTTGCTACATGCTGGTCACTCTAATAAATGCAAGCATACCTCGTTTTATTGCACTTTGCTTTATTGTGCTTCTCAGATACTGCATTTTTTCAGGTTTGTGGCAATTCTGTGTCAAGCAAGTCTATTACTGCCACTTTCCCAACAGCATGTGCTGTTTGTCTGTATTACATTTTAATTAAGGTATGAATGTGTTTTTAGACATAATGCTGTTGCACACTTAAAAAACTATAACATGGTGCACATACAACTTTTAAGTGCACTGGGAAACCAAAAAAATTTTTGTGACTCTCTCTACTGCGATATTCACTCTATTACTGTGGTCTAGAACTGAACCCGCAATTTCTCTGAGGTCTGCCTGTACATCTTTCATAAATTCATCTGGGGTCCTGACAACCCCAGCTACTATCACGATCGCTCCTTACAGAGAGATTAAGAAACCTGGCCAAAGTCACACAGGTAGCAAGTGACACTGCTGGGGCTTAAACCCATCCGTCTGGCTCTACATTCTATGCTCTCAACTACCATGCTGTCCTGCTTCTAGTTGTCTAACGTCGGCATATTGTTGAGCTTGGACTTCTTCCGCAAGGGAAGAGGTGATGAAGATTTTAACAGAAAAATGACAGGATCAGTTGAATATATTAGAAATTACTCTCATACTACGGCATGGAGGAAAGGCTGAAAATCATGAGCCTGGAGACAAAGGAATCAAAAGGCAATGAAAGTGTCCAGACAAGAGATGACAAGCCTACACCACAGTGGGATTCGTGTGAGGGTAAAGGGGGGCAATACATGAACAAAGAGAAAAAGCGAAACCACAGGCATAGTGAATGATGAGAATAAAAGAGAGAGAAACCTAGAGTGGCTCACAGGCTTCTGGCTGGGGGAGCTGATGGGTGATGCTACAGATAACAGTAAGGAAAAGACCGGAGTACAGCTGGATGAAGCAACTATTAGCTATTCCAGGTGGAGTGGTCAGACAATAAGGAAATACAGCCCTGGGGCTCCTGAGACTATCAGGGCCAGAAATTTGTGCACATATTATTCTTTTCCCACTTTCCTTTACCTGACTAAGCATATAGATCCATACCAATCACATCTCTATGGCTTACTTCAGTTTGTCTTAAATTATGGCATCAAGAGCACAGTGAGATTCCAAGCATGGTCTGATCAGCAGAGATAACAGTGTGGCTAGACTAGGACCTGTTGGGAGAGGCAATCTGCCATGAGTCCTGAACATCCCTGCCTGTTCTTTCTGGGCATGCCAAGAATGCAAGGCCTTGACCCCTTTTGAACCAGGCCATTTCTCAGAGCTGTGTTTGCAGCAAGCAACCTTGAAGGATGAGGTAATGTCTCCTGCCAGTCATGGAGCAGGCTTGCTTATTGAAAGCCGTAAAAGTGGCAATTTCCCCAAGCTCAACATTCCTCTCTGGTAATGTAACCCACTGTCTGTGCAGGCATCCATCAGACACCACCTGCATCCCCCCATGGGCTTTAAGGAGCATGAGGAGTCAAAGTGAACACAAAGCTCATGCTGCTTGGCATGATATGAGTAAAAAGCCCTTTTGTCTCTGTTGTCTCTGAGGCAGGAGTCTCCTATCTTCTGTCAGCATCCATGAACTGTGATATTACCTTCCTTAATCTAAACATGGTTCTTCAAATAAATAAAGACTAATTGCAATAATAAATAAAGCAGCATAATTGGATTAGTCTTTCACAGGAGTCATATCAGACTTTTATAATGAGTTCATATTGGGTTTTGTACAATTGAAGTTCACAAAACTTAACTACAGGAACTGCTTTTAATCAATGACACACCCCCAAATCTAATATTTATGCAGCTGATTTTAAAAATATTATTTAAGTCAGTTCAATATTTATTGAGCAGCTTTGGGAAAAAAATGGAGTCAAGGCTAGAAAGCACAGGATTTTTATCTATAATGATAAATCTAGTTTTATTTCTATTTATTTTCATTCTTATCTTCTTCCTTTGACAAATGATTAGAGGTAGCATACAAAGATTAAACAAAGAAACAATAGGTGTAATAGTCTAAGGAATTAGGGAATAATGAAAACAAGGGCAGAAAAAGAACAATATCAGAATGCAGATGCTAGAGGTTGGATACAAAGTTAGCTCTAAGCATCCTAGCAACCAAAGGAAAGAGAAAAAACTTGATCAAATACAAGCTACATAGATCCCAAACAATTCTTAGCCAATTGTTTGGGAAAAATGAAGCTTTAACTGATACTAGACATAAGCAAAATTTTTCAAAAGGATCCTCATATTAGCCACCCTAGTTGTAGTAAACAATGTCCTTAAAAGCAATTCAATAACTGATTTTATGTGGATGCTTCTGTCTCTCACTCTAAGGCAATGGCATGAGTTTAATATATGATTCAGTAAAAGTCATTACACAATTTTATCATGTTTATCTTGGCTAATCATTTCAGCCTCTAGACATCTTTCTAGACCCTGCTTTGCATTTGAGTTTTATTAACTAATCCTTTTAGGCATGTGTTGTAGACATGTACAATTGGCTTGCACTTTCTTTATCCAAGTTCCCGGAACACACACACAAACACGCGCACAAACGAAGATCAGCCAAAAAAAAAAAAACAAAAAATAAACCCACACAAATCTATGGTACTGGGGGGCATGTAAATGGAGATCAAAAGGCCTTGCTTCAGGTACTGGCTTCATCAGCTTACCAAATATTTCTGGACAATTCAAGTGACAATTATTGAAACTCTACTTCCATATCTATAGAAAGATATTCTCTAGGGATAAAAAGTGCCCCTGGACACTGCACAGGGCAGGCCTGATAACCCCAGCATATACTTCTTGAAATGCATAATTATTAATAACCCGCTTTCACATCGAAGTTTTCCTGTTTGCATGAAAAATAATATGATCACCCAAAGATGCCTATCATGGATCCATAAGAAATTGGTTTACGGGTACATTTGTTGAATATTCTGCAAGATTGTGTTACCAGCTAACGAGTCTCCCCCAAATACCTCCTTTGTAAGACTTTATTAAACGCTTGCCTGAAAAATCAAGCTATATTATATTGAGTGGAAAGTACACCATACAGGAGGTCTGGAGATGGGTGACCCAGGCCCCTCACTCTGGGTCCCTGGCCAAGTCAGCTGATGTCTCTAAACCTTAACCGCCTCATGTATGAAACAAGGAAACCAGCCTCATGCCTGCCCTGGATCCTCTAAAGCAAGAGGATGAGGGAAAAACCAAAAGACACATATATCCATATGTGTGTGTATGTGTGTGTGTGTGTGTGTGTGTGTGTGTGTGTGTGTGTGTAATGAATTGATAGTGAATATCACTAGGCATGGCTGGTCTTATTACTTACATATTGTTTTCCAATATAAGTAGTTTTTCAAGGTGACATATAAGCAGTGATTCTAGTAGTACTGTCTTAGGTTCCTAAAAACCTTGAAGAAAACAGTTTTAATTTGTGCTTTGTTTTCTATCACTGAACAAACAGACAGGTATACACTTCTCTGATGGCTACATGCATAATATTTTGGTTGAATGATATAACAGGTTATTTTTTTAAGAAATATTTAAAGAAAAACCTTTGAATAAAACAAATATATTCCACATCTCCAGCAATTAACTTTTAATACCTTTAGTTGAGAGGGCATACTTCCATTCTGCATGGTAGATAAATTTTGTATTCATCTCAACACACTGCAATTGTGTCATTGAGCAAAGTAAAATCACCTGCCAACTATACTACAGGAGAAATCTGACTTACGAAAGTATGGGGAGGGGGGATTGTTGAAGAATTTTAAAATTTGAGGGGAGCAGGAATTGTTTTCTTCCTCTCATGGATATGTTAAATAAAAAGTAATGGAAAAATACCTTCCTACAGGCAGTTCATAGTTAAGTATATATAGTTAAGTATATATACTTAAGTTAAGTATACAGCCCTGGATGTGCCCAGTTCTTAGCTATTTCACCCGCCTCACAGAGAGTTCCTCTGTCCATCATGATGTGGACTGAGGATATGCGCAATCATTGACTCAATGCTTTCAGGCAGTGCAGAGAATCAGTCTGGCTGTTTTATTTCACCAAAGCATCGGGGAATGATGCTTTTGTAGAATACAATAAAAACGGCTTGAGTGTCACAGCAATGTCAGGTTACCGTAAAAGTTCTTAAACATTTATTTTCAGCCTCTTTCTTTATCTTGTTGCAAACCAGTAACGGGCAAGCTGTACAGTGGCCCCAGTCTGCAGACCACACTCTGAGTAGCACTTCTTTGGGTGACATCCATGGAAACCAGTGAACATGAGCATGAGCTACGACCAAGCAACAGTGCCTCAAGTTGCAAAGTGAAAAAATCAGCAGGCAGTTGGAAGGGGGATACCCAACTTCGTTTATCTCTCGTTATTCCACAGAAATAGGGAGAAGGGTAGATATTAAAGCTCTTTGCTAAAGAGAATACTATCCTGGGCCATTTGCATTGCCTAGTTTAATGCTCTCAATAATCCTCTGAAGAGTTAGGTAATTTGCCACGGTCTCCCAGATGGGCAAGAGGGGGTGCTGTGACTGAAACTCGGGCCTTCATGAATCGAGAGCTAAAATGAGATAGTTCTAGATCACCTAAATATTTTGTTTCCCAAGGTATAGCTTTGAGTTCTCTGTTGTATCTTAGATTTCAAAAAGAAGGCATAAAGATTTAAGAGGTACATGAATGCTTGGGATATACTTTGTCAAATTTGTGATGTATTGTTGTCTTCCCCTCTGGAATTTAAATATCATGAAACTCTCTCAGCCATCATAATTACAACATCTGGCACACAGAAGGTTTTGGTTCAATAAATACTTGCTAAATGAATATACTGAAGGAAAGAAGGAAAAAACTACTAGAATAACTCTCAGGAAGGGCTGGGACCACAGTTTTTGTCCCATGCAACCAGCCTCTGCTGCAATTATAAGTCAAAAACTAAAATATCCTTCTGAAAGTTTGAATGGATTGCATCTTGTTTAAAACAGGGGCTTTGTCTTATTATTCTGTTCTCCAATCCCAAGCACAGTCCTTGAGAGATAAGACTGCATTAGAAGGCAGGGAGACTAATTTTCATGGCCTTCTCCATTACCACACATCCAAAATGTGCAGATTCTCAACCAGCTAATTCTGTCTCAGCTTCCTGAAAGCTAGACGTTGAATTAAATCAACTCTTGAGTAATCTTCTGGAAAATAAGACTAGGAATTCTTTATAATTATGGTTGGTAATAATAAGAGAAATGTATAGAAATAAAGAACAAAGAGGTAGGTAAAAAAAAGCCATTTTCCCCTCCAATATGTACTTTAAAAAAAAAACAAAAAACTCCAAAAGAATGGTAGAAAGTATAGAACAAAAAACTTAATTTCAAAAGAAAACTGACTTTTGGAAATAAATCAAAGTATTGACATATTCAAAAGAAGACCGTCCTTTTTTTTTTTTTTTAAGGTTTTGGGGTTTGCTTGTTTTTTTTTTAATTAGCAAAAGTAAAAGGGCAGTGATGACAAAACTTCTCTGGAATTTAGCGATATATTATTTCCTTCTTCCTAAAGGTGACAATATCACTTAGTTTTGCAATGCATACATTGCAAACTTTGTTTTATGGGGTTTACATTTTTAAAATTGACCTATAGAAAAGCATGGAAGACAAGTGCTTCAGATGTTACAAGCCCTGTTAATGTTGAACAATATAGCTAACAGGAAGTGGGGAGAAATGCAAGAAGGGAGGGAATATAAATTTGCTAAATTCCTCTTCTTTCATAATAGGTATTCTCAGGTGCAGTCTATAGTAGAGTAAATCCAGAGGTAATATCCTTACTTAAAGGTAACTAGCAGAATAACTACAACAAAATATTAAAGTAACTCTAAAGATAAGATTGCTTGTGAAGGGGGTGGGGGTGGGGATTTTTTACTTCCCATTTTAGATTATTTTGAAAATTTTTCCTAAGAATAGATATTACTTTAATTAAAAATAAGTCAATGAGTGTCCATCAATTGATGTACAGATAAACAAAATGTGGTATAAACCTACAGCGGAATGTTATTCGGCCGTAAAAAGGAACAAAGTACTGACGCATGCTACAGCATGGATGAAACTTGAAGACATCCTGTTTAGTTAAATAAGCCAGACACAAAAGGACAAATATCATTCCACTTATATGAAATATCTAGAATAAGCAAATTCATAGAGACAGAAAGCATATTAGAGGATACCAGGGGCTGCAGAGGTGGGGAATTGGGATGTTTTTGCTAAATAGGAACAGAGTTTCTGTTTGGGGTCATGAAAAAGTCTTGGTAATAGATGGTGGAGATGGTAGCACAACACAATTAATGCCAAATACACTGAAGTGTACACCTAAAAATGGTTAAAATGGGAAATATTATGTTATGTATAGGATATCACAATAAACTTTTTAAACAAAGGCAATATGAATAAAGTATGAACATTAGCTAATAAAAATAAATCAATGGATAAATAAGTGGTCACCTCTGGGTCCTAGACAAGAGACAATTCTGGGGCCAGCGCTTCCTGATACCTCTGCACCTAAAGGGCCTCCGTCTCCCTGAGGCCACAGCATTCAGTGTCTCCAGTTATTCTTCCAATACTTCACCCTCAAGACTTAGGTCTCCTGGAGAATTCCAAGTTCAGGCATGTTCCCAACTGTCTTATAGAGGCTGATTTTAAGCAATTAAAATTTTATGCTTTATTTTCACACTGATGTTCACAGCGACATTGTTCACAATTGCCAAGAAACGGAAACCTAGAGGTCCGACATCAGATGAGTGGATAAAATGTGGTACATACACACGATGAATACTATGAGGCAGTGAGAAGAAACGAGGTTGTGAAGTATACGACAACACAGGTGAACCTTGAGGACATAATGTTGAGTGAAACAAGTCAGATACAAAAAGAGAGAGACTAAATGTTACCACTAATGTGAACTCGTATTGTAGAACATAGGGGACCTAGAGATAGATAGCAGTTAGTGAAGGGGGAATGACAATCTAATAAGAACAGATAAGATATAGAGGGTAATCTTAATGACATAGGAATGTTCAAGAATGACTATGGTTTGTTAAATTTTTTTGCTGTAGTATGGTAGGAGCATATTGGAAGCAATGAAGTTATATCTGGATATTTATTTTTTCCTATTCCTTTGTTTTATTTTATCTGGAAATGGTTTATTTTATTTTTTTATTTTTTGATAAAATTAAAAAAAGAGAAAAAAGTATGGATTAATATTCAATAATTAGGTAAAAAGAAACATTGCACCCCTTCATATGACATTTTGCGCTGTGATGAACTGAAGCTTAGTCTCATTGTTTCCACAGAAAACAGAAACCATCAGGGAATCAGCCTGAACAGAAAACAGGCAGACCTGAAGAAGGAAACAAGGGAAAATATACACTATGTAGATCCAAAACAAAAGCCATACCTGGAACACAAAACCTGCTCCAGATTCCTATCCGAGAGATTTCCATGTCCAGGGTGAGCGTGCCTTGATGAGTAGACACAGCTCCTCCAGGCTGGCTACCTTTCAGAACCTTAGGTACCTTGCCTGCTTCCCACTGCAGTATCTAAAAATATGAGCTAGTCTATTTCCCAGCGTTTCTTGGAGATACTGGTGGCCAAGCAATTGTTCATCCCAAAGAGATCAGAAGTCAGCGAGGAAAGGGTGGTTCAACACAAGAAAATCAATTAATGTAATACATGACATTAACAAAACAAAGGGGGAAAAACATGTTATCATCTCCATTGACACAGAAAAGGCATTTGACAAAATCCAGCATCCTTTCTTGATTAAAAGCAATAGAAAAAGAAGAATAGAAGGACATTTCCTCAACATGATAAAGGGCATATATGAAACCCCACAGCTAACATCATGATCAATAGTGAAAGACTGAAAGCTTTCCCTCTAGATCTGGAACAAAACAAGGATACCCACTATCACCACTGGTATTCAACATTGCACTGGAAGTTCTAGACAGAGCAAGAAAAAGAAACAGAAGGCATCCAAACTGGAAAGAAAGATGTAAAACTTTCACTATTTGCAGGTGACATAATCCTATATATAGAAAATCCTGAAAAATCTACAACAAAGCTACTAGAGCCAATAAACAAATTCAGCAAAGTGGTAGGATACAAGATCAATACCCAAAAAGCAGTAGTGTTTCTATACAATAGAAATGAGCATGCTGAGAAGGAAATCAAGAAAAAATTCCATTTACAATAGCAACTAAAAAATCAAATATCTAGGAATAAATTTATCCAAGGATGTAAAAAACTTCTACACAGAAAACTATAAAATATTGCTCAAATAAATCAAAGAGGACCTAACCAAATGGAAGAATATTCCATGTTCATGGACTGGAAGACTAAATATCATTAAGATGTCAATTCTACACAAAATGATTTAGAGATTCAATGCAATCCCAATCAAAATTACAACAGCTTACTTTGCAGAAGTGGAAAAGCCAATTATCAAATTTATTTGAAATGGTAAAGGGCCCCGAATAGCCAAAAACATTTTGAAAAAGAACAACAAAGTTGGAGGACTCACACTTCTGACTTTAAAATATATCACAAAGCTCCAGTGGTCAAAACAGCATGGTACTGGCACAAGGGTAGATATATTGACAAATGCAATCCAACTGAGAGTTCAGAAATAGACCCTCACATCTATGGCCAATTGATTTTTTTAAATTCATTTTTATTGAGATATATTCACATACCATACTATCAGCCAAAGTGTACAATCAATTGTTCAAAGTACCATCATATAGTTGTGCATTCATTACCCCAATCTATTTTTTTAATATTTTCCTTGTACCAGAAAAAGTGAAAAAAAAGAATAAAAAATAAAAGTAAAAAGGAACACCTAAATCATCCCCCTCATCCCACTCTATTTTTCATTTAGTTTTTTGTCACCATTTTTCTACTCATCCATCTATACACTGGATAAAAGGAGTGTGATCCACAAGGTTTTCACAATCACACTGTCACCCCTTGTAGTCTACATTGGTATACAATCGTCTTCAAGAGTCAAGGCTACTGGATTGGAGTTTGATAGTTTCAGGTATTTATTTCTAGCTATTTCACTGCACTAAAACCTAAAAAGGGTTATCTATATAATGCGTAAGAGTACCCACCAGAATGACCACTCGACTCCATTTGGAATCTCTCAGCCACTGAAACTTTGTTTCGTTTCATTTTGCATCCCTCTTTTGGTCAAGAAAAGGTTCTAAATCCCATGGTGTCGGGTCCAGATTCATCCTGAGGAGTCCCATCCTGCGTTGCCAGGGAGATTTACACACCTGAGAGTCAGATCCCATGTAGGGGGAAGGGCAGTGAGTTCACCCTATGGCCAATTGAATTGTCATTTCAACTGGGAGAACTGGATATCCATTCACAAAAGAACGAAAGAGGAGGACCCTATCTCATACCATATCCAAAAATGAATTCAAAATGGATCAAAGACCTAAATACAAGAGCCAGGACTAGAATAAAATGTAGGGTGGCATCTTCTGGATCGTGTGTTATGTAATGGTTTCTTAGACTTTACTCCCAAAGCAAAAGCAACCAAAGAGAAAAATAGATAAATGGTACCTCCTCAAAGTTAAAAACTTTTGCACATCAAAGGACTTTGACAAGAAAGTGAAAAGACAACCTATTCAATTTGGAAACCATATATAAGATAAGGGTTTAATATTCAGAATATATAAAGAAATCCTACAACTCAACAATGAAAAGACAAACAACCCAACTAAAAAAGACTTAAACATTTCTCCAAAGAGGATATACAAATGGTTAAAAAGCACATGAAAAGATGTTCAACATCACTAGCTATAAGAGAAACGCATATCAAAACCACAATGAGATACCACTTCATGCCTACTAGAACAGCCACTACTACAAAAAAAAAAAACAAAAACTACGAGTGTTGGAGAGGATGTAGAGAAATAGGAACACTCATTCATTGCTGGTAGGGATGTAAAATGATGCAGCTGCTGTCAAAGACAGTTTGGTGGTTCCCTAGGGAGCTAAATATAGAATTACCATATGGCCCAGCAATCCCTCTACTAGGTATACACCCAGAAGAATGGAAAGTAGGGACTCAAACAGATATTTGCACAACAATGTTCATAGCAGCATTATTCACAATTGCCAAAACATGGAAGAAACTCAAGTGTCCCTCAAGCCAGTGAATGGATAAATAAAATGTGGTATATACATATAATGGAATATTATTCAGTCATAAGAAGGAATGAAGTCCTGATGCACATGACAACATGGAGAACCTGAGGCCATTATGATGAGGGAAATAAGCCAGACCCAAAAGGAGAACTATCGTATGATCACATTGATACGAACTGATTATAATAAGCATATACAAAGAGTTAGAATCCAGATAATAGGTTATCAGGGAATAGTTTGGATTTAGAGAATGAGGAGCTGATGCTTAATTTGTACAGTTTCTATTTAGGTTGATTGTAAATGTTCATAAATGGATGGTGGTGATGGTAGCACAATATGGTGAGTGTAACTATCAGCACTGAATTATATAGGTGAATGTGGTTAAAAGAGAAAACTTTAGGTAGTATATGTTATCAGAATAAAAAATTAAAAGGTAAAACATAGGACTATATACCACAGTGAACACTACCTATGGTAGATGATGGACTTTAGTTAATAGCACAAGTATAAGAATGGTTTTTCATGATTATTACACATGTATAACACTAAAACAATGTGTTAATAAAAGGGTAGTATATGGGAAAAACACACAACTGATGTGAACTACAGACTCTAGTTAATTGTTCTAATTTAATAATCTTCCATCAATTGTAACACAGGTAACTACTGTTAAAAAAAATAGGATAATTATTAAAAAAAAAAAAAGTGCTATCATCAATTCTAACAAATGTTCCATAACAATGCAATGGTAGTGGGGCAGTGTGCAGGAATCCTGTAGATTAAGCAAGATTGTTCTGTAAACCCACAACTTCCCTAATTAAAAAGAAGAAGAAGAAGAAGTCAGCTAGGAACCTTCTGGAAAAGATTTCCTCCAGGATGAAGATGAAGAAAGCCCCTTTTTCCTCACAGCTGGCTTCCTTTTACCTACAAACACTATTGTGTTAGAAACTGGTATTTAGAGCTGCTAAAGTCATTTTGCAAGTATGAACAGACAAGCTGAGGGGAAACAGCTCCAAAATTCCAAGTTGGGCAGAGGGAAGAGCCAGACAAAACCCCAGTCCTGAAAGACACCTCACACTGATGATTCAACCCTAAAACTGCAGACTTCCAGACTTTTGCCATGTTAGATAAGGCTCAATTTGTCAAACCACTATTAGTCAGATATCCTGTTATTCTCAGCCATGGTCTCCAGATTTATTCTACCATAATTTTTTGATAGCTTAAAAAGAGAAGCAAGAAAACTGTTTAGGGTGTTTTGGCAGGAGAAAATAATGGTAGCACTGATAGTGACCAAATGGAGAAATCTGAGATGGATCAAAGGGAAACAAAGGCATCCCCATATACTAAATTACGTGGGCCATTGTGGATCATGGGAAGGATATTGTGAAAGAACAAACCTGCCGGTCACCCTGAAAATATTATCCAACCTTGACAACCTATTATAATCCTGGAATTGGTGGCTTTGAAAACAGTCTTATGTCAAAAAAAAAAAAAAAAAAAAAAAAATCAAAAGAGTAGAAATATTAACTTTTACAAAGTTGTCTGGTTCCAACATTAGCTAGCATCCCATTTACTAGTCTTATTTCCACACTCAATTATTCAATTGTCTATTTATTTTGAATATACGTGTCCCATGTATTATCCTCCCTAATAAGTCCCTAAGGCACCCAAACCAAACCCAGATCAAGCTCCTCTACCCTCAGGACCCTCTATGTAAAGGCCATTTGCACACACTTTCATCTCCCCCAGCACTCACAGTCCTGTCACTTTTGCCTCAACTGCTAATTATTTGCTTGAGAGGACAGGAAAGCCTTGTTCCTACAGAGTAGACTGAAATTATTTTAAGGACAGGGACCCTGTCTGTTCTACATGGCCTTACATCGACTAAATCCTCAACATACCGCTGGTTTATTTGGAAGGGAAATGTTCCTCCTGGGACAGGAGTTGTAATCAAATCAGATAATAAATATTTTAGGCTTTGCATGACAGGCAACAATTCAACTCTGCCCTTGTAGTGTGAAAGTATCCACAGACAACAGGTAAGCAAATGTGCATAGATGTGTTCCAATAAAACTTTACTTATGGTGCTGACATTTGAATTTCATAGAATTTCCACATCATGGAATACTACTCTTCCTTTGATTTTTTTTTTTTTCCAACCATTTAAAAATGTCAACTATACAGCTCATAAGCCACACAGAAACAAGCAGCAGGCCACATTTGGCCTGCTGTCCAGCGCCTGAAACTAGGGTGAGAAGAGTGAGGTACCTAGGACCCAAAGTTTCCGAAGGTACTCCATCTCAGGGTTGTGCAACTACTGACCAGGACCATATTTTTCCCACCCTGACTTAGAAGATTAGCCTATTTCTAGGCTTTGTGTTTTGGGAGCATTGTTTTACTGGCCACATGCAAACACAACTAATTAATGTAAAGCAGTCCCTTCTGTCTTACAATTAAACAATACAAATCTATTCGTTCATGCATATTGTTTCCTTTGGCACACACACACACACACACACACACACACACACACACACACTCCTTCCAGTCTTTACCAGCTATCTAAGCAAAAAAAAAGCCAGAACTGCAGTATCAAACTGACTTTATCCAAGGCCATTTTATTCTTTTCCAGAAAGACTGTCATAGCACAGGGGTTAAAGCAGGAATAGCAATGAAATTTAGAGAAGAAAAGGGCCCTCACTCATTTTCTAAGCAAACAAGGAAGCATGCATATCAGCTGCAAGGATGAGCATGAAATCCATTACTTCCAACTAAGTGTGTCAATGAAAACCTAAGAAGGGTGTCTTTCTAATTAGAAACAGCCTAGAAAACAGCAAATAAATGGGGAGCAAGCTCCAAGCAGAAATGTGGAAATGCAATCTCAGACTGACAATGGGAAACCAGAGCTCTTAATTTCTCTGAACAAAAAAACTGTATATTTCTTCCTGATATGAAAACAGGACACAGGTGCAAAAAAAAAAAAAAAAAAAAATGAGTATATCTCCTCATAGCCAGAATATGCAATGGTTTATGACTAGATTTTTCCCCAAACATCACAAGACACCCAAGAACAGCTCACTGATAGGTCTAACCAGCTCCATGGTTGAGCCTGGTGGTCTCCAGCTTTCCTGCTGTGGAAGCCAAACAAGTTAAGGACGTAATCATTGAGGGAGACTCAAAAGACAAAGAATTGTCGAAGCACCAAGAGGTAAAGAGGACCAGTCAACAGGGCCAGCCTGCCTCAGATCCAAGCATACCAGCACAGAGGGGCTTCAACCCACCCCAAGCCCAAACCCTGCTGGCTGAAAATCTTTCATACTCAAAGTTTAAGGTACTTTCCCTTGGGAAACAAAAAGAAATTGATGTATGTATATATACGCACAGGCACATTTTTTTTCCTTTTTAAATGCAAATTGGAAGCAGACAAGAGTGTAGGTAGTCCTTATCAAACTGTTCTAAGAAAGTCAATCTTTCCTATAATTTCACAGCAGGGAGACAGAATGTTGCCTGTAGAGGAAGCAATAAACAGTCCTAAAATTAAATCCCATCTCTGCCACTTAACTGGCGATGGTATCCTGGACAAATGACCTCACCTCTTCTGAATCTCAGTTTACTTGCCAAGAAAATAAAAGTGATAATATTATCTCCTCACAGAGCAGAACTTGGAGTGGACCTCAGTGCTCTGTTTCCAGTCCTGTCCCCTTGCTAAGAAACGAAACAAGCCTTTAACTTCTCTAAAGATGCACTGACTGGAGTAAAGACTAATTCGATTTTAATATAACCATTGACCTTAAAATGCTAAAACCATTCCAAATTTAAAGCTCAGAAAACCTGGCCATGTCAGATTGCCCTCAGGCATCACACCAACTGAAACTACTACAGGAAAAGGTGCATGTTTGGAGATTTCTTGTCCTTCCTCTGACAGTAGATTAGTCCCCAGAATGGCTGAGAGAAGAACACCAGTGGAAAGTCTGACTGGTGAAACTCCACAGCTGTCTTTCAAGACTTCTTTGTTCTCAGTTTAGAGGCCTGATGATGAGGTCAAATACTTCTAGCCTGGGGCTATCTGATCCAACTGGTCTCAGCAGCTTTTATTGACTGGTAACCCTATCAGCAGAGAACAATGGATTCTACACACTAAATGAAAAAGACTTATCACAACTTTGTAAATTTTCATTGAAAAAAAAAATTGCTACAATGTACTCACTTAGCTTAAGAATCAAATTGCCAAACTGGTGATGTAGGAAAGTTCTTATTTATGGAGGAAAGCCTTCTGATAAACACAGAAGGAATCACAGAACTGGAATACCAATCTCTACCAAAAAAATGGATTTAGGCAATGATTAGCAATGAGTGCTAAAAGCATTAATTGAAAGGTTAATGGGGATCTTTCCATGAGTGGGTCAGGCTGACAACAGTGGAAACCAATGATGGATTGATCATTCGTAACATCACAAAAAAGAAAGACAACCAACCAGATACTATGTGCGTCCTTACATGATACAGCAGAGAGCACACTGCACAACCTGTGAAGTAGACTTGCCAAAAATAAATCAGAATCTGATCTTGCCTCTAGATCTAACCACCAGGTTACAGGAACATAAGAGACAGAGATTCGCGTTAATCACGGAGATGAAATCATCAAAATGCAGACTGTGGGGAGTCCCACTTTTTTTTAAACAAATACATGACAAAAAATTAATAAATAAAAGATAGGGAGGCCAACAGATTAAAATAAACTTAAGTGACAAATAAACTAAATGCATCTTATGGACTGTCTCTGAATCTGAGTCAAACCAACCAACTAATTGCAGACACCAGACACATGAGGGCCCGTGCATACACGTGCACATACACAGCAAATGACAGGTAAAAAACTGACCAGATATTAGCTGATATTAAGAAATTATTACTTTTTTAGATGTGATAATTTTGTAAGATACCCTTCTCTTTTAGAGATACATACTTAAGTATTTATGGATGAAATGAAAAACAAAATATATAAAGTTGGAAACCAAGGAGCACAGGCATAAAATGGCGGAGTAGGAATTTTTACAAATGGCTTCCTCCACTAGAAAAATGAAGGAGCTGAAAAGAGACTGTAATTGACTAGGTGGAACCAGCATGGCCATTTAAAACAACTACAGGAGTGCCAGAGGAAGCGAGAGGCTGCCAAGAGTTAAGCTTTTGTAAATGAAGGCACAAGCCAGTGACAAGCTCCCACTACTCAGCTCTACAGTGGCACCAGCTGCAGAAACAACTGCAGCTGCGGCAACAAGGCCTGGATTTTGGGAGCAGCAGGCTGGGGCCAGAGCTGGCAGGGGAAACCACCTCCTCTAAATTCTGAGGTTCAGGTTGAGTCAGTTTGGGGGATCCCTGAAGGATGAGCATCCACCTGGACATCAAGAGCTAATGCACCTTCTTTGGCTGTCTCTTCTGAGAAAATGGAAAAACCAATCCTCAAGTTTATGTGGAACTGCAAGGGTTCCTGAACAGCCAAAATGACCTTGAAAAAGAACAGCAGGGTTGGAGGACTCACACTTCCCGATTTCAAGTTGCACTCAAAGAGACGGTAATAAAAACAGTGTGGTACTGGCACAAAGAAAGACAAAGAAATGGGCAGAACAGTAGAGAAATAGACCCACACATCTATGGCCAGCTGACTTCTGACAAGGGGGCTAAGGACATGCAGTGGGGAAAGAATAGCCTCTTCAACAAATGGGGTTGAGGAAAAACTGGATATCCACATGCAGAAGAATGAAGTTAGATGCCTACTTTATACCATACACAAATATCAACTTAAAATGGATAAAGAAATGAAATAAAAGAGTTTAAACTACTTATCTCTTAGAAGATAACACAGGGGATTCTCGCAATGGATTCTTAGACATGACACCAGAAGCAGGAGAAACAAAAGAAAGAGATAAATTTGATTTCATCAAAACTAAAAATGTTTGTGCATAAAAGGAAATTATCAAGAAGGTGAAAAGACAGCCTACAGAATGGGAGAAAACAGTTGCAAACCATATATTGGGAAAGAGTTTAATATCCAGAATACAATTCCATTGTAAAAATAAAAAAAAAAAAAACTTTTACAATGGAACAATAAAAAGGACAAAAAAAAAAAACAATTAAAAATGGGCAAAGGGCTTGAGTACATCTTTCTCCAAAAAAAGATATACAACATGCACATGAAACGTTGCTCTACACCATTAGCCTTTAGGGAAGTACACATTAAAAACATAATGAGCTATGACTTCACACACACAAAGGTGGCTATGTTTTTTTAAAAGGAAAATAACAAGTGTTGGAGAGGATGAGGAGAAACTATAACTCTGGTGCATTGTTGGTGGGAGTGTTAAATGGTGCAACCACTATGGAAAGAATATGGCGGTTTCTCAAAAAAGTTAAACATAGAATTACTACGTTTGACCCAGCAATCCAACTTCTAGGGTTTTACCCAAGGAAAGTGAAAACAGGGTCAAGAACAGATAACATGTACACCAATGTTTATGCAGCATTATTCACAACAACCAGAAGCTGGAAATAACCCAAATGTCCACCAAAAAAATGTGGTATTTATACATAGTGGAATATTATTTGAATATAAGAAAAAAGTTTTGAGACCTGCTGCAACATGTAATGACATTAAACACATTATGCTCACTAAATAAGGAAGACACATAAAGACAAATATTATACAATATCATTTTTAAAAGATAACTAGAAACAGCAATTTGCTGAGAGAAAGCAGATCAGAAGTTACCTGGAGATGGTGTACAGGGAGAAAGGGAAGTGTGTGTTCATGAAAATGAGTAAATACGTACATACATATATAATAAAAATAAAAAACTGAAAACCAAGTTTTTGGGTTAAAAGTAACATTTCTCTTATTTAATGTAAAAAAAATTTAATATGCAATATCAGAAGCAAATTGCAATATTCAAAGATAATACTGTTGGTTTGTTTATTCATTCCTTGATTCATTAAATTATTTTAAATTCTGATGATGAAAGGCCCTTGTACAAAATCAACTTCTCTCTCCAACTTTCAGGTTAATTGGTCACTCTATCTTCTTTTATCTTCTTTAATTCCTTCCCTACA
Source organism: Choloepus didactylus (assembly GCF_015220235.1). NCBI lineage: Eukaryota > Metazoa > Chordata > Mammalia > Pilosa > Megalonychidae > Choloepus > Choloepus didactylus. Next base: position 49,174,245 of record NC_051326.1, read on the forward strand.
CACACACACACACACACACACACACACCTCTTCCAGGTCCTAATAAAACAACGTCTTGAACTTTCTCTAACATTCATCTTTTACTGTTGTCACTGTCATTGAACCGCTTACCACCCACACCCCAAGCATTCCACCTTGCTGCTACCAAATAAATCTCCCAGTTGAAAGCGAACACATCTTTCTTTGCTTCAGCTCTTCAGCCTGAATTGAGAGCCCTCCATGATCTAATCTCCAAGATCTTCATCTTGCACACTTGGCAACATTCCCCCAATGTAACCCTTGCTTTCCAACTTCTATTATTTTGCTTATATAGTTCCTGCAGCTAGTATGTGGTCCCACACTTCACAAATCAAAATCGACTCATTACTCAAAGTCCAAATCAAATAGCCACATTGCCAACAATACATGCATACCTCAGAGTTAGCATGGATGCAGGAACAGAACACCACAATAAAGCAAATATCACAGTAAAGTGAGTCTCACAAATTTTTTCATTTCCCAGTGCACATCAAGTTATGTTTATACTACACTGTAGTCTATTAAGTGTGCAAAAGCATTATGTCTAAGAAAGCGATGTACGTACCTTAATCAAAATGTGGCAAAGAGATATGAAGTGAGGACATGCTGTTGGAAAAATGGCACCAAAAGACATGCTCGATTCAGGGTTGTCACAAACCTTCAATTTGTAAAAAGTGCAATAAAGCAAAGAGCAATAAAATGAGGTATGCCTGAAAAACACTTCTCAAGTTGCCCAGAACAAAATAAACACCTTTCTCTTGTATCATCCCACAGCAACAGTTTCATTACATGGAAAAACTCTGCCTAAAAATTCTGGCTTTGGTTGGAAATACCTTATCTCCCCTATCAGACTGTAAGATCTCCAGGGTCTAACATTTCTTGACCCAACTGTACCACCTACAGAGCCTGGTCCAGGGCCCTGCAAAGGATAAATGCTCAATCAATACTTATTGAATTAAGCAATAGCTTGGTATCTGGCTATTCTCTACCCCAAAATAGTCCTTATACTTTTCCTTAAAAGAAAACATTTTTGATAAAACCCACCTTCAAATGAATTGATCAGTACAGTTTCAATTCTATTGCTTTTGTTTACAGTAAGAGAATCTTCAAAACAGGCAATAGCCTAAAAGGGCCTTTTTCTAAAGTATGTATTGCAAATATTCACTCACTCTGCTCCATAAAACAGAGCTTTCTCTGGGAATTTTTGCAAAGGATATGGCCAGGCCCTCCAGATTCCTAAAAGGTCTGAGAAGTTGTAGAGTAAAAAAACTACTATTTGGGAACACCTCTTGGGTTTTAATGTATTAGAACAGATAGAAGTAAATACCTGAAACTATCAAACTCCAACCCAGTAGTCTGGACTCTTGAAGATGATTGTACAACAATGTAGCTTACAAGGGGTGACAGTGTGATTGTGAAAACCTTGTGGATCGCACTTCCTTTATCTAGTGTATGGATGGATGAGTAGAAAAATGGGGACAAAACCTAAATGAAAAATAGGGTGGGATGGGATGGGGTGATTTATTTTTATTTTTTATTCTTATTCTGATTCTTTCTGGTGTAAGTAAAGTGTTCAAAAATAGATTGGGGTGATGAATGCCCAACTATATGATGGTACTGTGAACAGTTGATTGTACACCATGGATGATTATATGGTATGTGAATATATTTCAATAAAACTGAATTTAAAAAAAAAAAAAGCTACTATCTGGGTGGAACATGCTTTGGGAAACTTTGGTCTTGAATGGTGATCTATGCTATGCCTGGCCACACCGGGGACAATTTAGCTTATTCCTGCCCTCCCATACCCATGGTTCATAGCAAGCCCAAGGCGGGGGGGGGGGTACCACCTGGATGGCCCTTTGATGACTGTCCTGGCAAGTAAGAAGGCCCTTCTCCTTTTCAACACCTCTTTCTTCAGACTGCCAACTTACCAGATTCTTAAAATGCATTTGATTGTTAAGATAAAACCTACACAAGATCCTTCTTAACCTAGGAATCTGAACTGTTGGAAACTACAGGAAATGGGATTTCTGATTTTTTTAAAAACTTAATTCTTTTTAAAAGCATAGACTTTCTTCATTATGACACAAATCTGTAACTAAAATAGTCTGCCTTCTCCGTATGAGTCAGAACAATAACAAAATCGCCTAAGTTCACAAAAATACACAAACGTAATACATAAGTCATTCTGAGAACAAACATTAAGTAATGGTCACAAATAACATTTAACAAACCTTTAAAAGTACACGTCAAGAATTTCTTAATAAAATGAAGAGATGTGAGATGATGTCAAGAATAAGCAAATGTATCCCCTCAGCCCTTAAGAGAGACTCCTTTCCTTTGAGGAAATGAAATGAACTGATTTGAAGACAACCAAATATGAGTGCTTTACTTATGTTGCCCTTCAGCTCAAAGTTCTGAATGCTGGGTTAGTCAGCCTATCTCTTGGTTTCTAAGGTGCTCATTCTGTTCTTGCTTCTATGGTAGAACTTTGTACTGAGTCGCAATGATATCAGATTATTTTCCATACTTCCCACTTCACCCCATGTGATGGTTAGGTTCATGTGTCAACTTGGCCAGGTGATGGTACCCAGGTGTCTGGCCAAGCAAGCACTGGCCTGACCATTGCTGCAAGGACGTTTGTGGCTGGTTAACAAACCAACAGGTTGGTTTATTAAATCATCAGTCAATTGGCTGCAGCTGTGACTGATGATGTCAACAAAGGGGGTGTCTTCCACAATGCGAGAATGCAGTCAGCTGGATTTAATCCAATCAATCAGTTGAAGACTTTTAAGCGAGACAGATAGAGGACCTTCACTTCTTTGGCTGCCCAGAGAAGTGTTTCCTGAGGAGTTCGTCAAAGTTGCCAGTTCATTTCCTGAGGAGTTCATAAAACATCTTCATTGGAGTTGCTCGTTTGTTGCCTGCCCTAAGGAATTTGCACTCGTGCATACCCACAGTAGCATGAGGCACTTTTATAAATCTTATATTCATAGGTATTGCTCATTGATTCTGTTTCCCTAGAGAACCCTAACTAATACAACCCCACAAATTGAGAACTGTTACAGAGTAGGGCACTGTGGAAGGCCATCTCCCCCAAACCCAGCAGCCAGCCTGGCTCAGAAAGGTGGATGCTGAAGGAAAACCAGTGTTTAAATCACAGATGCAAAAACTCCTTAAAAAAATTCAGCAAATCAAACCCAACCATATATAAAAAGGATAATAAATCATGAACAAGTAGAGTTTACATCAGGAATACAACGGTGGTTTTTACATTCAAAATCCATGTAATTCACCATACTAATCAACAAAAAAAAAGAAAATCATCATCCCAGTAAATGTTGAGAATGCTTTTGAGAAAACTCAATTTCCATTCATGACGGAAACTCTTACAAAACTAGGAATAGAAGGGAACATCCCCAACTTGCTCAACAGCAACTACAAAAGACCTACAGCTAGCATCACGCTTATAGACTATCCCCTAACAACAGGGACAAGGCCAGGATGTCCTCCCCATCACTTCTATTCAACATTGTACTGGAGAGCCCAGTCAGTGCAATAAGGCAAGAAACAGAAACAAAAGGCATACAGATAAGAAAGAAGTAAAACCATCATTATTCACGGGTGCCATGATCACGTGTCAAGGGATAGCAAATTAGAATTTTTGCAAATAAAGTTTTATTGAGACACGATAAACAAGTGAGTTTATCTTGGTTTAGGATATAAGGTCAATATACAAAAATCAATTGTATGTTTTTGTACTAGCAAACAGAAATCAGAAATTAAAATTACAGAAACAATACTATTTACAATAGTATCAAAAACATGAAATCTTTAGGGAAAATTTTGAAATAGGGTGGGCAAGGCCTGTACAATGAAAACCATAAAACATCACTGAGAGAAATTAAGGGAACTTTTAAAAACAGGACAAAAAAAGCACCAATTTTAAAAGAAAAAGAACAGTAAATTGAACTATGTCAAAATTTAAAATCTTTGTTCATCAAAAGACACTAAGAAAATAAAAAGGGAAGCACAGATTGGAAAAAATTTTTGCAAAGCATATATCTGACAAACTACATGTATATAGATTATATAAAGAAATCTTACACCTCAAGTGTAAGAAGACAATCTAATTAAATATATGAGCAAAAGACACTTCACTAAATAAGACATTCAGATGACAAACAGACACAAGAAAAGATTCTGTATTAGGGATATTTGAATTAAAATCACAATGAGATGCCACTTCACATCCAAAAGACTGACCAAATCATTTTTTGGCAAAAGTATGGAGCAACTGTAACTTTTATATACCCATAGCGACAATATAAATGTTACAACCCTTCAGGAAACAGTTTAGCATTTTCTTAAACTGTTAAGCTTATACCTACCATACAACTCAGGCATTCCATTCCTAGATAGCTATGCAAGAGAAAAAATAAAGCATATTTCTATACAAAGACTTACATATGAATCTTTGAGTCCAGCCAAAATCTGAAAATAACCCCAAGTACATCAGCAGGTTGAAGGATAAACAAAAATTTTGGTCTAACTATATGACAGAATACTACTTAGCGATAAAAAGAAAAAAACTATTGACACAAATGACATGGATGAATCTCAAAATAATTGAGCTGAGTGAAAGAGCCAAACAAAAGAGCATAAATATAAGATACTATATAAAATTTTTCTTAATTTAAAATAATCTATTGGAACAGAAAACCAACCAGTGACTCTCCAGGTACTGGGGTAAGGGGCACAGTGAAGGGGGAAGGATTACAAATGGGATGTGAAGAAGTTTTGGAGGAGTTGGTAAAATATGTATTCTCTTGTTTATAATGGTTATTTTGCAAGTGTATACATGTCAACACTGATCAAATTGTTCACTTTTCAATGTACAGTTTATCACCTATGCCTAAATAGAGCAGTAAAAAAGTTTTAAGGATCTGGAGATTATATATCTGTATATGTCCTTATTCAGAGATTATATGTCCATCAAATTCAGTTATGTGGAACAGAGTAGAAAAGCTTGGATTGAAAAAGTGTCCTGAATAGCTGAAGCTGGGGCCAGAAGAGCAACTAAACTTACTCCCTCGGTCAAGTCTGTCTTAGTTTTACATGTACTTCTAACAAAATAGCTCATGTGGTGTCCCAACGCAAACAAAGGTAAAAGCAGAATTTTAGGAGACGGCAAAAATAAACAATTCACACTGATGACAAATAACCAGGATCCATGTTAGCTTAACATTGAGGAAAAAATGACAGATAAAGTAAAAAGAGCCAACAGAACTCAAAAGCACGGATGCCTGGAGCCAGTTGATAGAGAAAAAAGAAAAATGCCACATAACACAACAGGTGGTGAGAATGCTCACAGGCAGAGTAACAATTTATATGTACGATGAGGATATTAACTTATCAAGAGAATTAAATAACATCAGAATATAAAAGAGGATTACAGAATGCATAATATACAATGGCAAAACTGTGCCAAAATGTGTAAGCCCTGGTTAGCTGGAAAATTCTCTCCCATGAAATACCCCTTCCTCAGTGAAGATGTTAATAAGGTTCCCTTACCTGCAGTGGCATAGTGGCTCAGAGTCCCTTGTTGAAACGGTACATTGAATTGAACCAGGGAAACACTGCTAAGAGGAGCAAAATTATCCCCAGACGTCTTTTTCTGTCCAGCTTTTTGCACTGATCTCTTGCATAATGTCATTTAGAGAGATGAGGTAATTATTTACATAGCACTGGACAATGAACAGTTGATTAGGAATCTGGACAAGTGTATATATGAATGGAAATTACAACCAAGGGATAGAAGACTTGGAAGGGATGTCAGAGATCACCTCATCCAGCTCTCTCATGTGAAGGATAAAGAAATTGAGACTCATCTTTCAAAGGCTGTACAGGGAACCAAAGACCAGAAAAAGCCAAGTTGCTTGTCCAGAATCATAGTGCCAGTCAATAGAAATGCCAGAAAGAGACTAGAAATCCACACTCTGAGTCTTTATGGTTCTCCACCGTGTGACAATAGGCCCCATTATATAATGACTTCAATCAGGAAGGCTGTAAACAATCTTACTAATTTAGCAATGCTTTAATGCATCAATACAATGTTACCAAACAATTTAATAAAAGTCACATTTTTCTAAGGAATGGGATTACAGAAGTAGGTCAACACATACAGTATTTAAACTGGCTGCATGCCTTGTTGCTCTGTCCAATTATATACAAAATCCCACTACCAAGTGAAGAAATTCAAGTTGGTTTTTAACACTGCAAGGTAGAGTTTATGACAAAACAAGAAACTCCCATATAATGGGCAAATGCCATACTTTGTGGAGACCCAGAGGGTCCCCAAGACAGAAGCCAGATACTCCCTTTCCCAGCTTCATTTTCAACAAGGGCATAAGCATGCGATTTATACACACCCATCAAGGCATGCATTTGAAATGTTGTGCAATGAAGAGGAAGAAGGGGGGACAATGGTAAAAAGAAATCCTGCATTTAGAAGCAGAAGTGCTACTAGAAAGTGCTAGCAGGAATATCCCATGCCCAGGAATGTAATAAATGTGGTTCCAGGCTGTGTAGACCCCAGGTCTGATTTTCTTTTCCTACTAGGATTCTGTGAACTTCCCCAAACTCGTTAACATGATCTACCCTTTCTGTCTGTCCTAAGTAGAGTGAGTTCTGTCACTTGCCACTAAGACCTCAAACAGCCCTGCACACCGGCAGATTAGGCTGGTAGGTTTCCAAACCTTTCTCCCCTTTCTCAGCTTTCTTCTTTCTCTTGAAACATCAGCATATTTCACACCAACATAAAACCAAGGACATGCCACAATTTACTGTTCCACAGCAACTCACTACGACTCTGACCCAAAGGAGGAACTTTTACAACCAACAGACACCAGCTGACAAAGCCTCATCCTTTGATGAATCTGCCATCTGGATGGACTGTCAGAGGCATATTCAGGGAACATTTATAATATACAGGTCAATATAGAAGCAAACACTTGATAAAACAGTCTAGGCCCTAAATACAGAGGAATTACAAGCAAGGAAAAGACCAAATTTTTGGAGATTTGGATCAGTGGAAGGACATCCATCCTCTGACTTATTCTGCCAGTAGCAGTGCCACTCATCCAACCTGCACTGACTCTTTTCTGTATATAATCTGCTCCCAAACTAAACCTGGGGAAGGCAATGAGTTCATCTTCACCCCTTTTCAGCCCCCAAACTTATCACAATGCTCCACAGAGGAGGAGGTCAAGCAGAGAAAGCAACTGCTGAGGGTGGGGTTTTCCAGGAGGGAGATGCTGATCCACCACGGGCAGAACAGCCAAGGACAGTGCAAGCAGCAGGCCCTGAAACGATGCAGCCGTGCCCTGCGCAGACTGTCAACACAGGACCCTTCCCAGAGAGTCCCCAACTGGGAGAGATCCCTGAGCCTGCAGCTCCATTTGGGCTCACACCATGTTCACCGGGTCACAGTTCTCTCCCCACCACTCAGGCTCAATAACACCTATTTCAAAGACAACAGCCCCCACTTGATTCCTTCAGCAAATTTAAACCTCACAGACCCTGTTCATTTCTAGGGTTAATAAAATCTTTGCCAGAGGGGATCAAATGAAATGATGCATGTAAAGATGTAAAAAGTAAAAGGAAGCACACAAATGGGAGGGATTTGTGAGTGACATTTTGAAGAGGAGCTACAGCCAAGAGGGACACTTGAAGAAAGCACAGGAGCTGCAGATGAGGGATATTTTGAAGACGGCCATTGAAAGCAGACTCTTGCTCCGGAGAAGTTGAGAGAGGACAAATATCCCAAGTGCAACTAAGAGTGAGATTTTTGAGAAACTGCAGCCTAGAGAAGAACATCCTGGGAGAAAGCCATTTTGAATCCAGAGCTTTGGAGCAGACGCCAGCCACATGCCTTCCCAGCTAACAGAGGTTTTCCAAACACCACTGGCTATCTTCCAGTTAAGGTACCCGATTGCTGATGTGTTACCCTGGACACTTTATGGCCTTAAAACTGTAACTGTGCAACCAAATAAACCCCCTTTTATAAAAGCCAGTCCATCTCTGGTGTTTTGCATTCCAGCAGCATTAGCAAACTAGAACAGGTAAAGGGTTTGGGTCGAGTCTGACTGATTGGATAGAATCCTGGCCCTGCCATTTGCTGACAGTGTGGACTGGGGCCATTTGCTGAGTCCCTCTAACATGGGTTTGTTTCCTCATCTGTAAAATGGAACTAATAGTCATAGCTAATGGATTGTTGTTGTGAGAACTTATTGAAATAATGCTTGTACACAGTAGTTGCTCAGTAAATTATAATGATGACCATGTTCTTGGAAAATGATCAATTTTGGGGATGAGGAAGGGAAAGGGGGACTGGCTGATGATGCTAAAAAGCTCTTTTCAATCACCATCTTATTCTCACCATACAGAAAAACACAAATACAGAGAAACAAACCAGATAAAAACAAATGTAAAAAAAGATATAGGTGCAAGAATAGATATAGATTATATAGCTATAGATATACATTTAGACATAGACATAAATACAGAGATATATGTAAGGCAGAGGTATAGGTATAGATAAAGATATAGGTATAGATATAAATATATTATCCCATCATGATAAATGAGTAAATAAATAATACCAAAATAAATAAACAGATGCACAGGAAAAAAAGACAAAGTTTATATACCCCAATTGCAAGATCACGATTATTTTCTTTTTACTTAATATATCTTAAAAATCTTCTTGAATGAATGGTCTTGCTTATGCAATAATAAGTAAAAGAGAGCTTTGTTCTTTCCTCTTTTTTAAATTTTAGTTTTAAAAGAAAAAAATCAAGTGTTTTTCTAAACTATTTTGGGTTCAAGGAACAAAAACTCATTCTACATCCTGAAGGCCTGAACAGGACTGGAGTCGCTGTAGAACCCGGCTCCTCTCTGAATTTCTCCTACGGGCCAAATGTCCTTTCTCTGGGTATCTCTAGCTGCACTCCTGCACACTGGCCGCCCTCTCCATGGGCCAACCTCCTCTGAGTCCTAGGGGCTTCTGGGCCTCCTCACAGTGGCTTTCGTGTGGCTGTCGTGACGTATCTGGCTTCTCTCCACAATCACAGCTTTCCCTGTTTCAGCTCCCACTGCCAGCTGTTCATTGCCTTAATGTCTTCTAGTTCAAGTTCCCAGGAGAGAGCATCTGTCCGTGCTAAGCCTGACGATGAGTAACCGGCCAGCACATGGATCGGCTGTCCTTGGATGGGCCGCCCATCCCAGATCCCATCAGCTGGGATCTGGGAAAAACAGGGTCATGGGACATACATGACGGACCCCAGGCAGTGAGGGCAATGGATTGGGCAGCTTCCTTTAGAAGAGTGTGTGAATGAGGCAGGAATGCTGAGATTCTGCCTACTCAATACTTAATATTTACAATAAATATCAAAATGTAAACTATTGAAGGGTTAATTGAGGTTGTTCCTGCAGAGAAACAGAACATACTCTTTGAGTTCAGCCAAATAAATGGATAAGTCATGTTATCCCACTGGGCATGCATCCAAGACTTAACCAACGAGCAAGCAGAAAATCACACACCCTCAGCACAAACCCAAGCCCAAGAAGTAACTGATTTCAGGCTCTTCTAAAACAGATTTATTTTTGCTTGTTGCTTTTTAAAAAGCTCCAAATAGGTTAATTGTGTTTTAATTTGCCTCTAATACAGAAATGGATTGTAAAATAGAATCAACAAATATTTATACCAAATAGTTACTTCTCTTCCTGAGAGGCATTAAGAGCCTATATGTGGATTTCCTACAGAGAATATAGGAAATTTGTAGCAAGAAATGCACATGACAATTAATAAATGAGAAAACATTTTCTTTAAAGCACTAAATGAGTTAGTTTCAGCAATCAGATAATATCAGCAGACAAAAGAGCTGTAAGGACAGACAAATATAAAAGGAGTTTATAATAGATGGATTTGAGGTGAATTGTCAGAAAAGGCTACATAGGGAGGGGACACAAAATAGAACCCTGAAGGAGAATAAAATAAATCAATCTTAGACAAAATAGTCACTCTTGTAAGTTTTCTGCTTGGACCTCTTAATTTTAACTAAGGCTACTCAGCGTTACTAGCCTACCTTGCCTTACTCTTAACTCCTTAGCTTGGGGGTTCTGGAGCGGTCCTCATGTACTGAGTTTTCAGAGTCCTTGCAGCCTAGCAACTTTCCACACGAGAAAATTAAGGCCTAAAGTGGCATCCATTGAATGGAGTTGGTATATCACCAGCATCTAGATACCAGCTAGGTAGGATCCTTAGAAGCAATGAAAAAAATAATCACTCAAATCATTTTCTATTGGGCTTCATTCTCTCCAGAACCAGTTGAGACAGACTGCTAAAACCAAGAACTCTGTCTACCTCAGGGCAAAGAAGCCTGCTCCAAGACGAAGGAAATAATGAGGAAAATGGATTTTAAAGTCAGTGCATGATGGCGGTTGATTGTATAAATATAAGAGAGTGATCACATGAAACAGTACAAACATATGACACTATTAAAAGGTGTTAATAATAGGGTGGTATATGGGAAAAAGACAATTAATGGAAACTAAGGTCTATAGTTAACAGTAACATTGTAGTATTCCTGCATTCATTATAACAAAGGCACTATACCAAAGCTAAATGTCAATAACAGGGAGATATAAGGCATGTGGGATGTTTGGGTTTTCTTTTTTCTTTTTATTTCTTTTCTTCTTTGAGTAATGAAAATGTTTTAAAATTGATTGTGGTGATGGATGCACAACTCTCTGATGATAGTGTGAGCCACTGATTGTATACTTTGGATGGAATATATGGCATTTGAATATAACTCAATAAAATTGCATTTTAAAAATAAATAAATAAATAAAGTCAGTGCATTATGAGATTAAGAGAAAAGAGGACTGGGCCTATAAATGGTCCTGGTGAGGTCCTTTTCTATAACCCTCTAGTTGGGCTTCAAACCTGAGTGAGGATGTGAAGGAGCAGGGGCAGGGCTGTGGCAGGATAGAGTCACGCCTCTCTCTTGATGCGGACTACATTATGGGGTGTATATAACAGCCTGACTACCCTTTGGCCTGCGAGTGCCCACAGCACAGGGTCTGTGTATCCATAACACCAATGCCTGACACTTAACAAGTATGCTCTAATGGTGGATGGATGGATGGGTGGATGAATGGATGGAAGGAAGGGTAGGAGGGTGGGTGGGTGGACAGAAGAGTGGGTGGATGGATGGATGGATGGATGGATGGATGGATGGACAGACGAAAGGAAGGGTGGGTGGGTCGGTGGATGGATGATGGATGTATGGAAGGGTGGGTAGATGGATGGATGGATGGATGGAAGGAAGGGTAGGAGGGTGGGTGGGTGGATGGAAGAGTGGGTGGATGGATGGATGGATGGATGGATGGATGGATGGATGGACAGACGAAAGGAAGGGTGGGTGGGTCGGTGGATGGATGATGGATGTATGGAAGGGTGGGTAGATGGATGGATGGATGGATGGAGCGACATAGTCATTGACCTAAGAAAAATACACTATGAAAAAGGCACACACCAGAAAACAAAAGCTCAAGATTAATATTTAGCTACCTGTTGCCATGCCAATACAAACATCCCACATGTCTGAATAAGTAACACTGATGACTAACTGTATCCATTTTAATTGCCACTTTTAAAAGTTAAAAGTGCTGCTCAGCTGAAAATAGATTTTTAGAAATATTTGCTTCGAGCCAGGAAGCAACAGGCTTAATCGACATTCTCCTTCCTCAAAGGAAGCCAGCTCAGACGAGAAAGAGAAGCATAAATGGCCAAGAAAAATCAGATAAAACTGCAGCCTTTGTTCTCCATTGGTGCAACACACTCTCCTACATTTTGCCTACAAAGTCATGTTTCTTCCCTACATTTCTGGGTAAAAGAATTGTCCTGCCTGGGAGCTGAAGCAGCCTTTTATTTTTCCCCATGGAAAGAGACAACATTAATCTGAGTGCCAAGACAAAATCTTCCCATCATTGTCAATGCCAGCTTTGATCTGTCAAAGAACAGTGACTATCTAAAATAAGTTGAAAAACTAAGCTTGGAGATAATTTTCAGTTTGTATCACAACTATCTGCCTTGATTAAAGTCAGCCCATAAAATAATGAAACAAGCCATTTGGACTACCAGGAGAAATGCCACCTGCCCTTCACAAACTATCCCAAATACTCCTGCTCCAGTCTTTCTGGAGTGAAGTAACTGCAAGTTCTCTCTCTTCTCAACTCCTTTGGCACTGCTTTCACTTCGCTTTCAGCACTTACATTTAAGTTTCCAATATTCAATGCAAATAAGATTGTGATGTTAAAACAACAGCTCTCATTTTAAAAGTATCTACTGTGTCAGGCATTGTTAGGGGACTTACATACATACTCTTTATTGTTCTTCAGAGTACCCCTATAGATGGAGAAATTGAAGCTTCAAGAGATTAAATAATTTACCCAGGGTTGTACAACTGGAAAGCAACCGAGCCAGATTCCAACAAAAAGCTGAACGCACCCTGTGCCTGCTACAGGCTCTGCCACTCAGAAGTGTTTTTTATTAGGCTTCGATTAGACAGAATCATCTTTGAGAGCATATCCCTCAGTATATCTGGGTCTTTACAGGCATCTCAAGTATTGTGTGCACCATACAACAATGTAATTTTTAGTGGGGTCCACCACCCCTGTCCACTAGACCATGACATGTCAAAATCAAGGAAGTCAACTTTATTCCTTTATTCCCCAGCACCCACTAGGCAGTGCCTCCACAGAGTACCTTCCTTACAACTTTTTAAAAAGAATAGCTAATGATTTTGAAGTTAATATAATCTCAAAAGCAAGATACTTTCTCCCAAGAGGAAGATTAGATAGAGACTGCTAAGAATTCAGCGTACGTAATTCTGCACAGAACAGTCTTATTCCCTGGTTCTTATCAACTAATGTAAACCTTGCAGCACAGATTCCAAAGAAGGTTTTGCATTAGTAAGCTGGACAGTTGTCCGCTTGCTGGAAACCAAGAGCTCTACAAAGCAAAAGTCACCTAACCCTTCAGTTCCAGTGTCTTCATCTGGAATATCCCGTAACCTACCAGAAGCAGGGAGTTGAGCTAAATGATGTTTTGGGCTCCTACTCAGTAGAGGATCTGAAGACAGCAGGCAAAGCTAACCATTCAGCAGGACCAGACATGGAGCAGGCAGGCTCCAAAATGGGAATTGTCAGGATCCAGGGAAAGCATAAAGTTGTCATATGAGTTTAGTGATGGAAACAAATACTACAACTGGTTTAATACTAAGGACATACTGAAAATCAAAGCACTTGGAGAGAAAACAAGTTATAATAATCAAAATGCAGTTATTGAGCAAGTAAATCTAGGCAGATCTTATTTCCTAACTTCAGGTGTTAAAGAAAGTGTCTACTCTCCTGTGTTCCCCAAAGCACCCTGCCCTTACCTCAGTTACACACCTACCTTAGGCTGACACATATTATATTAGGACTAGAGTTACGTAAGTGATCACTGCTCGACTAAATGAGGACACCTATCCACAGGAAAATACAGACCTTGCCAAGGAAGGAAACTGGAAAAGAAAAGCCTGCATGATATGCCAGTGTCCTCAGTGTGGATGAAATTTTGTAAAAGATTACAGAAATGTGTCTTTAAAATAACCAAGACAAATACAAAAAATACGCAGAAATGGTATTCTCGAAATACTGTTTGCAGTGGCAGAAAAGTGGAAACAAAGACATGATCCACAATAAAGATTTGGCTAAATAAATTTTGTAATCCCAAACAAATAAGTACTATGTGGCCATTAACAATGATGCTGTAGACGTCTCATCACTGGGACAGACAAAGAGTCACAATACGTTGCTCAATTTTAAGAAGTACATTCCAATCACAAAGTGATTTGGGCAGAGAATAAAAATACTTATGCAGGGCCCCCCTGAGGAGCTGGGGGAAAATGCATAGGTACTGGGCTTCCTCACCTGGATTGTTGCTGATGTTTTCACAAACACTGAGGACTGACGGTTTGGTAAGCCGAGCCCTCTATCTTGGGGCTTATCCTTATGAAAAGGAGAGACTAAACCTGCTTATAATTGTGCCTGAGAGTCTCCCCCTGAGTACCTCTTTGTTGCTCAGATGTGGCCCTCTCTCTCTAGCTAAGCCAACTCAGCAGGTGAACTCACTGCCCTCCCCTCTACATGGGACCTGACTCCCAGGGGTGGAAATCTCCCTGGCAACGCAGGATTTGACTCCCGGGGATGAATCTGACCTGACATCTTGGGATTGAAAACATCTTCTTGACCAAAAGGGGGATGCGAAATGAAATAAAATAAAGTTTCAGTGGCTGAGAGATTCCAAATGGAGTTGAGAGATCACTCTGGTGGGCATTCTTATGTACCATACAGATAACCCTTTTTTAGGTTTTAATGTATTGGAATAGCTAGAAGTAAATACCTGAAACTATCAAACTCCAACCCAGTAGCCTTGACTCTTGAAGACGACTGTATAACAATGTAGCTTACAAGGGGTGACAGTGTGATTGTGAAAACCTTGAGGATCACACTCCCCTTATCCAGTTTATGGATAGATGAGTAGAAAAATGGGGACAAAAACTAAATGAAAAATGGGGGGGGGGATGATTTGGGTGTTCTTTTTTACTTTTATTTTTTATTCTTACTTTTACTTTTTCTGGTATAAGGAAAATTTTCACCAAATAGATTGGGGTGATGAATGCACAACTATACGATGGTACACAACTATATGCTGGTATGGTGAACAGCTGATTGTACACCACGGATTGATTGTACACCACAGATGACTGTATGATATGCGAATATATCTCAATTTAAAAAAAAGTACATTCCAGAGTACATACTCTGTATGTACACTGTAGCCTAGTTTTTGGAAATACATATGTGCATAGATACTGATAGGCAAATACATATATGTACATATGCATGCATATAAATATTTTCTGTGTAAGTGTGTATCTAAGGAAAGAGTCAAAATTGTTAACGGTTTTCTCTAATGATAGAATTTTGAGTTATTTTGTTTAAGGCAATTAAAATGGTAAATACATGTTACCAGAATTATTTAAAAAAAAAAACACCATAGAACTGTACAACACAAAGAGTGAACCCTAAAATACACTACAGACTATAGTTAATAATATAATTTTAATAACACTGAGTCATCAATTATAACAAAGGAACCACACTAATGCAAAATGCTAATAATAGGGAAAACTGTGTGTGTGTGAGGGAGGTATTAAGGGAACTTGGTACTTTCTGCCTGGTTTTTCTGTAACCTTCAACTGCTCTAAGTTTTAAAAAGGCAATAAAAATGTTAGTTTTCCCTAACAACAGGATTGTTAGAGATTCTTTTTTTTAACGTGTCTTGTTTTTCTGTTTTCAAAATGCCGTACCATGACCATGTACAACTTGCGTAAAAATACTATTTAAGTATTTTGTAAAGGAAAAATAAACAGGATGGTGCAATTAAGTGGGTAAGAGAGCAGGTTTCATAAGCTCCTTAGCATACAGCTTATAAGGAAAAAGCTTCTCAGCCTTTCCAGAAAGAATGGCTAATTTTTACATATCTATTCACTTAACCAGTGGAGTTCATTTAAGCTCCATATCCTACAAGAAGTAAACAGCGATTAATAGTTGAGGTGTCCTAAGAGAAAAGACAATGGGGCAAATTTCCAAAGATCCTACAAATTTATACACAATTTTAGAATTATAGGAAGTAAACAGGAAGAAAAGGCACATTAGCAGGCGTGCTTCACATCCGAGGCATAAAAGCATTAGAAAATGGGTGATTTACATCCTAACTACAAACCGTTCAGTAATACCGTTGACTCCTGATTCCTACAAGCGAATAACCCAACCTGAAGATAGAAGACTCTTCCTGGTTTTTCTCCTTCTAGCCCTTCACCGCATCAGCAATTATTTCTATAATTACCCAGGAGAGACACTGTATAAAACCCAAATATGTCTGTTCACTTGGAAAAAGTCTAGTTAAGCAACTGGCTATGATCTATGGGTCACAACTACGGAGACTACTTTACCCTTCCCCCAGATAATCACACTTGGCAACTACATATCAAAGATAAACAGAAGTTGCCTTTAATTCTAAAATAATAAACAATAAAATTCTTCTTTGAAAAACAGAGATATTTTTAAACTATATTTATCTAATAGGTGTTGGTTAGAGCCCTACATTAGGGATTGAATTGGGTGGAGGGTAAAATCACCACCCTAAATCACAAAGCACAGTAACAATGGGAACTGCAACCTCTTAGACATTTAACAGACTTCTCTGTTAGAGAAAGCAACAAAAGCTCAGAGCTTGTCCATACATTTAAACAGTAGCACCCAGTGGAAGAGAGCTCAGAAAAAGAAGATGAAGAGGCAGAAATGCAAATATCTGATGCAGATCAATGGCAGTATGGGAGGTGAAGACGAATTAGCGAGAAGGAGCCCAAGAGAGAGTATAGTAATGGTGCACAATTAAAGCTCAGTGTATCTACAGCAGAGACTGATGCTCAAAGTTCACTTCTTCTTCCTGGGCACAAAGCTAAAACTACATTTCCCAGAACCCTTGCATTTAGGTTGGGGCATGTGTCGCGTTCTCACCAATGTAATATGAGCAGAAATGATGATATCACTTCCTGGCCAAGGCAGTTAAGAGCATGTGTGACTTCTCTGTGTCCATTCTCCTCTTTCTCCTTCCATGGCAGCTTTTGGGGCCAAGGACTAAGCACGCAAACAGCCTGGACCCCTGAGTCATTGCTTAGAGATGTAACTGAGAAATATTTTCTTAAAGGGCCAGATAATAAATGTTCACTTGTTACAAGTACTCTGCATTTGTAGCTAGAAGGCGATCATAGACAAAACATAAACAGATGGGTGTGGCTGTGTTCCAGTAAAGATCTACTTACGAAAACAGGCAGCGAGCCCTCGGCCATAGTTGGCCATAGTTGGCCAACACGTGGCTTAGAGCAGAAGCTCCAAGCCCAGCTTCACAACCAAGAACCATCTGCACTGAATTTGCGTGAGTGAGAAAGAGACTCACACTGTTTTAACCCAATGAGATTATGTGATTGTTTATTATAGTAGCCAGCTAATGTTAAATCACCCTGACAAACACAACAACAGCATTCCAAAGGCAAAAGGAAAACACCATGGTTGAATAGTCTTGATTTTTCTTTTTTTAATCTGGACTTGGGAATGTTAACTCAGTCATTATTTTATTCTAATTGTTATTTATTTTTAACACACTTTGCTGCAGAGGAATTTTGAAAGGTTAAACTACAGTTAAGAAAAAAGATTGAGGACTTTGACCAAGATGGAATAACAGGGACTGACTTGCCCTCAATGCCAGAAATAACCAAAAAATTGACAAAATATATGAAACAAGTGTTTTCAAGAAACTCTACATCAGTCAATGGCAGACAGTGATCCCCGAGAGACAGAAAATAAATGAGGTGAGCCCTACGACATTCCCAGCTTACTGTCAGAGAGTGTTTCCAGGGAAAACCCAGGCAGAATCCAGCAGGCTCCTTCCATAAGGATGCTGCTGAGGGTCTGGGGAGACCAAGTTGGTTAGAAATCACAGGACAGAGACCCAGAGATAAAAACCATTGAACACTCTGGGGAAGGAAAAAAAAAAAGCAATTCCACGAATCCGCAGAGCAAGCCCTTCAAGTATTCAGCTGAGCCCTGATCAGCACATGTGGGTGGGAAAACTACCCAAGGCTAGGAAAGAACTGTCCGGAAGGATCAGAGGTAACTTTGCCAGCACTCGCACAGAGCCAGCAAGACTGCCTGTTCCCACCAGCCAGCCTGGAAAACCTCAACATTCACCGGGCACCGGGTAGAGCACAGAGACGGGGTTGCCTCAGGACTAGAAAATATTTAGCTGCAGCCTGTGCAGTACTCCAGTCCTGCCTACCAAACCTTAAGAAGCAAGACCTCAAAAGATCAAACTTCCCTGATAATTTAACTGCATTGCAGAACAAAGCTCAAGAATAATCAGAAGGGTACAAAAGTGTCCAGTGTACCACAAGGCAAAATTCGCAACTTTTGGGATCCAATAAAAAATTACCAGACATGAAAATAAGCAGAAAAAGCAACTCAGAATGAGGAGAGTAAATCAATCAATAAAAATCAACCCAGCACTGACACAGATGTTAGAATTAGCAGAGATGAGCATTAAGAGTTACGAAAACTGTACACCATGGTTCAAAATGTTAAGTAGAGAAATGGAAGACCACAATTTTCTAGTGATTAAAACTACAGTATCCAAAATTAAAAATGCACTTGGTAGAATCAACAGCAGATTAGACATTGAAGAAGTCCAGAGACTCTGAAGACATAGCAATAGAAACTATTAAAAATAAAGCACAACAGAATAATAAATACATCAGTAATAAACATATAATTGAACAGAGATCGGCAAGCTGTAGGATATATTCAAGCAACCTAACAAATGTGTAAAAGGAAAGGAGATAGACATGGGGACAAAAAAATATTTGAAGAACTAATGTCCTCAAATTTTCCAAATGGGATGAAAACTATAGACCCACAGATCCAAGCTTTAAAAACCACAAACACAAGAAATATGAAGTATACCACACCATGCCATATCATCATCAGATTGCTAAAAGCAGTGATAAGGAGAAAATCTTAAAAGCACTAAGAAACAACAGACACTCTACATAGAGAGACCAAAATAAGTACGGCAGCAGACTTCTCATGAGAAACTATGTGAGTGAGAGGACAATGTGTTCCAGTTTGCTAATGCTGCTGTTTTGCAAAACACCAGAAATGGATTGGCTTTTATAAAGGGGTTTATTTGGTTACAAAGTTACAGTCTTAAGGCCATAAAGTGTCCAAGATAAGTCATCAATAGAGTACCTTCACTGAAGGATGGCCATTTGCATCTGGAAAACCTGTTAGCTCAGAAGGCACGTGGCTGCTGTTCACTTGCTCTTAGGTTGCGTTTCAAAACGGTGTTCTCCAAAATGTTGCTCTTGGAGCACTCTGTCTTCTCTTACCTGCAGCTCCCCTTGAAAACGTCACTCTCAGTTGCTCTGAGTTCCCTCTGTCAGCTCATTTATGTGGCTCCAATGATTTAATTCAGACCCACCCTGAATGGTCTTGCCCACAGTTGACTGAGTCACATCTCCATAGAAACACTCAATCAATAGGTTCCAAAATCTAATCAGCACTTACACAACTGGCTCCACAAGATTGCATCAAAGAACATGGCATTTTGGGGGACATAATACATTCAAACCAGCACATTCCACCCCCTGGACCCAAAAATGACCTGATCTTTCCATATACAAAATGCATTCATCCCATCACAATATCACAAAAGCTTAAATCATTTCAGTAACAATGGGTGAGTACAAGATCCCATCAAAATGAGTTACAGGTGTGGTGTGTCCTAAGGCAAAATTCCCCTCTGCTGTGGACCTGTGAAACTCAGAACAAGTTATCTGCTTCCAATATACAAAGGAGAGACAGTCATAGGATAAACATTCCCACTGCCATAAGGAGAAACTGAAAGGAAAACAGGGTTAATAGGACCAAAATAGTTCCTAAAACCCTCAGGGCAAACTCCATTAGATTTCAAAGTCTGAGAGTCATTTACAGAATGATATTGCATCCTTGGGGCTTGAGAGAACAGAAGTCTAACCCTTCCTAAGGGCTTTTGTGGCAGTCTTTTTCTCTCCAAACATTGGGGTGAGTGCTCCAACATATCCAACCACTGGGGAGACCACCTTCTCGGCCCCATCATCCTCAAACATCAGGGCAGAACCCAGATTCCCTTCCATCTCTGGGACACATGCTCAACCCCTCCAGAAGAATGGGGTGGTGGCCAGGCTCTCCCCAATCCCTGGGGAATGTGCTCCACCCTCTCTGAGGCCTGGGGTGCCAGCACTCTTCCTAAACATCAAGGCAGACGGCCCACCCTCAAACTCCAGGGCAAACTCACCCTTCCCATGCTGGTGGGCCACTCCACTCTCCCAGCCAGAGACCTCTTGATTCCAGACCTCAACCTCCATGGCTCTGTCTTTGAAGAAATTTTTCCTTCAATTTCTTCCTTGTCTGTCTCCTCCAGTTCAGACCGGCAGTGGCTCTGTCTATAAAGATCTCACAAAAATTCTGTTGACTTCACATGAAGCACACAGGGGTCAAAGCCATCAGATAATATGACTTTCCACAAATCTTTCTGGATAACTCCATCTCCAATCTTGGCTTGTACTGAAATGGCGGTTGGGTTCCATGTTTGGTTAAATCCTCATGTGGGGCTGTAGCTTCTGGGGTTCCACCCCCTGGAAGCCCAGAATTTTCCAAACCATCAGTTCCTGGTTTCTTTGAACCCAAGAGTTCAGTTCTAAGTTTATCTCTCTCTGCTTGCATTTTACTATAAGCTGCAAGGAAAGCTGCAAGGAGAAGCCATGCTATATCCACAATTTTTAGTTTCAAAATCTCATCAGCCAAGTATCCCAGCTTGTTGCTCTCAAATTCTTCCTTCCGTCTGACACCAGGACTCAATTTTGCCAAATTCTCTGCCACTTTAAAACAAGGATTGCCTTTCTTCCAGTTCGCAACACTACATTCATCATTTCTGCTCAAAGTCTTATCAGAAGTATCTTTAGAGTCCTTATTTCTACCAACAGTCTCTTCAAAGCAGTCTGGGCCTTTTCTATCAAGCTCCTCACAATTCTTCCACAATTTATCCATTTAAAAACCCATTCCAACATGTTTGGTATTTGCAAACTCAGCGGCACCCCACTTCTCTGGTACCAAAATCTGTACCAGTTTGCTAATGTTACTGTTTCGCAAAACACCAGAAATGGATTGGCTTTTATAAAGAGAGTTTACTTGATTACAAAGTTACAGTCTTAAGCCGTAAAGTGTCCAAGGTAAGTCATCAATAGAGTACCTTCACTGAAAGATGGCCATTTGCATCTGGAAAACCTCTGTTAGCTCGGAAGGCATGTGGCTATTGTCCACTGGCTCTTAGGTTGCATTTCAAAATGGGGTTCTCCAAAATGTTGCTCTTGGGGTGCTTTGTCCTCTCTTAGTTGCAGTTCCTCTTGAAGATGTCACTCTCAGTTGCTCTGAGTTCCCTCTGTCAGTTCATTTATATGGCTCCAATGATTTAATTCAGACCCACCCTGAATGGGCGGGGTAACACCTCCATCGAAATTATCCAATCAAAGTCTTGCCCACAGTTGACTGAGTCACATCTCCATGGAAACACTTAATCAATAGGTTCCAAAATCTAATCAACACTATACAACTGCCCCCACAGATTACATCAAAGAACATGGCATTTTGGGGGACATAATACATTCAAACCAGCAGACAGTGCAACTTCTTAAAGTAGTGCAAGAAAAAAAACTGTCAACCTGGAATTTTATTCACAGCAAAAATATCATTCAGAAATAAAGAATGTTTTAGACATACAGAAGCTAAAAGAATTCATCACCAGCAGATCTGTACTACCTGGAGTGTAAAAGAAAAATCTGTCAAGCAAAAGAATGGAAATATGAATCTACTCAAAGGAATGATGAGTACCAGAAAGAATGGAAATTTTTTTCTCTTATTAAAATCTCTAAGAATATGATTTAATATTTAAACAAAATAATAAAAAATGTAGTGTGAGATTTATAATATATGTAAAACTAAAATATATGACAACACTATCACAAAGGTAGGGTGAAAGAAATGGAAATATCCTATTGTAAGTTTTCTATATTAAAAGTGAAGTGGCATAATTTGAAGGTAGGGTGTAATGATAAAGACATATACTATAAATCATAAAGCAATCACAATAATAACAAAAATAGTGTTACAACTAATAGCCAACAAAGAAGATAAAATTGAATCATTTAAAAATGCATCGAATCATTTAAAAATAATAATGAGATTATTATTTTTTGTGTATTTTGTTTTTCTATTTTCAAAATATACTAAAATTGGAATGATATAAAGAAGAATAGTATGGCCCCTGTGCAAGGATGACATGCAAATTCCTGAAGCATTCCATATTTTTACAATATTATAAAAATGTTCCTTCAACAACTGTAACAAATGTACCACACTAACGCAAGGTGTTAATAAAAGGGTGGTATATGGAAACTCTCTTTTATGCAGGATTTTTCTCCAAACCTACAACTTCTCTAATTAAAAAAAAAAAAGAGGAAAAAATGCTTATTGCCAAAAAAAATGCATTTACTCAAAAGGAAGGCAGAAAGGGGTGACAGTACAATTGTGAAGACCTTGTGGATCGCACTCCCTTTATCCAGTGTATGAATTGATAAGTAGAAAAATGGAGACAAAACCTAAATGAAAAATAGGGTGGGGTGGGGGAGAGTGATTTGGGTGTCCTTTTTTATTTTTATTTTTTATTCTTATTCTGATTCTTTCTGGTGTAAGGAAAATGTTCAAACATAGATTAGGGTGATGAATGCACAGCTATATGATGGTGCTGTGAACAGCTGATTGTACACCATGGATGATTGTATGGTATGTGAATATATCTCAGTAAAACTGAATTTAAAAAAAAAAAAGGAAGGCAGAAAAGTAGGAAAAGGAACAAACAACAGATAAGAAAAACAGAAAACAAATAACAAAAGAATAGATTTAAACTTAATCATGTCAATTATCACATTAAATTTAAATGGTCTAAATATGCCAATAAAAAGGCATAGGTTGTCAGATTGGCTAAAATAGCAAGACGAAACCATATAGTACCTAGAAGAAATGCACTTCGAATATAAAGACACAAATGGGTTAAAAACAAAGGATGGAAAAAACATTTTTTAAAAAGGATGGAAAAATATACAATGCTAACAGTAATCAAAAGAAAACTGGAGTGACAATGTTAATACTAATATTCAAATTCAGAGAAAATTCTAACACATTTTTAATTAACAGATTACTGGAAGATTAAGGAAAGACTTTTCATAATGATAAAGGGATCAATTCATCAAGAAGATATAACAATCCTAAACGTTTGTGCACCTAAATACATGAGGAAAAAGGGACAGAACAACAAGGAAAAGTAGACAAATCCACAATTGTAGTCAAAGATTTTAATACCTTTCTCTCACAAACAAAATGACAGAAAATCAGTAAAGATATAAAAGATTTGAACAATACTGTCAACCAACTTGACCCAACTGAAATTTATAGACTACTCCATACAACAGAATACATATTCTTTTTAAGTGTGCCTGGCACATTTTCCAATATAGACCATATTCTGTGTCATAAAATAAATCTCAATAAATTTAAAAGGATCAAGTCATACAAAATATATTCTTTGACCACAATGGAATTTAATTAGAAATCAGTAACAGAAAGATCTTGGGAAAATCCCCAAATATTTAGAAATGAAAGAACACATTTCTAACTAACTCATGGGTCAGTGAAGAAATCAAAAGATAAATTGCAAGTGTTGGAGAGGATATGGAGAAATATGAACACTCATTCATTGCTGGTGGCAATGTAAAATGGTGCAGCAGTGTGGAAGATGGCTTGGCAATTCCTCAGAATGTTATGTATAAACCATATGGTCTGGCAATCCCACTATTAGACATATATCCAAAAGAAATGAAAATAGGTACTTAATCAAATATTTTAACACAGATGTTCATTGCAGTATTATTTACAACTGCCATAGGATGGAAGCAACCCAAGTGTCTACCAACTGACAAATGGATAAACAAAATATGGTATATACGATGAAATACCACAAGGAATATTATTCAGCCATAAAAACAGATGAAATTCTGATACAGGCAACATGGATGAAACCTGAAGCCATCCTGTTGAGTGAAATAAGCTAGGCACAAACAGACAAATATTGTTTGATACTCCCTGATATGAAATAAATAAAATAAACAAAGTTATAGAGTCAGAATCTAGAATGTAGGTTACCAGGAGACAGGGAGAGGGATACGGAATAGGGAATAAAAAAAAAAGAAAAGAAAAATTAGGAAGTATTTTGAAAAGAATGAAAATGAAAACAGGTGCATCAAAATTTGTTAAATGCCACTAAGCCTGACTTAAAAGGAAATTTATAGAACTAAACACCTACATTAGAAAAGAAGAAAGCTTTCAAATCAAATGACCTCACCTTCCACCTTAATAAACTAGAAAATAACAAATTAAATTAAAAGTAAGTAGAAGAAAAGAAATAACAAAGATATCAGAGCAAAAACAATGAAATATAAAACAGGAAAACTAAGGAGAAAATCAGCAAATCAAAAGCTGATTGTTTGCAAAGATTAATAAAATTGATAAACCTCTAGCCAGACTAATCAGAAAAAGAGAGGGAAGCATAAATATCTAATATCAGAAATGAGAAACGTGAATCACTACAAAGTCTTCAGGTATTTGAAGGACAATAAATATTATGAACAACTTCACCACAACAAATTTGACACCTTATATGAAATGGACACGTTCCTTGAAAGCAGTCTACCAAAGCTCACTCGAGAAAAAATAGCTACCCTGCAAAAGTTAAAACTGTAGTCAAAAATCTTCCCACAAATGAGCCTGGCCCTGGCATTGTGGGATTGAGACTGTCTTCTTAACCAAAAGGGGGAAAACTTAACAAAATAAAGTTTTAGTGCTAAGAGATTTCAAATAGAGTTGAGCAGTCATTCCGGAGCTTATTCTTATGCATTACGTGGATATTCGTTTAAGTTTCTGGTGTATTAGAATTGCTAGAAGGAAATACCTGAAATTGTTGAACTGTAATACAGTAGCCTTGATTCTTGATGATGATAATGTAACTATATAGCTTTCATCATGTGACCATGTGATTGTGAAAACCTTGTGACTGACACTCCCTGGATCCAGAATAAGGGCAGATGAGTAATAAAATACCCACAAAAAATATATATAAATAATAGGGGGGAATTAGGGGCATGGGATGTTTTCAGTATTTTTTCATTTTTTCAATTACTTTTATTGTTTTTATTGGTTCTTTTTTTGGAGTAATGAAAATGTTCTAAAATTGATTGTGGTGAAGACACAACTATATATATGCTGATACTGTGAGTCACTGATTGTATTTTTGGATGGATATATGGTGTATGAATATACCTCAGCAAAACTGCATTTATTAAAAAACAAACGAAACTCTTCCCACAATGGCAGCTCGCAGCCCAGATGGCTTTGTGGTAAATTCTAACAAAGATTCAATGAAGAAATAAAACCACTTCTAAGATTCAATGAAGAAATAAAACCACTTCTATATATACTCTGTGCCTGTTTGAATGTATTATGTCCCCCAAAACGCCATTATCTTTGATGCAATCTTGTGTGGGCAGACATATTAGTGTTGATTAGATTTTGGAATCCTTTGGGTGTTTTCCATGGAGATGTGATTCAATCAACTGTGGACAAGACCTTTGGTTGGATAATTTCCATGGAAGTGTTGCCCCACCCATTCAGGGTGAGTCTGAATTAAATTACTGGAGCACTATATAAGCTCAGACAGAAGGAGCAAGCTTGCTATAGCCAAGACGGACATTCTGAAGAATGCACAGAAAGCTGAGAGAGTAGCTGCAGATGAGAGACAGTTTGAAAATGGCTGTTGAAAGCAGACTCTTACTCCGGAGAAGCGAAGAGAGGGCAAACACCCCAGGAGCAACTGAGAGTGACATTTTGAAGAGGAGCTGCGGCCTAGAGGGGAATGTCCTGGGAGAGAGCCATTTTCAAACCAGAACTTGGAGCAGACACCAGCCATGTGCCTTCCCAGCTAACAGAGGTTTGCCAGACACCATTGGCCATCCTCCAGTGAAGGTACCCAATTGCTGATGTGTTCCCTTGGACACTTTATGGCCTTAAGACTGTAACTGTGTAACCAAATAAACCCTGTTTTATGAAAGCCAATCTATCTCTGGTGTTTTGCGTTCCAGCAGCATCAGCAAACTAGAACATACTCTTCCAAAAAATTGAAAAGCAGAAAATGCTTCCCACTCATTCCATGAGGTGAGATTCACCTTGCTATACCAACAGCAGACAAAGACATTTTAAGAGGAAGGCTAAAGACCAGTATCACTCATGAGCATAGAAGCAAAAATCCTAAATGGGAGCAGTATGGTGGGAGGGAGGAATTACAAAGGGGAACAAGAAAACTTCTGGGGGTGAGGGATGTGTGTATCACTTGTATTGTGGTGACAGTTTCACAGAAACAGATAAACGTCAAAACTTATCAAAGTGTACATTTTCTCTCTCTGTTCGCCATTGCTGTGGGTGCGTGTGACTGCCAGTTTTGCCGTGTCTTCTCATAACACTTTTAGAATCAAGTGATTCCTGGCAAAGAAACAGTCATCCCATTCCTCAAAGTATTCAAATGAAGATGACAATAAAATCAGGTACAACTCTGTTCCAGTTCGCTAATGCTGCCCATTATACAAAATACCAGAAATGGATTGGTTTTTATAAAGGGGGTTTATTTGGTTACACATTTATGGTCTTAAGGCCATAAAGTGTCCAAGGGAACACATCAACAATCGGGTACCTCCACTGGAGGAAAACCTCTGTTAGCTCGGAAGGCACGTGGCTGGTTTCTGCTTGCTCCCAGGTGGTGTTTCAAAATGGCATTCTCCAAAATGTCAGTGTCAGCTTTCAACGCCATCTTCAAAATGTGTTTCTCAGCTGCAGCTATTCTCTCAGCTTCTGCGCGTTCTTCAAAGTGTCCCTGTTGGCTGTAGCAAGCTCACTCCTTCTGTCTGAGTGCTCTAGTAAACTAATCAAGGTCCACGCTGAATGGGCAGGGCCACACTGTGGCAGAAATTATCCAGTCAGAGTTATTACCTACAGTTGGGTGGGTCACACCTCCATGGAAACACTCAATCAAAGAATTACAATCTAATCAACACTATTACGTCTGCCCCCACAAGACTGCATCAAAGAACATGGCTTTTCTGGGGGTCATAATATATACAAACCAGTACAAACTCCAAGAGGAGATACTGGAGAAGAACCAAGCTGGGTCTGTAAGGAATGGCATGTGATGGCACACATGTTGATTCTGTACCAAGTTCACTAGCACCTTCAAGTTTAAAAAGTCTCCCTTTCTGAACAGTTGGACTCATTTTATTGGGGATAAGCCTAGTTTTTCTTTGTTCTTATGCTTCTGTATAAATACACTGGCTCAGTGATAAATATATAAGACCTTTCGTTTGGAAAAAAATGACAATTATGTCTCAATAAAGCTGTTTTGTTTTGTTTTGTTTTAAGTGAAAATTCATCAGGGCAAAGGACAAATAAGGGCAGTCATTGGTTAGTCTTTGGCTTCAGACCTAAATATGGAACAAAAGGCTAGATGACCCTGCAAGCTCCCTGTAAGCCTTCTGAGCTCTTCAATGTTCGGTCTACAAAAGAATGTTCCAGACAGAGTGGATGTTTAACCAATGATTAATTGGACAGCTTGCCCTAACTATAAACACAGACCCCTCATTCCCTGAGCTCCTCAGATGGACTGAGGATGGAGCAAATAGGGCATGATCCTTATCGTCAACAAGCCAATTATCTAGTGGGCTATCAGATCTGGAACAACCCCCATTTAAGAAAAAGAAAGAAAGAAAAAAAAAAAGCCCTGAAGTAAATCTTACAGATGAAGAAGAGAATGCTCTGGAGAAACATAGAGGAAGGTCTGATTATTCTTGACCCAAGATCACTGCATTAAGTTCCTGGGGATCAGTATTTCTCTAGGCCTTACAGGGCTGGGAAGTAGGCGAGAGCGAACAATTTCCAGAATAAAGAAACTAATTAACAATGATAATGCAAAGAGTAATACCTATAGATCACTGAGACCTTATTTCTAAAGCCTGAAAATGGCAACCAAGAGACTTAACTCATTAAAAACTTAAAGCATTTTCATTTAATTTTCTTGCCACTCTCAATTTACATCACATGAACAATCACTAGGTTGAGATCCTGTAGTGGACTGAATTGTTTTCCCTGTTTGGACATGTTCTTGGACTTAGTCCTCATTCTGGTGGGTGGGGACCCACTGTAAATTGGATCTCTTGAAGATGTTACATCATTTAAAATGTGACTCAACTGAATCATTTTGGGCTTTTATCTGGATTGCCGAAGTCCTTTATAAAAAGAATGAAATTCAGAGAGAAAGAAAGCCATGGGAAGAACCCAGAAATCAATGAAACCTGGAAGAGAACAGAAAAGATACGCCACGTTCACTGGCATGTGACATAAAGCCACGACCAAGGACAGGTGGTGGCCTGCTCCAGAACACAGAAAGAAAGCATCACTTGGTAACACCTTGATTTTGGATTTCTCCTAGCCTCGAAACCATGCGCTCATAAATTCCCATTGCTTAGGCCAACCCATTGCATGGTATTTGTATTAGCAGCCAAGAAGCTAAGACAGATATTTCTAAGCTTTACCTATTTTGCTCATGGACTCATGGCATCTGCAGAGAAACTAAGTCACTGGGGGCGGGGGGGGGGTAAGGTTCCATTTTTCAAAACAAACTTCAGGACAAAGAATATATAATTCATTGAAGTTACCAATTTTAAAAGATTTTGAAGTTATTGATGATATTATTTTAAACACCAAAAAGGCACTTACCCACCAATGAACATATTCATGCTATGTATAGGTAGTATGCTGCGAGCAGAGGTTAACAACTCAACAATCTAATCCTTCATCTCCAGGAGCTAATGATCTAATTAGAAATATTACCAACAGGCAAAACAACCATGCCTGTTCAGTGGAAATGCTCTTAAATTGAATTTACCAAAAACATGTACTTTTAAATAAATTTCATTTTCTTCTATACCCAAAAAGGACGTGATTAAAATAATTAGTAAATCTGGAGATTATAAGGTATAAGAAACCCAACAAGGGTGGACACTGAATACCAGAAATGGCCAGAGACCCCTCCTAGATCACAGTAAGTAGGAGACAGAAGACTGGAACTCAGGTTTACAAATTCCCAACCCTAAGTCTGTAAATGCAGCTCTGCTGCTGACCCAGCTTACATGCACCTACTTGCATCTCTGTTTCAGTTTCTTCTTTGTTGTCAACCGCAAAAGAAAAGCCTGGCTTCTCCAATCAAAGAGAAGAAAAAAAAACAACCCTCATAATTAGTAAATAGGTATTAAGCATAATGCATGTTGTTCTTCCAACTTAATGGTCTTCCAAATCAATGAAGAGATTAAATCTGGAGCCTGTGGAAATTTTTGTCTTTGTTTGTTTACATTTTTAATTTTAAGCCTTTAATCAACGTACTCTACAGCTATTGTTTAGCGTTCTTCTAATACGAACGAACTGTTTTTACCTCTAGAGAATGAGTCCTCTCCCACTGTGTGCCCATGGGTTCAGGAAAAGCAGTTTCCAGCCATGGCTCCACGTGGAGGCAGGTGCCCCAGGCCTGGTGGCCAAGGCCTCCCATTCACCCAGTGATCTGGCTCAAGAATGGACATGTGACATAGACAATCAGGTCCAAATTTTGCTTGTGTACTCAAGAAACACTGATTCCTTCTCTTTCTGTTGGATTTAGTACTGTTGGAAGATAAGCCCACAGCTACCAGTCATCACCAAGCAGGATAACCGAGTCAAACCAATAGAGGAGGAAGCCAAGTCATGCCATCAGGGGTAGAAAACCATGTTGTGATCGCAGCATTTGGACCCTGGGTCAAGACCAGTTTGAAGTCACAGCTGCCTTGTGGACTTCAGAGTCACACAAACTGATATATTCCTTTTTAAAACCAAAATAAACCTGACTAAAATAGCTAATGTAAGGGCTATTTCTTGACATATTAAAAACATACAGGAAGGAGGTAGGTTCTTCTGAAAAGCACACAACTTTCAAATGTTAAACTTTCAAATTTTCAAGTGTGGCTATAACTAAGCAGTTAACATACTCCTTAAATGACAAGCTAGTTTCCTCAGTAATGCAAATGTCCTAGCACACAACTGATGGACTACCTCTGAGCTTATTTTTGAACACTGAAGATTTTCTTCTCTTCTGAACACAGCACTGTGAACATTTACTAAAGGTGAATTCTTTAACTGCCCCCAGGCATTCATATGTGAGCCCTTCAAAGCAGTAGCTCTGAAGAAAATATTTAGTATTCAACAGCATGAGAAAATATTTAGTCCTGCCTGCCATTTTGGAAAGATAAACTGTCAATACCTAAATTTTTTTTAAACCTATTATACTTTTCAAATGTGTTGGATCACAAAGACCTCAACTTCATCATAACAGTGAATTTAAAAATAAAGAAATAATTTGTTTTACATATGCCAAAGCTTCAAACTTAAGACCACTATCCACTGCATGCACCAATGTCCTGCTGAGGACAGATGAGATGTGATACAGCCTCTCACAACTACCGATTATTGAAATCTTCACAAAGGAGGAGAGGTGAGCAGTTCCCAAGGGCAGAGAGTGTCTCAGACGGCAGGGACGGGAATGAGGGAAGTTCTCGTGCCCCAGGAAAATGAAGTGGAGACGGCACCAGAACTAAAAAGACAGAATCCACTGCACAGCCCACCACACCAGCCCATTCCCCTAACCCATGGGGAACACATTTGTACTCTGTCCTCTTGTTAGGAGAGCTCATTTCTTGAAAAGGTAAGCAATTTTACAATGGCAGTTAGTGGAAAAATTAAATTCTCCTTAGAGTCAAGCAAGTTTGGGGAAGCCACAATGGAGGAGTGGGGATGAGGCGAGACTAGCTATAACAGAGTTGTCAAGTCCTGACAGGACAAATGAAAACCCCTAAATGGCCTGAAGACTCATTTCTCAACCTACATGTCATGATTCCCCCAGGGGCCTGTGCGAGGCTTGGAAAAAGGTGTATCTATGTAGGAAGTTAGCAGCAACACTGGGACCTTCTAACCACACAGAAATGGACTAAAAGATCGACAGTCATACTGCCCAGACGAACAAAGGTTCCACCTTCCCAGAGAGCTCTGTCTCCACCTCCTTCATTCCCACAAAGCCCCGTACTCACCTGTACAGTCATTCTCATCACACCACTGGAGGTTTCTCCTGACTAGACCCTGTAACCCATGAGGGCAGGAGCCAGGTTTTTTAAACTGTGTAGTCACAGAATACAGAACTGGCTCAAATGCACAGAATGAAATCAGAAAACATGGACAAATTAATTAAAAATGTCCTTCAGAGAGACCCCGGCTCCCAGTGGAGAGGGCAGGGCTCCCCTCCAGCCCAGCCAGCTGCACGCTTGATGGTCCCCAATGGTGGTCACTCCGCAGCTCTGCCCCTCCTGGTCCCAGCCCAAGGCTCATCTCCTCAGTTCTCCTCTAGCGTCGGGGTTCCCTGTCCCAGCGGCTACAGACTGGCATGCCTCCCAGGGCTCTGGAGTGGCCTGGACTTTCAGATGGATGTTAGTTTTGAAGTGTTGATTCCCGTGACCTCAACAGCGGAGACTATGGAGGAAAGAAAGGGAGTCAGGAAAAGAGGGGTGAAAATTTAGAGCAGAGATCCCATGTGCCCATTGCCAGAACACCATAAGGAATGAGATTTAGCAAGGAATTTTTTTTTAATATATTGCTTCCAAAAAAAGGCTGGGGTTGAGAGGATGATAGGAAGGGGGCAGGGTAAAAATGTCATACTTAAATTTTTTAGTATTAGTTTTTTAATTATCATCATGACAAACTTCTATTGTAGTCCTGAATAGGGTACAGCATTCAAAAGTTAAACAAAGATTTCTACAGAAACCTCTGAGCGGAACTGAAGTATTGCATCTTGCTATTGTTATGAAGTTCTCTTAAATGGTTAGAGAGCAGCATACCAACAAAAACAGACAGGATGCTAATATCACAGATTGGCTGCTGTTTATTCTAGAACACCACATTTTACTTTTCCAGTTGGAGGTGAACTTCAGGGTCAAACCAAACCCAAATCACAAGGTGGTCTGGTATCATTATTTTCTGTCCCAAACCACAAATCAAAACAATCCACTATTAGGCCCTGCTTGAGCACATTCCTGAAACATCATGGGAAAAAAAAATGGTCTGATATTTTCCAGTGACATCTGAGCAGAGACCTGGGAAAAAAAAAAAACTGAAAACGAAAATGAAATGTTTCTGCGTGTGTAGAACTTGTAACGTGACCATGTTCCACCAAGCGACTCTATCTGAGAAACGACCAGATTGGATCCCTAGCACATCAACATGAAGCTCCTCCAAAACCAGGTCTTCCTTTCTTGTGTATTTATAAGAACTAGAAAACAACTGACTTTGTCCCAGTGTGCACACAGGGTTTTTGATAGGGAACTGTCTCTTCTTATTTCCCAAATTATACCACCCCATCACTACTGTCTTAGACTTGTGCCCTGTCAGTCCACACAGCTAAACATGACATGTTCTCCCAGAGAACAGGTGACTCAGCTACAAGGTGTCAAACCAAGATTCACTTCTGGCTCCTAGCTCTATACTCTTTCCATTATCTATCAATAACAGTAATAGGAGGTTGTACTTATTCTCTCTGGGCCTGTTTCCACATTTGTAAAATGGGTATGGTTTGATTTCATTGATAACATCCTTAGTTCTACAAAGTATTTGGTGAGAAATGATGAGATCAAACAAAGTGCTTTCAAAAAATTCATGAAAATGTAAGGTGTAAGTTTATGCAAATAAATGCTTTCTGGAAATCTTCCAACTACTGACCATGATGTCACTTCACCTTCACACGCACAGAGACTTTTACAAATACTCTGTTAAGTTTTAGTGGAGTACCATCCCATGCATAGTGGAGCAGAGGACCCCATATTTGTCCTGCAAACACTCATATTTTAAAATATTGTTTTTAAAAAAAAAAGCAGTTAAGATTTGGGGACACAGCATATAACAATTTTAGACTTTGGCCAGTGGTAAATAATGGCCTCATTGTCCAAGTTTTCCCCACTGACTCACTAAAGAATTAAACGTATCCATATCCAGCCTGTCCCATAATAAAAATCCACTGCTTCATGGTATGCTGCCAGCTGACATATTGGACATATGCTGACGGTTCAAAGCTGACAATATTTCAACCACCCCACCCCCAAAAGAATCCCGCAGGAAGGTGCCTAAAAAAAATCCGATGACCACTAAGATGTTCTGTAGATGTACTTTGTTTTAAATGTGAGAAACTCCAATCACCCACTTCCTGAATAGTTCACTAAAAATTTTTAAACTTTTTCAGGGCTCTTCACGGGTGCCAAAAGTTCTCTGGCTTAGCCAAGAAAAGTGAAAACTATTCTTGGCATCCAAAAGGTTAGCTCTAGGGCACCTAAACGAATGCCTGCCTTTAAAGATTTGAAAATATCTAATCAAAGTCTCATCAGAAAACCTCAAGTCCTGCAGCGAACTCTGGTGGCATTTCGGTACGGATGTGAACACGCAGCGCAAAACGAGGGAAATACCTCGCTTTTGAGAAGCCCTAAGTCGACGCGGAGATCGGTTTAAGTTTTTCATGCTCTGGGAGAGATCTGGGGAATGTGCATTTTGTAACACATTTCGTTAAGGTGAATGTGCACTATTGATAAAATTTAGTCCATTAGCTGAACACGGCGAATCCTGGTTATAAAATAAAAGGAAACACTTGAAAAGGGTAGAGTAAATTCTGCATGGAGGCATCCTGAAACCTACGCTAAGTACTTCTGATTCCTCTCGAGACTGGGTTCTGCTCTACAGAACTTAACAAACCGCAACAGGGTCCCTTTCTGGGAAACTTGGCAGACCAGCTCCGGGGAGAATGAAAAGAAAGCAAGCTGCAGACGGCAAACCCATGCATCCCGCAGAACACTCCCCCAGGGAAAGGAATGGCCAAACGAGTCGCAGAGGCCGTGGTGAAACCGGTGTGCGTGTGTGTGTGGGGGGGGGGGGGTCTGCAAGCTGTGGTCACAAATAAATAAGGGGTCCACAGAGATTTCACTAGCGCAGCGGAGCAGGGGCACAAACTGCGCTCCCGGAGAGATGGGGAGAGCTGAGAAAACGGGAGGGGAGGATGCGGGAGAAGAGGAGGGGCCCAGATGTGGGGGTGAGGAAGGAAGAGGAAAAGAGGAGAGAGAGAGCGAAAAAGAGGTGGGGGGACGCGAGCCGAGCAGGGGAGGAGCGCGAGGAGCCGAGCGGGAGGCCAGTGGGGATTTCCCTGGCTTCTCCCAACAACTTCCAAATTAAGCGGTGGAATCTGGAGTTGCTAACAAAGGCGGCTCCAGCCCCAGGCCAGCGCGAAGAGCCGCGGCTAAGTTCCGGCTCCGTACCCCGCGCCGCTGCAGCCACCCGGGGCAGACAAAAGGCTGCAGCGAGGGGTCCCGACCCTCCCGAGCCCCCGGCCGAGCACCACTTACAGGATGGAGGTCTGCGGCGCCACGGCGGGCACGGTCTCCAGCATCAGATGCATGCACCGCACCGTGGTGCGGAAACACAGGCAGCGGCTGGGGCACCCGCCGCCGCCCCCGCCGCCCGGCTTCGGGGAGACCCCCGTCAGCAACCCCCAGCTGCAGCACAGCAGGAGCGCCAGGCAGCAGCCCCCGGGAGCCCCTCTGCGCGGGGCCATGGTCCACCGGCGCGGACGCACGGGTGGACTGAAGGGCGGGCGGAGGGGCCGAGGCGGTGCTCGAGGCGCAGAAGCGAGAGCGCCCGGCGCGTCCACCCGGCCCGGCTCCCCCAGCTGAGCTGGCTCGGGTTGCGGCGGATTTCCCAGCTGTGGGCCGGGGGAGCGTGGGGGGAGGGGGGCGGCCAGCTGTGCACATGCGCCGTGGCTCCTCCCGGCCCGCCCCCCGCCGGACCCCGGCGAGTCTCCCAAAAGGCCCGCGGGGCGGAGCGAGGGATGCGAGGGGCCGTTCCGAGTCGCAGCTCCGTGGGCCAGGCCGGGCCGGTGCAGCGGAACGCCCAGCGGCGAGGATTTCCACCCAGACTTCCCGGGGTGTACAACTTCTCCTTAGTGGAAAGGGAGAGAGGATTTGCGTCCCGAGTTTGAATCGCAGATTCTCCCCTTCGGAACTGGGTGCCCTTGGCCAAGTTACTTCACCGCCCTTAACCTCAGTTCCACATCTGTGCAATCGTCGTTGTTGTTGTTGAACATTTTTTAGAGTGCTTACCGTGTTCTAGGCACAGTTCCAACAAGCTCGCTCTCTTTCCGTCTCTCCCCCCCCCCCCCCGTGTGTATCTATGTAAAAACCATGTAACTTTCAAAACAACCCAGCAAATTACGCTGTCATCATCCTAACTGAGGAAACCGAGGCCCACACCCAAAAAGCAGAGAAATAGGAGAGGAACTGGGCAAGACGAGAGGCCGGGCATTCAGGCTCTATGAGACCACGCTACTCACCGTGCTAGGCTGCCTCCTGCCTAACTCAGGATCCTGTTAGAAAATTAAAAAATAGTTGGTGACAAGTCCTTGGCGCAGTGCAGGACCAGGTGGGTGCTCAGTGGCCTTTAATCCCCCCCTCTGTTGGATGGAATGGGGAAAGGAAACCCTTGGCCCACCCCAAGTTGGGTTTCTACAGATATAACCGAAGACCTGGAAAAGAGGGGAAAACCTGAAGTTAAAATATATTTATCCATTGTCTTCTAACACTTTTCATACACTTCCTCACTCAGTTCTCCCTGTGACTCTTTCTATTTGTCCATTCTTTCTGTCTTACAAGTAAGGAAGTTAAGGCTAAGTAGTTTGCCCAAAGTCACACAGATAAGTGATGATGAGCATTTGAGCCCAAAGACTGTTTCAACCCCAAAACCTGTGGTGTTTACCTCTAGAACCTTGACAGCAAAAAGGCTCCTTAATTCTTAAACATTTTGGCTTGGAAGTCACACACACATCACTTCCACTCACATTCCATGGGCAAAAACTAGACCCCTGACCACCCCTAAGTGCAAGTGGTGGGGGTGTGATATGTTGTCTTTGGCCAGACAGCCACTTCCCAGAGAAAATTTTGTACTGTGGAACAGGGACCACGAGTTTTGGTGGAAAGTGATAAAGGTGAATTTTTAAATCCAGACAGTTTGACTCTGGATCCTCTGCTCTTAACCTTTATAGTCTATGCCCCCTTTCTCAGGGCAAGTTGCCACACCGGTTCCATGTCTCTTTCCACATGGGTCTGAAAAGCTTGTTAGACTGGATGTTCAGAAGGTTCCTTTCAGCACTACAATTCTAAGATTGTGAGTTGAAAAGAAACATGCTTTAAAAGAAATTAACAGTTTTAATTTCCTCCTCTTTCAATATCTGGGGTCCTTAAAGCTCCTGGTTCAGGGCTTGACATCCCTTTCCTTTTTCTTTCCTTTTCCCTTGCCAGGGAATCGCAGCTTTATAAGGATGTTCCTATTTAGGCAAGAGGCAAGAGGATGTTCATATTTAGGCAAAAAGCTAATATCCCTGTTACAATGTGTAACCTGAATCATCTAGAGACCCACAACAAACCACTGAGGTGTCCTGTATACTGATGATCACAAATCTCACACAGTGCCCTCCTGGCTCCACACTCTTTCCCAATTACCCTCTAAATAACCCACCTGGATGTCCCACAAGAATTTTAAGTTGTCATGTCAGGAGCCCAAAACATTGC
The DNA here is from genome assembly GCF_015220235.1 of Choloepus didactylus. NCBI lineage: Eukaryota > Metazoa > Chordata > Mammalia > Pilosa > Megalonychidae > Choloepus > Choloepus didactylus. The sequence continues at coordinate 49,210,913 of NC_051326.1, forward strand.
TCTCCCTAAAAAAAAAAAAAATGTTTTTTCTCATGAATCCCTGATTTGATCCTCCAAGCCACTTTTTCATACCTGACAATCTGGAAGACTCAAGGAAGACTCACCTTCACATTTAATAAGTTACAAAATCCTATTAATTACAGTTGCTCAACATTGTTCAATCCATTTCTATACTCACTCCCCATAGCCACTGACTGAGTTCTGGTCCTTACAGTCTCCCCTGTACCAACACTACAGACTCATTACTTGCCATCCTCCCTCTGGGATCTGTCTCACTCCAAGATCTCACAGCTCTGGCCCTGCCACTTGCCTGTACAAATACCTCTGCTGCCCCTTCAGTTTAAAGGGAGAGGGCTGCATTTGACACTGGATGCTGATTCAGCAACTCCCACATACCAGGTCACTAGTCAGAATTGCCTCAGGAGAGGTTTTTGTTTGCTTTTGTGATTTTGTTTTGTTTTGTTTATGTGTTTGTTCATTTATTTTAGAGCAGATGCCCAGCCTTCATCCTAGGAATTCTAATTAAATCTGCCTGCAGAGTGGCTGGGGATGCTGTGTTTTCTTAGCTCTCTCAACTGTCCTGGGGCCAGGTTCAGGGATCTCAGCCCCTGGCCTCTGTCTCCAGTCGCTCTATCTGCTGTTCCTTCACCCCAACCCTCCCCTTTCACCTAGCACCATGTTCTTTCAACTCTTCTGCCTGGTAAACTCCTATTCAACCTCTAATCCCAGCTCGGTTGGATGGCTCCTCCCCTGTGAATCATTACAGACCCCCTTTCCAACCAACCCCCCACTTCCGCCCCCCCACCACCACCACCCGCCAGCCCCCGTGTAATGTCCCTGATGATGTTTCTATGCCTAGAATCCCTTCATGGGTATGAGCTCTGGATGTGACACTGCGGATGTTCATCTTTGCATCCCCTTGCTGAGCAAACGGTAAGTGCTTAGTGAATGTTTGTTGAATAAAAGCACCCAGCCTGCCCTTTGTACAATGCTGCCCTTTTCCTGGTTACCTAAATGGCTTTTGGGCAACCGTGTACTTCTAGATTTAAGCTGGCACTGACCTAGGCTGGATGATACCTTGGAAACAGCCAGCCAATCCCTTGGCATTTTCTGCCTTAGTTTTGTTTGGGTTTATGAATCATCATAATCATCATAAAAATGATCAAAATGTGGTCTCACTAGTATGAGCATAATTATAATTAGCAAACTCTGGGAGTTAAAATCTAGATTATAGGTTAGCTGGAGATAGAAAGAGGGTGGAGAATTGGCAGATGATGCTTAAGGTGCACAGAATTTTTAATAAGATTGTAAATGTTTGGAAATAGAGTAACACAGTACTGTAAGTGTAATTAATAGTGCTGAGTGTGAGAATAGTTGAAAGTAGAAGTCTAGGGTCATGTATGTCACTGGAAGGAAAGCTAGAGGATAAAACATGGGACTGTATAACATAGCAAAACCTGTTGTGGACAATTACTGGTTAATTATAAAATATAAGAAAGCTCTTACATGAGCTAGACAAATGTATGTCACTATTACAAGGTGTTAATAATAGGGCGATATATGGGAAAAATACAGTTAAGGCAAACTGAAAAAAAAAAAAGAATTCCAAGAGAAGCACATAGCATGTAGCATTTCCTACATTAACCTGACTTCAGAGCCCTTTATTCTTGGCACATTTAGAGGGAATATTTTTCAATATTCTTTTCATACAGAATATAGAGATATAGAGGGAATACTATTCAACTTATTCAATATAGAACACACAATAGTAAACTTTGAGTAATTAATACACTGCAATCTTCAAAATCATTCAAAGATATCATTGCTCTAAACTAGGCTTTTGATAAATACTGCACAGTACGCCATTACTGGATTCCAGATTCCCATATGTGAGAATAAGATTAAGTTTAGCTTTCACACAGGGTGGGGCAGCTCGGGCGGATGGCAGAGGGTCAAGAAGCCAAGCTGTAGTTGGCAGCCTGTCCTCCTGTTTATCCCCCCACTGTCCTTGCAAGGTGGAGACTCAGGAGTGGAGGCTCCTAAAATAGCCTCATAATTTGTTACCAACTGGCTCTGCAGTTAAGGAGCAAAGGAAAGAGGCCACATAAGCATAGGAGTGGTGTCAGTGCCTTATATGGGCATAACAGTCACAGTCAGGGGTGGAGACTTGTTTCAAATGTTTCTTCTTCCCATGGGTTGCTTGTTTCAAATTTTCGCAGGTTAGTTAGGCCTGTCAAATAGGCTGCAACCTCTGGAGTATCCAGCCAATGGAGAAACAGGGGAGGGACTTGCATGTTAGGCTTAGGGAATAAATAGTGCTGTGTTCTATTGTTCGTCACGCAAACTACCACATTTTGGTTGCACACCCATTGTTGCAAGATCGTGAATAAATTCTTTCCTTCTCCACAGTTGGATGAGCGTTTATTCCTTTTTAGGTATAGCGCTTATTTCTCACACATATCCCCCCTCACATGCTGCTTGAGGGAGGCCCCTTGTCATTTAAACATTATTTGAGCAGATGATTCCGTTGATATCCATTGTATGGAAAAGGAGGGGCCTGGTGGAAACTGCTGGAGAGATGAACATCCACCAACACATAGCCCTGGGTCTAGAGGGCTGGCAGTAACAGAAATTAATCAACACTTGTTACTGCTGGCCTTATTCAAAGTCTTAACTTCAGCCATAAAGTTTCGTTCAGATTTTATTGAGGCAACTTGGGGTTCTTCTCTAATTTTCATCCTGGGGTGGGAAGAGAAGTAATGCTATTTCTTTACTTGCTTTATTGACCTCTAGTGGGAACTCTTAAAAAATGAATGTTATACACTGGAAGACGTTAACGAAAGAAACGTCTAACAAACTGTTATTAGATCATTAAATGGAAAAATTATTTGTTACATGCCAGAAAGGGAGAAAAAAGAATTATAATATAAACTCACTTTTTGGCAACATTTAGTCAAATCTGAAAATGGGATAAAAAATTTTAAAAGTCAAGCAAGATGATTCAATCTACAATATTGTTTAAAATGATTCCCTCTGTACCTGCCTGCCTCTCATTCCCCTGGAGTGAGTTGATTAAAAAAAATAAATAAATATCTGTATTAAATTTTTAAAAAATGATCATCATGCTTTACATCATTTTACCTTCTCAACACAGCTGTTACGGAATACTGGTGTCTCATTTGAGGTATGGGGAACCTGAGACCATAGATACTAAATATTAGTTAAATGTCCAGATACCATTTAGAACGTGGCACTGCTTGGGGTGTTACTCAGGTCTCCTGAGTCCCCAGTTACTGGTTATCTAGTCCAGTCGCGCACACAGGCAAGGGCTCCCGTGCATCGACACTTGACACTCCCTAAATGCCCCCAACTTACTGCCATCCACAGGAGGCAGTTGCATTTCAGGGCAGTGCTAATCGTTAGCTTTCCTTTATTCAGGTTGACAGCTGTCTTCTGGACCAGCCACTTGCCTGTCATTGGACTAGAAGGTATGGCAGGGAATGGCAGGACACACACGATGGTGAATTAGAAAAGAAAGAGCTTAGGTTTTAGTGGTGAAGCTTTTACTTATATTGCCCTACGTGTGCTTCCCCACATCTTTTGTTCATCAGTGCCTGCTTCTGCCCTCTAGAGGTCCTGGAAGCCTAACACTTCCACAATCTTGACCTCCAAATAGGTAAATTGTTTGAAAACTATCACCACCACTGAAGTTTTCTGTTCCCCAGGATCCAGATAAAATGTTCCCATTCCCCTGAGATGACCACTTTCCAAATCTTATTAGGTGACCTAAATCTTGTTATCTGTCCCATTATCTGTAAACATTCTTTTCTAAGTGCTGATAAGCATACAAGGAACCAAAGATTAGTAAGATAAAAGACTGACTTTTGGTACCAATTGTCTCTTTTGTGTCCAATGCTATTAATTGGGCACTACTGTAAGTCAGGCTTTGCTTTAGGCACTGGAGATACAATGAAAATAATAGCTACCGTTGTTTGAATACCTGCTCAGTGACAGAAACTACTACTACTAGTAAGAATCATTTTGTTATTTGATCCCCACAACAACCTGCATACAAACATTTTATGATTTGCTCCTCACAACACCATGTGAAGCAGGTGATATTATCCCCATTTTGCAGATGAGAAAATGAATGCTTAGAGATTTTAAACAACTTGACTACAGACTTGTAGCTAATAAATGGAAGGAAGGAAGGAATAGAAAAGAGAAGGAAGGATAAAGAAAAATAATACTGATCCTGCATTTACCATGCATCAGGCTTTATCTTTTGCAGTATACTTGGTAAAGAACCTCTTTACTAGGCTGCTAGGCCCATGCTCCAGTTGCTATTAGTGCAGGCTCCTAAAATCCTCTGGAGAATTGTTTATGGCTACCCGGAGCCACCTCCCCTGAGAGCACCTGGAAGCTTATGTTCCTCCCCCTGGGTGCAGCCCACAGCCAATGATTGACTGATAAAAGGTTGGCCCCTTAGCTTCAAGGTTGCACAATTCTGTAGTGCCGGTCATGTTCCAAAGCTGATGCTAGAAATCACATCTCTGTTATCTTTTTCCTCTGCTCAGTTTGCTCAATAAATCACTTGCTCCCAAATACTTGGCTCAGGCTCTGCTTCCAGGGATCCCAACCTAAGAGGTATATGTTACTTCGCTTGCTGCTCACAAAAACCCTGGAAGTACATATGATACAGCATCTGGTACCTGATTTATTCACCTGTTTGCTTCCCCTACTAGATTAAACCCTCTTCAAGGGGTTCTAGGAAAAAGAACACTGACTTTGAAGCAAGACAAAATTGGGAGGCAGTCTTATCGCCACTGCCTCCAACTGCGTGACCTTGGGCAATTTTCTTCTTTTCTTTTTTGGGTCTCAGCTTCTTCATTTGTAAAATGAAGAAAAGAAAAGTTCCTATTCCCAGAGCTGCAAAGATTAAATGAGAAAAGGTCTGTAAGGCATCTGCACCTAACTTTCAATGACTATGGGTTGAATGAGTGAGTCAAAGAGAGACTCAATGGCTTTCTCACCTATGAACCTTATGGTGTCTGAGTGAACCCTGGAGTGTGGAAAGCATCTGAGCCATTCCCAGACAGTGAGTCAGGCTGCCTCTCAGAACCTGCCTGTGCCAGACCCAGAGGCCTCCATTCTGCATTCATTCACCCACCCATTCGGTAGCTATTCTAGCGTGCCTGCTATGTGTGTCTGTCTGCTCAGCCTCCTTCAACCCTACTCCAGGGGCTGGGAGGCCAGTTCTGTGGAGGCCCCAGGATCAGGAAGCACCAGCACCGGGCTCAGGAAGGTAAGTGACACAACAACCAGGAAAACCAAAACCAAACAGGGACAAAATTCCAGGGGTGGGTATGGAGCTATCACATTGTGGCCTGAAGTGAGATTTAAAAGGCCCACCTACCTCATGAGATGGTAGCAGGCTCAAGTAAATAAGGAACAGAACGAAGAAGAGGACTTGGTTAAAATATATGTATATATATATACATATATACGTGTGTGTGTGCCTGTGTGTGTGTGTGTATGTATATTTGGGTGGGAGGGGGCGCTGACTGCAAGGATAAGCTGTTGGTCCCAGTGTTGAGAGGCAGTGAGAGGGAGAGGCCAGAGGGGTCCAGAAAACTTGCCATTGCAGTCTAGTCACATAGACTCCCTGAATTTCTAGAGAATTTAAAATGCTGACTGTGGAGAGACATCCATCGCTCCATCCTTCCATCTAGCCAACCATCCACACATCCACCCATTGCTTCCTCCCACCATGTACTAGGCAATGGATTAGGCATCCAACACATTTTTAACAGTGGCGAAGAAAAGAGAAATCCCAGAAGCCCTTCTTGGTTAATGAGTCACATCCTGGTTGCTTTTCTACCTGCTTTACCTCCAAACTATGGAATATTTGTGTAAATTAAACTGTACACTTAGGTTCACTGAGTTCTAATTTTTTTTTTCAGTGCTTTTCTCAGGTCCGCACCTGAGCTTCGCCTGTGACAGGGTGAGTAAGACGGCTATGCAAGGCATGTGTCTGGGAGAAGTCGTGACTTGGGAATGCTATGCTCAAAGGTGGGGCCTTGGGGCATAAACTGAGCCAGTTCCCACCTCCACCCCAAATGACATACCGTGTTGGGGGCGGGGGCTCCCCTCTAACCCTAGTAGAGGCTTTGGGGAATTCCACAGCCTGTCTCGTGGGCAGATAGAATGTGTTAAAGCTTCTATGCATGACCATTATTGTCAGTAAGTGTCCCAACAGGGATTAGATGGTGCTCTCAAAGGGTTCATTGGAGAGAATTTAATCAAACGACTCTGTAGAGGTGGGGGAAGGGTTAAGGGAACCTAACAGGCATAGCAAAGCATCCCAGAGTTAACCGCACCTCCACATCTCCATCCCTCTAGGATCTTGGAAGGGGCAGGGGAGGATGGTGCGCCTGCTGAATGGAGCTGTGATCTTAGGTAGAGGACTGGAGCCACTGCTCAAATCCTGGCTCAGTAGGGAGGGAATGGGGGAGCCATTGACGATGAGTCCGTGTCCCACCCCACGCCCCACCCCCCACCCCCACCAAAATCTGGTTTCGTCCAAACGGGCTGTGGAGGAAAAGAAGATTTATTTATGCCTGCAAGTGGGCAGGGGAAACTTCCCAAATCCACCTCCCCATAGTGATTTTCCTTGTGGCTTTTATATACGTTAGAGACAAAGAAAGATAATTATCTTGGGTAACAAGTGACAGGGGTCTGGAGAACTTCCTTAATATCTTATCTCAGTTATCTACTACATCCTTTAGGATTCCACCTTCTCTAAGATACCTGGGGCATGGTGCCTCCAAGTCTGGGTGCATACTTTACATACTGCTTCTCCCTGAGAATAAAACTCAAATATGCAGCTTGCTTACAGCTTTAAGGTTACATTTAAAATGCTAACACTACACCATCTCCTGTTGAAGCCTCCCATTGGCTACCCCAAAAGGTAAAGGGGCCTTGATGGTGCAGCCCGTTAGAGGTCAGTCCCCCTGAACCTAGGACCGGTCAAGAAGGGCAGAGATTGGAACTGGAAGGACCAAAGAAAATAATGAGCCTGCCATTCCTTCAGTTAAGTTGGAAGTGAACAATTAACATATGCTCTTAATTACAAAGACCTATAATCAAGGTCCCAGCCCAAGAAACTCACAATTTGGTGGGAATACACACCCTTATAAGTAAGTCACTTGGATAAAAAGTTATCATTTCAGTAGATGGCCCAACCAGTGTAGCTTGTGTAACCTTCGTAAACTGTAGCCCCGAGCTGTGATCATAACAATCGTAAAATATCATTACAATTATTGCTAATATTTAATGAGTGCTCACCATGTGTCAGGCCCTATTCTAAGAACTTTATAAAGCATTTTCCATATGTAGTGTAGTTATGTAAGATATCACCAATGGAGGAGGCTGGGTGAAGGGTACAAGAGGGTTCTCTGCACCACTTTTATGACTTCTTGCAAGTTTATAATTATTTCAATCTAAAAATCTTTCTAAAACACTTTTAAAAAGTAAATAAATACAAAGCATCATCTGGATTAATCTTCCCAGCAGCTCTGTGGTGGTTTGAAGCTGTATGTACCCCAGAAAAGCATGTTCTTAAAGTGAACTTTTTGATGAGGCTACTTCAGTTGATGTGTGGCCCACCTCATTTAGGATGGATCTTTTTTTTTTAAAATTCAGTTTTACTGAGATATATTCACATACCATACAGTCTTCCATGGTGTACAGTCAACTGTTCACAGTACCATCTTATAGTCATACATTCATCACTCCAATCTATTTTTGAATATTTTCCTTACATCAGAAAGAATCAGAATAAGAATAAAAAATAAAAGTAAAAAAGAACACCCAAATCATCTCCCCCATTCCACCCTGTTTTTCATTTAGTTTTTGTCCCCATTTTTCTACTCATCCATCCATACACTAGATAAAGGGAGTGAGATCCACAAGGTTTTCACAATCACACTGTCATCCCTTGTAAGCTACACTGTTGTACAATCAACATGTACAATTCAAGAGTCAAGGCTGCTGGGTTGGAGTTTGGTAGTTTCAGGTATTTACTTCTAGCTATTCCAATACATTAAAACCTAAAAAGGGTTATCTATATAGTGTGTAAGAATGTCCACCAGAGTGACCTCTCGACCCCATTTGAAATCTCTCAGCCACTGAAGCTTTATTTCATTTCATTTCACCTCCCCCTTTTGGTCAAGATGTTCTCTATCCCATGATGTCGGGTCCAGATTCATCCTCGGGAGTCATATCCTGCGTTGACAGGGAGATTTCCACCCCTGGGAGTCAGGTCCCATGTAGAGGGGAGGGCAGTGAGATCATCTGCCAAGGTGGCTTAGTTAGAGAGAGAGGGCCACATCTGAGCACCAAAGAGGCACTCGGGGGGAGACTCTTAGGCACAATTATAAGCAGGTTTAGCCTCTCCTTGCAGCAACAAGCTTCAAAGGGGCAAGCCCCAAGACAGAGGGCTCAGCATGTTGAATTGTCAGTCCCCAGTGTTTGTGAGAACATCAGCAACAAGAAGATGGATATTAATCCTATTACTGGAGTCTTTTATAAGAGAATGAAATCCAGAAACAGAGAGAGAAAATTACAGAGGGAGCAGCCAGAAGCTGAACATCAGCAGACCCAGAGGCGCCAGGTGCTTTGCCATGTGGAAAACTAAGGACCAAGGATCGCTGGCAGTCAGCCCCAGAAGCCACAGTCTTCAGGGAGAAACCATCACCCTGATGACACCTTAATTTGAACTTTCTTTTGGCCTCAAAACTGTAACCTAATAAATTCTCATTGTTAAAGCCGACCCATTTTGTTGTCTTTGCTTGAGCAGCCTAGGAAACTAAAGCAAGCCCTAAAACATAAGTACTGTTATTGTTTCTTTTTTTCATTTATAGATGCGGAACATGAGGCATGGATATGTTAAATGGTTTCTCCAAGGTCACCCAGGCAAAGTCGGATGGAACCATGCTTCAAATCCATACAGGCCTCTCTGCCACTCTGCTTTATTATCTTCTCAGCAGGATGTTTCATTTCTCTGAGCCTCAGTTTTTTCATCCAGAAATTGAAATAGTATCTCTTTTGTTTGTTTGTTTGTTTAATTTCTAAAATAAATAGTATCTATTTTATTGCTGTAAGAATTGACCAAGATTCTGTTTTGTTGTTGCAAATAATTTCTTTTATTGTGGCAAAATATATGTAACATAAAATGTGCCATTTTACCCATTTCTAAGTGTGCCCTCAGTGACATTCATTACCTTTACAATGGTGTGCAACCATCACCACGGTCTAGTTCCAAGAGATAATGCTTTTAAAGCTCTTTGCAAAGTAGCTGCCTGGGGCACACATGCTCCTTGGCTGCACCTTTCCAAGCTACCTTTGTGACATCACTTCCCATTATCCTCCCAGACCACAGCACCTGCTCTCACCCCCAAAATATTCAGGTCTTTCACTTGCCTGGTTCACTGCTCATCACCCTTCAATACTCAACTCTGATGTCATCTCTCTGGGAAAAACCTTCCGGATCTAACCCAGCTGTAGGAACACTTAGTCTACACTACACTTTAGTGCCCCCACAGCATTTTTCTCTGTTCCTCCATTATAGCCCATAACCTCTAAAATTGTTCATTAACATATTTTTATCCCTCACTGGACTTTGAAGGCATAGATGCTAATAACCACTAGTTAATGAGCTGACAGGGGATTAATGAATAAGGAAATGGCAGAATTTACAAAGAGCCCCTGTTGTCAGCTCGTTGTGAATCTTCCTCTCTAGGCTACTCGGGAGCAGGGGTTCCCTGTCTCATTCACCATTGTAGCCCCCTGCCCAGCATGTTGCCTGGAACAGAGGCTCTGAAAATCCATTCAGTAAATAAATAACATGAGACAGCGATTATTTCTGTTAAATAGGCTGTAGTGGTTTGTGTTAGGTTTTTCAACCCAGAAGAGAAGAGACCAAAACTCAATTGGAGAAAGTTTTATTGTGCAGCCCTGCGCAGGGGTCTGAACCCCCCCCACAAAATGGCAACAGCCCCAAACAAATGTGGGAGTACAGTTTTATAGCTTTGGGGAGGGGAGTTGGGGGAATAATTGTTGGCGGATAAGATAGAGAAGTAAAGCATTGACGTCAGGGGATTAGTTTTCTCGAGGTCTGGAGTTCAAGTAGGGAGGTTATTACATTATGGGAAATTTTTGGTTTTGCTCAAACTGTCAGGTCAGCTGAGGGTGGGCTCCATGCAAACAGTCACGTTCATTGTGGTTGCAGGGAGCTTCTTGGAATATTAGCTAGTGGTGGGGTTTGTGTGTGTTGTGGGTGGAAAGTTTCTAACAGTTTGAAGCTGTATGTACCCCAGAAAATCATGCTCATAAATCTAATCCATTCCTGTGGGTGTGAACCCATTATAAGTAGGACCTTTTGATGAGGGTACTTCAGTTGGGTCTTATTCTTATTACTGGAGTCCCCTATAAGAGAATGAATTTCAAAGAGAGAGAAAGCCATGGAAGCAAGAAGCTGAAACCAAGAAGCACAGAGGAAAAGGGAGAGACCAGCAGATGCTACCATGTGCCTTGCCATGTGTCAGAGGAGCCAAGGACCGCCAGCAGCCGGTCTTCAGGAAGAAAGCATCACCTTCATGATGCCTTGATTTGGACATTTTACCAGACCTTAACCATGAGCGAATAAATTCCCATTGTTTAAGCTGAACTATTTCATGGTATTTGCTTTAAGCAGCCTAGGAAACTAAAACACAGGCCAAGATGAGAAAGCCTTGCCATCAAGTTTACTGCCTAGAAAAGAGAGGGTACAGGAAGGGTTAAAGGAACAGACTCTGGAACCAGCTGTGCCACTTACCAAAGGTGTACCCTTAGGCAAATTATTGTTCTGTGACTCGGTTTCCCCATCTGTAAATTAGTACCTACCACCTAGGGTGTTGCAAAGGTGAAATTAGTTCATATCAAGACAGCATTTCAAACAGTGCTAGGCACAGAGAAAGTTTTAGCTCCTGTTACCACTATAAGTCAAATCCCATTATGAAAAAGATTCCTTTGCAGAAGGCCTTTTTGTATTCTTTTTTGATACTACCCCTATCCCCATGTCTTCCAGCTTCTGGGATCCTCCTTCCCAGTAATATCCAAATAAAGGGACACCTCAGATTCCATCATGCATCCTCCTCAGTATTCCCAAGAGTTCCTGGGATGGAGAGAGCCATGTTATGTACCCCTGATCATCTCCGCCTCTGAGTTCCTCTCTCTGCACCCCCAGCGGTCTTGCCCCTGTGCTGGTTTGAATGCATTATGTCCCCCAGAAAAGGCCATATTCTTTGATGCAATCTTGTGGGGCAGACATATCAGTGGGCATTAAGTTGGAACATTTGGATTACATTGTTTCCATGGAGATGCACCCCACCCAACTGTGGGTGATGACTCTGATTAGATATTTCCATGGAGGCATGGCCCCACCCATTCAGGGTGGGCCTTGATCAGTGGAGCCATATAAATGGGCTGACAAACAGAAGGAACTAAGTGCAGCTGTGAGTGATGTTTTGAAGAGGAGCTACAGCCAACAAGAGGGACACTCTGAAGAAAGCACAGGAGCTGCAGATGAGAGACAGTTTGGAGATGGCCATTGAAAGCAGACCCTTGCTCCGGAGAAGCTGAGAGAGGACAAATACCCCAAGTGCAACTAAGAGTGACATTTCTCAGGAACTGCAGCCTAGAGAGGAATGTCCAAGAGAAAGCCATTTTGAAACCAGAACTTTGGAGCAGATGCCAGCCACATGTCTTCCAGCTAACAGAGGTTTTCTGGACACCGTTGGCCATCCTCCAGTGAAGGTACCCAATTGCTGATGTGCTACCTTGGTCACTTTATGGCCTTAAGACTGTAACTTTGTAACCAAATAAACCCCCTTTTATAAAAGCCAGTCCATTTCTGGTGTTTTGCATGCCAGCAGCATCAGCAAACTAGAACACCCCCCATGACCGTAGTGCTGACCATGCTCTGCTTTGTCCATGTGACCTCAGCCTCATTGCCCAAAGCACCTCTGACACAGGCGAGGGACAGGCAGACAGGCAGGACACCGAGCAGCGAATAACTCAAAATTGCAAGTTAATTGTTTCTGTTCGTTCCCACCTCAGAGAACTTCTCTCCCCTCAGCCTCATCCCCATCCCCCCGTCCACTTTGGGGTCTGCTCCAACACCCCCATGCAGACCTACTGCTCCCACTGCTCCTCCATCCCCTATTCCCCTGCCCACCCCCCCAAGAAGAATTTTAAAGCATTTGAAGTATTTTAGAATCATACTAAGTATTTTTGCCATCAGGCAAAGACAGAAAATGATGTTTATTTGGCAGGGGTATTTATTTCTGCTTTGCCTCAACTTCTGCCATAACAGGGTAAGTGCTGGGGGCTGCATTTGCATAATTAAAAAGGCTAAACACATTTTTTTTTCCCCCTAAATGAAGTCCCCTCTACTCTTCTTTCTTTCCTACAGGACAGAAGAGCAGCAGCCACTTTCTTTAACGGGTCCCAAATCACACATTTAGTCAGGGGACCCTCGTTCTCTCTGCTCCTTGCTACTTGTGCTTCTCCTGCCCCTTCTGCTCTTTGTTCCTTCTTATTACACTAAAAAGGAGTCCAAATCTACAAGTATTTTTGAAGGGCTATTTCCTAGTGTGCTAAATGTTAAGGGAGAGACAGATGTATTCCTGTGTTGTGGATACTCAATAGAAGTAAGATACGTGTGTATGTGTATGCACTCTACATATAGTACAGGGCAGAATGTGAACTCAGATAAAAGAAATTACCAGAAAAATACTAGGCAAGGGAGAGTACATGCAGCTGGGTAAATAAGAGATGACTTCTTGAGTTGGGACTAGAAAGTTAGGTAATAATTTTACAATAAGAAAGGCTAAAAATGCATTACCGTGGGCTGTACCCTTCTAGGTCTGTAAGAAATATTTCTTGAGTAAATAATAACAAAGGAGGCCTCCCATTTGGAGAGAAAAGCTTACCTCTTTGGGATGTTTTAAGCAGATATTTTCATTCTCATTAGCTTTGTGATTTTTTTTTAGATTTGAAAAGCACCCATTCAAACTCCATCTCATATATTCAGTAATCATTCCCCATCATGTATTATTTTTTCTATATAAAATGTCATTTCTTCCGTCATTCCCTGAGCCACTACTACACTTCAGACACTGTGCTAAGGGGTGAGGTTGGTTCTAGAAATGAAACATGGTTTCATGAGGTGAAGAAGACAGCCCATTCAGCAGATAGCCCATTGCACAGACCAAGCTTGGACAGACCAGTGCGTCTCAAACACTATCCTGCATCAGAATCACCTGGAGGGCTTGTTAAATCACGGACTCAGGGCCCTACCCCTACAAGTTTTGATTCAGGAGATCCGGGTGAAATGCAAGAATTTGCATTAATAAAAAGTTCCCAAGTGACACTCCTTTTGCTGGTCCCAGGAACACGCTTTGAGGACCACTAAATCAGTAAGTAGAATCCCCTGGGGAATCTTTTCAACCTAGTCTTGCCCACCCTCTCCACCAGGTGGCAGCGTTGAGCCACTGATACGGATGGGGTGGGTGGAACTGGGAAGAAAAAAGGCTATCACGGTCGAATGGCCTATTTATGACTTTTTAAAAAAGACACTGTAAATCAATCACTAACACCCATTGAGCGCTTGCTATGTGTCAAGTAATTCTGAGTGTTTTATGTGCAATAGCTCATTTAATTCACACGAGGTTTCTATAAGGTCTTATTAAACCCGCTTTGTAGATGAGGAAGACAAAGAACAGGTAAGCCAAATAACTTGCCCAAAAGCACCCAGCAATAATGTGTGTGTGTGTGTGTCGCAAATATTTGAACCCAGGTGGTCAGGCTTGAAAGTCATCCTTCTAAGCCACTATGCTATATATCCTCCCAATACACTACAGGAATATGTATGGAATTTGAATGCAAGAATGAGTTGCTTTTTAACATTAAAAACTGCTTTCTGAGCAGAGTTGTAAAGTTCCTCTTTTCAGCAAAAACTGAATACTTTGAGGTGGACTAGAGGAAACAGCAGAGATCATGCCAATGCCTGAGAACTTTTCCAGTCCTTTCTCTTTAGCATAACATTCTTCATCTACATGACTGCAGCAAAGCCCAACCACACAAGTCAAAAATGACAGCAAGGTTGTGGTGGGGGAATGTCCTACCCATTAGGCTACAAGAGGCACAGACGGGCACTGCAGCAACACCAGCACAAATGGCAGCTTTAGGAAAAATCAAAGATCACCAAAGAAAGCATCGCCTGCATGGCCAAAGCACAATGAAGAATGGAATGAGGTCGTGAAAAAAATGTGAAAGCCCATGTCTCCTTACCAATGAATTATTTTCATAAAATCCAAAACCTCCTTGGCCAGAAGTCTCAAAAGAACAGCTTACAGTAGATTACTAAAGATTGTTATTATTTATCTCCAGGGTGGAAACGATTTAGAGCATTTAATAAGTACCCACCTTCCTTTTTGGCAAATGCACTTACTCTCCTGCCAGAAGTATAAAGGAAAACGCTAAACATGCTTTTGGCTAACAGGGTTGAAAATCAGAATTAGGTCTGCCTAAAGTGCCCCTCCAATCCTTAAAAAAAGTTATTGACCTCAAGGACAGTAGTGTGGGTGCCCTGGCCAATTCCAACTGCAGCCAAAGTTACTGTTGATTCAGTGAATCCAGTCACAGTCATGCAGTCCCTTGAAGAGTGTTTTCTAATTTGTCAGGAGCTTTTGCACACAATTATTATAAATATGCACTATGTGACCCAGGCGCATTTACCTAGCAGTCAAAGAATGTCCACCATAACGCTGCATAACTGCTGAAACTTGAGCTGTGGATGTGTTTTCCATCCCTGGCTATAGAATAATGAGTTCGTTTTATGAGGAAATTCCAGAACCCTCCTTTGTAAACTCAGTACAACTTCAGAAGAGTCTCTCCATCCACATAGTACAATGTTGTTGTGTATATTTGAGCCTTGGCTTCAAAGACATCGCTCCAGCCTGAGTCGAATCTCCAGGTTTCTTGTCCCATGACTGCCAGACATGACCCAACGTGGTGGGAGGAGAAATCCAAGTTATCCTTCACTTACAGTCTTTCAACACTTCAGGATTTGTTCCACAACACAGACCTAGGTAACTTGACAGGTCAGAGCTCCCGCCCTCACTACCAGGCTTGTAGCTGCATTATATCTGTCTAATACTTACAGGCATTCTGAATTTCAGTGCTGGTAAGAGGAGCATAGATTCTGGAAGCAGACAAATCTGTTTTCAAATCCAGTTCCAGGGAGGATCAAAGATGGCAGCATAGAGAGGAGTGGAAGCTAAGTAGTCCCCCTGGAACAACTAAAAAAAAACAGAAACAACTAGTAAATAATCCAGAATAACTGCAGGGGGACAAATGAGACCATCCACTCATCATACAGCAACCTGAATTGGGAGGAATGCCCAAGATCACAGCGTGAAATCTGTAAGTAAGTACTGTGGATCCAAATCGGGAGACCCCTCCCCCACAGCCCAAGCTACAAAGCCTCGTGGTGCCAGAGAGAAGCTTTCTCCCAGCAAGCGAATATAGCTCAGCTGAGTTCCAACTGGGGTTTTAATTAGTGAGTGTAAACTGCTCACTATGAGGTACGAATCCCCAACAAGTAGACAGAGGCTTTGGGTGACGACTGACCTTGGAGAGCTGGAGGGTAGCCTCAGACTAGCTCTGTTCCTTTTTCAACTCAGTGGAGAAAGCCTCAGCCATTTTCAGTTCCCAGTTCTGTGACCCAGACAGGGGTGTGGCACAGGCAGAGAGAGACCATTGAAATGCTACTGACCTCCCCCTAAGGCATCTATCTTCTCTAAGAGGAAAGGGGTGGGGCCCAGCTCTACTACCTGCCTTTCATTCAGAACTTACACCAGTCAAGAATTATAGGCTAGTCTTTGCATCAGGCAGAGAGCGCCCCTGCACAGCCTGGTGGCCCGGGGCTTCCCTTGAGGGGCGACGCACACTAGTGACATAGCACAGTCCTCCCTCAGCAGAGGTCCTAGAAGATCACAGCTGAGAAGGGGTGCCCGCTCGGAAAACCCAGGGATGCTATGTCAATGCGACAGAGAAAATCTGGGGCAGAACTGAAATGAAGGCTTAGACTCTTGCAGCGGCCTTGAATCTCCAGGAACACCTGGGAGGTTTGAATATTAAAGCAGCCCTGCCTCCCTGACCACCCAGACACACGCACCATGTTCAGGGCAGACGGCTCCAACAACAAACACAAACTGAGTTTCCCCACACACCACAGAGACAGAGTTGGGGAGAACTGACTTGAGGGGTATAGGTGACTTGCAGACGCCATCTGCTGGTTAGCTGGAGAAAGTGTATGTCACCAACTTGTATTTCTGAAAAATTAGATTGGTATTTTTTTTTTTACAACTTGAAAGAACCCTATCAAGCAAAGCAAATGCCAAGAGGCCAAAAACAACAGAAAATCTTAACGCATATGATAAGATCAGACGATATGGAGAAACCGATCCCAAACACCCAAATCAAAATATCAGAAGAGACACAGTACTTGGCACAATTAATCAAACAATCACAATCGAAAACATGGCACAGGATATAAAAGACATGAAGAAGACCATGGAACAGGATAAAAGGGACATAAAGAAGACCCTAGAAGAGCATAAAGAAGAAATTGCAAGATTAAATTAAAAAATAGAAGATCTTATGGAAATAAAAGAAATTGTTGGCCAAATTAAAAAGACTAGATACTCATAATACAAGATTAGAGGAAGTTGAACAATGACTCAGTGTCCTAGAGGTCCAAAGAACAGAAAATGAAAGAACAAAAGAAAGAATGGAGAAACAAATCGAAAAAATCGAAATGGATCTCAGGGATACAATAGATAAAATAAAACATCCAAATTTAAGATTCATTGGTGTCCCAGAAGGGGAAGAGAAGGGTAAAGGTCTAGAAAGAGTATTCAAAGATATTGTTGGGGAAAACTTCCCAACCTTCTACACAATATAAGTACACAAAGGATAAATGCCCAAAGACATATTCTGATCAGACTCTCAAATACTGAAGAGAAGGAGCAAGTTCTGAAAGCAGCAAGAGAAAAGCAATTCACTGCATACAAAGGAAACAACATAAGACTAAGTTGTGACTACTCAGCGGCCACCATGGAGGCGAGAAGGCAGTGGCATGACATATTTAAAACTCTGAGAGAGAAGAATTTCCAACCAAGAATACTTTATCCAGCAAAACTCTCCTTCAAATTTGAGGGAGAGCTTAAATTTTTCACAGACAAACAAATGCTGAGAGATTTTGCTAATGAAAGACCTGCCCTACTTTGGATAATAAGGGGAGCCCTACTGACAGAGAAACAAAGAAAGGAGAAAGAGATATGGAGAATTTTAACAGACATATATAGAACCTTACATCCCAAATCACCAGGACACTCATTTTTCTCTAGTGATCACGGACCTTTCTCCAGAATGGACCATATGCTGGGACATAAAACAAGCCTCAACAAATTAAGAAACAAAAAAACAAAAAAACAAAACCAACAAACTGAACATATTCAAAGCACAATCTCTGACCACAGTGGAATACAAATAGAAGTCAATTTTTGAATTGTAACTCCACTATTTACTTCCTACATGATATAAAATACACAAACTCTAATGACAAATCAGTGGTTTTGAACTCAATGCAAAATATGTAATTTTTGACAAGAACTATATAAAGGTGGGGGAATGGAGGAGTATAGAACAGTTTATGTGTCCTATTGAAATTAAGTTGGTATCAAAGAAAAACAAGATTGCTATGGATTTAAGAGTTTAATTTTAAGCCCCACAGTAAACACAAAGAAATTATCAGAGAATATGACCATAGAGATGAAAAGTAGAGTATGGGTTAAGGTAAATGGGGGAAGGGGCAATGAGGAGTTAAGAAATGAGTGTAGGTTGCTGTTTGAGGTGAAGGGAAATTTCTAGTAATGGATGGTGGGAAGGTGATAGCACTACAACATCCTAAATGTGATTAATCCCACTAATGGAATGCTAGGGAGGGGGTGGAATGGGAAGATTTAGGCTGTATATATGTTTCCACAATTGAGAAAAAAAAGACAGTCTAAATAGATGAAAATTAAATGCCAAGGATGATCCTGGATGGGATCTGAGGATGGAGGACAGGAGGCTCAAAGGGACACAGTTGAGACATAAGGAAAAGGAAATATAGAATGTAAGCTTTGTATCATTGTTGAATCTCTTGTACTTCTTAGCTGCACTTAATGGGATTGCATGAAAGAATGTTCTTATTCATGGGAATTGTATATGTGAATTACAGTGTTTGTTCAAGGATGTGTGCAGCTAGCTCTCATATGTTCAGAAGACAGTAATAGATGATGGATGATAGGGAGAGAGTGAGGGAGGGAGGGAGGGAAAGAAATAGTGGTGTGACAACATGTTAAAGTTAGTGGATCGGGGTATGGGGGGGGTCAGGGAATGCTGGAGTTCTGTGTATGGGGTTTGAATTGTTTTTGCAACTGTTTCTATAACTTTGAATTTATTTCAAAATAAAATGTAAAAAAAAAAAAAGAAAAATCCAGTTCCAATGGATTTAGACACCGTAATCACTCAGAACCTCAGATCTTCATTTGTGGAATGGGACCCTAACCTCCCAGAAATGATGTAAGGGCTAAAAACGTTTATGCATGTAAATTGGTTGGAACTAAAAAAGCAAAGGCCATTATTACTAGTGTTCCACTCTACTAGTGTGTACTTTTATAGTAAATTGAACGTTCCTTCTCAAATAAGGAACCAGGGATATGAACTCCTTTTGGAAAAAAAAAGGAATTTAGGCCTCATGCATGCAAAACCACCTCAACTTCACATTTCTGAACTCTTGACCTATGAGTCACATTGCCCAAATCATCTTGATTAACTAGTGAAGTGCCCATTAGGATTTTGAATGATATTACCTTCTTTAGTCCAAAATAGTTTTCATATGTGTGGAAACTCTGCTTGATTTTATACCCAAACCACACTCCACATCACAAAACCAATAAAACCATGGGTAAGAGAGACAGAAATATTATTACTGGCACTTAATAATTTCTTTCCAGTTGGTGAGATCACAGCTAATATGATACCTGTCAGGCCTCCCTGCCCAATGGGAACCCTGGACCAGCCTGGGACTGGGTTTCAAACAGACCACAGAAAACCCATGGGCTCATATTTAGCTCTTTCACACACAGAAGAAAAAAACAACCAGATCCTCATCGAGATGCTACAAAGGCAATGTATGAATGTGAAGACGTCTGATACATTAACTTAACTATTTAGCCTTGTATTGTTTTTCTTTTTGTTTTTGTCTTTGACCCTTTATGGTTTGGAGACAGTATTTTGACAGTATATCATCTGAAATACTTTATGGAAAACAGTGGAAATAGAGTTATTAATTTAAAAAAAGTCTTTGTCAAATGTCTTGGTTTGCCTGATTGACTATGACAAATAACACAGAATGGGTGGCATCGACAACAGGGATTCATTGTCTCACAGTTTTGGAGGTTTCAAGTCCAACATCCAGGTTTTGGCAAGGATGGCTTTCTCTCAGAGTCTGTAGCTTCCGGCAATCTTCCCTCACATGGCAAACTCTCTCTACTTGTGTCTGATCCTCTGGTTTAGCTGACTTCTTGCTTCTATGTCCACGTTCAATTTCCTTTGCTTAAAAGAACCTCGGCCCTATTGGATTGAGGCCATCCCTCATTCAGGCCACACTTTAATAACTTCTCAGAGGTCCCATTTACAAATGGATTCACACTCACAGGAACGTTGATTAAGACTTGAACATGTTCATGATTCAATCCCCAACACCAAGTGAGTGGTCTTCTTAAGCCTATAAATTCCTGACTTTAATACCTATGCCAGTTTGTATATTTATGTCCCCCAGAAAAAGCCATATTCTTAATGCATTCTTGTGGAGGCAGACATATTAGTGTGGATTGGGTTGGAACCTACTGATTCAGTGTCCATGGAGATGTGATCCACCCAACTGTGGGTGATGACTCTGACTGGATAATTTCCATGGAGGCATGGCCCCGCCCATTCAGCATGGGTCTTGATTAGTTTACTGGAGCCCTATATAAGCTCAGGCAGAAGGAGCTCCTAGCAAGCTAGAGCTGAGAGACATTCTGAAGATGGCCTTTGGAAGCTGATGCAGACATTTTGGAGAATGCCATTTTGAAATGCAACCTGGAAGCAAGCAAACACCAGTCACATGCCTTCCCAGCTAACAGAGGTTTTCTGGATGCCAATGACCGTTCTCCAGTGAAGGATCCCTTTGTTGATGGACACTTTGTGGCCTTAAGACTGTAACTGTATAAACAAATAAACCCCCTTTATAAAAGCCAGTCCATTTCTGGTATTTTGCATTCCAGCAGCATTAGCAAACTAGAACAATACCTAAAGCACAAATTAAAAGTTCAAGCTATTTTGTTTTTATTATTGTTTCAATTAGGAAACTAAGATCCCAGAGTAGTGGCTCTTTTTGTTTCAGTCCTCAAATCAGTTATTGCGGGTATCAGCAATGCCTTATTTAAAAATTTTGTGCAGTCAGAGTGTTAATGACAGAGTAAAATTGTCAATATTGGAAATTAAACAAATACTTGTGGATGAACTTTGAATTCCTCAATACTTTGCAGAGCTTCACAGGGTTCTCTCCTAGGACTAAAGCCCTAGAAGTCCATGAAGACATTGGTTCTTCTCATGGGATTGCCTAAAATCTGGAAAAGAATTCCAGGCACCTGTGGTACATTTCAAAGAGAAGTGAACGCGTGCTGAGCCTCACCACACAGGGTCGGGCAGATGTGAAAATGTGATTCTGATTCACCACGCCTCAGACCATTGTCACATTTTTCTACCAGAGGCCACCATTCAACCTTTATTTCTATCATATTTCACATATTTTTGGACACACTTGGTCTCTTCTTTTCACTCTCTCTCTGCCATGTCTTCCTTTTACCCTCCCCACCAGCCAGACTGCCCTCCTTGGGGCAGTGGCTCAGTCAGTCCCCTCTCCACTAGTGACTTCTCTCTCGATTATCTTGCTCAGACTTGGTTACTTTGGGAGGGAATTCCTGGCTCAGAACCAGGCCTGGGGTCACTTGCTCCTTAGTTTACTCAGTTAGCAACAGCCTTATCTTCAGTGAGCCAACTCATGGGGAAAGCTCAGGGCATAGCTTGTGTTCTAGCTGCTGTGCAAAGAATCCTGTCCCTCCTTGCACCCTGTGATGGTTGGGTTCATATGTCAACTTGGCTAGGTGGCCTAGCTGTCTGGTCAAGTGGGCACTGGCCTGACGATTCCTGTGAGGCTATTTGAGGCTGGTTAATAAACCAACGGGCTGGTTTGTAGGATCATCAGTCAATTGACTGCAGCTGACTGATGACTCATCAAGGGGCGTGCTTCCACAATGAGAGAATGCAATTGGCTGGATTTGGTCCGGGTGATCAGTTGGAGGCTTATAAGCCAGACGGTTAGAGAACCTTCACTTCTTCTTCAGCTGCTCAGTGAAGCTTTTCCTGGGGAAGCTCGTCGAAGTTGCCAGTTCGTTTCCTGAGGAGTTCGTCAAAGTTGTCGGTTCGTTTCCTGAGGAGTTCTTCAAAGTTGCCGGTTCGTTTCCTGAGGAGTTCGTCAAAGGTGTCGGTTCGTTTCCCGAGGAGTTCGTCGGACGTCTTCCTTGGAGTTGACAGCTTGTTGATGGCTCTGCAGAATTTGGACTTGTGCGCTCCCGCAGTTGCGTGAGTCACTTTTACAATTTGATAATAAGAGACATCTCTCATTGATTCTGTTTTCCAAGGAGAACCCTAACTAATACTTGGTACCGAGAGTGGTTCTTGAGAAACGGAATCTTAAAATGGGCTTTTACAACTTGTTTTCTACTCTGATTAGATTCAGAGGCACTAATGACTCTATTTCCAATAATCAAGAGGGTACTAATAGTCCATGGCAGGAGTTGGCAAAGGAAATACGCAAAATAGCACCATTTGATTCTCCTAATTGTGCTCTAGTACGAGGCGAAGCTCTGGGTGACAGCGTTTTCGACACTTTCACGGAGTTTTGCAGTATTAAGAAGTATAATGATGTTGGCTGGCTGCTCTTAGATACTTTGGATACAGTTGTAAGAGAAAGGGATGAGCTAAAGGCTTCAAATTCAAAACTTGAATCCCGTATGACAGATGTAAAGGGTTCCATCTGTGCCCTGAAAGAAAATCTTATTTCCTGTGCCCGCAGACTGGAGGTTTCTGAAAATCAGACGCAGTCTCTTATTGTGTGAGTAGCACATTTACAGCATAAACTAAAATCTCAACCTCTCAGGGTGTCTGCTGTTAAAGTAAAGGCATTGATTGGAAAAGAATGGGACCCAGAAACTTGGGATGGAGACATATGGATTGATAATAATGACAGTGAGGACATTGGAACCCTGGATTCTGGTGGGTCATTGTTAGATTTACCTGTAGAGGGCTGTCCTGGGGAAACAGCTTCTCTGCCTCCAGTCTGCCCTAAGGAGCCTGCCACGCAACTCCCACCTAAGGAGATTGACCCTTCAATGCCTGCTAATCTTGTAATCACCTCCCCTGAGGAAGCAGCCCTCACTCTTTTGTCTGGAGAGATTAATCCTGTTTTAAGAGATGAAAATGCAACAGAGTGCCCTGAGGTGAATGGCTTGAGAGATAATTCTAACTCTTTTCATGACCCACCCCCACCATCAGTTTTTGCTTCAAGACCTATAACTAGGCTCAAGTCCCAACAAGCCCCAAAGGGTGAGGTACAAAGTGTGACCCACGAGGAAGTACGCTATACTCCAAAAGAACTGTATGAGTTTTCCAACTTATACAGACAGAAACCAGGAGAATATGTGTGGGAATGGATATTGAGAGTGTGGGATAATGGTGGAAGGAATATAAGGTTGGATCAGGCTGAATTTACTGATATGGGCCCACTAAGCAGAGACTCTGCATTCAATGTTGTAGCTCGAGGGGTTAGAAAGGGTGTTAACAGTTTGTTTGGGTGGCTGGCTGAAACATGGATCAAAAGGTGGCCGGCATTACCAGAAGTTGAAATGCCAGAACTGCCCTGGTATAATGTGGAGGAGGGGATTCAAAGGCTTAGAGAGATTGGAATGTTAGAGTGAATTTATCATGGAAGATCTGCTCACACAGCCCTGGAATGTCCAGAGGACGCACCTTTTACCAGGACTGTAAGGAATAAATTTGTGAAACTAGCTCCATCATCCCTGAAGAGCTCTGTAGTCGCCCTTCTCTGTAGGTCAGATATTACTGTAGGAACTGCTGTCACTGAACTGGAATCCTTAAACACAATGGGGATAATCGGGTCCCGAGTCAGCAGAAGCCAAGTGGCTGCAGTTAATCGCCACAGACAAGGTGGACACGGCTACCATAATGGAAAACAGGCTCAAAGCAGCAATCAAAATGACTCGCAGAGACTTATGGCGTTGGCTAGTGGATCATGGAGTACCAAGTAGTAAAATAGATGGGCAATCGACTAAATTCTTGTTTGAACTATATAAGCAGAAGAATTCTAGGCCACGTGAACAAAAATCTCCCTTGAATTACAAAAACAGAGAGTCACAGCCCCTTAATCAATTCCCAGACTTGAGACAGTTTACAGATCCAGAGCCTCTTGAATGAAGGGAAGGCCGGGTACCCTTGGAGAAGGACCCTGTCACACTGCCAAAAATTTACACTGTTAATCTTCCTCCCAGCCTTCCCCAGGGGGACCTACAGCCTTTTACCAGGGTGACTGTGCATTGGGGAAAAGGAAATGATCAGATATTTCGTGGATTATTAGACACTGGGTCAGAAGTGACATTAATTCCCGGAGACCCAAAACGTCACTCTGGTCCACCAGTCAGAGTTGGGGCTTATGGAGGTCAGATGATTGATGGAGTTTTAGCCCAGGTCCATCTCACAGTGGGTCCAGTGGGTCCCCGGACCCATTCTGTGGTTATTTCCCCAGTGCCGGAATGCATAATTGGAATAGACATACTCAGCAACTGGCAGAATCCTCACATTGGTTCCCTGACTCCTGGAGTGAGGGCTATTATGGTGGGAAAGGCCAAGTGGAAGCCACTAGAGCTGCCTCTGCCTAGAAAAGTAGTGAACCAGAAGCAATACTCTTAAGGACTTGAAGGATGCAGGGGTGGTGATTCCCACCACATCCCCATTCAACTCTCCTATTTGGCCTGTGCAGAAAACAGATGGGTCTTGGAGGATGACTGTGGATTATCGTAAGCTTAACCAGGTGGTGACTCCAATTGCAGCTGCTGTCCCAGATGTGGTATCATTGCTTGAGCAAATCAGCACATCCCCTGGTACCTGGTATGCAGCTATTGATCTGGCAAATGCTTTTTTCTCAATTGCTGTCAGCAAGGACCACCAGAAACAGTTTGCATTTAGCTTGCAAGGCCAGCAGTTTACATTCACCCTGCTACCTCAGGGTTATATCAACTCTCCAGCCCTATGTCATAATATTGTCCGCAGGGATCTTGATCATTTCTCCCTCCCATAAGACATCACACTGGTCCATTATATTGATGATATCATGTTGATTGGACCTAGTGAGCAAGAAGTAGCAACTACTCTAGATTTGTTGGTAAGGTATTTGCGTGGCAGAGGATGGGAGATAAATCCAACAAAAATACAAGGGCCTTCCACCTCAGTAAAATTTCTAGGTGTCCAGTGGTGTGGGGCCTGTCGAGATATTTCTTCTAAGGTGAAGGATAAGCTGCTGCATCTGGCCTCTCCTATGACCAAAAAAGAGGCACAACGTTTAGTTGGCCTCTTCGGGTTTTGGAGACAACATATTCCTCATTTAGGTGTGCTACTCCGGCCCATTTACCGAGTGACTAGAAAAGCTTCTAGTTTTGAGTGGGGACCGGAGCAAGATAAGGCTCTGCGACAGGTCCAGGCTGCTGTGCAAGCTGCTCTGCCGCTTGGACCATATGATCCAGCTGATCCAATGGTGCTGGAAGTGTCAGTGGCAAATAGAGATGCTGTTTGGAGCCTTTGGCAGGCTCCTATAGGAGAATCACAACGCAGGCCCTTAGGATTTTGGAGTAAAGCTTTACCATCCTCTGCAGATAACTACTCTCCATTTGAGAAACAGCTGTTGGCCTGCTACTGGGCCTTAGTAGAGACAGAACGCTTAACCATGAGCCACCAAGTTACCATGAGACCTGAGTTACCTATCATGAGCTGGGTGTTATCTGACCCACCAAGCCATAAAGTTGGGCGTGCACAGCAGCACTCCATCATAAAATGGAAATGGTATATACGAGATAGAGCTCGAGCAGGTCCTGAAGGTACAAGTAAGTTACATGAGGAAGTGGCCCAAATGCCCATGGCCCCCACTCCTTCCACCTTACCTTTTCTTGCCCAGCCCACAGCTATGGCATCTTGGGGAGTTCCTTACAGTCAGTTGACTGAGGAAGAGAAGACTCGGGCCTGGTTTACAGATGGTTCTGCACGATATGCAGGTACCACCCGAAAGTGGACAGCTGCAGCACTGCAGCCCCTTTCTGGGATGTCCCTGAAGGACAGTGGTGAGGGGAAATCCTCCCAGTGGGCAGAACTTCGAGCAGTGCACCTGGTTGTTCACTTTGCTTGGAAGGAGAACTGGCCAGAGGTGCGTCTGTATACTGATTCCTGGGCTGTTGCTAATGGTTTGGCTGGATGGTCAGGGACTTGGAAGGAACATGATTGGAAGATTGGTGACAAAGAAGTCTGGGGAAGGGGTATGTGGATAGACCTTTCTGAGTGGGCAAACAACATGAAGATATTTGTGTCCCATGTGAATGCTCACCAGAGGGTGACTTCAGCAGAAGAAGGTTTTAATAACCAAGTGGATAAAATGACCCGTTTGGTGGATACCAATCAGCCTCTTTCCCCAGCAACTCCTGTCATTGTCCAATGGGCTCATGAACAAAGTGGTCATGGTGGTAGGGATGGAGGTTATGCATGGGCTCAGCAACATGGACTTCCACTCACCAAGGCTGACCTGGCCACAGCCACTGCTGAGTGTCCAATTTGCCAGCAGCAGAGACCCACACTCAGTCCCCGATATGGCACCATTCCTCGGGGTGATCAGCCTGCTACCTGGTGGCAGGTTGATTACATCGGACCACTTCCATCATGGAAAGGGCAGCGATTTGTTCTTACTGGAATAGACACATACTCCGGATATGGGTTTGCCTTCCCTGCACGACATGCTTCTGCCAAAACTACGATACGTGGACTTACAGAATGCCTCATCCACCGTCATGGTATTCCACACAGCATTGCTTCGGACCAAGGAACCCACTTCACAGCAAATGAAGTGAGGGGATGGGCACATGCTCATGGAATTCTGTGGTCTTACCATGTTCCCCATCATCCAGAAGCAGCTGGGTTGATAGAACGGTGGAATGGCCTGTTGAAGACTCAATTACGGCACCAACTAGGTGGCAATACCTTGCAGGGCTGGGGCAGTGTTCTCCAGGAGGCTGTGTATGCTCTGAATCAGTGTCCACTCTATGGTGCTGTTTCTCCCATGGCCAGGATTCATGGGTCCAGGAATCAAGGGGTGGAAACAGGAGTGGCACCACTCACTATCACTCCTAGTGATCCACTAGGGAAATTTTTGCTTCCTGTCCCTGCAAGTTTAAGCTCTGCTGGTCTACAAGTCTTGGTTCCAAAAGGAGGAGTGCTTCCACCAGGAAACACAACAATAATCCCATTGAACTGGAAGTTAAGGCTGCCACCTGGCCACTTTGGGCTTCTTATGCCTCTGAATCAACAGGCAAGTAAGGGGATTACTGTACTGGCTGGGGTGATTGATCCTGATTATCAAGGGGAAATAGCACTGCAACTACACAATGGAAGTAAAGAAGAGTTTTCCTGGCATACAGGAGATCCCCTGGGGCGTCTCTTAGTACTACCATGCCCTGTGATTCAAGTCAATGGAAAACTGCAAGAACCCAATCCAGGCAGGGCTACCAATGGCCAAGAAACTTCAGGAATGAAGGTTTGGGTCACCCCACCAGGCAAAGAACCACGGCCAGCTGAAGTGCTTGCAGAGGGTAAAGGGAACATGGAATTGGTAGTGGAAGAAGGTAGTGATAAATATGAACTACGGCCACGTGACCAGTTACAGAAACGAGGACTATGATGATATGAATATTTCCTCCTCGTTTTGTGATGATTATGTTTGTATTTGTCTGTGAAGAAAATATTTTTGCTTTCTTCTCTGTCTTATCCCCTTATCATATGGTATAAGCTGTAACGTTCATTTTGAAGATATGGTTTTAGGTGATGTGTACGACTGCCAAGTTGACAAGGGGTGGACTGTGATAGTTGGGTTCATGTGTCAACTTGGCTAGGTGGCCTAGCTGTCTGGTCAAGCGGGCACTGGCCTGACGATTCCTGTGAGGCTATTTGAGGCTGGTTAATAAACCAACGGGCTGGTTTGTCGGATCATCAGTCAATTGACTGCAGCTGACTGATGACTCATCAAGGGGCGTGCTTCCACAGTGAGAGAATGCAATTGGCTGGATTTGGTCCGGGTGATCAGTTGGAGGCTTATAAGCCGGACGGTTAGAGACCCTTCACTTCTTCTTCAGCTGCTCAGTGAAGCTTTTCCTGGGGAAGCTCGTCGAAGTTGCCAGTTCGTTTCCTGAGGAGTTCGTCAAAGTTGTCAGTTCGTTTCCTGAGGAGTTCGTCAAAGTTGTCGGTTCGTTTCCCAAGGAGTTCGTCGGACGTCTTCCTTGGAGTTGACAGCTTGTTGATGGCTCTGCAGAATTTGGACTCATGCGCTCCCGCAGTTGCGTGAGTCACTTTTACAATCTGATAATAAGAGACATCTCTCATTGATTCTGTTTCCAAGGAGAACCCTAACTAATACACACCCCATCCTGCTGCTTTCCCACACACCTCACCCCCCAGGTCTTTCTCCACTGTTCTGAGAACAACAGCGCACCGCGGCATGGCGTTACACCTCCATGGGTTACAATCCAGGTGGGCTGTTTCCACTGTCCTCTCGACCTGCGTCAGGTGAGCTGCTATTCTCTTCTTCCTCTCTGTCCCTATGCTTTCCACATCCCACTGTAGCTCCCTCCTCACACCCACAAGAATATTCATGTGGCTTGACATTGGGAAGTTTCCAGTGGTTTAAATTATTGCAAAAAAGCTGGCAGAATTCCTCACCTCCATGCCAGCCCTAATTGTTGACTTCCTGACCAACAACTAAAATGTTCTGAGTCTTTCTATGTGCCAAGCACTGTGCTGGTGCTTCACGTGCATTTTTCACCTCGCCCTCACAATATCCTTCCAGGTAGGATCAGTTATTATACCCATTTTACAGATGAGAAACCAGAATCGGAGAAAGTGGGGAATTGACTCAAGAGTCCACAACAATTATGTGGCAAAATCCGGGTTCAGGTCTATCTGACTCAAAATCTTGGGTGTTAATCACTTTGAGTATGGGGTGAGAGGCTGGCTCCCCTTCTTTGGAGCATATGAAACCACTCCCCTACCTTTTCATGCCATGGGCTAGCAGCTTCTCCATCCACAGTCAGCTCTAAATGATGACAGAAGCAAATGAGGAAACAACTGGAAAACTGACCAATGATGGCCCTGTCTCATTCAGCCTCTCCCTGTTCTTCCCTAAAGCCCTTCTATGTCTGCGTGGCCTGGTTGTTAAAGAGCATATCTATAGGATAACATAGATAACACTTGTAACACTCCAAGGACCCCTCCAAACATGCATGGCCCAGTGCCCAGGCGCCATTCATTATGGCAGTAATGATTAATAGGGCAACTGCTCCTGTCCGTGAAGGCGTGTGCAGCCAGAGCCAGGGACAGAGATGGGCATTGTAGAATTGGATGTGTGTTTTCGTGATGTTCTTATTGTTTGTGTGGGAGGAGTGTGCTCTTTGCTATAGGGCAGATTTTAATTTTTTTCAACTTCCCACCTGGCACTGAGTTGGTCCACTTGGGCCTCCACTCTCAGCACCAGCACCCCACTCTCCAGCATTCCCAAGGTTTCCACTCGTGCAGACTGGCTAGGAATCCACAGCCCACCCCCAAGTCCAGCAGGGTGGCTGCCATTTTCCCACAAGAACCCCTTGAGGAGTGTGTCCAGCCATGTGAGTCATGACAGTGCAGGGGCGGAGGTAGCACGAGTTTGCAAGATGACCAAAATGCTGAGAGTTTAGCAATACTTCTATCTAAACTACATTCCAGTCAGCATGTGATTTCCCTTCCTACCGCCCAGTTTGATAAGAACTGCCAATAAACCAAAAACCCTGGCTGGGAGAGCAAATGGATATAGGAAATTATAATTGGAAAAGCTCACCTGGGAACCCAGGAGATTGGTGATAATGAGTTTTGTGTTGCCTGGAGATCCTTGGGGCAGGAGAAATCCTTCTGGAGGATTTTTGTCCACAGATATGAGGAGGACAGAATCTGGGACCATGCTCAAGGCAGTTTTCTCTCTAACTTTCTGGGGCCCAGGGCAGGAGCACAAATGAGAGCCCAGCCCATGGCCTTCTCTTTCCACTCCAGCTGAGGATATCTGTGAGGTCCTCTGGGCACAAGGGTGTCCCCACTCAGCCCATCACCAAGTTTCATCAAACTGTCCCCACCAGCTCACAGCTGCCCCTTGGGCCTAGGAGCCCATGCAGAGGTCCTAGAGGTAGGTTTGGGGTCCTTTAGGAAGGGAACGCCAGGGTTCTTTGAGCATGGGGGTGAACAAGATTCCGGCTGGGCACATCCCCATGACCCCATGGTTTCTTTGGCTCTTGAAGAGCAACGCAGCCAGGGGCAAGCCAGAGCCTCACTCTACAAAGGGCAGGAGCCCCGGCTGCCCAGGGTTGGTCAGTGCTCTGAGAGGGGGTGTGAGAGCGCAGATCACAGGCTACTCGAGTGCCTTACTTTACTGGGCTTTGCAAGGCAAAAGCCAAGTAGTGGGAGCCAGCCCCTACAAATTACGTGCATTTATCTATTCTATGTATACAGGCATGCATGGAGTAATCCAGACTGGTCCATTCCTTTGGTGAAGGTCAATGCTTTGTCCTCCCCAATTAGAGATCCATTCATTTATTAGGCATTCGTTTAAAATCAGATGCCAGTTTCCTGCTAGATAAACTGCAGGACTGATAAATCGCTAGCCATTGGTGCCCCTAGTGTACAGGTTGGTGAGTTACACTTTAGGAATGGCCATTCTGCTAACCACAACTCCACGCTCTGTTGGAGAAATAGTTAGGAATCTAAGATTATACAAGGTTTATGTAAGTTTTACCTTGGCCTTTGGCTCTGCGACAGGGATTTGATTATGTATAAGCTATATGACATTTAAGATTGAAGCAAATTGAACAAATGAACAGACACACAAATTCACCCCCTTGAGTTCTGTTTTTATTTCCAGAGCTATACAGTAGGTGCATGTTTGGTCTCCTTTTAAAGGCTTGATGCCATTCCAGGACTATCTGAAACCTCCCACTCAAGAGAATAGAAATACCATTAAATAAGCAGATAATATAATTTCATTATCATGAACTAGAAGATAACAGATAACTAGGTTAAACATTAGTTCTCAAGTCAAAACCATTATTTTTGGTAAATATCCCCCAATGTTTAGTTGCAACCCCATAAAGTGCCTTTTATTTTTGGCAACCAGTTTATCTTGAGACTTAGATCAGTGTGTTACAATGCTTAACATTGGATCATCTGTAGTTTTTTTTAATTTAAATTTTTTAAGTGAGATAGATGGCTAGATAGACTCATTGACAGTAGTTTTAGACTAAAATTAATACTACTATGTTTGTGTAGCTTAGCATTTTGGAGCTTTGATCACCTATTTATGTGTGAGTTAGAGCTGACAATTACTTTCTGAATGTATACTGAGCCTGCCCTTAAAATAGTCCCTCACTTTACCTCTTCAGAGGCTTGTGGCTTCCACTCTAGGCCTTTTCGTTTTCCTTATCTGGTTCCTCAATTCTCATAAGATACTTGGTCCTACATTCCATCCTGCCAGCTAAACACAATGCTTGGCACTAAACCCAACATGTCACTGCATTCCAGTTATTTGTCAAGGAACATAACCTAGAATTTGCTGCCTCTCAATACTCAGAAAAAAGTCAATGGGACATTCAGCATTTATGGACAACTGCCTGAGGACACTTGTTTTCTCTA
Source organism: Choloepus didactylus (assembly GCF_015220235.1). Taxonomy (NCBI): domain Eukaryota; kingdom Metazoa; phylum Chordata; class Mammalia; order Pilosa; family Megalonychidae; genus Choloepus; species Choloepus didactylus. Next base: position 49,242,206 of record NC_051326.1, read on the forward strand.
TTCTCTCAAAGGCTGTAAAGTTTATACTTGGGCTAAACTTGGTCATCAGTGAAGCATGACCCTGGAATATTTCAAATTCTTTGACTCAGTTGAATTTTAGGATGATGCTGCTGGCCCACCCTGGGGAACTATTTAACATCAGCTCTACAGAGGCTAAACTTGCTTATGACTGTGCCTAAGAGTCTCCCCCTGAGTGCCTCTTCATTTCTCAGATGTGTCCCTCTCTCTCTAGCTAAGCCAACTTGACAGGTGAACTCACTGCCTTCCCCACTACATGGGATCTGACTCCCAGGGGTGTAAATCTCCCTGGCAATGCAGGATATGACTCCCAGGGATGAATCTGGACCTGCACTGTGGGATTGAGAACATCTTCTTGACCAAAAGGGGGAAGCAAAATGAAACAAAATAAAGTTTCAGTGGCTGAGAGATTTCAAATGGAGTCAAGAGGTCACTCTGGTGGACATTCTTATGTACTATATAGATACCCCTTTCCAGGTTTTGATGAATTGGAGTAGCTAGAAGCAAATACCTGAAACTATCAAACTCCAACCCAGTGGCCTTGACTCTTGAAGATGATTGTATAACAATGTAACTTACAAGGGTGATAGTGTGATTGTGAAAACCTTGTGGATCACACTCCCTTTACCCAGTGTATGGATGGATGTGTAGAAAAATGGGGACAGGGACTAAATGAAGATTGGGGTGGGGTGGGGGAGATGATTTGGGTGTTCTTTTTTACTTTTGTTTTTTATTCTTATTTTTATTCTTTCTGGTGTAAAGAAAATGTTCAAAAATGGATTGGGGTGCGGGGCAAGATGGCAGACTGGTGAGCTGTATGTTTTAGTTACTCCTCCAGGAAAGTAGGTAAAAAGCCAGGAACTGCGTGGACTGGACACCACAGAGCAATCTGTCTTTGGGCATACTTCATACAACACTCATGAAAACGTGGAACTGCTGAGATCAGCGAAATCTGTAAGTTTTTGCGGCCAGGGGACCCGCGCCCCTCCCTGCCAGGCTCAGTCCCGGGGGAGGAGGGGCTGTCAGCTCCAGGAAGGAGAAGGGAGAATTGCAGTGGCTGCTCTCATCGGAAACTCATTCTACTGATTCAAACTCCAACCATAGATAGACTGAGGCCAGACACCAGAGACTCTGAGAGCAGCCAGCCCAGCAGAGAGGAGACGGGCATAGAAGGAAAACAACACGAGAAGCTCCAAAGTAAAAGCAGAGGATTTTTGGAGTTCTGGTGAACACAGAAAGGGGAAGGGCGGAGATCAGGCCTTGAGGCGCATATGCAAATCCCGAAGCAAGGCTGATCTCTCTGCCCAGGGCACCTTTCCTTAATGGCCCTGGTTGCTTTGTCTATTAGCATTTCAATAACCCATTAGATCTCTGAGGAGGGCCGTTTTTTTTTTTTTTTTTTTTTTTTTTAAATCCTTTTTGCTTTTTCTAAAACAATTACTCTAAGAAGCTCAATACAGAAAGCTTCAAAGAATTGAAATTTGGGCACGTCAAGTCAAGAGCAGAAATAAGAGAGCTCTGAGACAAAAGGCAATAATCCAGTGGCTGAGAAAATTCACTAAACAACACAACTTCCCAAGAAAAGGGGGGTGTCCGCTCACAGCCACCATCCTGGTGGACAGGAAACACTCCTGCCCATCGCCAGCCCCATAGCCCAGAGCTGCCCCAGACAACCCAGTGTGACGGAAGTGCTTCAAATAACAGGCACACACCACAAAACTGGGCGTGGACATTAGCCTTCCCTGCAACCTCAGCTGAATGTCCCAGAGCTGGGAAGGGGGAGCAGTGTGAATTAACAGAGCCCCATTCAGCCATCATTTGAGCAGACTGGGAGCCTCCCAACACAGCCCAGCAGCCCAGAACTGCCCTGGGGGGACGGCACTCACCTGTGACATAGCACAGTCATCCCTCAACAGAGGACCCGGGGTGCACAGCCTGGAAGAGGGGCCCACTCGCAAGTCTCAGGAGCCATACGCCAATACCAAAGACTTGTGGGTCAGTGGCAGAGACAAACTGTGGCAGGACTGAACTGAAGGATTAGACTATTGCAGTAGCTTTAAAACTCTAGGATCATCAGGGAGATTTGATTGTTAGGGCCACCCCCCCTCCCCGACTGCCCAGAAACACGCCCCACATACAGGGCAGGCAACACCAACTACACACGCAAGCTTGGGACACCAATTGGGCCCCACAAGACTCACTCCCCCACTCACCAAAAAGGCTAAGCAGGGGAGATCTGGCTTGTGGAGAACAGGTGGCTCGTGGACGCCACCTGCTGGTTAGTTAGAGAAAGTGTACTCCACGAAGCTGTAGATCTGATAAATTAGAGATAAGGACTTCAACTGGTCTACAAACCCTAAAAGAACCCTATCAAGGACAGCAAATGCCACGAGGCCAAAAACAACAGAAAATTATAAAGCATATGAAAAAACCAGACGATATGGATAACCCAAGCCCAAGCACCCAAATCAAAAGACCAGAAGAGACACACCTAGAGCAGCTACTCAAAGAACTAAAGATGAACAATGAGACCCTAGTACGGGATATGAAGGAAATCAAGAAGACCCTAGAAGAGCATAAAGAAGACATTGCAAGACTAAATAAAAAAATGGATGATCTTATGGAAATTAAAGAAACTGTTGACCAAATTAAAAAGATTCTGGACACTCATAGTACAAGACTAGAGGAAGTTGAACAACGAATCAGTGACCTGGAAGATGACAGAATGGAAAATGAAAGCATAAAAGAAAGAATGGGGAAAAAAATTGAAAAACTCGAAATGGACCTCAGGGATATGATAGATAATATGAAGCGTCCGAATATAAGACTCATTGGTGTCCCAGAAGGGGAAGAAAAGGGTAAAGGTCTAGGAAGAGTATTCAAAGAAATTGTTGGGGAAAACTTCCCAAATCTTCTAAACAACATAAATACACAAATCATAAATGCTCAGCGAACTCCAAATAGAATAAATCCAAAAAAACCCACTCCGAGACATATACTGATCACACTGTCAAACATAGAAGAGAAGGAGCAAGTTCTGAAAGCAGCAAGAGAAAAGCAATTCACCACATACAAAGGAAACAGCATAAGACTAAGTAGTGACTACTCAGCAGCCACCATGGAGGCGAGAAGGCAGTGGCACGATATATTTAAAATTCTGAGAGAGAGGAATTTCCAGCCAAGAATACTTTATCCAGCAAAGCTCTCCTTCAAATTTGAGGGAGAGCTTAAATTTTTCACAGACAAAGAAATGCTGAGAGAATTTGCTAACAAGAGACCTGCCCTACTGGAGATACTAAAGGGAGCCCTACAGACAGAGAAACAAAGACAGGACAGAGAGACTTGGAGAAAGGTTCAGTACTAAAGAGATTCGGTATGGGTACAATAAAGGATATTAATAGAGAGAGGGAAAAATATGGCAAACATAATCCAAAGGATAAGATGGCCGATTCAAGAAATGCCTTCACGGTTTTAACGTTGAATGTAAATGGATTAAACTCCCCAATTAAAAGATATAGATTCGCAGAATGGATCAAAAAAAATGAACCATCAATATGTTGCATACAAGAGACTCATCTTAGACACAGGGACACAAAGAAATTGAAAGTGAAAGGATGGAAAAAAATATTTCATGCAAGCTACAGCCAAAAGAAAGCAGGTGTAGCAATATTAATCTCAGATAAAATAGACTTCAAATGCAGGGATGTTTTGAGAGACAAAGAAGGCCACTACGTACTAATAAAAGGGGCAATTCAGCAAGAAGAAATAACAATCGTAAATGTCTATGCACCCAATCAAGGTGCCACAAAATACATGAGAGAAACATTGGCAAAACTAAAGGAAGCAATTGATGTTTCCACAATAATTGTGGGAGACTTCAACACATCACTCTCTCCTATAGATAGATCAACCAGACAGAAGACCAATAAGGAAATTGAAAACCTAAACAATCTGATAAATGAATTAGATTTAACAGACATCTACAGGACATTACATCCCAAATCACCAGGATACACATACTTTTCTAGTGCTCACGGAACTTTCTCCAGAATAGATCATATGCTGGGACATAAAACAAGCCTCAATAAATTTAAAAAGATTGAAATTATTCAAAGCACATTCTCTGACCACAATGGAATACAATTAGAAGTCAATAACCATCAGAGACTTAGAAAATTCACAAATACCTGGAGGTTAAACAACACACTCCTAAACAATCAGTGGGTTAAAGAAGAAATAGCAAGAGAAATTGCTAAATATATAGAGACGAATGAAAATGAGAACACAACATACCAAAACCTATGGGATGCAGCAAAAGCAGTGCTAAGGGGGAAATTTATAGCACTAAACGCATATATTAAAAAGGAAGAAAGAGCCAAAATCAAAGAACTAATGGATCAACTGAAGAAGCTAGAAAATGAACAGCAAACCAATCCTAAACCAAGTAGAAGAAAAGAAATAACAAGGATTAAAGCAGAAATAAATGACATAGAGAACAAAAAAACAATAGAAAGGATAAATATCACCAAAAGTTGGTTCTTTGAGAAGATCAACAAGATTGACAAGCCCCTAGCTAGACTGACAAAATCAAAAAGAGAGAAGACCCATATAAACAAAATAATGAATGAAAAAGGTGACATAACTGCAGATCCTGAAGAAATTAAAAAAATTATAAGAGGATATTATGAACAACTGTATGGCAACAAACCGGATAATGTAGAAGAAATGGACAATTTCCTGGAAACATATGAACAACCTAGACTGACCAGAGAAGAAATAGAAGACCTCAACCAACCCATCACAAGCAAAGAGATCCAATCAGTCATCAAAAATCTTCCCACAAATAAATGCCCAGGGCCAGATGGCTTCACAGGGGAATTCTACCAAACTTTCCAGAAAGAACTGACACCAATCTTACTCAAACTCTTTCAAAACATTGAAAAAAATGGAACACTACCTAACTCATTTTATGAAGCTAACATCAATCTAATACCAAAACCAGGCAAAGATGCTACAAAAAAGGAAAACTACCGGCCAATCTCCCTAATGAATATAGATGCAAAAATCCTCAACAAAATACTTGCAAATCGAATCCAAAGACACATTAAAAAAATCATACACCATGACCAAGTGGGGTTCATTCCAGGCATGCAAGGATGGTTCAACATCAGAAAAACAATCAATGTATTACAACACATTAAAAACTCGAAAGGGAAAAATCAATTGATCATCTCAATAGATGCTGAAAAAGCATTTGACAAAATCCAACATCCCTTTTTGATAAAAACACTTCAAAACGTAGGAATTGAAGGAAACTTCCTCAACATGATAAAGAGCATATATGAAAAACCCACAGCCAGCATAGTACTCAATGGTGAGAGACTGAAAGCCTTCCCTCTAAGATCAGGAACAAGACAAGGATGCCCGCTGTCACCACTGTTATTCAACATTGTGCTGGAAGTGCTAGCCAGGGCAATCCGGCAAGACAAAGAAATAAAAGGCATCCAAATTGGAAAAGAAGAAGTAAAACTGTCATTGTTTGCAGATGATATGATCTTATATCTAGAAAACCCTGAGAAATCAACGATACACCTACTAGAGCTAATAAACAAATTTAGCAAAGTAGCGGGATACAAGATTAATGCACATAAGTCAGTAATGTTTCTATATGCTAGAAATGAACAAACTGAAGAGACACTCAAGAAAAAGATACCATTTTCAATAGCAACTAAAAAAATCAAGTACCTAGGAATAAACTTAACCAAAGATGTAAAAGACCTATACAAAGAAAACTACATAACTCTACTAAAAGAAATAGAAGGGGACCTTAAAAGATGGAAAAATATTCCATGTTCATGGATAGGAAGGCTAAATGTCATTAAGATGTCAATTCTACCCAAACTCATCTACAGATTCAATGCAATCCCAATCAAAATTCCAACAACCTACTTTGCAGACTTGGAAAAGCTAGTTATCAAATTTATTTGGAAAGGGAAGATGCCTCGAATTGCTAAAGACACTCTAAAAAAGAAAAACGAAGTGGGAGGACTTACACTCCCTGACTTTGAAGCTTATTATAAAGCCACAGTTGCCAAGACAGCATGGTACTGGCACAAAGATAGACATATAGATCAATGGAATCGAATTGAGAATTCAGAGATAGACCCTCAGATCTATGGCCGACTGATCTTTGATAAGGCCCCCAAAGTCACCGAACTGAGCCATAATGGTCTTTTCAACAAATGGGGCTGGGAGAGTTGGATATCCATATCCAAAAGAATGAAAGAGGACCCCTACCTCACCCCCTACACAAAAATTAACTCAAAATGGACCAAAGATCTCAATATAAAAGAAAGTACCATAAAACTCCTAGAAGATAATGTAGGAAAACATCTTCAAGACCTTGTATTAGGAGGCCACTTCCTAGACTTTACACCCAAAGCACAAGCAACAAAAGAGAAAATAGATAAATGGGAACTCCTCAAGCTTAGAAGTTTCTGCACCTCAAAGGAATTTCTCAAAAAGGTAAAGAGGCAGCCAACTCAATGGGAAAAAATTTTTGGAAACCATGTATCTGACAAAAGACTGATATCTTGCATATACAAAGAAATCCTACAACTCAATGACAATAGTACAGACAGCCCAATTATAAAATGGGCAAAAGATATGAAAAGACAGTTCTCTGAAGAGGAAATACAAATGACCAAGAAACACATGAAAAAATGTTCAGCTTCACTAGCTATTAGAGAGATGCAAATTAAGACCACAATGAGATACCATCTAACACCGGTTAGAATGGCTGCCATTAAACAAACAGGAAACTACAAATGCTGGAGGGGATGTGGAGAAATTGGAACTCTTATTCATTGTTGGTGGGACTGTATAATGGTTCAGCCACTCTGGAAGTCAGTCTGGCAGTTCCTTAGAAAACTAGATATAGAGCTACCATTCGATCCAGCGATTGCACTCCTTGGTATATACCCGGAAGATCGGAAAGCAGTGACACGAACAGATATCTGCACGCCAATGTTCATAGCAGCATTATTCACAATTGCCAAGAGATGGAAACAACCCAAATGTCCTTCAACAGATGAGTGGATAGATAAAATGTGGTATATACACACGATGGAATACTACGCGGCAGTAAGAAGGAACGATCTGGTGAAACATATGACAACATGGATGAACCTTGAAGACATAATGCTGAGCGAAATAAGCCAGGCACAAAAAGAGAAATATTATATGCTACCACTAATGTGAACTTTGAAAAATGTAAAACAAATGGTTTATAATGTAGAATGTAGGGGAACTAGCAGTAGAGAGCAATTAAGGAAGGGGGAACAATAATCCAGGAAGAACAGATAAGCTATTTAACGTTCTGGGGATGCCCAGAAATGACTATGGTCTGTTAATTTCTGATGGTTGTAGTAGGAACAAGTTCACTGAAATATTGCTATATTATGTAACTTTCTTGGGGTAAAGTAGGAACATGTTGGAAGTTAAGCAGTTATCTTAGGTTAGTTGTCTTTTTCTTACTCCCTTGCTATGGTCTCTTTGAAATGCTCTTTTATTGTATGTTTGTTTTCTTTTTAACTTTTTTTTTCATACAGGTGATTTGAAAAAAGAAGGGAAAGTTAAAAAAAAAAAAAAAAAGAAAAAAGACAAACAAGGGGAAAAAAAAAAAAAAAAAAGATGTAGTGCCCCCTTGAGGAGCCTGTGGAGAATGCAGGGGTATTCGCCTACCCCACCTCCATGGTTGCTAACATGACCACAGACATAGGGGACTGGTGGTTTGATGGGTTGAGCCCTCTACCATAAGTTTTACCCTTGGGAAGACGGTTGCTGCAAAGGAGAGGCTAGGCCTCCCTGTATTTGTGCCTAAGAGTCTCCTCCTGAATGCCTCTTTGTTGCTCAGATGTGGCCCTCTCTCTCTGGCTAAGCCAACTTGAAAGGTGAAATCACTGCCCTCCCCCCTACGTGGGATCAGACACCCAGGGAAGTGAATCTCCCTGGCAACGTGGAATATGACTCCCAGGGAGGAATGTAGACCTGGCACCGTGGGACGGAGAACATCTTCTTGACCAAAAGGGGGATGTGAAAGGAAATGAAATAAGCTTCAGTGGCAGAGAGATTCCAAAACGAGCCGAGAGGTCACTCTGGTGGGCACTCTTATGCACACTTTAGACAACCCTTTTTAGGTTCTAAAGAATTGGGGTAGCTGGTGGTGGAAACCTGAAACTATCAAACTACAACCCAGAACCCATGAATCTCGAAGACAGTTGTATAAAAATGTAGCTTATGAGGGGTGACAATGGGATTGGGAAAGCCATAAGGACCAAACACCACTTTGTCTAGTTTATGGATGGATGTGTAGAAAAGTAGGGGAAGGAAACAAACAGACAAAGGTACCCAGTGTTCTTTTTTACTTCAATTGCTCTTTTTCACTCTAATTATTATTCTTGTTATTTTTGTGTGTGTGCTAATGAAGGTGTCAGGGATTGATTTAGGTGATGAATGTACAACTATGTAATGGTACTGTAAACAATCGAAAGTACAATTTGTTTTGTATGACTGCGTGGTATGTGAATATATCTCAATAAAATGATGATTTAAAAAAAAAAAAAAATGGATTGGGGTGATGAAGGCATAACTATATGATGGTACTGTGAACAGCTAATTTTACACCATGGATGACTGTATGGTATGTGAATATATCAATAAAACTGAATTTAAAAAATCAGCTCTACAAATCTGGCTTCTCTTGAGGTCATCGTTCGCTGTACTGCGGTGTCTCTACCCTAAGGACCCATAAGGGAAATTTCTCTTCTCTCTGGTCTCAGTTCCAAGAATAATTGTGTTTTTTTTGCGCAGTCCATTTGCTTTTGTCTTATAAATACTCTATATTAAGCAACTGATTATGTTCTTCTTGTTGTGTTTGTTGCTAGGAAAATTAAAGCTGTATTTTTGACCCACTCCTACATATGTACCAGTTCTCATGAAAGTTAATATATCAAAACTCTCGTTCTCACCTTATCTTTCCACTTTTGCTTCACCCTTTAACTGATTTCACAATCAGATTTTACTTTTACTTTTTCTTGTCTTATTGTATATACCTCTGGAAGGTATCTTTATTATTTTGTAAATTAAGGTGGAATCTGACAAATTGCTCAGTTTGGCTGCAGTGTAGCTCATGAGTAGGATGGAAGGAGAGAGAGTATAAATAGGTGATGGTCCATCTGACCACTGGATATGCAGGTCTGAAGCTCATCAATAAGATCAAGGTTTGAGGTAGAGATTTGGAGATTGTTAGTATATTTCTGATAGTTAAAACCATGGAATTGGATGATTTTTCCAATCATTTCAAAAGTATGTAGAAAAGAGAAGAACATAGGCTAAGAAATAGAAACCTAGAGGTTATCAGCATTTAAGAAGATGGTAGGAGGGAAGCTTTTGAAGGAATATGGGAGGGAACAGAAGAAGAGGTACAAGAAGAAAAAGAAAAGCATAGAGTAACAAGAAAAGAGAATAAAACTTGTAAATGATCAGCAGTGTCAAATCGGAGTAGCTTAATGGGTGTTCTGGTTTGCTAAAGCTGCCATTACGCAAAATACCGGAAGCAGACTGGCTTTTATAAAGGGATTTATTCGGAAACACGTTTATAGTTCTAAGGCCATAAAGGTGTCCAAATTAAAGCATCAACAAGAGGATACCTTCACTGAATAAAGGCCATTGGTGTCTGCAACACCTCTGCCACTGAGAAGGCATGTGGCTAGTGTCTGCTGGTCCTTTGCTCCTACTTTCTGGTTTCAAAATGGCTTTCTCCAAAATATCTCTGGGCTTCTGTCTCTCTTAGCTTGTCTCTCTCAGCCCCTGTGCATCTTTGCTTATTCTTCCAGGGTGTTTCTCTCTAAGCATCTGGGGGACCTCTCTTAGCTTCTCTGGGACAAACTCTGCTCTTCATCTCTTAGCTTAGCATCTCCAAACATCCTTCTGTCTGCATCTCCCAGCATCTCCAAGTGTCTGGGTCTGTCTTTCAGCACTCTTAAGGATTCCAGTGATCTACTTAAGATCATGGAAATGATTTAATCAAAATGTCTCACCCACAGTTGGGTGGGTCACATCTCCGTGGAAACAACCTAATCAAAAAGTCCCACCCACAGTAAGTCTGCATCCACAAGACTGGATTAAAAGAACATTGTGATGGAGAGGTAGAATGGTGTAGCCTTTCTGGAGGTCACTGTGGTGGCTCCATGAGAAGCTAAGTATGTGGGGCCATAAGGTCCTACAACCTCATTATGGGGTATGTATTTGGAAGATCTGAGAGCAGAGACATATATGGACACTTGCACATTGGTGTTTATGGAGGCAGTATTCATGATTTGCAATGGGTGGAGGTGGCCTAAGGGTACATCAGCTGAGGAACAGAATAGTGAACTGTGGTGTATGTATACAATGGAATATTGAGCAGCTATGAGAAGGAGTGAAGCTGTGAGACACACAACGAGGTGAATGGATCCTGTAGACAGCATGTTGAGTGAAGTACTCCAGAAACCAAGGCAAACACTATAATGCCTCACTAATATGGACTAACTACAATGTGTAAACTCAGAATTGAATCTTAGAGCACAGACTAACAGGGAAATGATTATTGTAATGGTCCCTAGATTGCAAGCTCTTACAGCAGTCAAATCTATTCCTGAATTGTAATGGCTACCACCAAACTCTGAGATGTTGATCCCTTAGTGTATAACCCAATTGGTCTCTGGACCATTGGGTATCTGTGTTACACCTAAAACTCAGAGCTAGAGCTTGGCAGATATGAATATCAGTATTAACACATACAGCAACTGTTTAAAAAAAAAAAAAAGCTGAAATGGAGCCCAGACTTCAGTTAGAGATATGAATAAAGCAGATCTGGTTAAGACTAGAGCAAATAGGGCCAAAGGGTAAAGGTTGAAACTGACTGTGTTAAAACTTCAACTTCCATGTGAGACCAAAGGAAGAGATGTTTATTTGGTGCAGGATCTATATTTTCTAAACAGTATAACTTCTACAGTCAGTTTGTTCAAACACTGCAATTACATGGAACTTTGAATAGAAAGTGAACTATGATAGGTCTGTATAGATTAGAATGAAATAGCAACACATGCTAAAGCAAATTGGGTGGAGAATAAAAATATATATTCGGTGCCCCCCTGAAGAGCTGGGGGAGGATGCAGAGGTGTTGGACTTCCTCATCTGGATTGTTGCTGATGTTCTCACAAACTTGGAGACTGACAGCTTGATGTGCGGAGCCCTCTGTCTCATAGCTTGCCCCTATGAAGCTGATTGCTGCACGGAGAGGCTAAACCTGCTTATATTTGTGCCTAAGAGTCTCCCCCTGAGTGCCTCTTTGTTGCTCAGATGTGGCCCTCTCTCTCTCTAACTAAGCCACCTTGGCGGGTGATCTCGCTGCCCTCCCCCCTACGTGGGACCGGACTTCCAGGGGTGTAAATCTCCCTGGCAACATGGACTATGACTCCCAGGGATGAATCTGAACCTGGCATCGTGGGATTGAGAATATCTTCTTGACCAAAAGGGGGATGCTAAATGAAATGAAATAAAGTTTCAGTGGCTGAAAGATTTCAAATGGAGTCGAGGGGTCACTCTGGTGGACATGCTTAAGCACTATATAGACAACAGTTTTTAGGTTTTAATGTATTGAAATAGCTAGAAGTAAATACCTGAAACTATCAAACTCCAACCCAGTAACCTTGACTCTTGAAGACAATTGTATAACAATGTAACTTATAAGGGGTGACAGTGTGATTGTGAAAACCTTGTGGATCACACTCCCTTTATCCAGTGTATGGATGGATGAGTAGAAAAATGGGGACAAAACCTAAATGAAAAATAGGGTGGGATGGGGGGGGTAATTTGGGTGTTCTTTTTTTATTTTTATTTTTTATTCTTATTCTGATTCTGGTGTAAGGAAAATGTTCAAAAATAGATTGGGGTGATAAATGCAAAAAAAAAAAAAAAGAAAAAAAAATCCAGTATGAACTTCTTAAATAACTAATTTAGCACAAAATATTTCCAGGGACTCTTTAGCCTTACAAACGCACATTTTATTGTCTGAGTTAGATTTTTAGGAGAGCTAACAGCTTGACTCAACTACAAGATTTGCATTTTCCTTTTAGATTCTAGTTCAACATGTTATAATTATGATGATTGGATCTTGAGTCTTACTGTTTGAATTTAACTTTTCTATGAATTTTATTCAGTTAATTAAGATGAACATATGTAATTTCCTAGGATAAGATTCTTTCCCTCAGTAACTCTACAGGTAAAGGAAGCGCAAGTGTGTATCTATCAAAAAATACGAGCAGACTCTTCCTTTATTAAGGGTGATTTAAATCTGATGGATTGTTGTTAACTTACTCTCACCCATTTGTATCTCACACAGGCTACTAGGCAGTGAGGAGTACGAGGTAGTAAACAACTTAGGAGTCAGGGATTCTAACCCAAACTGCCTGGCTTCAAATTCTGTCCTCGCCACTTGTATGCTTTGTGATCTTGAGTAAGATACATAACTTCTCTGAGCTTCACCTAACCCATGGACTTGTAAGGATTAAATGGCATAATAAACACAAAGCTCTTAGCATAGTACCTAATAAGTGTTTAATAAATGCTTGTTATCATGACACTAAATGGACAGTGTCAGTGGAAGAGCCCAGCCTTTATGAAGGGCAATCCTCTTGTCTGTTTTTTTAATCTTAATATAATTTTAAAAAATCAACTTTATTGAGGCATAATTTACATACAATAAGAGGTACATATTTAAGTGTACAGTTCAGTGAGTTCTTACAAATGTATATCCATGTGTAACTAGCAACCAAATCATGAAACAGAACATTTTTATCTCCTCTGCCCTAAAGTTCCCTCATGCCCCTGTACAAGTGACTGATATGATTTCTATTACTAAAGTAAAAAAAGGCACATTTTCTTAAAATAAACATCGCTCTTAAAACTGAAAAAAAAAAAAAAAAAAAAAGAACATCGGCTTTCCCAGGGTGCATAACAGTTTCAAACCGGCACAGTGGGATGGATAAGGATTTGGCACATGGCACTCTTGGCAGACCTTGGGAGGAGTGGTTTCAATGGAGAATTATTGGGTGGCAGAAGCCAGATTTCAATGAGTTGAGAAATAAATTAGAGGTAAGAGAAGGGGAAAATAAGGGAACTGTCAGAAGGGAACATAGAGTCAAGGGAGGGTTGTTAGAATGAAAGAGACTTAGATTTTTTTTTTCTATTTAATAGGTTGGGGGAGGCAGTAAGGAGAGAAAGGCTGCACATGCAGAAGAGATACTTTGGCTTGATGCCCTTGAGGAGGAAGGGAGTGGCGGCTGGCTCAAGGGCAGAATTGGAGGAGTTTCTCTCAACCAGGAGGAGTGTTATCCTAACCAACCCCCCGAGATGAAAGGCAGGCCTTAAGGGAGGTCTTAAGGAAGGCAAATTTACCTCCTTTCTTCAACCTGGGTTCTGCAGTGAGACTGGTCACCTCATCTGGTGCTTCTGGAGATGCTGTCTGGAGTCAGAATACAGCCACCCCAGGGAAGGGCTGGTTCTGCAAAGGATCGCTGAAAGCAGAGAATTTGGACTTGAAGCAGGCACAGTCAAAAACTGTTTCCTCCTAAACTATGAAATCTCATGACAAGAGTAGAAAAGACTTGTGTATACCTTTGGCCAGGTTGGAAGGACCAAGGAGGGGGAGAGGAGGCACGTGGCTGGCTAGGACTGATACGGTGGAGCTGGAGACTCAGAAGCAGAAGGATCCACGTGGTGAAAGAGGAAAACTCATAGACTGGGAATCTGGGGAGAGACGGAGAGCCCAGCAGTCCCATAAGGGTGGGGGCAACAGAGGTTTGGTTGCAGAGGTAGATGGGAGCTTTTGGTCAGTAATGGGGTTCTCCAAACCTGTAGCCTTAGAGACATGGCATGAGAGTGATATGAAATCCAGGGTCGGGCTGTCCTGGCGGGGGGTTTGGGCAGGCGACCACATTGTCCTTTGGCTTGAAGAAAGAGCAAGCGAGGCTAGTGTGTAAAACAGGACTTCAGTTTGGATTTATCAGGAAGATCAGTGAGTGGCTCACAATGGTTAGGGGGGAAACGTGAGAGTGCAGGAGCTGAGGTCACTGAGCAAAGGAGGAAAGAGAAGGCAAAAAAACAAGGGATGTTAAGAAGGCACAGACCTCAGAAAAGCCTGTGATGAGTGTTCTTGAATAAAAAAGTGGCACGGTGGGTGCTTTGGAGAACAGGCCATTACTTCCTCTCTTCAGTTTATAATGGATTTATATACCTTGTCAGCTGTAAGAAGATACAAATTGAATACATTTTAAGGAAAGCCACAGATGACAAAGCTAAATGGGGAAAGTAATGGAGAAAATTCAGAGGAAAATACAGGATGTTCTCTAGGTATAAAGCACTGGGGTAAATCTGTCTTTCATCAAAAACCAATTTATATGTTATTTCACGTCTCAGTTGAATAGACGCTGTGGGATCTACTTTCTAACTCCTACAAGAAACTGGCTTTTGAAACTAAATGAGATGAGAATGCAGTCTTTGCTTATTAGGAATTAATAAAACCCAGGCTATGTATATAAAATTTTAATTACATTATTTAAAATTTCATGGGGATGGGAAAGAAAAACTAGTAGAGAGAGCTTATATTTTTAAAATGCTAGCAATTGACAACCAAACTGAAGGAAGCTTCCAAAGGTCTGTGGGTGATTAACTTGTCAAAGACAGATTCTTCTGTTTCTCAAATACACAAATACATATACACACAGTTTATGTGTGTGTCTGCATATGTGTATGCATGCAAAAGTTTGGGAACTATAGCTCACTGATTTATTTTTTAAAATGCATCTTTCCTTACCTCTGCACATAGGACATGTAAACAGATTGGAAGGGCATGGGAGAAGGCATGCAACTCCAAATCTCCTGACAGGTATTTTCAGCTCATTTAGACATTTTACCTTTAATGTGTTGTAGAATAATTTCAGTTTATCTTGCATCCATTTAGCTTCCAATTTCCCCAGGAATGTGATAGCTATTACCCAAGATTCACTTCAGGTGGGCCTGTTTGGTCTCTTACAGTTCCTGGCAGTCAGTGAAATGACAGCAATTAGAACTGGAAGCAACATAATCTAGACTCATACAGTGTAAGGCAAATCACATTGGCATTCAGCAGACCTCAGAGACAGGTGGATTCCTGCTTTGTCAGCATTTCAGACAGACCCTGAGCTGGAGGTCGTGTCTCCTGCCAATGAGCGCAAGACATGAGTCATTTGGTGGGATGCACAAACGAGCCACGAAGTCTGTTAGCCTCTCTGTGGGTTTCCTGCTATCTTCACTTTGTCATCTGGAAGTTAGAAATGAAGGCCAGAGGCACCGTAGAGATTTCCATGAGCAATCTGCAGAATCTTTTTAAATTGTAAAAGTAATTGATCATTGTTCTCACAAATCCTGGGGACTGATGGCTTGACATGCTGAGCCCTCCATCTTGGGGCTTGCCCCTATGAAGACTGTTACGGCAAAGGAGAGGCTAAACCTGCTTATAATTGTGCCCAAGAGTCTCCCCTTGAGTACCTCTTTGTTGCTCAGATGTGGCCCTCTCTCTCTCTAACTGAGGCACCTCCTCAAGTGAACTCACTGCCCTCCCCACTACGTGGGACCTGACTCCCAGGGGTGTAAATCTCCTTGGCAACACAGGATCTGACTCCCAGGGATGAATCTGGACCCGGCATCGTGGGATTGAGAACACCTTCTTGACCAAAAGGGGGATGTGAAATGAAACAAAAAATAAAGCTTCAGTGGCTGAGAGATTTCAAATGGAGTCTAGAGGTCACTCTGGTGGACATTCTTACGCACTCTATAGATAACACTTTTTAAGTTTTAATGTATTGGAATAGCTAGAAGCAAATACCTGAAACTACCAAACTCCAACCCAGTAGCCTTGACTCTTGAAAACGACTATATAACAATGTAGATTACAAGGGGGGAGAGTGTGATTGTGAAAACCTTGTGGATCGGCCTCCCTTGATCCAGTGTATGGATGGATGAGTAGAAAAATGGGGATAAAAACTAAATGAAAACTAGGGTGGGATGAGGGGGATGATTTGGGTGTCCTTTTTTATTTTTATTTTTTATTCTTATTCTGATTCTTTCTGGTATAAGGAAAATGTTAAAAAATGCACAACTATATGATGGTGAACAGTTGATTGTACATCATGGATGATTGTATGATATGTGAGTATATCTCAGCACAACTGAATTTTTTTAAAAAAAGTAATTGATCATTATAGAAAATTCACACAATGTACACAGAGGAAACAACAAAAGTCTCCCCTTATGCCTCTCCATCCCCTTCCACTTCACTGGTATTCATTGTTAATGCTAAGATATAGATGCTTCCACAGGGAAGTTGAGAATAACTTCTGTATTAAAATAGCCTCTTAATTGGCCTCCTCACTTCTGCTCCCCTTTCTCATCTACCCGGCACTCACCATGCCAGCTTTTCCAAAGCCAGAGGTCTAATAGTTTTACTTTTAATGGTTCCATTGCTTGTGTTCTCAACTCCCTACCCTGGTGTATTAGCTTCCTGGGTTCCCATAACAATACCACATACCAGGTGGCTTAAAACCACAGCAATATATTCTCTCACAGTTCTGGAGGTCTGAAACCAAGATGTTGACAGGGTGGCTCCTTCCAGAGGCTCTCATGGAAATTCTGTTCCCTCTCAGTTTCTGGTGGGGGCTGGCAATCCTTGACCTTACTTGACTTGTAGACTTCGCGCTCCAGTCTCTTCCTCCATTGCCACATCACCTTCTCTTCTGTGTGTTTATTTATTCTCCTCTTCTGTCCCTTATAAGGATACTGGTCATTGGATCTAGAGACCACTCAGGTAATCCAGGATGGTCTCTTCTCAAGTGACTTACTCAATTACAACCACAAAGAGCTTTTTTCAAAATAAGGTCACATTCAGAGGGTCAGAATGTGAGGATTGACATGTCCTTTTGGAGGCCACTATTGAATTCACTACCCCCAGCATTCAAGATGCACTAGCCCCTCATGCCAGCCTACCTTCAAACTTTATCTCCTAATTTTCCACTTCGGAATCCTTTTTACAACGACCACTTACCAACAGGCCCCAAAGAACTGCACCAGGGTCTTGACAAATGTATTTGCCAATCTCTGTGGCAATCCTTATGTGTGTCTAATTACCCCCATTTGATACACAAGGAAATGGAAATCCAGAGAAATTAAGAAGCTTTCAAAGGTCACACAGCTGGTAAATGGTGGCGCTTGGATTTGAATCCAGTTCTTCCTGACCCCAAAATCTTTGCTTTTTCCACTTCCAGACAAGCCTGAGTACTTTTCTTCCCAGAATCCCCATCACTTTGCTGCTTCACACTCATCCCTCTGGTTTCTTTTTTTTCTTTTTCTTTTCTTTTCTTTTTTTTTTTTTTGTGTGTGTGTGTTATTGCTTTTTTTATTTTTTTTTTAAAATTCAGTTTTATTGAAATGTATTCACATACCATACAGTCATTCATGGCGCACAATCAACTGTCCACAGCACCCTCATGCAGCTATGCATTCATCACCACAATCTATTTCCGAACATTTTCCTTACATCAGAACGAATCAGAATAAGAATAAAAAATAAAAGTAAAAAAGTAAAAAAGAACACCCAAATCATCCCCCATCCCCATTTTTCTACTCATCCATCCATCCACTGGATAAAGGGAGTACGATCCACAAGGTTTTCACAATCACACTCTCCCTGCTTGTAATCTACATTGTTATACAGGAGTCCAGACTACTGGGTTGGAGTTTGGTAGTTACAGGTATTTACTTCTGGTTATTCCAACACATTAAAACCTAAGAGGTGTAATCTATATAGTGCATAAGAATGTCCACCAGAGTGACCTCTCGACTCCATTTGAAATCTCTCAGCCACTGAAACTTCATTTCGTTTCATTTTGCCTCCCCCTTTTGGTCAACAAGATGTTCTCAATCCCATGATGCCGGGTCCAGATTCATCCCTGGGAGTCATATTCTGCATTGCCAGGGAGATTTACACCCCTGGGAGTCTTCCCTCTGGTTTCTTACCCAGCTCTACTCATCCTTCAAGACCCAAGCAAGGAACCTCCCCACGAATCCTCACTTCCCCCCACGCTCACACAAACCCAGGTCTCCTTTGGCCTCCCAAAGTGGGGATTTTGTTCTTGCCATAAATGCCTTTCCCCTCGGTATCTGGGGTTTGGGTGCATGTCTTATTTCTCCTGCTGGGCTTTGGGGGCAAGGACTGACATCTCCTTTCAGCCTCCTGTCCTCTCTTCAGAACACCGTGAAGAGCTGTCTAAATGAAGTTGACAAGTGATAGTGGTACTTGGAATATGAAACAATGTTAAAGGTTTTAGATTTGGGGGGAAGGAAAAAGGAGGAAAAAATCTATAAACGTATTAAATTCCTTTGAGCTACGGCCCATGCCTGTTTTAATTCTCACTTAATCTTGGCCACTGTTTCACAAAGAAGCTGACCTCGCAATTGACATGCCCAGTGGAATTTCTTTAGTTTTCTCCTTAAAATCCTGGTGGCAAACTTGCAGAATGCCTGTTTCTCCCCGGTGAGGGACTGAGCTACCAAAGTTGTAAGAGGCAAACCAGACGCCTTCCTTCCTGCCAAGCGCCGGCTTCCACCCTCACTTGGTTAAATGCTGCCCCCTGCTGGTTGGACTTACTACTCGTCCACACAGTGCTCTCCGTGGACAGGAGCCAACTTTCGCTTGGAAGGAATTTTATTTCAGGTTAGTGCTCAGGTGCTTCAGGTGAAACCACATGAGACCACATTCATTGAGGTTCGCTTTGCTGTACTAGCTCTGATTTGAAGAAATGAACAAGCCCTGATATTTGTGATTGAGAGAGATATTGACGTTCTGCAGAAGCTCAGCAACTTGGCTTCTGATCTTAAATTAAAATATAGGCCTATTTAAAAAGAAAAGATCAACCCACGTGCTTGAAACTATCTTTGGCAATGGTCAAGATTAATCAGGGAAAAATAATTCCAAATGAAATCCTAAAATATTGGCATGCAAGGGCTTTTACAGCACATCAACTACATTAGATGGCAACAACCTCCTTGCACTGAGTGCCAGAGAGGAAGGAGAGGAAAAGAAGGAAGCAGCAGTATATATTGGAAACCCGTGTCAGCACATGACCCCAGCACCTCTGATAAGGAAACTGGGGATCAGAGAGGGAAAATAGCTCCCCTAAGTCACACAGCAAGGGCTAGGTATTACTGAGGAAACATCAGACTCACAGCCCAACCTCTTTTTTTTCAACTCTGCAGCCTAGAAACTCATTCTCATTTTTAAAGAAAGTGACCCAGAGGGGACAGTTCTTCCCACCCAGGAACAAGCCGCAGGAAGGTTCCAGTTTGACCTGCCCTGAGGATTTCTGGGTTCCTGCTATCTTAAGGAAATCATCGCCAGCAGACATGCATCAACTAGGCTAAGCTTCCCATCTTTTAAAATTAGTGCTTATTGATACTTTTCTTTGGAACAGGAATGTGTGGTCTATGTAGAAAAATGGGTAAACAAATCTAAGCAAAAATAAAAGAAAATCACACAAGATGACCATTGACTTTGATTTTTTTTTATGATTTTGTTCTTCCAATTCATATAATACCTTAGTTTGCTAGGGCTGCTGTAACAAAGTACCATGCGCTGCGTAGCTTAAAATAAATAGAAATGTGATGTCTCATAGTTGTGGGGAGTAGAAGTTTGAAATCAAGGTGTTGGCAGGGCCATTCAAACTTTAAGGTCTCTACAGAAGAAGCCATTCCTGGCTTCCGGTGACAAGTTGCCGGCAATCCCTGGGCCCCTGGCCTTCTCCCTTCTGTCTGCACCCAAATTTCTTCTTTTTATAGGACCACCGGTCATATTGGATTAAAAGCCCACCCCTTCCCATTATGACATTTTACCTTGTCTAATTCCATCTATAATGACCCAATTTCCAAAAAAAGTTCACATTTTGAGCTACTGGGGATTAGGACTTTAACCTATCTTTTGGGGGACTCTTTATTTTGCCAGGGATGCTTTAACAAGGGACCAGACTAGTGGGCTTGAACAGGGACTTATAGTCCCACAGTCAAGTCCAAAGTGAAGGTGCTAGCCAAGCCACCCATCTCCTGTGTCCGAAATCTCCTCAGCTTTTAAGGTCTCCCACCATATAGGATTAAAGCCCACCCTGATTAAGTTAGGTTGGACCAGGTTAGCATTTGAACATGTCTTTGTGGGAGAGTATTTTTTTCCCTTTTAGGAATTTAAAAAACGCAACAGTTCAAAACAGCACACCTGGTTCACGTCAGCGCCTTCACTGGCAAACCTGGGGGCAAGGTTTACTTCTCAGCCTTCTGTCTATGGTGACCAAGGAATCTACTGCCTGGAACTTTAAACTCCAGTGTCCTAATTTTTCTTGATTTTGAGATTTGGCTTCCTTTTGCCTGGCAGTGAGCAGGAAGTTTCACTTTGGTGGGGCGTGGTGCACTCTGGAGGGAGGCCTGGGAGGCACCCCAGATTATATCCCTTCCCTGTGCACCAACGGAGACATTCACAGCTGAAGTTAAACAAGTACAGAAGTTTTTCTTCCTAGTTTTAGTCCACGAGTTGGGGAGGGCTGCTGTCCTGCCATCAAAGTCTCCCTGCAGGCAGTTTGGAAACCCCTGGGATAAGCTTTGGCCCTTCCAGCTAGGAGGTAACTAGAACACAGGCCATCGCTGGGCCAGACTGAGGCTCATTCCACAAGCAGGTTAAGTCTTCATCTTACCTATATCAAGAATGAACATTGGTTACCAAGTGAGGCTGCATTAATAAGGAATGGGGGACATCTCTCTGGAAAGACCAAAAGTGTTTGTCATCAAAATTGTGAAGAATGGCTTAGATACTGAAACATTTCATTTATTAGTGAAAGAGATGAGACTCAAATTCAGACTAACGCAGACTCTAGATGTGAAAAATAACAGGGGCTTTCCCTCTTGTTCCACAGGAATAATTTTTTAAATGTGGCATCGACTTTATCGTTCATTCTTTTCATCAGATAAGCCCAAAGCATTTGAAAAATATTTTTGAATCAACACTTCATTGAATTTCTGGAAATATTTTTGGCAGTACAACAAAATAACATGTAGTAATTCATAGCATGAAGCAAACAGCTTCAGAACTGAACCTCAAAATCTGCCTGTCTAGATAAGCATGAAGCAACCAGTTGCTGAGCAGGAAGTTTGCTTTTATTACACTGTACTTGACAAAGAGGTTGGTACTATCAGCAACAGAAAAAGGTAGAAACAAGTAAAGGTGAGCAGACAAGTTCTACACATAGAGATGCTCATGGCAGGATGGTTTTGGAAATGGGTGTCAGCAGATACAGCTCTCCAAGAGGACAGTAACTCCTATGAGGAAAGTTCTTATTTTCTAGATCCTTCTGTGGCCAGTCTATCAGCGTCTTCATTGCCTCTGATGCCGGAATGAGAAGGAACATACTTCTATTAAAAACAAAAAAAAGTTTTATTATCTACTCCAAATCTTTTCCCATATCCCAACTAGCCACAAAAACTAGTAATGAAATTGCATCATCTCAGTGGTGTTACACATAAATTGTGTGCAGTCCAGTAAAGTTAAAAGGGAAAATTGTTCATTATTACAAAATGCCTGTGGCATTTTGACTTTGGCTACTTTCCTCTTTCATACTTGCAAGGGAAATCAATATCAACTCCTAAGATACAGCGATGGCCATTGTATAGGAGAAAGTCCTTTTTTTTCTTAACTTTTTGGTACTAAAACTTTAAAAGGCAACTGTGGGAAAATGGGCAGACTTCAGAATGCCAAGTCCATTGCTTTAGGGCAAACTTGCCAGATTTTCCAAACCTTCATGTCTTCCAAACTTGTTAGGAAGGTGGCATTATACAAAATCCTTTGTTTCCCCCATCTTTTCTCTCCCCACAGTTGAGGGTGTTTTGGAATAACTCAATGTCATTGAAGGATGTTACATACAAGTAGCAGGAAAAGGACTGGAAGACCTTGTATTTTCAATTATCATTAAAATTATATATAATAGCTATAATGTAATAGCTACAGAATGATGACTTTGTGTGTGGGGTTCCACCCAGATCTTCATTTCATATTTCCTGAATCCCACCCATGGAATCAAGGAACTGCTATGAGGATTTAGGTCTCGTCTCCTCCAGAGACAATGTACCTCCAATGCTGAGTTTCGAAAGTATACTTCTGCCGTTGACCTGTGCTTACTACTCTTCTCCTGTAATGCTTCATCCTAGTCCCGTTTTCAAGTATCCCCAAAATGTTAAAAGTCACATGTACTAAAAATGGGAATCTCTAGAAAAATAAGCTGTATATTAGAATTTCATAGAAAATGCAGAAATACTGATATATCACAAATTTATCTGGAAATGACAATTTTCTTTATTTTTAAACAAGTTTCTTGAATTCATTTATTTTTATCATCTGAACCAAATATCCTTCCATAGGGACACTGAAGAATTAATGAGCAAATAATGAGTTATCTTAGGAGTGCCATCAATTTTGAAAAGATGCAAAGCTACATACTGTCACCAGTACTAACTTTAATTAAATTTGGTTTTAATATACCCTTATCAAGGTAATGGATTTATTTTTTACCAACTCCAGATGGAAGTAGGTCTACTAGGCCTGCTATGAGTTGCAACTCCTGCAAGTCTACTAAGGAAAAATTTTTTTACTCCATCTTCTATTTTCAGTAGTTTTAAAAAGTCAATTAAGAATGACACCAACAGCATATTTTAGATAACTTGCCATTAAGGTGTAAATTAGTAACTGCTTTCTAATGTCTGAATAGATTTACATAGGCCTAACATACCTCGTTTAACTTCAGTTTTTATGGAACAAACCAGGATTTCTTACCCACTGAATATCCATTCCTTGGGAAGCTTGATCAATCCTCTCAAAATCTGCTCTGTTGACAACATCCCTTCCAGAGGCTGTTTTCCATCCATTTTCTTTCCAGTTATCAATCCATTCTGTCATGCCTAGCAATTAAAAGCAGCACCTCTGAGAATGATTTTCAAAGGTACTTATCCTTTTAGTTTTCCAAAAATTTATCTCTTCACTCAAAAACTATCTAATATCTTTTCTAAAGTGAGAACCATGTTGGGCCTTGTAGTTCTGTCGTGATATATTCTGTAGAATCTGGCAAGTTCAGAGAAGGAAGAAAGTTGTAAATGAAAATCAGAAAGGTTCAGGGCCTTCAGAGGGGGTAGAAATCTCTTCTGGAAGGAGGGAGGGAATTAACATTTGAGCTCTTTTAAACTTCTGTTGATGCAATAGTTGAATTTTAAATATGACTTAAGGGAGGAACAGGTAGGGAGGTCAAGATGTTAGTACAAGCAAAACTAACACATGGTAGAAGACGGAATTTCAGCCATTTCTCCATCCTCCCTTTTGTTTGGTGCCGAAGGGGAGGCGAGTGTGGAGGAGATGGTGGTGGTAGTGGAGGGCTAGGGGAACTTCATGAAGGAAGAGGCATCCAAGGATGTGTAGGTGGATTGCAGACATGGAAAGTCAAGTTAAGAATCCACCAACAAATAAACGTGCAGAAGGTGGGGACCACAACCTACACTATCTCCAATAGTTTATGCATGGATTGAAAACTCCTATTTCCTTCAAGTCTAAGATGAGCCATAAGCACTTCCCTCCAACTAGGTGTGTATCTATGAAGTGCCAGGCATTGTTTGCCAGGTGTTTTTGTGTTCCTGTAACATAGCAATGTTTTCATATTTCCCAATATCCCCAATTCTTCCAACTTTTGGTCAGCAATTATGCACATTCCTGCACATCCTCTCAGCTCTGGGTCTTCATTAACTTTCCCCAAGATCGACTTCGTAGGAAGTTGTTCCCAGAGAGACAAAGATGAATAAACAGTTAGCAATGATGTGCATGTCCTCTCTGGGCCCTGAGCCACCTTTGTGCCCGCTCCCCTGCCTTCCCCTGATAAACGCGGACCATAAGGTAAGGAATTGCTGCCTTTCCCCACCGCCGAAGATGAGGACCCCATGAAAGCACCCAATAAACGCTTTATCTTTCCTCGCCAAGCTGGACCTGTCTGCATCATCCTTTGTTCAGCCACACCTCTTACAGTTGGGTGTCTTATTACACAGCTCCTCACCTTCCTCAGAACAGCTCCTACATAAGCCACATCTCCTGAAGGTGTGCTTTTATCCCTTTATACAAGAGGATCAGAAGCTGAAAGATTTCCCTCAGCTCAAAGACTGAAACATTAGGCTCCTTTCTACTTTATTTTAAACAAAAGACCTTGGTCTCATGGATAGGCAGAGGCAAAAGATTAAGCTTTCGATTACCTAAGCGCGAATGACATAAGACTGAAAACAAACAGGATCAACAACAAGTGAGGGTGAAGGGAAAACTGATAGCTGAGAGTGAAAAATGCTAACCCTTTCAGGAGATTAAGATGGAAATCCGAGTCAGAATGTATGTTTTCTTGGCACGGCAATTCCATTTCTGGGAATTTACCAAGATAATAATTTGGAAAAATATACAAAGAAATGGGCACATCTCCTAATAAATAATTACTTTCCGATCTCCTATTTACACAATGTTTCCTTGTTCAAAGCGGGAAAAATTGAAATGTAATTACTCAATGAAAAGAACAGGTAAATTCATCAATACAGTGGAAATATACTCCATCCAAGACATATTTCCTATTTGCCAAGTGGGAAACAACCATGGTATGTCACTAAAAGGAAAAAAAACCATATATGGTCTAACATTTATAAAAATAAATCATGTACATAATTTAAATACATGTTAAATACACAAATAAATTTAAATATAATTTAAAGGATGTGGGTCCCCTTGACTGACAGAAGCCACAAGACATTGTTATACCAATCTATTTATACTATTCCCATGCAGGATGGAGATCCGCACGGTCATTTGTGGCTTTCTGTCGCCAGGTACATTCTCATCCAACATAGATGAATAAAACAATCCCGACTCACACACACCCTAACCTACTATTTCCCAGGAAGCAGCTTGTGTGAAACCAGGACTATTGTTGGCTTCAGTAGTCTGGGCCTCATCTTATGAGATGAGGATTTGGACACAAGCAGGATTAAAAAGAGTTGAACTTAATTCTTAAAGACTCCTGTACCCCTGGTGACCTTTTGGTGCCCTATTTGAGGCTTGGGTCTTTTTTGCCTGAAGTCTCACAAAGGCAACAATCCCAGCTGGTAAGAACTTTTTCATCTTCCTTTCAAGCATCCCTCACCCACGCATTTCCTGAATGAAACCAGTAAACAAATCAAGTCGGTCTCAGCCCCAGGTTTTACCTGGCAACCTACAAACACATCATTCCCCTCAAATGAGTAAGGTACCTCTGACGACAAACTTGCTATCAGTTTTAATAGTGAGTTTATCCATGTTGAGGCTCCTTGCTTGTTCAATTGCTCTGTGGGCTGCCTGTAAGAAAGGTCCTCCACAATGAAACAAATCAACATTTTCAATTTAATAAAAAAAGACACACAATTAAATCTGAGTCATCCCAGTCTGTGCATCCCTGCTCTTCAGATACCATGCTTCCCAACTGGCTTCTTGTTTCAAGAGGGCAGGAAGCCTGTCAGATTTATCCTAGAATCCAATGGTTGCAGGATTGGATGTCCTTAACTGCCCTGTAGCTTACAAACCCTTGGATAGTACTTAAGGTGTTGGGAGGTAGGGAGAAAATTCTGTGGTTTGGGAGGAAGGGCCACAGGGCCCGATGGGGGAGTCCTGTTAGCATGTAGGACATACTGGAGAAATTCTGCCCTTTTTAAAAATATATTCAACTGTTTTATGTCTAGCCAGACTCCCCTGCTCTCAACTTTAAGAGTCTAAGGTCTCTCATGAGAACAAGTGTCACATTCTACTCCTTGCCCTCTTAATTATTTTGGGAAGGCTGGAACATTAATATAATCGTTCAGATTTTCTCCCTTCCCAAGAACTAGATATATACGAATGAAACGTTCAGTGTCAAGTGATGTGTGCCATGAAGATGACAACTTACCTGCAGTTCAGCTCTCTGGTTTGTCTGCCGTCCAGAAACCCTCTCACTTACATTTCTGTTTTGAGATTTAGCAACAATTGGTTAAAATTTGTCTATACAGTTTCCATTTTGCTCATGTACTTCAGAAGGTGTCAGAACATTTATGTTTTCACAGTAAGATATCACCTAAATTTTATCATTAAGTTAAATTATTGCAAAGAAATAATTCATTTCTGGTATATGAAAATACAAACAGCTCTCACTATCTGCTGTTATCCAACTCTCCAAATGTATTTGGTTGGAATTTTATACAAGGGCAATGAGATTTCCCAGAGATTATCTGAAGGACTTATGTTCTTAGATCTAGATAGCAAAATTTCAGTGAGGTAGCAATAACCCATAGACACAAATCATTACACCACACTTTTAAATGCAACCAATTTGGGAGGTACGGGCACCCAATTGAAAAGCCCACCAATAAATTCTTTAGAACCACAGTAAATTATATATAAATGTTTTTTCTCCATGAACTGTATGTACCCCTCCCACAGAATTCCATTCTAATATTTTATGCTTGAAAATGTTTGTTGACCTATACCTCCTTATCAATTCATTAGAAATAAGCACGTAATTAAAAATATAAAGCTCTCAAGTGTTCTTTCTTTTTAGATTGAATTACAGGTATTGGCATACAATAAATATTAAATGGAGTAAATTTTTACTGAAATAGATTCAATAGATTCCACAATGAGTTGAATGGGACACTTAAATATCTGTGAATGAATAACATTCACTGCTAGAAGATAGGACTTACTATTAATTTTATGATCTGAATATGTTCTTAAAATTATCCATGCCCATGTAATTCTTGGATATCATGGACTTTGGTACCCTTCTGTAAAATTCATGTGATAAAACTAAACAAAAAGGGAAAGAGAAGAATGGTTAAGATTCAGCAGTGAGAGGAAGCAGGCAATGGGATGGGGTGGGGACCCACAGCCGGATGTTCTGGTTGATGCTGGTTTTCCTGCATAGCAGTGGGTTCATTATTAAGTATCAATGCATATCAATGGACGGATAAAGGAAGCCCTTGCATGGCTTACCTAATTCTTTTAAGACTGTGATACAGGGGTTTAGAAACTAACTGTATTTGTATCTTACTTACAGAGGATTGTTAGGTCCCCAGGAGACTCCGAATCCTGCTCGTGCACCATCTCTTCCATTATTTTTGCAGTTGCCATCTATGTAAACAGTTGAAGTGTTGTCTGCAAAACATTAATTGCTTAAGAATTTGGTACACCTTGGTACACAAGAGCTTGGGTTTATTCACTAGTGGGGCAAACTGGACTTATCTTGCCGGCCATCCCAATACCTCTGGGTGTAGGTCTAGACAGGTGTTTGAAACAGCACCTGTCATGTGTGATGTGGGATCTGCAGAGGCTTTCCCAGAACTACTTGGCTCTTCCCCAGCAATGGCCAATGAGGGTGGCCAGACAGATTCTGAACTCACACCATGTGCAAAGACAATGATTTTAGTGCAAATGTTCTTATTCCAGGGACAGTCTTAGCCATTCTCCCAAATTCCTCTGTTCCCCAATCAAGTCTGGTCTAATTTAGGTGTCCTTTCTGTGGGATGGTACTTCGGCATTATAGCATTTATTAGGATATACAGTAAATTTTGTTAATTTCTATGCGGTTTCACACATTAAACTCTTCACACCATGGAGGATACAGTTATTAGATACATACACCCCCTCCCCTAGATAAAAGATTGTTACATGAATTCAACCTTTAACCCCTTTTTATCCTTCCTCCCCCAAAGAAGTGTCTTTTAAAGATATTCTGTGAAGGGTGAGAAGAGATAAAATTACTAAGGCTAGGAGATTTAAAATGGAGTATAAGACATTACCCTTACGCATGTGCTAGCCAGGTATCACAAACTGCCCAAGGATGGAAAACTACAAGCAACAACGTTTCTCATGACTGAGGATATCTGGGCACCATAAACCAACTCAAGGTAAAGAAATCAGTAAAATGTCCAACTTGAAGAACCTTTGGAAAGCCCCCCAAATCCATCAATTGTAATTCTTCACAATTTATGTAATCTTTTCTTTAAGAACCTTTGCTTGGAAACCCCACGACAGGACACAATTTGGGTTCCTACCTGAATCTGTGCTCCCCGAATTGCATCTTTAAGACACCAAATAAAAGCTTTTGTTGCCTTGCCGCTGGGTCTGATTTCTCTGTCAACAAGAGGTACTGTTTGTTTACCTCAGTGTTCAGCACAACTTCTGGCACTGAGGATGCTGGCCCTTAATCTCTCCAATTAAAGGCTTCATCCATCATTAAATTTACCAATTAAATTGTGGGCACAAAACAATTTTCCTGCCGAATACTACACCACACACAGGAGGTGGGGGGGGCAGAATGAGCTAGAGTTGAAGCTGTTTTCTTGTTTGATCCTCAGACAATTAACCAACATCTTCAAGAAAACGTTAATATGAATGAGGAAAACGTCTTTTCCCCCAAGCTGGGTTTAGACAAGATATTTTAGCATCATTGCCAAGCTTCTTTAGGAAGGTGGCACAAAAAGGCCCTACATTTTCAGACATATTGCAGGCGTGCCCACTTCATTGTCACCGGGTTCTTTGGTCAAATGCCCTTTCTTTTCCTCCTTTGTTTCAGTTCAAGCTTCTAGACTCTGCATACCAGTGGGGGGCCGTACAAGACCCCTCTAATGGATAATGGTTGGAGAAGTTTCACAATCACGTGCGTGCACTGCTCCCCCCCCCCCCTCAGCCCCCAACTATAGGACCAGCGACGAGACCCCTCGGAAAAGTCAAGAAGAGAACGAGGGAATGCGCTTGGGGAACCCTGCATGGAAAAGAACTGATCCGGCAGGGTCCGGGTGGCGTACTGCGTCTCCGGGAACATTTTACATCCAAAATCCCCGCCTACCGCCCACGTTTTCCATACACTGTGCATCACCCTGTGCTGGGGTAGAGCGACCCGGGCCGGCGGTGGTGGGGTGGTGGAGGAGGAGTGCGCAGGGCCCGGGGAAGTTCCAAAGGGCCTGGGGGCCCTCGGCGCAGCCCCTTCCTTCCTCTGCTAATACCCCGAACTCCCTCCACTACCTAAACTTTTCGTGTGCATCTGGCTTTGCTCTCCCTACACCACTAAAACTACTTAAACCAATTGCTCAATGATTTCCTTGCCGTGTTAAGTTCAACGCTTATTTAAATTCCTTTTCGTAACTACGCAAGTTCGTGCGCGAGACCAACTTGTGGGGCTTGGCGAATAAAGGTTACGCGCGACCAGGGAACCCTCCCAATCCATCCCCGAAACCCTGAAGCTTCTGCAAAGTATTTTATAAGGTCTGACCCACTACAATGAAGTCCGGCAACTCTTGGGGGATTCTAAGGGGGGGGGGGTCCCCATTCCCTCCTTTTCCCTGTGGAAGAAGTTTATCGGCCTTTGCGCCCCGGGACCTCTTCCCTTCCCGACAAGACTCGGGGCCACAGCCGCGCGCGGATCCTGGGTGTCCTCGCCGCCCTCCCACCGAGCCTGGCTCACCGCGGTCCCAGCCAGAAGCCTGTCCCCGTCGTCCCCAATAGCTCATGTCGTCCTTTTCCAATAGGATCGCTCAGCGTCGTCCGGCTATTAGCTGTGGGATGTCTCGGGTCTCCAGCTCTCCCCGCCCAAGCGCAGCCTATTTGAGGGAGGCGGCGGGCTCGAGGGCAGAGCTCGCAGGGACCGCCCAGCCTCCCCCATTGGCCGCAGGGTACCCGGGGACACGTGGCTTCCCGGCTTTCTGCTGTCCCCTCCGCCTCCCCGGCCTCTCTCGGGTCTTAGTCGCTCCCCCAGGGGTTTCCCGGCCGCCTTCCTCCCCGGTTCTCCAACCCATGCCTCAGGGCGTATGCCAACGCGCCCCATCTCCATCCCATCGTCTTGAGTGGGATGCCGCAAAGACTCCCTCTTCTCCAGGGAAAGTTCGCGGCAGACTTGAGCCCTTAAAAGCCTTGGATTCCCGGAATTTAGAAGAGCGTCTGGCATTCGTTAGGATCTCACAAAATAACTGCTGCACGAATGAATAAATGAGTGAATGAATGAACGCATGAACTAAGGCTAACGCTTTAACCGTGACTGCGGCATAATAAGTAGGAGGCCCAGGGGAAGGGACGCTCCAGAGGCGGGTGGGCTGGGGCGCTCCAGAGGCGAGTGGGGGGTACCAGGGAGAAGGGAGACCTAGCTAATGCACCAGTACAGTCCCGGAGCCGTCTGTTCTAGAACAAGAAAATAGGACTTCAGGCAGGAGGCGCCATCTGAGCCGGCTGCTAGACCAGAGGCAAAGGCTAGAGGTGTCACCTGATAGGTGTTTAATAAAAATTTATTGAATCTATTCAGAACTCAGGTTGGTAATTGTAATGTGTCTCCTGTATTATTTGAGAAGATTCGCTTCTGCTACAGAGAACAAGAGAAGGGAGGAATAAAACTTAATGCGTTTGAGGATGAAGTTAACTTGCAAGATTCATTAGATAAAAGAGCATGTGTGTGAACACAGAAAAAGATGGCAAGACCAAGGAAATATTAAATATTCATGATATGCTAAATAAACATGAGGCACCTGATTTTTGTGAGGTTTGCTAATTATCTGCTTACTTTTCTATCTTCCCTGTGAGCTCCTAGAGGGCAGGGACCCTATTTTACTCACCTTTGCACCCCCAGTACCTAACAGTGTGTCTGGGAGCAAGAATTGATAAAAGTTGGTTGAATTAGATATATGAATGAGCTACTCCGTGGACATTCTAGAGGTATTAGAACAAATAAAGCAAAACAGGAAGAGAGAAAAGTCGATTTTGGAATGTGAAACCTTGGGGTGTTAAAGTGTATCTTCCCTATTAGAATCACAGAATTTGTTCGGTGGGGCTCATTCAAATGCGAAGCACCTTCCCAGAGCCTGGATGCTGGGTTGGCCTGGAGGTGCAGCTCCCTAGGCTGAATTGCATTATGCATTAATTCCTGGTATTGGATAAATGTCAGGCTTTCAATTCAATTCAAATTTATCTAAACGTTTGGAGCTATTTGTAAATAAACACCAGTTATTTAAATAATGGCAGAATTTGTCACATTCTGAATAAAAGTGGAAACACTTGCAACTGTTACTGTGGCCCCAGGCCCAGAATTTGGACTGTGAACCTTTTACTGCTAGATTTAAAAAAGATTAGATCAGCGGTTCCCAACAGGGGGCAATTTTTTTCCCCAGGGGACATCTGACAAGGTCTGGAGGCCTCTGTGGGGTCACAACCGGGGGTGGGGGTACAGGATGTGTGACTGGCATCTAGTGGTTACTGGCTAGTGATGGTGCTAAATAAACTTCCACAGTACACAGGGCGGCTCCCCCAACGCTTATCTCCACCTAAATGTTAATAGTGCCAAGGTTGAGAACCCCGGATTAGACCCCTTTAAACCTCGGATTTGGTTGCAATCAAACCAGATAACTGTGCAACGTACAAATGCCCTCAGGAGCCCTGGCTGTACCACTCTGAGATTCCCAGGGATGTTTGAAATATAAAGCAAGCAAAAACAGCTCCTCTGCACCGCTAGGGTGTAGCTCCCACTTTAAATCAGCCCCTAGTGTCTCTCAAACTAACATTCTCAGTATTTCCAGTTCTGCTACTACTGGCAGTGTGACTTTACACAAATTACTTAACTGTGTGTCTCAGTTTCCCGGGGAATGGTAAAAGCACATGAGGATTCAGTGAGGTTGTGCACATAATGCACTTTGTGCGGAGGATGGCACCTCTCTCCGATTCTTCCTCCCCACCACCGGAAATCTAATCCATCACCAAGCTCTTCCCAGTTCCCTCCCAAACAACCCCCAAATACCCACACACTACAGCCTTCTCTATTGTCCTAACCACTGCCCTGTCTTTGTCACATCAGCTTTTACTTGGATTTACTGCAGGATTTTCCTAACTGCTTTCTTTGGTCCTACTTGGGAGCCCTCCAATCCATTCTCCACATTGTAGCTGGTGATTGATTCCAAAACACAAACATCATGTTATATCCCTCTATCCCACCTGCAGTTAAGAATGTTCCAATGGCTTCCCGTTGCTTTTAGGATGAAAACTAGTATGTAGCCTATAGGACCCTCAATGGTTATATCCCCTATTTATGTTTCCAGCCTCATTTTGGTGTGTTTTCCTTCTAGCTGGCTCTGTTTCAGGCAGTCTCCTGGGAGAGGAGGGCTTTGCACATGCTGTTCCATCAGTCTGGATGCTTTTCCTTCTCTTTCATCACTTATTCTACCACTCATCCTTGAGATCTTAGCTCCTCAGGGAAGCCTTCCCTAACCACATGTTCTAAGTCTTTCGGGGCCTTCTGGGAACAGTTTCCCTAGAAGCAGAGTCTGAGACAGGATTCAGGCACACTTGATTTATTGAGGAAGTGAGTGAGGAAAGCAGGATACAGAGCTAAACAAAGAAGTGATCTCTTCAGGAGTCATGAATCAGCCTGATCCCAGAAATACCTCTGGATCACAAATTACATCATGGGGTAGATCCTCCACTGAAGCAAGAGATCTAGCATTTTGTACCCCGGGGCCAGTGAAAGGGGAGCTAACCTCTTAGAGGCTTCTGTTGGAGGAGAGCATTTCCTTGGAGAATGAGGTAGGGGGGTGTCAGCTTTGAATTGTTAACAGCAACTTAATGATGGACAAGCCAGCCAGCCAGATATCTGAGTGGCAATGTGAGACATGACTCCCAGAGAGTCTCCTGGCTTTGGCATCTTAAGATTGAGAATGCCTTCTTCACAAAAAGGAGGAAAAGAAATGAAACAAAATAAAGTTGCAGTGGCTGAGAGATTTCGAATAGAGACAAGAGGTCATTCTAGAGGTTATTCTTACACATTATATAGACTTTCCTTTTCAGTTTTGAGTGTATTAGAATAGACAGAAGGAAGTACCTGAAACTGTTGAACTGCAATCCAGTAGCCTTGATTTTTGATGATGACTAACTATATAGCCTTTATCGTGTGACTGTGTGATTGTGAAAACCTTCTGACTGACACTGCCTTTATCCAGTGTATGGACAGATGAGTAATATAATAAAGACAAAGCAAATAAATAAATTACAGGGGGGATAAGGGGTATGGGATGTTTTGGGTGGTCTTTTATTTTTAATTTTTCTGTTTTGAGTAACGAAAACAATCTAAAATTGATTGTGGTGATGAATGCACAACTATATGATGATACTGTGAGCCATTGATTGTATTCTTTGGATGGATTATGTGGTGTGTGAACATATCTCAATAACATCGCATTAAAAAAAAGGCAACAGACCCAAAAGGAAAACTTACCTTGAGTAATGATGCCTTATGGTTGTCCCGGACACACTTCTCCAGCAACTTGAGAGCTTTGTTTGTAAGGTAGATGTCACTACAGCTGTATAGCATTCTCACCAGCCACACTCCTTCAGGTGACACACACACATATGTGTGTGTGTGTGTGTATATATATATATACAATTTTTATGTGTGTTTAGGCACATTTGGGGACAATATGGAATATGTTTGTGTGAATGTGTGAGTATGCTTATGTGGAAAGACCAAGAGAGAGAGAGAGAGAGAGAGAGAGAGAGAGAGAGAGAGAGAACTGTGGCCCACCTGGATAAAGGAAGTGGTCTATTTAGAGACTCCTTTACAAAGTAAGACAATTGTGCAGAGTTCTGCAGAGCTGCCCAGTCCTCTAGTGGACTGAGTGGTGAACCAAGTGTGACAGACAAGTTAGGGTCTTCTCCTAACCCAGTGTTTCCTTCTATTCCTTCTTCCATTTTATGCATTACATTATCGTCATAATCAAACAAACCCTATTTCTTGCTTCACTCTGTTGGTTTCCATTGTTGTAAACAAAGAAACCTGAAATGATAAAAGATACGTGCTGCAAGCCCACAGCAAGTAGCACAGCTGGCGTTCTACCTGCCTCCGTTTAAATCAGAGTGCAGGGAGACTGGTTTGGCCCGTATCTCCTGCTTCCTGAGGATCCTTGCCAGTGAGCGTTCCCTTCTGGATCTGAGATGTGGAGGGACCTGCCCCTGCCTGCCGGGGCATTAACTCTCCTTTCACATTATGTTTTTCAGTTTTTCTTTGCATTTTAACCTTATGGGTACCAAGTGATTACAGAGTATATTAGTTAGGGTAATATCATCCAGTGTAACAAATAAATGCTAGTATGTATAATGCCTGTAAGAAAGGGTTAAGTTTAGCTTTCACATAAAAGCCACATGGAATAGGGAAAATGGAGATTGGGTAGAAGAGCTGGCTTAAACTAGCCCCGTGGTGAGGGGCAGGAAAGAGACATAGGTCTAGAACCAGCGCCAGTGCCTTATATGGGAAAGATAACCAGGGTTACTGGAATGGATGTGGGGGTATGGTCAAAAGCTGGGACTCTCGGCAAAAAATTTGAACTAGCTAACTCTCTCTGACAGGCTGTACAATTCAAGTTTCCAAAGGCGGGCTAGTTAGCTCTCTTGAATAGACTGTACCCTCTGGAGTATCCAGCCAATGGAGAAACAGGGGAGAGACTTGCATTTTAGGTCTAGAATATAAAACTTTGGCGCACCTGCCACGTTTCTGGCTGTGTGCCTGTTTCTGCAAGCTCGTAAATAAATTCTTTTCTCCTCCAGAACTGAGTGAGCATTTATTCCCTTACAGGTACCTCTTAATTTCCAACAATACCTCAAACATAATAGAAGTTTATTTATCTCTCATGTAATAGACCAGGATGAGGTCAGTTTTCCTCTGCATGTTAATTTAGTAATCCAAGTGGTCAGAGGCTCTGGTATTCTTGATCTGTGACTTCTGAGGTTACTATGTATTAAAATTGTATATAGAAAGCCCTGGGGACCCCTGGGAGCCAAAAATCCCCTGCCCTACTTCCTCTTTGAATTCCCTCTTGAGTTTCCTCTTGACACCTTTTGAGACTTGAACCCCACCCCCACCCCAAGGTGGCCTGTGCAGGTACAGTAAAGCCTCTACATCAGACATTTGACCCATACAAAAGAAGCCCATCTGCCATAAACCTGCCCCTAGAAGGACAAACTCTCCTCCAATCAATGAGTCAAGTTAACTTCCCTTTTATGTTTATCAAAATCATTTGCCACCCCTAGAACCCCAAAGCTACTTCTGTTCTTGCGAGTGATCTGGCTTCCTTCCTGCAGCAAAACTTTGGTGTCCTGAATAAAATGCTATAAGCTACAAACTCGACTCTCATTTGTCTTTCCACACACGGTCGTCTTCATTCGGTCATGAGGTCATGAGGAAAAAGCTTGGGGGAGTGCAGCAGAGCCTGTTATCAACCAGGTTGGAAGTGATGCAGTCGTGCCTACTTAGATTCCAGTGGCTAGAAGTTAGTCATAGGCTATATGTGCCTAGAAAGGAGACTGGAAAATGTAACCTAGTTCTAGAACCTGGAATAAGGGGAGGGCACAGATTTTGGTGAACAGCTAGCAGTGCCTGTTATGGTGGGTTCCTGTAAATCTCTGCCGGGTCCACACTTTGGGATCTCAGGCTCCACGCCTGCTTTCCACACAAGGAGAGGCACATCCCTGGCTCTGTTTCTCCCTGGGAAGCAATGCCTCACTTCTTGACCTTGGTGGCGCTATGATATCTGAAGTCTTTGACCTCCCAGACATCAGTTTTAAGCCTCTCCTTCAACTCTAACATTTCCTCCCTCCCTTCCTTGCTTCCTTTTGTTATTCTCTCTCCCTTTCTTTTTCTTTCTTTCCTTCCTTCCTTTTTTCTTTTTTGGAGCTATAATTTTTATATGGTCACTTGTCGCTTATCCTCCTATGAGCCACCTGCAAGTTCCCCTACCTGCAGTCTTTTTCATGTCCATGGGAAGAAAGCAGGGAGGGAGTTGCAGACTGGGATACAGGGATTCTGGTTTTGGTGGGAAAAGGCATGCTCTGATGATACAGTAAAGAGATGGAGATGTGTGCTCAGTCCAGGGCTTGAGCCCAGCTCTGCTGCACATTAGCTGCTTGATTGGGAACAAAGCATTTACCTTTTTTAGCTACAGTTTCCTCATCTGTACAATACGGATAATGATATCTGTCTTTGCAGGGTTGTAGGAGGATCATAGACATTTTTGCTTTCATCTGCCCAACATCCCTTCTACTGGTAACAAAACTCATCTTTTCCTTTTGGGGAACCACCCATTGTTAACTATTAGTCATGTGCCCCATGGGTGATACATGACCTAAAACAGGATGTCACAACAAAATAACTTCTTGTGGTCGCTTTGAGACTATCTGCCTTAAAATGAAACCAACCTAGGGAAATTTTTGTTCAATAGATGGAGAAAGGGGGTCCGTTGACATTATATAAACACTCAGATCTATCATAACATACATTAATTTCTAAACTGGTACTTTTTCATTATGTAAGCCAGTAAATTTTTCTTGGTTTCATGTCTATCAATTGTCAGACTGAGTGATGCATCCATCCATCCATCCATCCATTCATCTATTTATCAGAACCCTGGTGTCACAGACCTGGTTCTTGTGTCTTTGCTTGGGCAGCGAACCAACTATGTCTGGCGACAAGGGTAAATACAAATATTAATAAATAAATAAATACAATTTTAAATTTCCCTAGTTCAAAAAGGGAAAGAGAGCACCCCTCCCCACTCTACTCCCTTTTCATTAGCATTTTCTTTAGAAAACTTGAAATTGTAAATGTTGCATTATTCCCTTAATCTCCTTTTCTTGGTAGGCCATGTCTTAAATAGTGATTTAATCTAATTGGATTCTAACATTTTAAGGCGAGTCTGTCTCTATGGTCACACACCCTCGGGGGGTCATTCCTGGCCTAGGATGGAGAGGGCACAATTTCACTGCGGGGAAGTTCCCTCTGGGTTGGGGAGACAAAAGTCCTCTCCCCTCCAGGACAATACGGGGAGGGGAAGGATTCCCCAGTGCGAGGCTCCTCCGCGTTTGCTCTAGTTAGGAAGAGATTGGAACTGGGCCATTTCCCATCCCTCAGGTCCTTCAGATATTCTTGGACAAAATTGATTACTGGAGTGGATTCTGCTCAGACGTCGGGGAAGAGCCCTTCTAAGGCGAGAACTACGTAAAACAAACATGGCTTGAGGGCTGATGCATATCAGATGTTAAATAATGTCACTTCTTTAAGTCCCAGCACCCAATAGTCTTGGACAGATGTTTTTTGGTTTTTCCCCCACCCCTTACTAAATGAAGAAAATAAATTTCATACCTACTCTTTCTAACTCACATCTGAGGGGAAAAAAATTGTTTAAATATGATAAAAGTTAAAAACCATGAGTGTTCAGTGGGTGCTGATGCATATCACATATCAAACAATTTTTCACTAACTCCCTCTCCTAAATGGTCTTGGGAAAGTGCCCCCCCCATATTAAATGAAAATTAGCTGAATTCCTACTCTTTCTTCCTCACACGTGAAGGGAAAACAAAACGTTTCTAAATCTGAGACAAGGCAGAAACCACGGGTGCTTAGTAGTTTTTATCAGTTTTTTCTTCAGCATTCCACGGGATGGAATGCTGTTTGCTTGCAGAGGCCACAGATCACTTGTTCATTATTTCTGGTTAATGGTGCATGGATCATCATTACCCAGATTTTATCCCATCCCTGATAAAGTTAGGATGTTTTTTACACTCATGGGAAATGAACCTGTGGGGCTCACTCTTCGGTCTCCTTCCAGATTCCCGTGTTAATGAGTCCAAGAAAGCTTCGATATGTATTCAGGATCTTTTTATTTTGCTTTTTCCTTTTTTTTAAAGACGTTAACTTTCAATGAAGTAATGTTTTGAAAAAAACGTATAATTCACTGATTCAGTTATTTACTATATATACAGAAAATGTATAATTCACTGATTCAGTTATTTAATAACCTTTGAACATCTACTCTTCAAGGTACGGAAATCAACTTTTGCAAATTTTCCCTCCTCAAGGGTAAAGATCAGAAAATAAATCAGCAATGCTGCAGAAGACCTGGGGGGCAGAAGTTGAAGGAGGAGAGTAGTGGCCAGGGGATGTGTAACAGTGACTTTTAAAATATAATCTTAAACTGTAAGCAAGTAAGAAATTGTAAAATGTAACCTTCAAAGCTATAGACAGGATACAATGGAAGCTCCTATTCTCACAAAGGAGCAATTTGCAAATGCAAAGTCTGCAAATAAATGTAAATGTGGAGTTTGCCCCTTGCCACCTGGCTCCTGAAGGGATGGGAAAATGGGAAATAGCTAAATTGACTCCCTTTGTCTCTAATGGGTTTGGCCAATTGAAGAATCCCTGGGAGACCCCTCAGTCCTCCTGGATGAATGGGCCTTTTGTCTGTCACTCTTGTTGCATAATTATCTCTCTTCGCCTCTGAACCTGGGGGTAAAACTCAACTGGGGAAGGAGATCTGGAAGGCAGATTTGGGAAAGCATCCCCTGCTTTCTGCCTGTGTAAAATAAAAAGCCATCTTTTCCTCTTCAGCCAGTTCGGTGTGACTTCTATTAGCCGTGCCAAGCAACGAACCCATATTTGGGAAATACCCCTTCTTTAGATGTGCCCCTCACTGTGGGTGAGCAGGGTCCAGGCTGGGGAGATGGTGGAGAAGACCCCCCGGCTTCAGTGGGAAAGTTAGCGCTGAACCTCAAAGAACCATAAGCTCTTTACCATATAAAATCATATAAACACAAATTGTTTCATAAGCTCTGAGAACAGCTCTTAGATTTCTTAGATATTTATTAATTATGGATAGTTATGATTTACCTAATATTATTTCTCTTTTCAAGCTCCAAGATGAAATCCATCTCTCATAATTCCATTGTCTGCCTCCTTTCTCTCCTTTTCAGCTTCATTTTCTTCCCTTACGTCATTCATACAAATATATACGTACACTCATCTGTTTGTACATAACCATCCTTGTTTATTTTCTTATCTTGCCTTGATAAAAAAAATAACACGAGGCAACTGTAAGAGTATATACATACTATAGGAAGAAAAACCATGTAGATTGAAAAGTGAAGAACAGAGAAAGGAAAATTTGGAAGTAAAGATGGAATCAGAGAATAGATAGGATTCTAGTCTGCCTAAACAGAGAAGATTCCAGCATCTCCTTCCATATTTGGTCTAACACAAGTCAGATTTTATGAGGACCAGCTTGTATGCTCATTATAATCTATTGAGTTAAATGCAGAAAAGAAGTGCATCCAAGAGCTGGGGATATACCTGTTTTACCATTTTACAAATATGTGAATTCTATTTGTGTTTATTATGAAATTTGATCTCTACGTTGTTTGTTCTCTTAGCCCAGAGCCT
Organism: Choloepus didactylus; assembly: GCF_015220235.1. Taxonomy (NCBI): domain Eukaryota; kingdom Metazoa; phylum Chordata; class Mammalia; order Pilosa; family Megalonychidae; genus Choloepus; species Choloepus didactylus. The sequence goes on from NC_051326.1 coordinate 49,281,703, forward strand.
GTGCAGTGACCACTAACTTTTTTTTGTTATGGATGTTGAAAAATACAACCAAAATCTAAATGTTTTTTCCCCTCGACATATATTTTAAATTGCTTTTTGGTTAAGATATTGGTCTTTCCTGCTTTATTCTGCTGTGTTGAAATGCCACAACAGTAATCAATTTTTACATTGTCTGGAGTTAAGACAGTGGAAAAGTCTTTTCTGTTGACATGTACCAGTAGCTGCACAGGAGACTTCCTTCAGCAGAAATGCCCTCAATTACCTGTGGGTGACAACTGGATGAGTAAAAAATATTTAATATAATTCTTTAGCTGGAAAATGGTTAGAATCATTTTCAATAGCTAGTAGATGAAAAAAAAAACTGTTTATTAAGATCACTTCACTCAAGCAGATTTAAGTTATTCTGACCATGAAAAGCCCTTGTTAAAATAACTTGCTGTTGCTCTAATCTCAACAACAAAAACTTATTCCCTGCTCCCAGGAACTTTCCCAGCATTGCCTGCAGTAAGATGTGAGGGATGTAACCATATGGTCTCATAATCAGGACCTTGAAAAACAAGCCTGAATGAGGGGAGGACCTGAAGATAACAAGGAGATGCTGGCCAAACAGCTTTCTCTCTTCTATTTTTCTTTTCCTTTCTGCTTTCCTTTGGCTTCTGGCCATTTCTTTCTCTGTTTGGGGTTATAAAAGCCCAAATGAGTCTTCTCACTCTGAACTGGTTTTGGAAAGCTTTTATTTTCCTCCAGTTCCTTGTTGATGCATCTTCAATAAACTCACCTTCTCACCAAGCAAAGAGACTTGTTTCTCTGTTTGATGCAGGATCAGGCAGGCCAGACTGTTAGAACCGTGTTTCAAAGGGTGACAATCGGTGACCATGAAGGGACCCCTGCAGCCTTTAGTGCAGCCCTGATCCATGTCTCATCAGCTGCAGGGCTCCCCTGGACCCTCAGCTCTGTGCCTAGCAGCTGCCCAGGAATTTTTCCTGGGGGACGGACCAGGACTGGAGGGTCCAGGTGGAGGCGCCTGCCGTGGACGGACACCAGGTGCATCTGGGTGAAAGTGACTTTGCAATCAAAACTTTCCCTGTGCTGGGTAAGGGTATGCTCTTTTGTTTGTTGTGTTCACTTTGCTTTCTTTTGTTCCAATTAGTCTATTGTGTAATAAGGCTAATTGAGTTGATCCAGGGGCTGTGCATGCAGACTTGGTAAGTTAAAGGAAAAGTTACAGTTTAAAAAAAAATGCTGACTTCCACCTCTGCTTTAATATCAGGACTTCCAAGCAATTAGATAAGAGAAATAATGATGTAGATGTGCCGGCCTGTCAGTTTTTAAAATTGAGAAATCAGAAAAAGGACCTGGCCAAAACGGTCCTTGCAAAAACCTGAAATTGCTGGGAGGACATCAAAAGTAACTAATACAGCTGAAAAATCAGCAAAAGTGCAAAGTGTCAAACCAGTGTCACAGGATAATATCTCTACTGAGGAATCTGACAATGAAAACTTTGACTCCCTCTAGCTATAGAGATCAGACAGCTGAGGAGCCTTGTTGTTCTCATACACCAACTAATGATTTGTGTTCTGATGGTGAAGAACCAGTTATTCCTTCTGATACAGAAGCATATTTAGCAGAATTTCACCCTAAAACACTCAAGTACAATTTCCAAATAATAGAAAATAAAAAGCCTTAATATAATAACTGGAACAAATGAGTCATATCCTTCAAGTCCTATATTAGAAGTTTGTACTTCAGGAGAAGCTAAACAGTTAAAAGCTGTGAATATTTTCAAAGAAGCCAAAAGCCCCTCTCAACCTTACTGGATAAAGAGAACATGTAACCATCTTGTCCTCTGTTTAAAGAAAAGAAAAGAAAAGAAAAGAAAACATAATAGGGCTGTACCTGTTCTTTCAATCATAAATAAATCATGAGTAATATAACAAGGCTAAATACGGTCTTAATCAAATGTACGCTTACCAACATGATGCAATGGTTAAACTAATTATAAAATGAAATTAAGAAAACTATAGTAATAATTTAAATATAAATAAAAATAATCTCTTATAAATTTTAGTTTTTATATAAGTAAAAGGTGTGTTATATTGCTCTTACATAAGTCATAGCTTAATTACTAGACATATTTTCAATAAAGTTTTGCAGACATTAGAGGTTAAGTTTGAATCTCTGATAACACTGTGAATACCCTCTTTTAGTTTTGACTCACTGGTGGTTCACCACCTGTATTTCATCACTCATGGTTCAAAAATATAGAATATGACTTAAATTAAACATACCTTAAATCAAGGTTCTGTAAGTATTCTATAACTTAGGAGGGGTCTTCTAATCTCATATCCACCTCCATCCCAAAGGGACAGAAGTCCCTAGCTTAGTAATGTATCCTTTCATTTTTGCATTGTAAACTTGTTCCTTTTACCTTAAGTGCTCTTTCAGTGATATGTGTTAAATTTAAATTCTTGTATTAAGCACTCTTTACTTTTGAATTATTGTCTGTCCCTGTATTCTTATTTGAATGGGAGGTTACTTAAGGAAACCCAAACTGGCTGAACCAGGACCTGATAAGGCTCAAGCCTTTTCTAATGGAAACCACAGTTTTGAGTTGTAACAAACAAATCCATGACACTAGCACAAAGTCCTTTAACAGCTTTGTTTGTCCAGTAAATAAAACTATGTTTACTCATTTTATATTAAATGAAACTTTGTGAATGTATAAAAATATTATTTCTTTTCTAAGCTATCCATGTCTCAAATAAAAGTATCCATCAATTACTTGGTAATCGTTGTGGTAAACCTAGAGCGTATGGAGAAAACTTAGTGTCTTCACTTCAACTTGTCATCAAACCTCAAATATTTAACAGTATTAAGTTGGCACACTACATTAAAAAAAATAATAAGAGAATACTTTGCCAGGCAACTAATTAAATTGGGAGAACTTCTCCTTGTAATGACAAAGCAAAGGCTTCAGCCCATATCCTCCTAACATATCCCACACCTACTGAGAAAGCTGCCCTATGATACATAAAAAGGTGGGCATAGAGGAGCAGCCATAGGATGGCAAATACCAAAAACTTTAAAAATCCCTCTCAAATACTCTGATTTAATAGCTGTTATACAAGATTGTAAAGCTTATTCATGGCTTCACCCTCATTCAGTAATTTAGTAATAAACATATATAGAGAGAGCCAATATGCCTGTAAAGAATTTAACAAAACTAAAAAAAAAAAAAATACTTTCATGAATTTCAAAATTCATGCAACGTTAAATCAGTGTGTGTTTTTTTAGGGGGGACAATGTAACACTTATACATTCCATTAATCCTTGTCAAAAGATTGTTTCCTACTGTTTCAGGATGCACTAACTAAAGTGTTTTAATTATTTAGCATTATTCTAACAAGTTTAAATCTAATGGTAATTGTATGTTGTAAGACGTTTGCTTGAAAACAGTTTCCAAAATCATTTTGGTAACTTTTAATATGAAATATATAAAAAAAAATGCTTTCATTAAAAAAAATTTCCCTGGATTATTAAGGTGTAATTTCTTAGTCAGCGGTTATAAAAATGTTTTCTTGAATAATAATATAAAAGGCAGAAAATCTGTTTTATCAAAATAACTTCTTGCACTTCATGTTAACTTTATCATGTCCTTGGTTGTCTAAAAATATTGTCTTCCCCAGATCTGGTTAAGACCAGGGCAAACCGGGCCAAGGGGTGAAGGTCAAAACTGACTGTGTTTTAAAACTTCAACTTCCATGTGAGACCAAGGGAAGAGATGTCTATTTGGTGCAAGATCTATATTTTCTAAACAGTATAACTCTACAGTTTGTTTAAACACCACAATTACACGGAACTTTGAATGGAAAGTGAGATATGGTAGGTTAGTATAGGTTAGAGTGAAATAGTGATGCATCCCAAAGTAATTTGGGCAGAGAATAAAAAATAAATTTACAGGTCCCCCCATCCTGAGGAGCTGGGGGAAGGTGCAGAAGTGTTGAACTTCCTCACCTGGACTGGTGTTGATGTTGTCACAAACATCGTGACTGGCAGTTTAATGTGCCGAGCCCTCTATCATGGGACTTGTGCTTATGAAGCTCCTTACTGCAAAGGAGAGGCTAAACTTGCATATAATTGTGCCTAAGAGTCTCCCCCTGAGTGCCTCTTTGTTGGTCAGATGTGGCCCTCTCTCTCTCTCTCTCTCTCTCTCTAGCTAAGCCAACTCAGCAAGTGAACTCACTGCCCTCTCCCTACGTGGGACCTGACTCCCAGGGGTATAAATCTCCCTGGCAATGCAGGATACAACTCCCGGGGATGAATCTGGACCCAGCATCATGGGATTGAGAATATCTTCTTGACCAAAAGGGGGATGCAAAATGAGACAAAATAGTTTCAGTGGCTGAGAGATTTCAAATGGAATCAAGAGGTCACTCTGGTGGACATTCTTATGCACTATATAGATAACACCTCTTAGGTTTTAAAATGTATTGGAATAGCTAGAAATAAATACCTGAAACTATCAAACTCCAACCCAGTAGTCTGGACTCCTGAAGATGATTGTATAATAATGTAGATTACAAGGGGTGACAGTGTGATTGTGAAAACCTTGTGGATCACACTCCCTTTATCTAGTGTACGGATGGATTAGAAAAATGGGGACAAAAACTAAATGAAAGATAGGGTGGGATGGTTTGGGTGTTCTTTTTTACTTTTATTTTCTATTCTTATTCTGATTCATTCTGATGTCAGGAAAATGTTTGGAAATAGATTGTGGTGATGAATGCATAACTATATGATCATACTATGAACAGTTGATTGTACATCATGGATGATTGTACGGTATGTGAATATATTTTAATTAAACTGACTCTAATTAAAAAAACATATATTGTCTTCCCACTTTTAAAAGAGCTCTTTTCCTTAACTTTAGCTAAATAAAAAAGTTACTGTTTCAAACCTGACAACTTTTAACATTTTGCTTTCTCAAGGTCAAGCCCTAAAGGACATCTTTTTATTCCCAATGGTTAAAAAGAATTTGTTCATTCACCTTGGAAAAAAATGAAGTGCTAAAAATGATTAAATTCATGTAATATGTTATCAGTTGCAGAAAAAATGTTTAGATGATGTTATAAAAATTAAAAACTTCTAACCTCCTTTTGGTTACTGATCTGCATAACATCAAACAACAGTGTAGTACTGCTAGTTATGATTGTAGTCATTTTTAAAGTGTTATATGTCACAAAAACAGCCAAATTTCCTTGTGAATTACATTATTTCACTCTGATGCTTCTCTGAAAGTGCTTGCAGTTAGCTACAAATCAGAGCTTCAGCTTCAACAACAAAGAAAGACTTAAAAAAAAAAGCAAGGCAAGTATATAAATTGTGTTCTACCCATTATCTAACATAACCCTAGTAAAAATGTAAAGAAAAATTAAACCTCTGTTTTAATTGAAGTGCTTGCATGTTTAAACCAGGCTCCTAGAACTGTGCCTGCATGCTCTCTCCCCATTGGAGTTATTGGTGAGACCCATTTCTGTGGTCCCTAGAACTATAAAGGTGACAACCACATCACATGGACATGCTCTGGAAGTAGATGGGAATGTGCTGTTACTGAAGACCCCTTTACAACAAACACCTTTGCCTCTGCCTGCCAGACAGGCTCCATCACTTTGGCTTTTCAGTGGACACTGCCTCCAGACTGGCTCTGCTGCATAGTGCTGGAGGGTGCTGTGAAACAGTCCAATGGAACCCTGGAGCCCACTGTCCTGTTTCCCAGAGGACCAACGATGCTGCACTACAACAACTGTACAAAGAAGATACCTCCCAGGGCTATAATTGCCAGTGTAATGTGGTTGAAACCTAAAAACATAATTAACACTAAGGCCTGCTCGTATGAGGGGACAGGATGTATGGCATTGTAAGCTTAACACCCAATACAGCTCAGAAAAATAACTTAAGCATTCATTAGCATTAAGTGCTACACATATATAGCAAATGAATATAACAATGTCTCTTCAATATTAAATCATATGCAGGATGATAATAATCATGTTAAAATTATAGTAAACTGGATGCATTTTCTGAGTGGTTAATGAATTTAGTATAAAAGAGGAAATAGCTCTTATTAGCACGGTTTTTATTCTGCTTGTCATTTGTTTGTTTTGTTGCTGCCAGTATTGTATCTGTGAGTTTACATCCAGAGCATCTTACAGATTCATAGAACCTCTTGACACTTGCTCAGCAGGAAGCAGTAACAGGAAGAAAGACCTCCACCCACTTTCCCTTTTATAGGAGATGCTCACAACATACCGTTTCTTAAGAAAAAGAAAATGTCTCCTAAAAAGGGGGGATTTGATAGCTGGATAAGTAAAAAAATAGTCAATATAATTCTTTACCTGGAGAATGGTTAGTATAGGCTTCAATAGCCAATAGAGGAAAAAAAAAAAAACTGTTTATTAAGATCACTTCCCTCAAGCAGCTTTAAGTTATTCTGACCATTAAAATAACTTGCTGTTGCTCTAATCTCAACAACAAAAACTTATTCCCTGCTCCCAGGAACTTTCCCAGCATTGCCTGCAGTAAGATGTGAGGGATGTAACCATATGGTCTCATAATCAGGACCTTGAAAAACAAGCCTGAATGAGGGGAGGACCTGAAGATAACAAGGAGATGCTGGCCAAACAGCTTTCTCTCTTCTATTTTTCTTTTCCTTTCTGCTTTCCTCTGGCTTCTGGCCATTTCTTTGTCTGTTTGGGGTTATAAAAGCCCAAATGAGTCTTCTCACTCTGAACTGGTTTTGGAAAGCTTTTTTTTTTTCCTCCAGTTCCTTGTTGATGCATCTTCAATAAACTCACTTCTCGCCAAGCAAAGAGACTTGTTTCTCTGTTTGCGGGATCAGGTGGGCCAGACTATTTAGAACCGTATTTTCAAACAGTAACAATTGGTGACCACGAAGGGACCCCTGCTGTCTTTAGTGCAGCCCTGACCCATGTCTTGTTGGCTGCAGGGCTCCCCTGGACCCCTCAGCTCTGTGCCTAGCAGCTGCCTGGGAATTTTTCCTGGGGGACCAGGACTGGAGGGTCCAGGTGGAGGTGCCTGCCGTGGACGGACACCAGGTGCATCTGGGTGAAGGTGACTTTGCAATCGAGACTTTCCCTGTGCTGGGTAAGTGTGTGACCTTTTGTTTGTTGTGTTCACTTTGCTTTCTTTTGTTTCAATTAGTCTATTGTGTAATAAGGCTAATTGAGCTGATCCAGGGGCTGTGCAAGCAGACTTGGTGGGTTTGAGCTCTGTAAGAAAGGGATAAGTTCAGCTTTCACATACAGACAGCATGGAATAAGGAAAATGGAGGCAGAACCAGCTTAAACAAGCCCTGTGGTAAAGGGGAGAAAGAGAGAATCTGCCCCAGCTCCTTATATGGAAAAGTAACCAGGGTTATTGGAATGTAAAGAGATATGAGGTAAAATCAGAAGCGGGAACCCCCAGCAAAAAATTTAAACTGAATGAACTCTCTCTGATAGGCTGATCAGTTCAAAATCTCAATAATGAGCTAGTTGGCTCTCTCGGATAGGCTGTACAAATTAAAATCTCAAAGATGGGCTAGTTAGCTCTCTCAGATAGGCTGTAACCTCTGTAGTACCCAGCCAATGGGGAAATGGGAGGGACTTGCGCATCAGGAGTAGGAGATTTAAAGATCGCCATTCTCTTCCTCTGGTGCACCAGCCTACCATGAGTTTGGCTGGACGCCCTTTCTTGCAAGATCATAAATAAATTCTTTTTGCCTCCAGAACCAAGTGAGCGTTTATTCCCTTACAGGTACCGCTTTATTTCTGACAACTTGGGGGCTTGTCTGGGATCTGAAGCTTCAGAGGGGGACCCCCAAGGTGGACAAAGGGAAGGTGCGCCCCGCTGATTGAGCGGTCTCGGACTCCACCATTGGGGGCCCATCTCTGGCAGCTAAAGGGCCCGAGACCAGACACTTGGATCTGCCAGTTGTGGATGAGAAAAGGGGGAAAAGGGAAAGCCTGCCTCTGGTTGACCAGGCAACTCCATGCAGGGACCAAGGTAAGGAAAGAAATATTATATTACCTTGGTGGTCGGGAATTCCTGATGAGTCTGGAGCTGCTTGTGTGTGACTGAGACATGCGACATACTGCACGAAGTGAATGTGGAGTCCCAATCTGCGGTTCCCTTCTCCCACAAGGGAAAGGGCCAGAGACAGACGAAGCGAAAGGAACTGAGAGAAAGAAGCCCAGACAAGACTCAGGATGGGGAATAGAGGCAGCTGGCCGGCCGGGGAAGAAGAAAAGGGGGCACCTATAGAGTCCCTCGGGGACATCCCTCCAGATAGTCCACTAGGTAGGATGTTAAAATATTGGACCAATAGCGATTGGACCAAGGGAAAGGACAAAAAGAAAATGATTAAATATTGTTGTTACATTTGGACTGAAGAAAGCATTTCACCGCCAGATGTATTCTGGCCAAAGTATGGGACAGAGGAGGACTGGCTCTGTGCCAACCTTGTAATTTATGTTAATGAGAAGAAACCCTTTTCTAAGGAGGAGTCTGATTATGCCACATGCTGGCTAAAGAACAAAAAAACTCCCCTCTACCCTGTGAAAGATAAAAATCCAAACTCAGAATCTGAGTTGGTAGAATCTAAACCCTGGGACCTCATATTAAGCCTTCCTCTTCCCTACTATTCCCCTTCTCTCCCAGGGCAGAGATTGTTAGAGTCTGAGGACCTAATAAAGTCCTCACGGGTTCCAGGGGAACCAGGAGGCCCATTGGTGCCAACTGCCCCACCAGATATGACCCATCAATGGATGAGGAAATAATTAACACAGTGCAAAAGGGATGTACAGAATTTTCCATTTCCAAAAACTCTTGAAGGAAAGAGAGTAAGGGAACATCACCCCATTGAATCCCTTTACCCCTTGAGGGAGGTCCCTATGGGGCCAAAAGAAGTCGGGTATGTAAATGCCCCATTAACGAGTGCAGAAGTAAGAAATTTTAAGAAGATGAAATCATTAATAGAGGACCCAATGGGGCTGGCTGAGCAAATAGATCAGTTCCTAGGTTCTAGCCTATACACGTGGTCTGAACTTATGTCCATATTAAACATCCTCTTTACGAAGGAGGAGAGAGGAATGATAAGAGGGGTTCCTATGAAAGAATGGGAAAGGCAACACCTGCCAGGGTGAGGGGTGATGGCAGCAGAGCAAAAATTTCCAAGTACTGACCCCGATTGGGATAATAATGTTAAAGAGGATAGGGCACAAATGAAGGATCTCAGAGACATCATTATAGAGGGGATAAAACTGGCCATATCCAAATCTCAAAATTTGGATAAGGCCTTTGAGGTGAATCAAGAGAAAGATGAGTCTCCCTCTGCTTATCTACAAAGATTGAGAGATCAAGTAAGGAAATATTCAGGTATGGACCCTGATGACCCTGTAGCCCAGGGAATGTTAAAGGTCAGCTATGTGAATGGGTCTTGGCCTGATATTTGGAAAAAGATCCAGAAAATAGATGGATGGATGAATAAGCCGTTGGAGGAGTTATTAAGGGAAGCACAGAAAGTATTTGTAAGAAGAGAGGATGAAAAACAAAAGCAGCAGGCTAAAGTCATGATAACCACTGTTGACCACTTGGTCATGAAAAGATTAGAAGCAGGGAATGGAGGAAGCAGACAGAGGTGAGATAAGGGAGTGGGCTGGGCTGATTTAAATAAAGGAACAAGGAGAATGCAGAACTCTGCAGGGTGTTATCACTGTGGAAAACCTGCCCATTTCAAAAGGGAGTGCCCAGATTTACAGAAGGAGGGTTGAGTTATACCCCTAATGAATTTCAAAGACTAGGAGAGTCACAGGCTCCTCATCTCAGAAGCCCACTGGGAGCCTTTAGTAAATTTAAAGATGGGCCCATAGCAAGAGGAAATTACATTCTTGGTAGACACTGGAGCAGCTTGCTCCTCTAAATCATCTTCCAAAGGGGGCCAGGCTCTCTGGCAGTTCCCTCACCGTCTCAGGGGTAAAAGGGGAGGGATTTAAAGTTCCCATTCTTGAGTCTACTAACATTTGTTGGGAAAATAATCAAATCATAGCTCCCTTGTTGCACATCCCAGAAGCTGGGAGTAATTTATTAGGAAGAGACCTAATAATACCTATGGGACTGGATTTAGAGGTAAGGAATGGACGGATTGAGGTTTTGGCCCTGCTCACTGAAGAAGATGAAAAAGACATTAAGGAGGACGTATGGGTAAAAGAAGGAAACAGGGGAGGGCTGCAAACTCCCCCAATTAAAATCAAGTTAAAAAAAGGAAGGGGAGGTCGTGTGCCAGAAACAATATCCTATTCCTCTTAAAGGAAGACAGGGACTCCAACCCATCATTGAGGGTCTCCTTCGAGATGGGCTCTTGGAAACCTATATGTCCTCCTTTAATACTCTCATTCTCCCCATTCAGAAACCAGATGGTAGCTGGAGAATGGTGCAGGATCTAAGGGCTATTAATCAAATTGTCCTGGTTTGACACCCTGTAGTTCCCAATCCTTACAGTCTCCTGAGTAAAATTCCCTTCCATCATAAGTAGCTTAGTGTAGTAGATTTAAAGGATGCCTTCTAGGCCTGTCCCCTTGATCCAGAAAGTAGAGACTTGTTTGCCTTTGAGTGGGAAGATCCCTTCAATGGGCGAAAGCAGCAATACAGATGGACGGTCTTACCTCAGGGTTTCATGGAGTCCCCCAATCTCTTTGGGCAAGAGTTAGAGAGGGTACTGGAAAAATTTCCAGTCCCACCTGAAATCACCTTTCTGCAATATGTAGATGATCTATTAATATCGGGTAAAGAAAGGCAAGTGGTGGCTCAAGCTATGAAAAATCTACTGAACTTTTTAGTGGTTTAAGGATTAAGGGTATCTAAAAGTAAACTGCAATTTGTAGCAAGGGAAGTTAAGTACCTAGGCCACCTCATAAGTGAAGGAAAAAGAAAAATCCATCCATGAAGAATCCAGGCCATAGTAGAGTTGCCTCTTCCTCAAACAAAAAGAGAGCTAAGAAAATTCCTGGGATTGGTAGGGTACTGTAGATTGTGGCTAGATTCTTTTGCATCTCGAACTAAAGGGCTATACCAAAAATTACTAGAGGAAGAGCCTGACAAGATAGAATGGGAGGAAGTGGAAATAGAGGCTTTAAATTAGCTCAAGCAGGCACTGGTGCAAGCTCCCCTTCTAGCACTTCCTTCCCTCGAAAAACCCTTTCATCTGTTTGTTAGTGGATAAGGGAAGGGCTTTAGGGGTCCTAACCCAAATCTGGGGAGGCCAAAGAAAGCCAGTAGCTTTCCTTTCAAAGGTTTTAGATCCAAACTCTAGGGGGTGGCCTGGGTGTGTTCAAGCCATTGCAGCAACTGCCCTTTTAGTAGAAGAAAGCAGGAAATTGACCTTTGGAGGGGGATTAGTAGTTAGTACTCCTCATCAAGTGAGAACTATTCTGTCTCAAAGGGCAGGAAGATGGTTAACTGATTCCCGAATCTTGAAATATGAGGCAATCCTAATGGAAAAAGATGATTTGGTCTTGACAACAGATCATAGCCTAAACCTGGCCTCCTTCCTCTGGAAGGGGCCTGAGCAAGTAGAGACCCCTGAGCATGACTGTTTAGACCTAATTGAATACCAAACCTGAGTCCAACCTGACCTAAGGGATCTTCCCCTGCACTTGGGGGAAAGATTGTTCATAGATGGATCCTCCAAAGTCCTAAAAGGAGAAAGGCACAATGGCTATGCAGTTGTAGATGGGGTAACCTGTGAAGTAAAAGGAGATAGCTGATTGCCCAATAAGTGGTCAGCTCAAACCTGTGAGTGGTATGCACTAAATCAAGCCCTCAAATTATTAGAAAGAAAGGATGATACAATATACACTGACTCTAAGTATGCCTTTGGGGTAGTCCACACCTTTGGAAAGATCTGGGAAGAAAGGGGATTAATCAATAGCAAAGGAAAAGAACTGGCTCATGGGGAATTGGTGAAACAAGTATTAACCAATCTACTCTTACCTAGAGAAATATCAGTGGTGCATATAAATGGACATCAGAAGGGCCCTACTTTTGAGGCAAAAGGCAATAGGTTAGCTGATGAAAAGGCTAAGGAGGCCTCTCTCTGTCCCCTTTTAAAAATAATGGTTCTAATACCCTCTATCCCTAAAGAGTTTGGGGTCCTTACATTCTCTGCCAAAGAAGTAAAAGAATTGAAACAATTAGGAGCAACCTTAAATGATCAGGGGAAATGGTTTCTCCCAGATGGCAGACAAATGTTAAATAAACAATGAGGGAGATATTAGCAGTCCTACACCAGGGGAGTCATTGGGGGGTACAAGCCATGTGTGATGTAGTACTTAGACAATTTGGATGTGTAGACCTTTTTACAGTTGCTAAACAAATCTGTGAGCGGTGCATAATTTGTCAGAAGATTAATAAAAAGGTTTTAAGAAAACAGGTACAAGGGGGAAGAGAGCCGGGCCTGAGACCATTCCAGAGCATTCAAGTTGATTTCACTGAAATGCCCCCAATCAGTCATTTAAAGTATATTTTGGTAATTGTTGACCACCCCACCAGATGCTCTATCCTCAGCTACAGCATTGGGAACTTCTAAAGTTATCCTTGAACAAATCACTCCCCGTTATGGGTTAGTGGAAAATATAGACTCTGACAATGGCAGTCACTTTACCTCCCGTGTGTTGCAGAATATCATGAGAAGCCTGGGTGTCACTTCAGACTTCCACACTCCCTGGCATCCACCATCCTCTGGGAGAGTGAAAAGAATGAATCAAACCATAAAGAAACATCTTTCTAAATTAGTTTTGGAAACAAAGTTACCCTAGATCAAGTGCTTACCTATAGCTCTACTAAGAATCAGGACTGCCCCTAGAAAGGAACTGGGAATTTCCCCTTATGAAATGCTTTTTGGCTTGCCTTTCCCCAGGAGGACTGGAGAGCTCCCCTCCCTAGACACAAAGGATCTTTTCCTTAAGAATTATATACTGCCCTTGTCTTCTACTTTATCATCTCTCAGGCACTGTGGATTGCTGGCTAAGACCCTGCCACTTGAATTTGCTGCCCATTGACATCAGTCCGGCAGCTGGGTTCTGATCCAGTCGTGGAGAGAATCCAAACTTCAACCGATCTGGGAGGGACCCTATCAAGTCTTGCTGATGACTGAGACGGCAGTCCGAACGGCAGAAAGAGGCTGGACTCATTACACACGAGTGAAGGGACCGGTGCCTGAACCAGACGATAAGTATCCAGCAACTCAACCTGAATCCTGGAAAGTGACTCCCACCTCAGATCCGCTAAGGATCACTCCAAGTAGACAACAGTTGAAAGAACATACTAGGAGGGAGGAAGGGCTGGATTAGACCCTGTGTTTGCATTGTGCTCTGTGTATAGCTTAATGATGAAATTGCTTGTACTGATCATAATGTTCTATATTCAAGGAGTAACAAGTTCTGCTAAGCTGGTTATAAGTGTAGTCAAAGGCTTAGAGTCTCAAACTGTACAATTTGATGTTTGTCAAGTAATCAGCTGTAAAAATCTAAAACATCAGCAACAACTGAGTGAGGAATATAAGCATTTATGTAAGCAGACTGTTCAAATAGAAAGCAAGATTGTTGGGGGGCGAATATTTGAGAGTATAACTTATGAGTCACCTGACCCCTGTTATTCTTGGAACACTGTTTGGTGGACCACACAGTATGAGGGATGGGTCTTACCCAGGTTGGAGGAAAAACCATTAAGGGAAACTTGGCTGGAGTTTAACTCTCCAGTTCAAATTGACCCCAAGGTCATTAAAATACTTAAGGCCAAAGACTTAAAGCAAACCACCGAAATAGAGACAGGTTATGGAAATACAAATGCATGGTAGAATGGGGCAAACATACCATCCAGAGTCTAAACAGAAGTGACTGTTATGCTTGTGCAACCAAACAACCCACTGTTCAGATTACGCCCTTCCCCTTGGGGATGAAAAAGCATGAAAAGAGTTTAAATGTATAGCACTCCTCTCTCAAAATGCTACTCCTGGTGAAAGTTGTAGTACGTTGTCCTTCCTTTTCCCTCCAGTCCAGAAGGGAAGTGTCAAAGCCATACCAGCGTCTCACCTTGGTCCCGGAAACCACTCTGCCTGTCTCTCCAGATGGGAAGAAGGGCTCCAGGATCTTGGTACCATGGCTTTGTGTACACAGGTGTGGAATGTGAGCAAGGATAGTACTGGCAACTTCTCCAGCCTAACTATACCCCGAGCAGACCTCTGGTGGTACTGTGGGAAGGGCATCCTCTGGCCAACACTACCTGAAAGGTGGGGAGAAACCTGTGCTCTGGTTCAATTGGCTATCTCATTTACTCTGGTATTTGAAAGTAATAAGAAAGTACCAACCCAAGGCAAAGGAAAAAAGAAAAATGTACAAAATGTACCTGGTTCCTTCAATAAAAAAATTTATGTAGATAATATAGAGGTCCCCCGGAAAGTTCCTAATGAGTTTAAAGCTTAAAATCAAGAAGCTGCAGAATCTGAATTGTCCTTATTCTGGTGGGTCACCATCAATAAAAATATAGATCATCAGGTAAGATTTATCAACTATACCAGGGATGTCATTAAAGGAATAGCAGAACAGTTAGATGCCACTAGCCGAATGGCATGGGAAAACAGAATGGCCCTAGACATGATACTAGCTGAAAAAGGAGGCATCTGTGCTATAGTTGGGGGAAATTGTTGCACATTCATCCCCAATAATACAGCACCTGATGGAACTATCACCAAAGCTCTACAAGGCTTGACAGCCTTATTTCAGAAACTAACAAAAAATTCTAGCATTAACAACCCACTCACAAAACGGTTGGAAAATTGGTTCGAGAAATGGAAAGGAATTGCAATGTCTATTTTAATTTTCCTTATCATTCCAGCCAAAATGTTTATAACAGCTGGGTGCTACATCATCCCATGTGCCCAAAGGCTAGTTCGAAGACCCATCAAAACCACTCTAATCAAGAATAAGAAGGATCCCTATGATGAGGAATGTGAAAAAGCCCTTAGCAAATTTGAGAATCTAGAATGTGAAAACTAAAAGGGTTTAAAAAAGAAAGAGGAGGGAATCTGTAAAAAAGGGATAAGTTTAGTTTTCACATAGAGACAGCATGGAATAAGGAAAATGGAGGCAGAACCAGCTTAAACAAGGTAAAGGGAAGAAAGAGAGAATCTGCGCCAGCTCCTTATATGGAAAAGTAACCAGCGTTACTGGAATGTAAAGAGATATGAGGTAAAATTAGAGGCGGGAACTCCCAGCAAAAAATTTAAATTGAATGAACTCTCTTGGATAGGCTGATCAGTTCAAAATCTCAATAATGAGCTAGTTGGCTCTCTGGGACAGGCTGTACAAATTAAAATCTCAAAGATGGGCTAGTTAGTTCTCTCGGATAGGCTGTAACCTCTGTAGTACCCAGCCAATGGGAAACAGGGGAGGGACTTGCACATTAGGAGTAGGAGATTTAAAGATCGCCATTCTCTTCCTCTGGTGTGCCAGCCTACCACGTGTTTGGCTGTGTGCCCTTTCTTGCAAGATCATAAATAAATTCTTTTCTCCTCCAGAACCGAGTGAGCGTTTATTCCCTTACAGGTACTGCTTTATTTCCGACAAGCTCCACTACCCGTGAACCTGGATTTGTGGTTCTCCTATTGAATTTTGTTCAGTTTGCACAGTTTGCATCTGTGTGGGGAACCAGGCGTATTTGCAGAACTCCTACTCTGATGTTCTGTCTTTGGGATTTCTGTTGGTTATTGCTCAGCCATGGGAAACCCTCAAAGTCATTAAAAAAAATTGTTAGTACATTATTGCAACTGTGTGGCCACAATATAAATTAAGTAAGGGGGCAGAATGACCAGAAGATGGGATTCTGACCTTCAGGTAATTATCCAATTAAAAATGTATTAGAAGAACAAAAAATTATGAAATTTAATAAAATAACAGACAAGGTGTAGCCACAGTCAGCTGGACTTTATGTGTGGTATGGCTAGCTATAGCAGACTGTCTCAAGAAAGACAGAGAAATCTGTAAGTTAAAGGAAAAGTTACATTTAAAAAAAATGCAGACTTCCACCTCTGCTTTAATAATCAGGCCTTCCAAAGCAATTAGATGAGAGAAATAATGATGTGGATGTGTTGGCCTGTCAGTTTTTAAAACTGAGAAGTCAGAAAAAGGATCTGGCCAAAAGGGTCCTTGCAAAAACCTGAAATTGCTAGGAGGACATCAAAAGTAACTAATACAGCTTAAAAATCAGCAAAAATGCAGTGTCAAACCCGTGTCTCTACTGAGGAATCTGCTAATGAAAACTTTGACTCTCTCTCTTTCTATAGAGATCAGACAGCAGAGGAGCCTTGTTGTTCTCATACACCAACTAATGATTTGTGTTCTGATGGTGAAGAACCAGTTATTCCTTCTGCTACAGAAATATATTTAGCAGAATTTCACCCTAAAACACTGAAGTACAATTTCCAGATAATAGAAAGTAAAAAGTCTTAATATAATAACTGGAACAAATGATTCGTATCCTTCAAGTCCTATTTTAGAAGTTTGTACTTCAGGAGAAGCTAAACAGTTAAAAGCTGTGAATATTTTCAAAAAAGCCAAAAGCCCTTCTCAACCTTATTAGATAAAGAGAACATGTAACCATCTTGTCCTCTGTGTAAAAAAAAAAAGAAAAAAAGGAATCAGAGTAGGGCTGTAGCTGTTTTTTCAATCATAAATAAATCATGAGTAATGTAACAAGGCTAAATACGGTTTAAATCAAATGTATACTTACCAACATGATGCAATGGTTAAACTAGTTATAAAAGGAAATTAAGAAAACTACATTAATAATTTAAATATAAGTAAAAATAATCTCTCTTGGGGTTATAAAAGCCCAAATAATTCTTCTCACTCTGAACTTGTCTTGGAAATCTTTTTTTTCCTCCAGTTCCTTGTTGATGCATCTTCAATAAACCCACCTTCTCACCGAAGCAGAGAGACTTATTTCTCTGTTTGATGTGGAATGAGGTGGGTCTGACTATTTAGAACCGTGTTTTCAAGCGGTAACATGGGGAGGTCGTTTGGGTAAGAAAGAGGTTGGAGAAACAATACATAAGCTGAGAGGGCTAGAAATGACCTCTTATATGTAATTGGAGAAACTGAGACTTATTTCCTGGCAAGCAGGGCATAGAAAGAGGGCAATTGAATTCTCTTTTTCCAAAATAAAGAAATCCAGACAGAGACCAGGCTGGAGTTGAATCTCCTAATGTGTTGATCATGTATTAACCTTCCTCTGATCTTTGCCCAGTGCTGGCCTGAGACAGCTTTCATCCTTTAGCATCTGTTCTCTCCACTTTCCCACTGTGCTCTTTGTTCTTGTTTTCTTTTGTTTTGAATACCCAAGAGTTTAAATAATAAGACCTTGGAGTATTTCCAGAATGGGAAGG
The DNA here is from genome assembly GCF_015220235.1 of Choloepus didactylus. Classification (NCBI taxonomy): domain Eukaryota; kingdom Metazoa; phylum Chordata; class Mammalia; order Pilosa; family Megalonychidae; genus Choloepus; species Choloepus didactylus. The sequence goes on from NC_051326.1 coordinate 49,299,203, forward strand.
TATTCTTTAGCTGCACTTGCCATCTTACAGCTCAGCTCTAGAGCTTTCTTCCTTTACCCTCTCCAAAATCTTCCCTTCCTCCCTCTCTCCCTGCCATTCTCTTTCTTTCTCTCTTTCCCTCCCTCCTTTCCTCCTTCCTTTTCTTCTTTCCTTCCTTTTTTTTTTCTTTTTAAAATAATTCTATTTCTTTGCCCCTGGTGAGGAAAATGCGATCAAAGCCTTCAACTTTAATTCTTGTATGGCAAAATACAGAAAGCAGGCCAGTTTTAGACAAAGGAGTCTGAGAAAACCAGGTAAATTACACTGCTCTTTTTTTCTATTTTTCTATCCCTTAATACTCTTTTTCCATTCTTACCCTAACCATAGGAATACTTGTTTTCTAATTAGGGTTTCTCTGACTCCCTTCCTTCTCCCCTCCTCCTTTTCTGACAATTAACTTGATGTCTCTGAGGCCAGAAACCTAGTGAATGGGTCACTGTCTTCACCTAGAAGGCCCTGGGGCAAGCCCCCTTAGGCACAGCTCCTGGGCTAGGGTGGGAGTCAGCGTGGAAGCCCCACACAAAAGGTGGTCTCCAGCAATCAGCACTCACACCCTATACCGGTTTGATCTAAACTTGCTGCTATGATCTGCTTCGTAACGTATTCATGATTTTGCTTTCTGTATTTTTCCCACAAGCATTTTCCTTCTTATTAAAGAGTATAACCATCACTTATAACAGATGCATGGTATTCCATAAAGTAGATTTAACTATCATTTACTTAATCACTTCTCTAAAATTGGACTTTTGGATTTCTACTCTTTTTGTTTGTTTGTTTGTTTTTGTTTTGGTGCTTTTGCAATTGTTTCAGTGAACACCTATAGATTATCTTTAGAATAGACTTTGGGAATTGAATTGTTGGGTCAAAAACTTTAATTTTCTAAGATTTTTGACATTATTGCCAAACTGCTTTCCAAAATGTTTGCCATATGGCTCATAAGGGCAAAAAAATGGCTTTTAATAATTAAGTTGTCAGACTTAAGTTACTGACACTAGTTTTTGACATTTACAACCCACCATTTGTATTAACTTTATTCATTCCTGAAGACAGAGTTTCTATCCTATGGGTCTAGAGAGATTGAAATGAGTGGAACGGACCCTAAGAAAAGAATGCATATTCATTTCCTCACTTTTATGAGCTCTAGTGAATCACCAAAATTTCCAGAAAGCACTGCAGTCACATATAAAATATAGACAACATTAGCTTGCAAGAGCTACTTAGATGACCTTGAATCTTGGAGCAGCAGACTATTCTGGTCGGAATAAATTTTGGAATTTAACAAAGAATATAGGAATCTCTTCCTCAAATTTTATATTTTAAGGGATCACATTTACTGCAGAGGGTGTATGATGGTTTGAAGCTGTATGTGCCCCAGAAAACATCGTGTTGTTCAAGCTAATCCCACTTATTGTGGGTGGGACTTTTGATTAGGTTATTTCAGTTGAGGCATGCCCCTGGTGGGTCTTAACCCTCCTACTGGAATCCTTCTTAAGAGATGAAATTCAGAACAGAAGCTGAGAGAGAAAACCACAGAAACAGAGAGGAAGCCACTGAAGCCAGAAGCTGGAAGCCACGAAACCCAGAAGAGAAGGGAGAGCCCAGCGGATGTTGCCGTGTGTGTGGCCGCGTGACAGAGGAGTGCAGGATCATCGGCAGCTGGTCTTTGGGGAGAGAGCATCACCTGATGATGCGTTGATTTGGACATTTTCACAGCCTCAGAAATATAAACTTGTCAGTTAATAAATCCTATCATAGAAGCTAACCTGTACATTGCCTTTTGTCAGCTTTAGCAAACTAAAACAGAGTGTTTTTGGAGTTTTAAACTTGGCTTCTTATTAACAAAGATGAGGTAGAAGTAGGTAATTCATCACTGAATCATTTTTGAAGGGTAATTTAAATTTTATTAATGATTTTGACACTCAGATTCTTATTGACAATCTGCTGACCGAAATCATCTGCTCACAAATGCTGAAGTAACCATGAATTATTTTAAAGCACCTAGGAACCAATCATGGGACAAACTGAGAATGCCACATCTATTTAAACTGCATCTAATGATGAGGAGGCATCACACAAATCCCAACTTGAGGGACGTGCTGCAAAACAACAGTCTTGGAGACTTAAAAAAACATCACGTGACAGGAGACACAGCAAGACCAAGGAACTCTTCTAGAATAATGAGGTGAAAGAGGCATGACAACTGAATGTAGTGTGTGATCCTTGGTTGGATACAGGATAAGGAAAAGAACCTGTAAAGGATATTGTTGGCTCGACTGGGAAATTTTAGATATGGATGCATATTAAATAATAACAGTATCATCTTAACTGTGATAATTGTTTTGTGGTTGTGTAGGAAAATGTCCCTGTTCTTGGGAGCTACGCGTCGTGTCTGTAATTAACCTGCCAAATAGTTTGTCAGGGAGAGAAGGAAAGAGATAGGGAGAGGGAGCTATCACAAATGTGGCAAAAGGATTTTTTTAAAAAGTTGGTGAAGACATTAAACTATTCATATAGCTTTTCAAATATCGTTTAATCTTATATGTCTTGGAATAGAGAACTAAACCTCCTCTGAAATGGCTTTATTTTATTTTACTTTGTTTTTTAAAAGAGAGAGAAGTAACTTTGGAACGAAACTTTCAAAAGTGAAACCTGCTGTCTCCAGAGAGTGTTTTTCCCGGGCAAGTGAAAATGCAGACCTGATGAGAGAACTACCGTGCTACAGATGTGGCAACACCTTTTTTTTTTATTTAGAGTAAGATGTGTTAACATCCAGCATGACAAAATTTGTACAAAGTTCACAATTTTAAAATGAAGTATCACAGCAACTTGTGATTCCACACATTTATAGCAAAATTAAAATGTCAACAAATCCATGCCGTGTAGTACAAAAATAAATCAAACTTCAGTTCCACAGAGAGCACAATAAATAGTTTATACAAAATTCTGTCTTAATAAATGATTACTTAAATTAACTTAGAAATGAATATGAACAATAAGTTATAATAAATAAACTCTGATGACGCACAATAATTCCATATGAAAGATCAGCATTCGAATATGTGACACTTTTGTGATCCCTATATAATAGTCACAGGTAACTTTTGATTTGATATTATGTACCAACATTAGATGAGCAGCAGATTTGTGCTTAAAATCCCTTTCCATTGTACATAGGTGATAACAATAAGAATCCAAAACTGATACTATCTATTACTCTACTAAAAGCATTACTATATTGGCAAAGAAGCTGCAGACACAATGCAGTGGGAAAATGCATATGCCATTATGAACAGTGGGGGGCCCTAAAAAGAGGCTAGGGCCCTCGATGATACACATGGCACCGAGTGAACAACAAGCACCTTGCTTCAGCTCTCAAAAAGGCAATTCTGAGCATGGCAGCTACAACTAATAGCACAACAGAAGGAGGGCGCTGTACAGAGAAGATACTGCAGAGCCCCAAAGTAATTACATAATCTTTTTTTCCCAGCTAGTTATTAAAGTCCTCGTGGAAAACTGTAAGCTTTTGTACAGTGAACAGTATAAAGTGCCGCTGGGATATACATATATTTATACATATATATATATACCGAGGTTGAGTATTGTATCAGAATATTTGTTGTGAGATCCCTGTAGTCTCCCTTTAGCAATATTATTGGATCAGCCATGAGGGCTTCCTCTATAATTTGTCCAGGTTCAGTGTCACAAGGCTAATGACACAAGGAATTGCACACCTCCGTACGGATATATAGGACAAGGTAAGTGCAAATAGTCAACTGGCACATTGTGGGGACAATGACCCTGTAAGTCCTGTTCTGCTAAAAATATTTTTTTTTATTATTTTTACAAAACCCATCTTTTTTTTTTTTCATAACAAAATTTTAAAGTACTTTTGTACTTTCTGCATAACATCAAGACATGGAAGGAAAAGAGAAGCTATTAAATGGAAATCAAGTCAACGTCAGAAAACACAATACATCATCAAAGGTCCTACTCAAAAGGGAAAAATGCAGCAATAAAAAGTGGTCTTATGCATACATATAGTGCAGTCATTTGGAATAAAACAAACAAATCTTGAAGGTACAAACAAGTCTAAAATGATCTAGTTTAAAGCAAAAAGTGCCGAAGTATATTTAGTTACTTTTAAAATCTGATTGCATTCGTTCTTAGAATAGGTCACAATAAATCAAACGACAAATCTATGTAAATTCTGTGTGGTCAACTGATGGCCAACAAAAGTTAAGAACATAAATGTCAGTTTAAGGGGACTCTGAATAGGATCCAGTGTTTATTCAAAGCCAAAGTTGGGGTGAAGGGGTGGGGAGGGGAGAAACTTTTACTGAATTGCATTTCCTACCCAAACCAGCGGAAAATTCAGTCCAGTAACAAATCATTTGCATTTATCCCCCAAAGCTATAATAGTAACAGTAATAGTAATCATAATTTTTAAAATAAAAAGGGAAAATAAATGCTCTTAAATTATCTTTTCGCTTAAATTGAAAACCCACCAAGTCTGTGAGATAAACTACATTGCAATAACAGACAGTTCAGAGGGGCACAAAACTTAGGGGAGATAAGAGAAGGCTGTTCCAAAGTTTATTGAAAACGAAAAAGGAAATCTTCGTGTTGTCCACCTCTGATAAGTTCCTGTCTTAACTGAAGGTTCCATATTCATACCATGTAATGCTTAGGAGTTAATTTAAAAGTGCTGTTTAAGCTGCTTTGAGTCTTCTGTCAAGTTTCCATGGCTTGATGTTGTCTTACAATAAATTACTTATTTCATTTCTTACAGTTAATCCATGCCATTTCCTTGGAATTCAAAAAACCTCATTTATTGCCCCCACCATCCACCATCCTCCTAAAACAAACAAACAAAAAGATCACATAATATTTCCAAGCATTGTTCAAAAATAAAGCATTTTTGCAACCAATTCTTGCTATGAAACAATATGCACACAAAATGGTTTTCTTAAATTCCATAAAATCCTCCAACATGAGGCAAAATGATAGTGTTTTAAAAAGCGGTTGCAGGACTGCAACATCGTCATTCAAAGCTGTTTTTTTTTTTTGTCCATTTCAGTTCAAAATACTAAAACATTTAATCACTAAAGCATTAAAAAGAATTTACACTCTATTTATTTTGATCAGCTTACCTCTTCAGAAATATATATACCCCCAAAATGTGCATACATTAGCAGCTATAAACATTACATGGCATATCACACTATGTCAGCTTATATGAAAACGTACAAAATGTGAATGTATTCCAAAACTATTCTGCAGTTACTATCTTTAAAGCAAGACATAAAATCATTATGAAGTCTTGTAAGCATAACACTGTTTCAAACAGAAATAAATATATAACACTTTCTGGTAAATTACAGCAGCAAAAAACAAGAGGCATCCTTTTTTTTTAAGCAAGATTTTCATCACTAGAGCAGCTGTTCAGACCTGAATTCCTCTCACAGCCTGCTTTATATTTTCCAGTAGGGCTTTATTTTCTGGACTCTGATAACGATCTTGATTTGTATACATGTCCGTCAAAGTAGTCACGTAAGCATCAAAATTTTGTTCATTGATTGGATCCTACGAGATATTAAATAGTAGTTCATATACAACTTTTATTTTCTTAATAGTATATTCACATAAGCATAAAATAGTATCATAGCATAGTGCCACCATTTTATGATATTTTAAGTGCCTATTTAGGACGTACTGAATTTTATGGGATACACCGGATCAGCCCCACCAATGTTTTTAGCAGTTAACTTTATGGTTGGGGGTGGGGGGTAACCACAAATAGCCAACGGTCGAAGAACCGTAAAAACAATAACAAAAAAAGACATCTACTTTATGATGTGAACTGTGGAAGATCGCCAAATTCCTTATCTTGCACTCTCAATCACTTACCATATGTGGCAGCTGGATATTAGCTAGACTATGAATTAAAGACTGGCTTAAATTGGCCAGTTCATGAAGAAGAGACTCATTTTGCTGTTCAATTACTTTGTTCTCCTCTTCTATCGTCTTCAGGTTGCTCTCCATTGTGGTAATCTAAAATGCACAAATTTGTGTAACATGTAATATAAGGCAAGCCGTTAGGAAGCATGCGCTCTTGCAGTGAGTGACAACAGTCCTATCTGATGCAAAGAAAGAATCTTTTTTTTTCTTAAATAAAAAGGCTTTAAAGAATTTGTCATTTTAAGGGTTTGATTTTATGCTTTTGATTCATTGCACGTGGAAATTTGGTAACTTGACTGTAACGGCTTGTCTTTCTGAGGTGGGATTAATGTAAGGTAGATACCTGGGCTGCATCAACTAGCATCTGGTCTTTTGAACAGGCTGTTTGTCGTTGCATGCAGATGATTTTAAGACTGCTATGCTGTCCTCTTTTCTATGCTGGCTTGCTGAGCTCGCCTTATTTATTTGGGTTAATGTTCAACTGATTTCTTGCTAATAGTTATTCTTTCTTTTGTCTGAATCTAATTCTGCCACAGATAAGTCCTAAAAATATTCATTCATTTGTGGGGTCTCAGACGAATACCATGCAGGCCCTCTGTTGTCATCTTCATGTTATGGTATTTATGCATTTATATATCAGATAAAGGCCTAGCATAGTTTCCCGCAACACTCCTTTCCCTAACAAGCCAGAGAGAATTTAATTATTGGCAACATCAAGAGGCCTTCAGTGTGTGTTCCCTGACCTCTATCTACAAGCCAAACTCTCTAGTACTTACACAACTGATTTCCCAGATACAGCATGAGAGCTGCCCGTATCTACACACGAAGGTCTCTGCAATTTGACACCACACAGCCTAGGGGATAACGGCTGCCAAGGCAAGCCTCTTCATTTGCTCTGGGTTAATCTCTTTGGACAGACCAATCCAGGATGTCCAGTGACTGTCTGGCCAGTCCACCTCCTTCTCTCTACTTCCCCCACTTGTTAGTCTTGAATCCCTCTAATAAACACCTCTTTTCTTCTTTCCTCCTCTATCTCCCCTTTTCCCCTTTTATTATCCTTCTGTTGTATTTGTTTACCATGATTTTTAAATCTACTTTTCTCTCCCTTTATTTTAGTACCTCCTATCTGTGATTCACCAGCCTCAATCCCAGACCCTTTGGAAGACACCCTTCAGGGTGACAGGTTTCCTTTGAAAGGAACCGGCCATCCACTCTAGTCTCTCAGATTAGCTCTGTGAGGAATCCATCAATATCATATGAGTTTATTCCAGTGCATTCGCAATGTACTCCTCTCTCATTTGTTTTTCTTGTAATTATCAATCAAGTTAATGTTCCCATCTTAAATGACTCATTTAATGGTACAAACAGGCTTCTGAGTTGATGTAGAGGCAGCTCTATCTAGCCTCTGCAGTGAAGCCCCTGGAGGGCAGCTTTTCCTTTCCTTGTGAATTTTCATAGTGAATTTTGTAGCTCTCTGTGGGCTGATGGCAGTTGGCCCACTGGGTAAGATACAGGAGATGAGAATATCAATTTGAGCAGCTATGAGTTTTCTGTATTTGACATATAATTTAGGGAGGTGGCATAATTGTCACAAGGTATATGGGTTTTAAATTAAAAGAATGAAGAGAGAACAGAGAGAGGCAGTAGAAGGGACAGGCATAAGCTTTTACACATTTAGTAAGTGGAGAGTATCCATTCCTCACCTTTCCAGCCTGGGCGGTTCTCCCACATAACCATGAGGCTGGTGGCAGCTCCACTTCCTCAGCCCCTCTGATTTGTGCTCCCTGCATCCCCTCAGCCTGCCCAAAGTCCTCTGCCTTCAGGAAGCCTTCCTGGACTACTCTAGATCTATTGGCCTTTTGCCATTAGTTGCTCTTCAACTGTTTCATGAGTGTCTCTGTGGTGTGATTTCCATGAGAATAGAGAAAACAACTTAAGGGACATCAAGGACAGGGACCATGCCTTAGGCTAAGTCTCTGGCTTTTTAGTAACCTTGCCCAGTGAGATCAGTTTAACCCTTGGTGCTTGTCTGACAGTCCTCCACCAGCATTGTAGGGGGAAGGGGGCACCATATTTTAGATCAACTTCTCCTCAACTTCTCTATATTGAAAGATCTAGACCCTTTTGAGAAGGTTGAAGTGTTTTCTCATGCTAAGAAACTTCCATAAACCCAAGAGAAGTTAACTCTCCACACTGCTTGACCAGAGTTGTTAGCTAAGGCTCTAAACTGAGCTGGGTGAGCCTACTGTTCTTATAACTTCATTGCCCTTCTCAAGAGTAGAACAAACCTCATTTTTTTGGCTCCACTCAGCCGTGGAACATAATATAGAGTTTGAACAAATGGACATTCAGAGCCTTGATGACAAAAGGCAGTGATGCTCCCTGAAGGTCATGACTTTCATGGCTTAGGAAAATTACAATCTCCTGAACCAGAACACTATGCCAAGTTCATTCTAGTTTTCAGAGGGGACATCTGAAAACCTAGACGTCACCATTTTGAAAAACAGAACTGCTAGATATGAGTCAAATTTCACAGACTTGGCTTCTTCAAATCGTATCCCCCTATCCTCGAATTACCTGAATATCTAACTCAGACTTAAGCTCAAAACACCAAGTTTCTTATATATGGTCATCCCTGCTCATATTTCCTTACCTTTCTCTAGGATGTAAAACTGGGAGTCCAGATGGTGCTACTGGCTTCAGCTTTACTAGACTAGTCAGACAAATCTTGTTTTGTTTTGTTTTTCCTGGAAAATGGGATTAACAATACTTTCCCAACGTGCATTTCAAATAGAGATGTGCAGAGAGTTTTTCAGTAAGAAGACATTTGCTATTCCTATTCTGAGCCAGTGCAAGGGTTCTGCACAAAAGCAAAATACCCTGGAAACTACTTGGAGTTGACTAATAGAGTGTAGCACTAGTAGAAAAGAGAACACCACTGAGCATCTCTTCAGTCCTTCCTATAAAGGGGGCCATCATCTGAGAATGGGACAGATCCGTGCTGGTGAAGGAAGTGCAGAACAGGAGAACAGAAGGCAGGCCTCCGCGGATGCCTGACTTCCAAATCCATGGGTACCAGATTCTAGATGTTGCTGGAAAATCTGTTGCCCATATTGTTCTAGAATGGATTTATACAAGGAAAAGGGCTGGCACCATATAGACAGCACTGGACTTGGGTTTAGGAGACCTGGGTTGGAATCCTGGGACAGTCTCTCAAGAGCACTGTGCTCCTGGGACATCTCTAACTTTCCTCAGGGAAAAGGGGGATATTGTCCTCTCTCATTGACATCACTTCCCCTGTACTAATCTGAGTCTAAATTTTTGAGGAACGTCTAGTTTCCTATAGTTAAGAGAGGATTTATCTCAGGAAGGTGAACTCTGTTCTTGATTCTCTATTTTAGAAATTAAGCTGTCCATGCAGAGTACTAGCAAATAGATCCAGTGCATATTCTGATCATTTCAGAGGAAGTTGTCATTATTAGCAGGCAGGCTGATCAGGAGTCCAGGTCAAACCCTACATTTTTAAACAGACAGGTTTATACCATGTCTTTTTTCTGGGCCTATGCATTTCTTAAGAAGGGCAGTCTTTGTCTAGACCATGGATTGGCAGTACAGTCTGCATGTCAAATCCAGCTGACTGTCTGTTTTTGTTGGCCCACAAGCCAAGAATGGTGTTTACATTTTTAAAAAGTTAAACACAATGAAAAGAGTAATATTTTGTGACATAAAAATTACATTAAATTCAAATTTCTGGGCCCATATAAAGTTTCGTTGGCACACAGACAGGCTCATTTATTTACATATTGTCTATGGCTATAAGGGGTAGAGTTGAGCCATTGTGACAAAGAGCCTATGGTCTGAAAGCCTTGAATATTTACTAACTGGTCTAAACTGAGTGCCCGGGATGGTGTGAAATGTTTTAAAAACATTTTCAGAAGAAGCATAATATGTGTAAGGATTCCAAGAAGTGAATAGTGGGGTGGTGGAAGGAAAGAAACTCAAGGGATGTATCCTAGCTAAGAGAAAATGCCTTCTATGTTAGCTTTATGTATATGGACACAAATTCTCTGGGGGTCAGATATATACAGGAAAAGGAGTGGAAACTGGTGATTAGCGATTACGAAGAGGCTGGATGAGATAGAGACCTAAAGGTCACAGGTAGGACAATCTATAATATGACAAATGGTGCACAAATACTGTGGTACAAGGTTCCAGCCCCAGGGTTAACCAGCCTGCCAAACTTAAAAGACACAAAGCTAATCATACAGGAATGCTTGCAATGGTCCAGTTAGGCCACCAAGACAGAATCTATCTAATTATCGTCCATTAAGTAATCTATCCTCAAACTATTGCCTCTCTTTTATCTTCTAACATTTACTCCCATCTACGCTGCCTCCGTAACAAAACAACCATGCTGGACCTGACCAGGTCATCACAGTAGACAATGTCACAGCCCCGAAACCTGTCCCCAGCGCCTCCTGCCATTCTTTCTTCCCGCAGTTCCAGAGGCCTGGAGTGTTCTCTTCCCTTGGTCATCTTGGCCTGCTGAAATCCCACATTTGTCTTGGGCCCACTCGTAAAGGCTCCTTTGGAGACTTTGCCAATGAGGCGTTGTCCTTCCAACTCTCAAGCGTTTAGTAACTTGCGTGACTCACATGCAGCCTTACTTACCTCACTCTGCCTGGTGTTACCATGGCTCCCCTGCTTATCTCAGTTTCCTTCTTTTCTGTTCCTTGGTAGGCACTTTTTCTGGACTCTAGTAACAAGCAATTTTTATATGTTCCACAAGGGCAGAGAGTAATTTTTACTCATCCTTGTATCTTTTTGCTTGAATCTATGGTCAGAAGTAGTCAATAAATGGTTGTTGGTATGAATTGGGTTGAACTGGGATGAAAACCAATCCTTGTCGGGTGTTACTAGTTGCCGTGCAGAATCTGGAATTGAGACGTGAATGCCCACCATGGGAGTCTATTGCACTGTGTTCAGTGGCATTGAGACTGGAAAACAGCCAACCTCAGAAGCGACTGTGGCAATTCTGCTAGTGTTGAAATGCTGTGAAGGCCAGGCCTCAGAGAGAGAGCCCTTCTCACTGAGCTACTGAGCATAAGAGTATCTGCATTTTCAGGTACATGGTTGTCTTGGTTACATTAACTTGACCCAAAAGACTTGACCCTCAATACTGTTCAAACACATTTCAGTTTGGTGAAATCATCTATTATATTAAACAAAGTGATATTTGTCCTAGATTTGAACTCTTGCCACTGGGTAGGAACAAAACACACTTGACATTTTAATAAGAGCTGCTCTTGGGTTAGAAATGGTAACACTAACTCCTTTCTACAGAGAATGGTGGGAGTGATCTCACCCTGGACAGATATTTGAAATCCATAAATGCTTTGATTGAGTTCCTTTTTCCCCTCTCTGATAAGTCTCCCTGTTCTCTAACCGATAGAAAGTGTATATGTACACAAATCTAGATAGATAGGGCTTAAGTTAAAAACAAGAAATAGTAGAAATAAAGTTAGTTAAGAAAAGCACCTGTTCGATAATATTAAAAATAAAGATAATTCTTCATACTTTTCTAACCATTTCAAATGGAGAAACAAATAAATTCTGCTACGTTAGATTTCCAGGGTTCTGGTTTCAGTTTTGCTGCTAACCTGACACGTGACGTTGGAAGGTTCATTTGACATCACTGGGCCTCAGTTTCCTCAGTTGTAAAATGAGAGGGTTAGGTTAGATTGGCAATTTATAAAATACTTTTTAAGTAGCAGAATCTGTTTTTAAATTGGAATCTTAGTATATAAAGGGAAGCAGACTGGGGAAGGTCCATGCCTCTCTTTGAGGAGTACACTCTAGTCACCTCCGTCCTCAACCCCCAAGTTTCAAGGGAGAAAGTCATAGGGGTTTTTGTTTACCTCATGAACACTTCACTGGTTGCCTGTATCTTTTATTTGTTTGGAGTCTGTGAACAAACAGGCATTTCCTTTGTTACAGTGTGATTTAAATTTGTTAAGTGGCCCCCAAGAAAACTTTACCTTATCTCAGGTCAGATTTGACAAAAATATACAGCGGTGTGGATTCTCTTCCCCTTTCTGCTAAGGCAAGTGTGAGAGGCATTACCAAAGTATTAGGACCTTTTAATCCTACAGCAATTTTCCAGACAAGTAGGGAGATGGTGATCAAAAAGAAAAAGTGAAGCAAAGGGGAACACAGGGATAATTTCTAAACCTGGAAGCCTAGACTGAAAGTGGCTGTACAGCTTTGACTTTTCACATGAGCAACTGGATGAGGCATATAAACAAAGGCAGCTCTTTAAAGCATCGGCACAAATTATTTTCTAGTAAGTTTCGCATAAGGCGTAACCTGTTTAAGAAGTGCTAAGACTTTATGTTGACTGGGTGACCATATGCCTAGCTCAGCACTCGGGAGCCATTGACCCACCCTTAGCAGCACATCTATCCAGCCCTGCAAACTGCAGTGCTTAGGAAATATGTGGGCAACTTGGCACTGCACACTATTTATGTTCTTAGCTCACTCTTAAGATATGGGTTTGCTTTTCAGAATACAAGAAGATTCACTTCTGGGCACATTTGGGGAAATTGTGTCTTTGAATAGCTAAGTCAGTGAGAATAAGTATTAACCCTTAAAATTAATTTTTGACATTAGATGTAAATAGATGCAGTTAGGGGCAAATATTCACCTCAGACATCAAAAAAAAAAAAAATAAAAAATAAAAAATAGAGCTCAGTGATACTAAACACAGAGAAAGATGATTCCTGAGGAGTGAATCCAAGCATGCACAGAGATTTATTATATAATTCTAGTCTAAATGTCTCTCCAACCAAAGAGGATTCAGTAGGATTACATATTTTCTAGTGGTAAACTTGGTTCTAGGTGAGCATAACATTTATCCTGACTTGACTAAGCTCTAGCAGTTGAGGCCTTATTCACAGCTGGAGGGTGAGAGCTGTTTGTGGGAAGGAAGGGGACCAGGGCAGTTTTCCATCAATCATTGAACAAAGACATTGCCAAATGGTTTCATACAGAGGAAGGGATTTAGGTCAGGGGGGAGGAAAAGCTTCCTGGACGTTTGAAATGCAAGTCAGTAGACCTAACACCACTGGACAGATAAGAAAATTCAGAATCATCAGAAATTGCTTAGAAAGGTGCCAGACAGAGGAGGAAATAAGTTAAAAATTTTCAAATTTTATACCCTTATGAATCGAATAAAAGTTGACGGTGGCTATTTCTATCTGACCCAACCAAACAAATCTTTACTGATTTGGTCATCTCATTTTCTCTACCAGAAAAGGAGATTCATGGAAAATTCTTGCAGCTGTGGAGTCCTCTGAGGAGACCAAGAACTTGGCTGGTCCAGTGGCTGAGGGAAAACACAGAGTTGCTACTCCATTCTCAAAAACCAAAGTTGGGGGAAATCTTGAGGAAAACTCCAGCCTGTATCAGGCCAGCCTTTGGCCTGGGCAACCATACAGAATTTGGTTAATGCCTCAGCACAATTCTCAGGGCCAAGGCTAGGGGGTTGGTCATGGAAATTCTACTCAGTTATTTTGGCCCTTGGGGGGTCCCCATCCCTGGAGAAACTGTGCTCACTGGGGGTGGAGTAAAGTCTGTTTTCCACTGTGTGGAAGAGGGTCAAGAGGCAGCACAGTGGAGCTGTTGACCGTGAACTGGCCGGTCTTGTAAAACCTTGTACACGTTACTTAACCTCTCTCAGCCTCAGTTTTTTTGTCTGTAAAATAGGGATAATTAGAAGACCTACCTCATGAGGTTAAGAAGGCCACATTAATTAATCCATGTAAAGCACTTAGAATAGGCCTGCCAGAGAGTAAACACTCGGTAAATGATAGCTGCTAATAATATCCTAATCACCAGCCCTCTGGATTCTCTCCCAGTCAGCGGAACTAACTTTACAGAGGCTGGGGAAACATCTCTCAGGAATATTCAGTGACACTCTCTCCTGTTGGGAAAGTGCCTTCACTGCAGATAGACTAGTCCAAGTTCACGGTGGTGGACTAGAGGTAGAGGTCTTAGTTCTAACGGAATAAAACACCTCACCTACTTGTGTCAACAAAGTGAAGGAAGTCACTCTGCCAACAATTCAAGTCCACTCCCAGGGCCTCTACTGGGTAAGCTGAACTCTAATGCAACCCCCAGGAAGGCACACGGCTTGGGAGTCAGAAAGGCCTGAGTGCAAATTCCAGCTCGGCTGTCCACCAGCTACGTAACCTTGGTTTAGCTGAGGAACTTCATCTCTCTGGATCTTATGTTCTTCATGTGTAAAATGAGGCTAAAAATACTTACCTTGTAGACCACTGCTGATCAAGTGAGATTCCATGACTAAAGCCGGTCTGATATCTGGTGCTTAGTAGGTACTCAATAAATGGCTATTCCCTCCCTGCTTCCTCAGCTGCATGTCACTGGGCATCTCTGCAGCCCCAGGTCTCAGGATCTGAGACTTTCAGTTCGCATAATAGCTTTTCCACAAGTAACAGACACTGAGGAGTTCAGTTCTAAGTAACCCCAGTAACGTTGGCTGCCCAAATTACAGTCAATAAACAATATTAAGGGCCTTAACAACTAATCTGCTGCAGGAAAGGTGATCCTTTGGGGATGATTGTTCACAAATGATTTTTTTTTCTTTTAAAAAACACAAAACAAAAAGAAAAGACAATGGATGGCCATTCTGTTAAAGCAAATATTGCCACTGATATTATTTTAGCAGATGACCAAGATGTAAGTTGAAGGAAGGAAGGAAGGAAGGAAGGAAGGAAGAAGGAAAGAAAGAAAATGAGTAAAGAAAGAAATGAAATGACAGTTCTTGTAAAGGCTGATTGTCATGTTTCTCTGGTGTAGGTGTACATATAGCTAAAATTTAGGGCTTCGAAAAACTGTTACCTGAGTTCTGAGTTTAATCATATCAGCTTCCATTTGGGAATTGGATTCATTTAGCTCCTTGATTTCTTCATCTAACTGTTTGATCTCTTCATCATTTTCTATACCTGTAATGACATACATGTTAAAATTACTGTATGTGAAAATTAGAGTTGGAGTTTTGAGTTTTGTTTGTTCTTTTTAAATTTAGAATTGAATTTGCTGGGAAAATATATACCTTGAATAAAAAGAAAAAAGAGTACTTGTGTGGCTTTCCATCCCCAACCCACACCTTTCCACCACGAAGGCGCCTAAAAATGAAAAATTCAGCTGAAGGCACACACGGAACCCACAGACTGAAATCTCCCCAGGAATAATTAATCAGGGCTGCAGGATTTGAATCTCTGTCTTGGATATTTTTACCAATTCCCTATTTATTGTCTCCATTTATTCACTGTGTATGCATTCATTCATTCACTCACGTTCTCACTCTTTCACTCTGTGAATGTGCCAAGCTCTGTACCAGGTCCTGCAGGTACATTCACAAACAAGACTGATGTGGTCCCTGCTCTCAGAGAGCTTACATTCTGATTATGCCAAATAGCAGACATCTAACCACAAATAGATTTCAATGAATTTTAAGTGCTGTTTTACCTTACTTACTAAAACAAAATTGTCTGATTTGGCCACAAAAGGGCTCTCTGGATATTTTATACTTATCTAAAAACAAAACAAAACAAAACCTCTCAAATTTTTTGAATGACAAAGATTGATCATTAGTATTGCTTTGCTAGAATGACTACATCCAGCAGGGGGTCTCTGACTATATACGTGACTTTGACAAGTAGAGAGTAGTGAAATGGTATAGGGACTGCCAATGTGTGGCTGTAGACATCAGCCTGTCTGGGTACATGGGCCAAATTACTATGTTTACAAAGAACATTTTAAATGCCTGCTCAGTTGGCTGCTTCTGTTTAGTTGTTGCTAACATTACACTATAACGATCCAAAAGATCCAGAGCCCTTTCCATTTTTGGTAATTTGATCTCATACGGTTGAACGTACTAGCAGAAAAAGAAGCAGAACATTTGCAATTGTGATTAACCTTGAAAATCCAGGATTTATGATTGTTGTTCCCATTGGTTACGTAGGACGACAAGGATTCCTAACTCGAAACCAATGGGACATGCATCCAGTCAAGGTCCCCCGAGGGCAGTGCAGAGGGGTGGACGCCATTCTTAAGCTCTGCAGACACAAGAGGATATGACCTATTGAGACCAATGGACTGGGACAATCCAAGAAATTCTGCATAAACTGGTTGAACAGAAAGAAATGTTTCACTGCTTTCTCCACTTAGATTTTGAAGACAAAGATAAAGAGAAATGATAGGATAACTGGGATTGGGTCTTAGTTTTTGTTTCTTTCAGTGAAATGAAAAAGAAAATGATAAATCAGAGTAAGTGATCCCCCAAGAAAGGATCACATTTCTTCCACAATATCTCATGTGAAACTGTTCAGCTTGAGTTTCCATTTAGTTATCCTCTCTCCTAAATTGTTTCCTCCCATAAATCAAAATTGTATGGGTTAAAGCCAACTTTTCAGACAAACTGAAGTTGGACACATGTCAAGGTTTTTCACGCTTTTATCAGTTGTGCTTCAACCATTACCCAGAGGTATCAGGTGAGGATCCTAATCCGAAATAATGGGTACCAGTCCCATTAAAATTCAAGACATACAGGGGCCAGAGACATCAATCAATGAAACTTCACTTTTTATCAAATGCATCCCCCCAAACATTCAAGCCTATGAAAAACACTGCCAATATGATTTTTCCCCTTTCTCAGGAGTGGGACCTTTTCTTTCCTTCTTTCCTTCTTTCCTTTTTTTTTTTTTTTCTTTTCTTGTACGTGACCAGCTATTTATGGCAATCTTTGAAAATTAGGCAATAAGATGGATTGAGATAATGTAATCATTTTCTTACAGTAGAAGGCCAGTTAAGCCTCAAGATAATGATACCCAATGCATAAAAATGTTGACTGTAAAGCAACTAACTCATGAATCAACTTATCATTTAACAAGACTTCATTGCAAAATTCCTCTAAATTAAGGCAGTCCAAATGCATTTATGACATCTGTAGTGTAGATTGAGGCAAGCTGCCCAGAAGCATTGAGAACAACTATTGTGTAAATTGCAGCACGCAGTAATATGGATACTAGAACGTCTTGATCCATCAGGTCTGCCCTGGGTGTATTTTCCAAGTTTGTTTCCACTAAGCTTTCCGAGCAAGTTCTTCAGGTCATATTTCTTCATTGTTTTATGTTGAGCTATTTAAAAACTTCTCTTTTTCTAGGTGTGCTTCATATTTTCTGTTGAAGGCTGTAACTGTATAAATAAGCGGTTCAATCATATTTTTCTAAAAAACACAGGAAATTCTGCCACATCCTGAGGTCTAACTGACTTTTAAAATTTTATATCCTTAAAAATTCAGGCTATTCTTTTGGAATGACTGTTAGTCATTTTAACTCTCTTGTCTTTGAGTGCTTACTGAGAAGGGAACTACTTCTTTTCAAAGTCCCTTTGGTAAAGATTCTTAATCTCTCCATAATGTATGGATACACTGTGCAGTGGAATTGCGGTAAATAAATAAAAGAAAAACACCAGTCCTCTTTTGAAAATTAAATTAAAATTCTAATTTTTAATTTATATATGATAGCAAAAGGCATTAAAGAGTAGAAATATTATTATAGTTGATGAAGATTAATAGTATTAGTCTATAAACAAGAAGGAATGTGTGCAGCTTCTTACAGAGAAGAAAAGAAAAGTCACTTTCTTTAAAACACTTCAACAGGGTACCTCCAGAGCTATTTGACCAAGACATTTAATTTTGGATAATTCTCTATAGGAAGAGTAGAAAAAGTTCTATGGACCTGCCTATTCCTTACACCAAGATTCCCTGTTTCCATGATTTCCTTTGAAAGCCTATAAATGAAATAATAAAAGTTTCTATTTCAGGATAGGCAATTTGGGGTCATTATATTAATATGAAATTCAGAGAATTGTGGGAAAGAACAACGTATCTAAAAATTCCAATGAAATCATCTTAACTGGCTTGTCGGTGAAAGCTTGGAAGATCATTTTACATTATTTTCAATTTACATAACAGAGTGTCCAGCAATTCTAATTTTCTAATTAACTTTCATGGAAAACCAATATTTAAACAGGGGAAAGGTCTCACATTACCTAGTGAACACTCGCTAAATGGTAGCTAAAGAAAAACATTAAATATCAGGTATAGCTTGAGATGGTCAGAGTATTGGAGAGTTTGTGTGTCTACAAGCTTATCGATGTTTTCACTAAAAAGTAGCACAAACTGATTTTGGTCTGCTGACCCAGTAATGTGAGTTGACAAATAATTAAAAGAACAATACAAATAAGAACTATTGTATGCAATCAAGTGCAGTGGGTTTCAATTTTTCCTTACCTGTAAAGAATCAAAAACAAAACAGAAAGTTCTCCCTCAAGTTTTAAAGTTGCTGTCTAAAATTTTTTATTGTGAGTTTAAACAGTTGCCAAACTTATATATTTCTAGCAAATTATATATTGTATCATGTCTTAGATATATTTTCTACAAAACCTTGGAGCAGAAAGTTTAGTTTCTGATAAATTTCCACTGTACAAACCAAGTGGCAAATCAGGCTTTGCTATCAAACCAATCTGCCAAATCAGATCAATTTTTGAACAGAAATTGGATGTCATTCTAAATTCAAATAAAAATATTAACATAGGTCCTCATGGTAACCTTTCATTTCTAGTTTTTATTCAAGGATGCATGGCTAGCTGAAGACCAGGAACCTTGCCATGGACTTTTTGCCTTGATGAAATAAGATATGTGATACCTTCAATATTTGTCCCTAAAGCTCTCTCCCTTCTGCCCTCTTGGGTCTTTCCCTGGGGAGCAAAGCATTTTTGAACTGACTCTTTATTAGGTGCTCTGTGTCAGATTCCAGAAAAAGAGTCTAATATATAGAAGGAATTTCGGACCCAGGGGCCGCACAGCTTATCTCATAGAAACCAGATGTACCATAAAATACGGGTTGAAGGCTGTTTAGAAACTCCAGTCATGGTGGCACCTCAACCCCCAAAAGGCGGATAAAGCAAGATCAGATATGTCTATAAGATGAACTACCATAAACATACAGAAAAGGCCTGCTCTCTTCAAACAGATAATGCAGCTGCACTTCAAAGAAGAGTAGTGCGTCAGAACCCTAGCAACCAATCAGCTCAGAAGTTGATAGGCCCTCCCCCAGTCAAGGCACAGGACACCACTCAGCGGACACCCTTACCTCCCAACACGGTTTTTTCTTTAAAAATGTAGCTCTCAGAAAGAGAACCGGAGCCATTCTCTTTTCTTTCGCTGGCTCCCACCTGCTTTCTTCCTCTAATAAATCTTAAATTTTCTACTTAATACTTTGACTCGCTGCATTGGGTAGATTCTTGAACAACTCTGACCTAACACTCTGGAAATATTTAAATCCTGGGCTGATCCACCACTGGAAAACTAGGGAGAGCATGCCTTTCTTCTATGAATATGGAGAAGGTAGACTGTGAAATGCGTGGTAGAAAAAGAGAACTGGCAGATCACAGATGTATTTCTCAGTCCATCAGATTCTAGAAAGAATATATGTGGAATCCGAGGATCTGGAAATTAATTTCCTTAAAGCTATCCATACCCATGAGCCATCTAGAAAATCCTTGTGGAGCCCCAAGGTATGTGTACCCAGTTGGAAGTCCACTTCTAGAGTGGAAGGAGCACTAGTCCTGCCTGAAAGACCTCTGGTCCTAGCTCATCCCTTATTATGGGGCAACCTGGGGCAGTAACTGGGTCTGGAGAAGCCAGTTCCCCCAGCAGCCCTGTGTTGCTGTCAAATTTAGGTGAGAGCCTTGTAACTTAGAAGTGGTAGGCAAAGGTGAATAATTTATTGTTATAATGGAAAGAGAAAAAGCTCATTTAGGAATAAATCACCTTGGCCCATTTGTTTGCCTGGAAAGTTGCATTGCCTTTTTCTTAGGGCACCACCAGCTGCAGCCTGGCTTGGCTTTTCTACTGACCCTTGGGTTGGAAGACATTGCTGAACCCTTCACCTTATAGATGGTTGGGCTAGAAAAATCTTTCATAATTGTTTCACAAATTAACCTATTAGTTTCAGGAAAGGACCTGCCTCTCTAAAGGATTGGCCCGAACAAGGAAAGCTCCAGCCATAAAGCAGCATTTCAGATGCCAGAAATTCTATGCCTTAAAAACAAAACAAAATGTAAGGAAACCAAACAAACAAAAAACAGTTATACTAAAATGAGCACACCATGGCCCAAGAAGATTTTGATTTATGTTAAGCTCTTGGTAGCTCCTGAAAGATTAACATTCTCTAGTGAAAAAGTCAGGGCTCTGAAGTTAGACAGCACTAAATTTCAGTAGCTGCTTGGCCTCAGTCAAGTTAATTAACCTCTTTGATTTATAGGTAATATAAGGTCATTTATTACCTATATTATTATAGGTAATATAATACCTAGAGGCAATACCCACTTTTCCTTATAGATAGTACCCACTCTTCAGGGTTATTATAATATTAAATGTAATAAAACATATAAATTCTCTAACAGTGTTTGGTGTTCCGAGTGATCAGTAAAAGTCAGAGCTTTTTCATAGCTTCCTTTCTTCTATGATGGTAAAAGAAAGGAAAAAAGAGCATAATCTCATTTTCTTCTGTGCCAAAGGCTTGACAAAACAACAACAACACAGAGAGCATAACTTCAGGCAAGGATGCTAATAGGCATAGAAGAGTTTCTTTTGCCAAGGTGCTCTGGAAGAGAGACCACTGATAATTTCAAGATACACTTGACTGCGAGTAGATAGCAGAATACTAATTAATTAGATGAGATCATTCAGTGGGATAAGGAAAATAATGATACTTATGTGGAGGAGAGAGATGAGTGTCAGCCTAGCTCAAAAAAAAAAAAGCATTAAAAAAATATTTAGACAAAAATGTACTGCAGATCTGGAAGGAAGCTTTAGGGACATTTGTAACAATTCCTTTCCTTTTCAGATAAATGCTTGAGAGGAAAAGCTAAAATTGAAAACATGAACTGACCTGCCCAAGTTAGCATTAGCAACATAAGGCTGGAAGTGACCTTCTAACTCACTCACGTGTCCTTGAGGCTTCTTAGCACCACGGTCACGTGAACTCAGGGAGTGGGGTGGGGTGGGGGTGAGCTGGGGAGGTGTCTGTGATTCTTGACTGTTTTGTTACACATGAAAGCCTAAAAGTGATTTCAAATAATGTTTCACATTCATGAAATCCAATAAAAGAGAGAAAGGGAGAGTGCGCACAACTGTCTTTTTCACATACATTGTTAGGGCAACACAAAAACCAAATCTTTTAATGTTTTAGGATGGGTAAAATTGCAGTGGAAAATGGAATATTTGTGTTCCTCTCCCCTGAAGTACAGGTTCTGTGGCCCGTGCCCTTCAATTAGCAATATAGCCACAGAGATGATACTTAATTCTCTGTATCCTGCATCATAGCATTTTCATGAAAAGAAATATACTTTAGGGTTTAGTAAAAGATATCTCTCATCTTTGTACAAACAGTGCCATGACAGACTAGGAAAAAAGTAGACAAGAGAGCTCCAGGCTTTTCCAGCATGAACTTTGATTTTAGAAAGATATAAGTTTGAATCTTCTTCTGTCGCTTCCTCTCCGAATGATTGGCATTGCTCAGTCTCTGTATATCTAGGTGGGAACAATAAGAGCCACAGCACAGAAGCTCTTTTTTTCTTTCCCCCTAAATCTTAGAATAAACAAACAGTGCATTCAGAAACTCAGATTAAATCAGAGAAATCAGGTGAAAGCTGCCAACAAGCAGCTGGAGCTGTGCCCAGCTGAGTGACCTTTTGACTCATTTAGTGCCTGTGTGCTAATTGGCTCCTTGTCAGAGAATGAAACCTTGTTACTAATTCTTTTAATTATTAGTTGCAGGCACATTGCCGATTTCTGCTTCTTGAATATAGTACTTCTTTTTGATTAATATTTTGTGTTTGGCAATTATACAGAGGGGATTCTGAATTTCTGATGCCCTAAACGTTAACTCATGCCACTTGCTAAAAAGCAGCAGTTCAACGGCTCTGACAGGCCCACAGCTCTGCGGAAATGCCCACTATCTGCCCAGGGTTGACCAGCCACTGGCATACACATTTCTTCCTCCAGGACATGCAAATCTGTTCTCTCCCGCTTTCCTCCCTCTCTTCCTTCCACGTTTTTCTTTTCTTTTTTGAACTTGCACACCATCTAACTGCTAGTTCCTTCATTAATGAGTAATAAACTTTGACACATACTCTGATCAACTTGTTTAAGAATTTTTGCTTTAATAACAGAGTTGTTTGAGGATGAAATGTTACGTAAAATATTTTGCAAAGTGCCTGGCATATATTGGAGCTCATTGACATTGTTTTTCTTTCTGGCAATTAATGTTCCACCTTAACGACTATGAGCGAAGGACACACTGTTTACACTAATGTCTGAAAACTGGGTTCCTGAAGCTGGTAGTCTGGTACTCCAGGGAAAGAGTACACAGGCTGATCTGGGAGCTTCTTCAAGGCAGGGACTGTATCTAATCTCCATTTCTGTAGTAACTAAATGTATGTTGAACAGAAGGAAATTGGGGTTGAGAAACAATGCTGGGCTCACAGGAATCCTAGACTTTAAGATATAAAGATCATGAATCTGATTATTATTATGGTAAGTTGATGGCCCTATGTTAAGGAATAGTTTGGACTTGCCACGGGCAGAGGAAAACACTTTGGCAGGCCGGTACACGTTGGACTGGGACAACCGACGTTGCTCATTCTATCCTAGACAGAATAATCCAATAAATGATTAAATGACAGAACACTCTTATGACTTTAACCCAGAGATTCCATGCATCTTTATGCTAGGGTGCTAATCAGATTCTGTTTCATTGTCAGTTGATCTTCTGGGAAGAGCCAACTCTTGAACAATGCTATATCAGAGAGGGAGTCAAGAGCTCTACCTGAGGACCAATTTTGCAGGACAGATATATTTATGATAGGTTGAATAGCCTTCAGCCCAGGAATGACTGAGGTTTTGTGGGGCCTGAAGAGTATATACCTTGGGGTTCCTCTTAAGAATCTAAAAGTAGGTATGGGCTTTGAAAATGAGGGTCCAGAAGCTTCTATGTTAATTTCGTGGTAAATACGGTTTTGCCTAAGGCCTGTTCTTTATTTCAATCCTCTTGAGACGGGGAGAATTGAAGGTTGGACTTCTACTCTAAAAGTGTGACAAGTTTGTTGGATGGTTACATGTTAAAATACTTCTAAGGGGAGCAGAATCAACATGAAAAGAATGGGAGCTGGGTTGCTTTCCTCAGTCCTTCGTGCATCGGAGGCCTCTTATTTTTTCTATAGAACGACTTTGATGCGGGTGGGGAGCGACAGACACTTAGCAGGAAGTTGAGTTTGCAGGTAGATTCAAGAAAATCTTTGAGGCAGCCAGACAAATTGAGAATGAGAGGGCATAAGGAAGCAAAGAGAAAATACAACGTTGCTAGGCTTTTACTGTCCCACAGCCCATCAGTCCTTTTATTCTGACCATCTAGTTAAGGCATAAAGAGGAGGAACACCCTCAGGCAAAGAAAGTGGGTGCTCTGGTGAGATTCTTGGAAAGCTCTTTTGACTTTTGGGTCATAATTCTGGTGAATAGTAGAGTCTGGGAGAAGACTTTTGGAAAGATTGCTTTCCACATGAGTTGATTAGCTTTATAGATATGGCCAGAATTTCTGCTTCTTTTTTAAAAAAGTCATCTATAACTGTCCTATTAAATCAAAGTCCTGGTTTTAAATCAAAGGATACAAGGACTGGGGTTATATTGTATAATTGTTGCTTTGTTCCCCATCAGTAGATAAAATAAAAAATGTGAAGAGTGAAGTGGGGCCCCCTTTCCCCTTAATCCTATAACATCTGCAAAGCAAAAATGTTGTGTAAATGGCATTAGGCCATGAGAAGGAGGGAGTGAGACTGTACCAGTTAAAGGAAGCGAAACTTTACTGTTTAGGGGAGGCAAAACTGCGGTTGCACACATCAGCCAAGCATAACCCTTTAACAATCAATAACTGCACCAGTTTCAAGTGAAACTTTTTGTAACTCTTTAACAATCAATAACTACACCAATTCCAAGTGAAACTCTTTGTGAAATTGTTTTTTGTAACCAAGAGCTAACTGCCAACTCTGCTTCTGTTAAAATAGCTTGCTTGCGTTTCCAGGATATGGTTTCTGTCTATATAAGGCACCAGCACACACAGGTCGGGGCTGCTCACTGAATTCCCTGCATGGAGTAGCGGTGAGCAGTCGCCAGCCGGCTAATAAAGGCTTTTTAAATTCTAATTGGCTGTCTCAAACTTTAACTCGCGGGCACCGTAACAAAGAGGCCGTGATTACCGTTACTGGCCCGCTGTTTGATGGTCAGCATCTGTTCTCCAGACAGCTTTGCCTTCTTCATGGCTGACGTGGCTCTGGGGCATCCTGACAAGCTGGGGACAACAAGAAATGAAATGACCCATTAGTCACAAGTCTCAGGAGAACCCCAAAGTTCAGCAGAGACAACGGTCATAAACAAGGCACCATAACAACATAATTTTATAAGGCCAGTTGCCAGTGAAAAGCTCTCTGAAAAGGGGAAAAACAAAAAAAATAAAGACCAGTGTGTATAGTATGCCATAAGATTTGCTTCTGTATATTCATATATGCTTGTGGACTGATATATAGAAAGTGGTTCTGGGAATGAGGTCAGGACCCTAGATTGTGAGGTAGGAGAGAGACTTACTTTTCATTGTATACCTTTCAGAGCTCTTTGGAATTTCTATGGTTTAAATAGATACCTTAAAAATTTTAATATGGGAAATATCAAACTTATACAAAGGTTGAATTTTAAACTTAATTTCAAATTTATACAAAAGTAAAGAACACAGAAAAATAAACTGATTGCCCCAATTCAAAAATTACCTCTCATGGCAAATCCTGCTTCACCTATATCCTTCCACTTCACCAACAGATTATTTTGAAGTCAATCCCAGATCTTAACACATAAAACCACATGCCACTGAATTGTATACTTGAAAGGGGTCTATATGTTATCTGTATGTTGTTACAATAAACATGTAAACATATTAACCACAATATCATTAGGTCATCTACAGTTTTAAAAACTAATTTGCTAATATCAAATATATAGTCTGTTTTCAAATTTCCGCAGTTGTCTCAACTTTTTAACAGTTGGTTTTTTGGATTCAGGATCCAAAGAAGAGCTTCACATTGCATTTGGTGGATATAACTGCTGTGTATTTTAATTTAATGAAGCCTCTCCTCTGTTCTTTCTTGCTGTGTATCTGTTGAAGACAATGGGCCCTTTGTCCCAAGCACCTCTTCTATAGAGTCAAGTGCGTGAGCTTTGTGACAACTGTCACAGCATTTGATAGGCCTTCCCTCCCTAACATCTTGGTTCACGACTAGGTTTGGACAGATGGGGCTTGTCAGCCACCCAGAGTCCAGCTAGAGCGACTCCTATATACTTATGGACAGGGTTCAGCACTTAATATATAGATGAAATAAAAAATTATATGTTTGTGTGTATTACACTGTGTTAGGGATATGTCTATCTCTATATCCATCTAATATACTCTTTAATATCTACCTTAATATCCCTTTAATGTCTACATTAATTTAATGTAGGGGCTTCTAATATCTCTTCAGACAAAATTTTCCAGCACATTTTCATCGTGCAGATGTTTTGGGTAAAACGTATTTTGCACAACAGGCATTTTCACTGTCCTTCATAACTTACGTGGAAGGCCTAAGTTATTGTCTTTTTGATGTGATATTTGTTTTTATTAACTATATTAGAATATCCATGAAATACTAAATAATCACCAAATTTGTTGCTTTTCCAAAAATCCTGTGGAGGTGAATTGTATTTTCTAATGACATTTATAGAGTAGGACCTGGGGCAACAACTCAAGCAACTATCAAATAGTTTAGAGGCAAATGGAGCAACATGGATTTTAACCTTATAAAATTCTCCAGAGCTACCAGTACCAGGTCCAGTTTCAGTGCCTTCTCCCTTCCCCAAGGAACCTGGAGGCAAAAACATCAGGAAACAGGGAACCCCTGGGGAACCCCTCGTGGGCATGCTGTGGTGCGTGAAGAAGAGCAGGAACGGTGGAGAGCTGCTCCTGCAGCTCCAGTTGCACACCCACTGAAGCTCCCAGCTTTGGTCAGGGGTCCCCAGGAACAAAGTCATTCTCCTAATGGTGGTTTCTTGTTCATGTCTTGCGTTGCTGAATTCCTTTTGTATATTTACGAGGCTAATTTTAAATTCCTATCTCTGCTTTTGATGGACTCCATAACCCAGTATGCTGTTTTCCTTTTGAGATCTTTGCGTACCTCAAATTCTACTTATTTTGGCCTGTGCACTAATTTTCCCCTGGGCTTCTCTTTCAGGCAGTGCTGATGGGGGCAGGCAGACATCAGTGCAAGTCAGCCCCAAGCGGTGGAGGAGGTCAGAGGTGCCCTGGCAACAGAATGCCAGAATCACCCCTCACCCTGCAAAACTCCTCCTCACACCCCACATCATCCCTTGCTCCCCTCTCTGTCTAGAACCCTGAACAACTCCCTTGAAACCCCAGCGCTCCCAGGGGCAAGTGAAGGGCCCTGATGCTTAAACTTCACGGGCTTCTCCATAAATCCACCTCTGACTGTGGGGCTCAATAGTTTCATTTGTAAAATAGTCACCGAAAGATCTGCTAAGGCCCTTCTAACTCGAAAATAGAACGGCTGGACTTTAACATCACTTTCCCTCTTCCTGAAACTAAACACAGATTGAACCCATCAACACAGAATTATTTTTGGGTTTTACCTGCTGGGTTTTAGTCCTCTCTACATTTATATAGCATTCAAGATTTAGGTAATAAAATTCAATATGGCATGATCATAATCAAGTTCAGAACTTACACAATATGCTGTAACCAGTATTGTAAAATATATACCGATCTACCACACTATCTAAAAATTAAAAAAAATTTGTTGTGTCCACTTATAAAACGGGTATAAAATACAATATTCATTTTGCAGTGTTTATGAGGTTTAAAAAGAATATATATACATGAGGTCAAGGATTTCAAAAATGTATGTTTGTGTTCACGGCTATATCCCCATAGTAGAATAATACCTGAACTAGAATAGGTTCTCAATATTTTTGAAAGAATGCATATATATGAATCCATTTTGTGATGCAAATAGTCAAGAGTATTTAAAGATAAATTTCCCATTGACTAAGCAGACTATTTAGAACCAATCGTATAGATCAGTGATCAAAAGGCCCAGATGCAAGTGGAAATAATGAGGCTGACATAACAACATAAATCTTGGATGTGCCTGAGATCTTGGAAGATGAAAGGAGTGTCTTGGAAAAGGAGAGGGAGAATAATTTTGCCAGGACCCCAAGTTAAAAGAAGACTCTATAGTGCTGCCAAAGAGAGAAAAATGCAGCTGCCACCTCTTGGCTGCAAGAAGGCAGAAAGGTCAGAGATATAGGGCAACATCAGAAGGCCTGGAACGGGTGCTTTTGTTTCAAGGCTGCTATCAGTCTTAGCAATAGCTGTAATTGCTGAGAGAAGACACGCAGCCTTCTGACTGACATGCTGCCTTCTGACTCTGTACAGCTTTGCACTGGTGTGATCTCCCAGAAAATAAGAGAAAACTCGTGTCTTCTTTGATCCAAACCTTGCTGGCCATTTTTCCTTGCAGCTTCTTGAAAATCAGGCCACACCTGTTTGGAATGACATAAACTGCAGGGAGTGGGGGACAGTAGGCAACAAAAGGATCAGCCATTATAAACTAATTAGACTCAAATTCCCCAAAGACTGTTGTTTTTCCTTCATCACAGTGAGGAGCACAGCCTAGCACAGAGCAGGAACTCAGTGGTTGTTTCCTGAACTTCCTATATTGACATAAGATACTGCTTTTAGCATCAGTGCTGTTAAAGACAGTAGTTGTCTCTGAAATCTGTCCCCTTTCCATTCTCACTTTTACCATCCTTGACAACTCCTTACTACCACATGTCAACTCCTGTAATTATCCTTTAGGCAGGTTCCTTGACTTCAGTGTCTTTCCCTCCCAATTCATACTGCATACTGCTGTGAAATAATCCTAAGAAAGCTCAGCTCTGATCCTGTCACTCCCTCCCGGAAAAACGTTCAATGGCTTCTCACAGGGCAGTGTCTAAATGCTTAAATGATTCCCTAACAGCCCTACATGATGGCCCTACACTAACTGGCAGGGTCCTTGCCCCCCACTGCTTTCTGCACTAATTCTTTATGCCAGCCGATCTATTTTTACAAGCATTTTGGCAAATGTGCACGAGGCTCCCTGTTTGTGTTTGTGCTCCTGTTCTCCCTGTTCTCGCTCCCATTCAACTGCCCTCCCAACTCTTCTCTACACTTTCCCATGTGAAATACTACCACCCTCCTCCCTGGCCTGACCCCTCTGTCCATTGCGACATCTTTTTCCTCTCAAACCCTAGGGCTCTCATTTGACATCTACTGTATTGTTTTAATGAATTGTCTTTTCACGCATTTATTCAACTCGATTCTAATCTTAAAGATCGTCCCTCAAAAGTCCTAGCACCTTGCCAGGTATATACAGGTATTCCAGGAACATTGATAGATTGACTTTCTTTAGTAAAAATACGTATCTATAGAAGAAGGAAATTACTGATTCTATATAATCCAGAAATCCTAGTTAAACAAACTTAATTTTTCTTTGAGATTCAGCTTTTACAGGAACCTTTTCCTGAGTGCCAAACCATTGAGTGCCCTCATTGCTTGCTGGCCACTCTCTCTTTTATGAGTCTTGCTACACAATTTCTGAAGGATCTGCTCATATAGATCCCTACACAGGGTGCTAAATCCTTTAGGGCAGGTCCTATAGTTTTTTTTCCCACAGTAGAGTTTAAATGTTTGTCCAGTTGTTGAGCTAGGCATGACAGAGATTATTAACTCGACTGACAGCTAGATAAGAGTGAAATAGGACCTCTTTCTCTGTCTCCTCGTTTGGTGCTCTGTTCTTAGTGTTTCGATTCTCTTTATACAGGACACAGAACCTCAGAAGATAGGAGGTGTTTTAGACAATCTCTGCTTACATTCTAGACTCACTTTCTACTTACTGTCTGATTCTTCCTCAGCTTTAGTGTTTTCATTTGTAAATGGGGATAACATCTGAGGAACGCCCACTTCACAGGGGTGTTTTGAAGACTGGATATAGAAGCAGGATATTAAACAACAACAACAGAAGGCAAATATCAGGATGGTTGTGCAACACTAATTCTTTACTAAGCATTCTCCTTTACTGACTGAAATACAGCAGCACGCGGCAAAGCTCAGACAACGCCATGGGCAGCGTCACCCTGTGGCAACGGGGCAATTCAAGCTGTTTAGGAGGGCAGCTCTGCCTTCAGGGGCCTTGGGGTTTTAAGAAGCTTCTAAAGAGGGGCTATTGTAAGGAGAGGGAAGGAGAAATCCTTCTAAGCACCTCCCACCCCTTGTAATTTTCACTTTTGTCTCCTGTTCTAGATCCAAGTTGTAAAGCTGACTGGGAAATGAGTCCTAAGAGGGAGGAGATGCTGTGTGAGAAGAAGCCAAGGGAATTTCCCAATGAATGCTTTCACGACGTAAAAGCAGCGGCCCCAAACAGCAGTTTAGAGAGGTGCCAAGGGTAAGGCCCATAAAATAAGGACAATCAATGTGACACATTTTATTCCTTTAAGATGATTTCAGGGAACATGTGATTTCACTCTTTCGTCCAGTCATGGATCCTTCCTTTCAATCGTACAGCAGAGCAACCGACAGTAAAGAGCCTGGAGATCTGCTTTCTAGTCCCAGCTCTGACACCCTAGCAGTGTTAACGTGGACACATCACTGCCCCACTTGGGGCCTTGGGTTCCTCCTGAGAGTGACCGCCCAGGTGGCCTCTGAAGATCCTTCCACAGAGGGATTTTATACTAAGATCCGATCACCCCCATGCTACCAATCCTGAGTAGAGAAGGGTGGTTACCTAGGAGATGGGGCACCTACAGTCAGCACACTAACTACCTAATGCTAAAGAGAACCCTTCATAAATATTTGTTGCATGAATGAAAGTACAATGCTACCTTATCTTTCATTGCACCCTGTTGGCTTCGGCTACTGAAATCCCACAAGGATCTTGTCAGGAGGTGGTTTCTGCTGTGAAGTGAGCCTGTGGCACAG
This sequence comes from Choloepus didactylus, assembly GCF_015220235.1. Classification (NCBI taxonomy): domain Eukaryota; kingdom Metazoa; phylum Chordata; class Mammalia; order Pilosa; family Megalonychidae; genus Choloepus; species Choloepus didactylus. The sequence continues at coordinate 49,329,463 of NC_051326.1, forward strand.
ACTCTACTGGCAGCGAAGCAGGGGCACTGGTTTTATTTTCATTGAAAAAGTCATGTTTCTTCCTGACTAGATTTTTAAAAACCTTCCTTAGTGGGTGCATTTAAATATAGTCATATATTTTAGTTATCTATCTCCCCATCAAGAATTCTCCTACCTGGAAAATAAAATAGAATTAAGTTATGGATAATTGATGGATAGAAAATAATGAAGAAGAATGTTCAAATAAAGCAAAATCTAATAGAAGTAAAGGGAGTCAAATAGATCCATAAATATCTAGACCGGTGTTTCTCAATCTTGAATGTGCAGCAGAGTGATCTACAAGCTGTTTAAAATACAGATTACTAGACCCCCTGCTGGGATTCAGTACCAAATGTGATGACAGTCTTATGTTGCTTCTCTTAGTGTTCAGTTAATAAAATTGCTCTCTGGACTGACAAATAACAGTATTATTAAATGAGTATTAAACTTAAGCTAGAGTTTTGGAAATTAAGTTGGGAAACAAAGACTGGCCCAAAGATTCATGTATTTTACTCAATATCCTTGTTTTCAGTTTCTTCCATTCTGATCCAGTGATGAACCATCAGTGTGAGGTCAAATTTAGAAGTAAATTTTGTTAGAAGGACCTGGCCCAGACATCTTTGTGTAGATTGCCAAACTTTCCTTACTGGAAGAGGCTGCACTGCCATCTAGTGGCTCATGCTAACTTGAGCTTTGCCGTCTGCACTGGTGGGAGTGGGATGGGAGTGGAGTGGGGTGGATAGAGCTGGTTGCAGTTTCTTAGGAAAAGAAGTCTACACATCCACCTTCTTGCTAGTGAAGTTAACTCCGGTGATTATTTCAGTGTAGTGAGAGGGTTAAGTTCTGTCTTAGTGCCAGGAGTTCTGGGCAGCAAATAGTTAACCTATCCCTTCACCAGTTTACCTCGGGCTCCAGACTTCCTGGCACCTGGGGCCAGCAAGTAGATTGCCAAATTAGGATTTCAGGCAAACCCTTTAGAAGGGTTTCAAAAGGAGATCTTGAGAGGCCCCAACATATTAATCAGGACTTTAGCCTTAAAGGGACCTTTTTTCCAGGTACACTACAATTGCAAATACTGAAATAAGTAAAAATTTCCAGCGGGAGAGATGGTTAAAAAGGCATTTCGATGATGATTGTTTATAAAGAAGGAAAATAAGTAATTCGAGAGAAAGTAGGGGTATGAGTTGTTCAGGAACTCTCCTTCAACTGCCCAGAAAGGTGGCAATAAGAGAATTTAGTTGGAAACAAAGAACTGTGGACAGCAATAATCCCGTGAAATGTACGGTTTTGCACCCAGCAGGGACCAGTGTCTGCCTCAGATTCACGTCCAACAGCTCATATCTGTGCAAAAGGAGTTTCAGGCCGAGAAAGGGGTAGAGACCTCATCATGGTGAGTGGTCCCTGAGTACGTACTGCCTACGTGAAATACAGTTCAGCATTTCAAGATGCAAGTTTCCTTTACACTCAGTTTTACTATCATGTTATTTATTTTGCCATTTAATCTTTTACCATTACTCTTAAAATACTATTATTATGTACTTTATATGCTCTGTAATACGCTACATATATAGTCTATATACTATTACGCTACTAATACTGATATAATATAATGCTATTTATTTATTTGACTACTTATTAATTTATTCATGATCATTGAGAGCATTTTATTAACAGAAAAACATTGATGCAATGTAGTTGGTAATAACCTCTCCTCAATTTAACATCAAAGTATAAAACATCTTCCCTGGAGCAGGTCTTTAACATTTGCTTCTCGGGACTCTAGGGTTTCAAAGGCTGCACCCCAGGATGTGGGTGTGGGGAACAGAGCAGTAGAGTGTCCTCTCAGCCCTACGAAATTTCTGCACAGATTATTTATCATATTCATTCCTATCTCAGCACAAAGGGATGCCTTTGTGGTCCCTTTTAAAACCAAGATCCACTGTTTGTAGTTTCTCTCCCTAAAAGTATTCCTGTGCCAAATAGTGTGCTCTCAAGCTGTGGAGAGAAAAAAGCGTTTCCAGAACTGTCTGTCTCTGTGCCAGGTTGCCATCTCTGCCACGCCTATGCCAGAGCCAAGTGCCTGCTGCCTGTCCAGAGTGGAGCCTGGTATTTCACACTGGTAGGCACTTAATTAGCATTTGTGGAATGAATGGGAGTTCAAGATACATTGATAATGGATGGCTTTGCAATAGCCCTGTTTCTATTGCTTATTTCCCCCTGGAGCCAGCATTTGGACTGCATTTTGGGTTTATCTGGACTGTATTTTGGGCTTATTAGGCTTTTGTGCATGCCCTCTTGCAGCACGTTATTTATTGGGGAAGTCTGTCTCCCCTGCAAGGATGCGAGATTTTTAAAAGGCCCTTTCACAGGCACCTTTGTAAAGGTAGTGCTGTGCCCAAAGCTGGCCTCTGGAATAGGGCACCCCTACTCAGGGCCAGCCGACAAGGGCAAGCTGGGCAGAACTGGAAAGACACGAACCCTCCCTCACCCTCAGTTGAAATAAGAGAACAAGGATGAAGCAGAGGCACTCACTGTTGCATGGAGTGAAGTGTAGGTAACTAGAGGCTCTGCCCTGGGGGTGCCATAGTTGTGGCCTTCCAAGGAGAAGACTACAACCTGACCACTGGCAGGCCCACAAAGGAGAGGCTGACCCCACCACTTCTTCCGAGCCCAACAGCACAGCAGCGGCAGCTAGGAAGAGAGATGCAGAACCGGCAGATGTCCTTTCCCCCCAAACCCCCAAAGTATGAAGTCTAGGGGGCTAGGAGAGGCTTTAAACCAAATATAAGAATAGAATTTTCAGAAGCCCAGGACTGAGTCTTAAGAGTGGAAATACAACTATTTAATAACCAAAATGACTGAAAAGTTATGAACTCCATTAAATAAAGTGTTATCAAGGGAGTCCATTCCCCAGAGGGGAGAGAGGGTTTGAAGGAGCATGGTTGGTAGTAATTCTTAGAAAAATAAGACCATTCCATGTTTCTGCTCAAGTGAATTGAGACTCCCCAGAGGTGAGAGTTACCTGCATTATTTGTCAACTCTTACAGCAATGACACTTCCTAGAGATAAAACAATGGGCCCCGCTCCACTGAGAGCCCACCATGGAGGCCATAGCCTGTGTTGGGCTGCAGCAAGTGTAGAAATGGGACTGCTGTATGATTACACAGACTCCCACACAGCTTGACCTGTCTCTCTCTGCAAAAGCCATCTGGCCTTGTGAAGGGGCAAGTATAAAATCAGCCTGCTTCATTTTCATAAACAAATGTCAATCTAAAAGCCAGAGGGGAGGACGGGTAAATGCAGATCTCTTCCATCCAATCCCAAAAACCTGGCCCTTGCTCAAGAGATCAATTTTGGAGCAACTATTCTGCGTCTGTCAAAAATGTTCTTAGGAAAAGAAAACCTGGACAAAGACAGTTTGAAGAGTCATTCTTGTAGGTTGTCTAACTTCATGTCTGCATTCCTTCATGCAACATTTATTGAGTGCCTTCAAGTACAGCAATAAATGCTAGGAAAAAATGGATGATAAAATTAATAATAATGGCCAACCCTTATATAGTACCTTGCTTATTATGCCCCAGGCATGTTCTTAGGACTTGACCTAATACTCAGCACTTACAATACTTACAGCAACCCTGAGAATGCAGATACTACTTCTATTCCCATTCTACAGAGGAGAAAACTGAGGTACGGGAGGTTAACTTGCTCAACACTACATACTCAAGAAGTCTAACACTAGAATTTGAGCTCTTTACCCTTCTACTACTCTTCTGTATTCATCGATGAGTGGCGGATGATTCAATCACAATCCCTATTCTTGAGGAAGTCGAAATCAAATACGATCAGAAATCCACATGAAAAGATATCTCTAAAAGGGATACATGTGATCTGACAACATGAATGATATATAACAAGACGGAGAATGTAGGCAAGATTCCACAGAGGAGGTCAAGTTCGAGTGGGTATTTAAAAATGGATAGTTGTTTGAAAGGGGTAAAGAGCAATGACAGTTCAGGAAGAAGCACGAGCAGTTATATGAGGCAACATGGCATATTTACGGAGTGCCCAACAGTTTAGAATATCTGAAGCTGCGAATGTGGATACACAGGAGACCGAGGGACAGAGTGACAAATGGAGCTGGAGAAATCAGTAGGAACTCTACAAGGACAACCACATTTGCCTTGATAAGAAGATGAGATTTGATTTCTAGGCAATAGAAAGGATTAGAAGCATTTAAGATGGGAAATAAAGCAATAAAATTTGCATCTTAGAAAGCTCTCTTTGGCAGAAGCATGGAAGATGGGTTGGGAATGGAGGAGGGAAGTATTGAGATAGGCTGGGTGAGGGAAGATGGGCAGTGAACACTGCAGCAGTGGTGAGGATGCAGAAGAGGCTTGGTCACTGGCAGGATGGGCATCTGAAAGACACTGGCTTAGATCACTTTAGGAAGTCCTTCACTGAATTATGACTTCAATGCTAAGCCCTCTGCCTGTATGATGAATCTACACAACAAAGGGCTGTATCACAAACATTGCTACATCTCTTGAGCTGTCATTCAAGGTTTGGCTGGTTGTGTTACTCAAAGCTGTCTCATTTTTCATTTTAAATTCTTTTTTAAAATCAAAGACTCCCAAAGTTAAATAGCAACACAGGCTAATAATGAAAAACAGCAAATTGCTGCTTAATCTCCCTGCAACCCAGAGTCCACTCCCTAGAGGTAGCTCTTTCTCAACAGACTTTGCAGTTTCTTCTTGAATGAATTTCATTGTTTCTACTCCTATGCCTTGATTTTTAGATTGTAGACCTTATATTGATTTCTTATTTAGAAGACCGGTTTTTAGTTTTCTTACACCATCCACTCGCCTTCTTTTCTTGCCACCCTCCCAGTGCAACTATTGTTCATAGCTCAACCCTGCTAATTGCTCGGATTTCATTTTCTTTTTTATTTTGGATTACTGTAAAAGTGACCATAAATTATTCCCCTACCTTTATTGAGACTCTTTGGCAATGACCTCCTGTTCTGACTCAGGGGTGGCCTTGTGACTTGCTTTGGACAGTTATCACATGCTATGAAGACTGAGGCTTAAAAAGCTCTAGCACATTGGCACTTGCTTTCTTGCAATTCATCAGAACTCTCTGACCACCTATATGTGAATATGTACAGAGCAGTCCCGTGAATAACAGCAGACATCTAGCCCAGTAACTCTGATGTCCCAGCCAAGAGCCTCCATCAGCCAAGAGCCAGCACCCCAGCCATACAGGGGATTGACCCTTCTAGACCAACCAGTCCCGATCCCAGTGTATTGGCTGAATGCAGAGCCACTTGTTGAAACACAGACTTGTTAACAGTAAGGAAACAGTGGCTGTTTAAGACCATGAAGTTTGGAGATGGTTTTTGAAACAGCAAAAATTAACTGATACCCATGTTCATCTCTCTCTGTCTTCAAGTTAATAATAATAATAATAATGATCTCAAGTTTTAATTTGCTTTGCTTTTCTATGTGTGTATTATTAATTTATTGATATAACCACAAAGCACCTTTTATTACAGTCAAACAAATCAGATGTTGGCAGGTCAGGTCCATTTTTTTCTTGAGATATCATTCCTTTAACCCTTCATTCTCCTGTTTTGATCTTACACAGGTTGCACCGTCATCCGCAAATTTCCCTTTGCTACTCTCCTGTGTTGGAGCCTCTGTTTCCTGGATCCCATGTATTTCTCCTTCTTGGTTTACTATTCATTTTGAAGGAGCACATTCTATAGTAGGGTTCTCATGGCTATTTGTGAAGTAAATTTTTTGGCCTGTTAGAAATATCTTTTCTCTTCTTTTACAGTGGTATTTTGATTGGGAGTAGAATTCCAGGTGGGTGATCATTTTCTAAGAATGTTAAAGGCATGGTTCTATTCATTTCGAGTTTCCAGAGTTCTGTTGAGAAATATAGTGTCTCTGAGATTCTTTTTCTTTGGCTCTTTTCTCTATGGGAGACTTTGGGGTTTTCATTTCCTCTTTATCTCTAGGCTTCCAAAGTTTCATGACGATGTACTTTTGTGTGGATATGTGTGATGGATAGTTTTATGTATCAATTTGGCTGGGCTATAGTAACTCAAACACGAATCTAGTTGTTGCTGTGAAGGGTTCTGTAGATGTGATTAACATTTGTAATCAGTTGACTTTAAGTTGATGATCTTTGAAAATCTAGGTAGGCATGATATAATCAGTTGATAGACCTTAAGAGTAGAACTGGTTTCACTGAACAAGAAGAAATTCCACATGTGGGTGGAAGCTTCAGCTCCTGCCAAAGAATTTTTGTTTACCCTTCCTGAGGGCCTGCCCTTTGGATTTTGGTCTTGCCTAGTCAGCCCCTGCAATCTCAAAAACCAATACCTTGCAGTAAATCTCTCTTTGTATCTGTATGCACGTGTGTGTGTGTGCATGCATATGTATAGAATATATTCATATATGCACACATATACACACATATATACGTACATATTGCAGTACAGGATAATGAAAAACTTGGCTGGTCTTCATCCTCAGTCCCTAAGGAAGCAACCTCTCAATCTTTGGAATTTCCTGTGAGGGGAGTGTATTTTGTTCTTCATGCTGGGCCCAGGACAGACCTGATTGTTCATATGCTAATGAGACAACAGGGAGGGGCCAACCACACCTGCAGTCTTAGGTAGGGGCTGCCCCCACCAGAAAGACCAGCCTTTTGGTTAGGAGGTTGGGGCTTGGAAACACATCACTTCAGTCCCAATTCCCTGACCTCTGGGAATGGAAAGGGTTTGTAGATGGAGTTCAACTACATGGACATGTGATTCCATCCATCATGCCTGCGTAATGAGACCCATGTGAACTCTGGACCCTGGAAGCCATTGAGAAAATGCATCTCTGTGCCAGGAGGCACAACAAATGCCAAAGTTTGCATTTGTGACCCTCCCAGACTTCACCCTATGCGTCTCTTCTTTTGGCTGCTTCTTATATGTATCCTTTTACTATATTAAAACTATGTTTGTAAGTATAAGGCTTTCAGTGAATTCTGTAAATGGTTCTAGGGAATTATCGAACCTGGGGGTGAGGGGTGGGGTGGGAATCCCGAAATTTCTAGCCAGTTGGTCAGAAGTGCATTTTCAAAAACTACTACTAGTTGGTTATTAAATGTCCTGAAGTATTTCTCAATTTAAAGAAAAATTGTCTCCTTTTTCCAATGTTTTCTAACCCTAATTTAAGGGAGGTTTTCTTAACATTATATTCTAACCTAATTGAAATTTTTATTTTGCTCATTTTTTTTTTAGACATCTTTCTTGTTCTCTTAATGTTCTTGGGTTATGAATATGATCGATTTTAATATTCTTTTTATTCCTTTATGTCTGATGACAAATTGTAGTTTTGTTTTTTTGAAAGATTTCTTCTCTTTCCGAGAATGAGTTTCTTTTCCTTTATTTTCCCCTTCCTCCCTCTCTCGCTTCCTTCCTTCTTTCTTTTTGTTTGTTCATGTTTATTTTGGTTTTGTCGTGTTATTTAGTCCCTTCCTTAAATGGCTGGTAATCCTCGGCTGTTCATTCATGCTAAGGACTTTCTCAAATACCAGTAACTGTAGGTTCTTTTCTCTTGGATCTGTTGACTCCCTGGAGAAGAATCCTTCACTCTCTTGTCTAGAGTGGGCATGAGAGAGGTGGAGAATGCAGAGAATGCAGCGTAAGTAGATGGCCAAGGCTAGGTTCTGTGAGCCAAGAAGGGAAGACGGCTGGGGGCTGGTCCTCACCATTTCATTTAATATTCTTCTTCTTACTAAAATAGTTCACGCTTGTTTCTTAACAGCTTTACCCAGTATCCCAGATCCAAGCTTCTCTGGTTTAGCTTCTCTTTCTGCTGATGTGAAAGAGAAGTAATCACCTGGAGGTGTGGGGCAGGGCACCTAGGAGTTGAACTGCTTCCTATAAAGATTTTTCAATTAATCCTGTTTTCAACCCTACTCTGAATTCCTAACTTCAGAAGTATCTGTTGGCTATTATTCATGGATTTTACAGGGATCTACAGTACACATTAGCTCTCTTTTTTTCTTTGTTTCCTTTCCCCACTTCCATCTCTCCATCTCCAACCCTGTCCCTTACTTTTCAGGTGCTTAGCAGAGTAGAGCGAGGTGACACCTGAGTCATCAGCTTTACAACTGCCAATCTTTTGTGGATGTCTATTGTATGCTATTATCTTTCCGTATTTATTTTTCATCTTGTGGGCTTGTAAAATGAGAGCAAGTCATTTTAGTAGAGTTTGAGATTCAGGGGGGAAAATTTTGTATTCAATCTGTGGAGTTTGATTAGAATTCTCACTGAGATATCTATGAAAATTTAGTACTGGGGAGTATGTCCAAAGTGTATGCTTTTTTTCTCTCCTTTTATGTCAGTCCGTATGATAGGGAGTGCAGGTTGTGCCCAGTATGTTTCTATCCTTCTTCTTCAGAGATAAAATCCCCAAGTGTGAGCAAGGAACATGGCTACCCACACCTTGGGCTGGGTGTGGCCAGATGACTAAATGTGGGTCCAGGGGCAGTCGGGGGGAAGGGGAAGAATTGCCTGCAATTCTGGTAGGTGTCCTTAAAGAGAGAGCCCCCCTGCATCCACCTCCTCTTTCCTGCTGATTGCAACTGGACAAAAGGGCTGTTGGTAGGGCAGTAAAATAGAACTTGGGGGAGACGTGACAAGATAAAAAGTGCCTGTGATTCTAGTGATCATGGAGCTACCATGTCCACCTTAAACTGCTTGTATTCATATGATAAAAATAATTAATTTTCATCAAATTATGTCACTATTCAAGTTTGCTGCCAACTGAACTTAATGCTGACAAATACAGACAGTAAGAAAAATATTTCTCTTTTTGTTTCCCTTTTTGCTTGTCTTCCAGGGAGCTCAGAGCTAAATTTAGTTTTAATCATGTACATTAATTGGTTTTGGGTTCTTAGTACAAATATTTTCCCATTTTCCTATAAGAGTTCTCTATCCTCTTTCTTTTACTTGAATTATAACTATTCCATGAATATGAGTTTTTACCAAAAGCAGCCTCAAATGACATTTACATATGGGAAGATAGAAATTACAGACAGAGATAAACATGGCAATGAAGATGTGATGCTCTCAGGAAAGGGGGTGATGTCAGTGACCAGCAATCCTCTTGGTGAGGGGCAGTTGTTTTCATCTGCCCTTGGTTTTACTCTCTTTGGTTCAGTTCTGCTGCTCCGCATCTGACCTCTTTTGCCCATCGAGTTGGAAAGTGGGATTAGCTTAGAAGGTGTTGCTGGATGAGTGCAAGATGATAACTGCTAGAGCAGCTTGCCGAGCAGGTCTGCTAAAAGGGGACCAGCAGCCCTGCCTTTAGATACTCGACCAGCCCTGCATATATTATACTACTTCGTGTTTCCTAGAAGAATTCAGGAAAATTATCAAGTACCCGCAAGGAGCTGCAGATGGATTGTTTTTTGGCTAGATCTGTACAATTTCATATGGTAGCCACTAGCCACATGTGGCTATGTACACTGAAATGTAAGCTAACTGAAGTCAAACATAAAAAATTCAGGTCCTTTTTCTCAGTAATAAAATTTCAAGGGGTCAGTAACCTCATGTGTCTAGGATCTATTGCACCAGACAGCGTAGGCCTGGAAAATTACTTATGTGTTGGCATAAGCCACCTGATAAGGCCTGTGAAGAAATGAAATCATATCACCTGTAAAGTAAGGCTGCTTGCGGGGGGTGGGGGGTGTTGGGGCATGAGGGGGCATATTTAATGGTGCTTTAGAGTAAGGACCAGGGTTTCTTGATTGGGGCTAGTGAACAGTTTATAGTTTGGATATATATTTGGAGAATAATACATAAGTACATGTTAGAATACAACCACACTGAAAAAACATTTCATAATCCTAAAAACCTACTATTCATTTAGGAGTTGAAGGTGATCATGGGCTTATCAGAAATGATTTAGAGAAGACAAAATCCTGGATCATAGTTTCAGTTCAAACACTAATTATGGGGATGTCAAAGTTTTTGTTTTGTTCTCTATTTATTTAGACTAATATACATATTGGGACCTAATAGCTTCTAAGAGGTCAGATTCTAGTTTATTAGAGATAAAAAAGACCTTCTTTGTTTGTTTTGTTAGTTTTTTTTGTACATTGGTCTTCTCTATACAATTATTACAGGCTAGGGTTCTGGGGAGTGGGGTGGGTAGAGACTGTATCAAATTTTTTATGTCTCCAAGGATCCTGGCACAGAGGCCAAAATAATGTGCTATGGTAGATGGGATACCACTATGGCCTTCAAGATTCCTGCCCCCAGTGTTCAAGCCTGAAGAATGTCCTCCGCTTGAGTGTGTGTCGAACTGTGAATGTGATGGGCTGGTTGTTTTCCCATCAGGTTCTGTTATATAAGACTCCTTGCAGCAGGCTGAAGAGAAATTCTCCTGCTGGCCTTGAAGAAGCTGCCATGTTGTGAAAGAGCCACCTGGGTAGGACCCTAGGGTGGCCTCTAGGAGCTGAGATCAGCCCTAGCTAACAGCCAGCGAGAAAATGGGGACCTCAGTCCTACAACCGTAAGCAACTGAATTCTGCTGAGAACCTGAATGAGACTGAAAGTGGGCACTGAACTTGATGAGACTGCAGTCTGCCAAAACTTTGTGTTCATTCTGGTGAGACTCTGAGCAGAGGACCCACTGATGCCAGGCAGAACTTCTGACCCATAGAAACTGTGAGATAATAAATTGGTGTTTTAAGCCACTATATTTGTGGTATTTCAGAAAATGAATGAGAAAACTAATTTAGAAAACAAATACAGTGCTCATGCAATAAATGATAGTTCAGTTTTACAGGCTGCTCTTCAAGGTTATTTTTAAGCTTAAATTTATTCATTCAACATTTGCTGAATGCTTTTTAGACCATGGGGATATAAAGATGAGATGGCGAATGTGAAAGTGCTTTTGGAGGAAGAATTCTTGTAAAAATAAAATATGACAGCCTTCCACCCCAGTAAATGCTATTCAAAAATATTTTGTTTTTTCAGGCAGAGGAGGTCTAACAGATGTAACTTTTAGCTTTTAATGTTTCATGGTGCCCTTTGGGATTCACAGTTTGAGACAGATGTTGGATCTGAGTTCTTTCCTCCCAAATGCTTTCTGTCAAACACTAAAATACGGATATTCAAATAAAAGAATCTGAATGTGTGAGATGCTTTCAGGAAGCCGTAGCAGCAGGTGGCACACTGTGCATTGGAGAACCACATCGAGGGGCACTTGATAAGGAGAACGCTCCATATGTAGGTGCCCGTCTGGTCCAGGAACTGAGCCTGACTCTAAAGGGCAGTTGAATGAATTCAGTCCAAAATCGTTCTCAAATAACCACCGGACGAGTACAGCAAATTATCCAGAGGAAACAGCTCTGGAGATAAACAGTGAAGCCATTTAAACTCTTTCAAATGGAAAGCAGTGAAAGAATGTGGGGAGTTAAGGGAATGTGTTTCCTACCATCTGCAGTTCATCACAGTGGTGCTAGCTGAGCCTGAACCTCTCTTGTGGATGGATGTGGGAGGAGGATGTGGGAGGAGAGGAGCTTTAAAGCAAAAGCCAGGGGCAGTGTGTGGAACTGCTGTGTTCAGGGTGCATGAGGCCCACAGCCCTACACTCCTTGCCCAGCACAAGAGTCCAACTATGTCTTCAACCAGGTCTCAACTTCAAATGTTTCGTTCTCTCCTTACAACACTCTCATGGAGAGTAGCCTTTCTGTGTGGCTCATCTCTGAACAGAATTCTCCAGGGTTAATGCTGGCTCCTGCCTGCCAAGCCTCCTTTGGCAGCAAAACAAATTCTAAGATCAGTGTTGGGGATTGAATCACGTCCCCCACAAAGATATATTCAAGTCCAAATTCCTCATCCTGTGGGTGTGGATTCATTTGTGAACAGGTTCTTCAAAGATTCTATTTAGATGAGGCAAGATTGAATCAGCATGGGCTTTAATTCATATGACTAGAGTCCTTATAAGCAGAGGAAATTCGGGTACATCAGTCAGTAAAAGCCAGAGAAGGAGAGAGAGAGAGATGGCCTTGTGATGGGGGGCAGAGTCTGAGCCACCATCAAAATTCTACAGACTCCTGGTGGAAGCATGGACTGTCAAGATCTTGACGTTGGATTCTGGCCCCCAAAACTGTGAGACAATACATTCCTGCTGTTTGAGCCAACCAGTTTTTGTTATATGTCATAGCAGCCATGGAAAACTAAGAAAATCAGAGTTTTGAACAAAAACACAGCCGTTTACTTTCTTTTCCCACAAACATGGCAACCTGGATAGACAAGAAAGGGTTGATACTGAAGGGCTGCCAAAGGGAATCCAGAACTGGTAATTTCCCAAGAGGTAGAGCACAATACAACTACCAGTTCAGTACATGGTTTGGCCCTGAATGTAAATGTTCTTCATTCTCCTTCTGGCCTATTTATACCTTCTACTCCTTCAGTTGGGACCACCCTCCCTTGCTTGATTCTTGCTTCCTTTCCTCATCTCTTATAGCCCAGAGAAACCTCCAAATTAGGAGATGTTCTTTCTTGTGTTGCAGACTGAGGTATGATTTATTTCAATATGCCTGGGTAAAACAAAAAGCTACCACCCGGTCTGAAGGAGCCCTTGGCAATGTCTTCTTCATCTCCTGCACCCATTCCTCTTGCCAGCAGCAGAAACAGGAAGTGGGGACCCAGGGAAAGTGTAGGAAGGGGCAGAAGTGGTTAGCTGGAGGAAACGTGAAAGTGTCCAGAGAGGGCCTTTAAAGAGAAACCACGAGGAACATTCCACACGTAGCAAGGCCCTAGGTTTTTGTCTACTGCATGGATTACAGCTGCCAGACCTGTGATCTTCTTTATTCACTGTTCTGTGGAATTTGAATGCATCATCAGAGAAGGTCTTGAGCAAAGAATAACAAGGACCTCCTTCAGTGTCTTCTGTTTATATGCATGGGTTTGGTAAGGGTGGCCAAGGTCTTAACCACAATAACCCTCTTTGCTCATCATCAGACATTGGAAACATTTTCATCGTGGGCCAAGGGCAGTAGGGTGTTCCGCCTAGAGAGGACAACCCTGGGTAGGGAGAGAGCTGCCTCCACTTTACTTCCCCCTCTAGCCCTAGAGAATAGCTAGTGATATTTGTTATGAGACAAAAAAAAAAAAAAAAAAAAAAAAAAAAAAAAAAAAAATCTATTAGACAGGTTGTAAGAGCTTCATTGAATAGCTATTTTTTGAGTTCCTGCACTGTGTGAAGTCCTGTACGAGGTCCTTTGGATGTGTCATTATTGCTGTAGAGGAATTCGATGTAGATGTTGATGGCCCCATGGATGAGGTGGAGGCTACGGCTGGATAGTCTGGATAGTGCCTAGTGAAACCCCAGCTTTTACACTTACTGGAAGCTTGCTGGGATTTAATTACTTCATCTCTAAAATGTGGACTATACGGACCTCAGGGTGCTGAGGTTAAATGTGTAAGTATGTTTTGGTATACAGTATGGCTACTCAGGATCACAAGGAGGCAGGATAGCATAGAGGTTTTCTTTTCTCCTTGAGCTCAGAAGTAGACTACACCCCCTGGCTTCCCTCACAGTTGGATAATTCTATTCCATTTGATTGAATTCTACCTATGGGATGTGAGAGGAAGTGATGTGCATTGCTTCCAGACTTGGCCCCTAAAAATCTCCTACATGTGATCCTCCATGTTTTTTCCTTCTTTCTGGATGGCTGGAATGGAGACAATGGAAACCGTGTGTGAAGATGGCAGAGCTCTGTTCTTATGTTCACTTGCCCCATTCTGTTATTCAAACAAGAAATAATCTTTCACTCTATTTGAACCATTTTGGGTCTATTTGTTATAACAGGTAGCCTATCCTAACTAATATTTATATTAAATGAGATAATGTTTGATTGAAGAAACAAACCTTCACAGGGTATCTGACACATAGCAAATACCCAATACATGGTGACTTGTTTTTACGACAATTCTATTAGAAAATATCAAACAAAATAAGCATTCTAAAAAATGCTATTTCCTCATTTATAATGGACTATAAAGAGACTGAAAATGAACAGATTAATTCACATGGTCCAGGTAGAAAACATTTAAGAGGATTTAGGGTGTGATTTTTTTTCATTAGTTATTTTGGACAAGGCTTTATGAAAGATATTATGACTTTATCTAAATTAATTAATTTATATTTCAGAGTTAGAAGCAGTGTACTTTAATTTTGCAGAATCTTCCCAAACTTACTTGAAGCAGAGTGAGAATTGAGTTGATAGCAACAATGTGTGTTTAATATGCTTACACTTTTTGATGGTTAAAGAATGTTTTCCCCCTTCTCTCCTTTTCATTTCCTCCCTTCTTCTTCCAGCCTGTATCTCTTCCCTGAATTTACTGAGCTTATAATATGCATTGCCTTTGAGCTCAGTTCTTGACATTCCTATCTCACACTTGTTGAAGTGTCTTTCCTTAAAGATGGGGTATGGCCAATAGTCTCTTGGGTTTGTTCAGACCAGGGTGGCACAGTTTTCTAGCTTCCTCTCTACTTTTTCTACCTAATTCTTTTTGCTCCATTGCTTCCCGACATGGAATTTTGCTCTTCGGTATCTTTTCTACACGCCTGGTGAACCATTTGTGTCTGACAATTAGGTCTCATTTCTTCAAATATGCTCTATTAAACACACAGCTGCTGCCTATTTTTAACCGCAACTTTCCAAAACATTTTTAGATGTATTGAGTCACTGGTATATTAAAACGTTTTTAAAATGCTGATATATGCTAGCCACTGAGCTAATTAATTACTATGGATATGCACAAAAACCAGAAATGCTCCCTGCCTTCAAGAAGCTGACTGTCTAGTGGGGACTCATACATGTAAACAGATAGTTACAATACAGTGCAGCAAACACAGCAGTTATTCAATAGTGGGACAATAATGGAAGGGATCACTACTTAGAGGAAGTCAGGTGAGGTTTCACCGAGTTGATAATAAAGAGCAGAGTCCAAAGAGGCAGGAAAACACAAAGGAGAAAAGCAATGAGCCGGAGAAGTCAAACTGCCTGAGCTGGAACCCTGGCTCCGTAACTGACAGCCTATGTAAGCTTGGGCAAGTTATTTACTTTCTCTTTGTCTCAATTTCCTAATCTTTAAAATAGGGAGTATTATAATACCTATTTCATTGGGTTGTTCTAAGATTAAAAGGGTTAATATACTAAGGTGCTATGACTCTGCTTCACATATAATAAGCCCTAAATTGCATCAACTAATATTATTTTGAAGGATGAGGAGGCATTAATGAGACAGATGGGGAGATGGAAAAAAGGGTGTTCTCAGTAATAAAAAGGTACAGAGGGGAAATATCATGATACAGATGGAAACCTGCAAGATACTCTTTTCAGTAGCTCAGAATGCCCAGCTAAAAGGGTAGTAGGAGATGATATTGGACAAAGAAACAAGGCCAGGTCAAGGAGAACTGTGTATGCATGCTATGAGTTTGGATTTGATTTCTCAATCGACCCATCTGTCGGGGACTGAATCATGTCCCCCACAAAAGACATGTTCAATTCCTAACCCACTGTCTTGTGGGTATGAACTCATTTGTAAATTGGGTCTTTGAAGAAATTAAGGCCAAATGGAATCAGAGTGGGCCTTACTCCAATATTACTTACAGTCCTTATAAGCAGAGGACATTTGGATACAGCCAGTTGGTAGAAGCCAGAGAGGGAGAGAGAGATGGTCATTGAAAAGAGACAGAAATCATCTACAAGCCAAGGAATGTCAAGGATTGCTGGCAAATCAGAGTCTCCCAAAGCTACAGACTCTGGGAGAAAGCATGGCCCAGCAATGCCTTGACATTGGACTTGTAGCCTCCAAAACTGTGAGACAAATTCCTGTTGTCCAAGCCCACAGGTATGTGGTATCTGTCATAGCAGCCTTGGCACACTTAGCACCCTATCTTCTCTGTCCTTTCCTACCTATCTGGAACCCCACACTTGCTCATTTGAATCATACCATAGCCAACACCCTCAATTTCTTCATTCATTACCCTTCTGTCCCATGCACCTTAAAAGTCTTTTACCCTGATGGCCAAATATTATGGGGCCTTCCTGTCAGGCTGATAAAGCCACTACTGATAAAGGGTCGCTGGTTTCAGCTGAGTCCTGCTTGGCATCACCATTATTCATTTTACTCTGTTGCATCCGGTCTTACAGACTATTCCAAACATTTGCCACTTCCCTTAAGGACCCTGCCTAAGGTGCCCACCACTCTCTCTTTTACCTGTTAGCTGATGCCATTGTTTCCTGTGATGAAATTACCATCTTCACGTATGATTCACGTTAACTTCCTGCCTGCCCTCACTTCCAGTGTGTCTATAGCCACACTTATTCTGCTTGATTCACACCTTTATCTCGTCCTTGACTCTGTTGTTTTCTGACCTCCACCAAGATCTTGCTCTATTAACTCCCTCTGATGCCTTCTGTATCTTTAATTTCTTTCTCTCTCCTGGTTTCTATTCTTTAGACAATATGTGTACTTACATTTTTCTCTTCCTAGAAAATCCTCAGGACACATATGGGCCCTGTGTTCCCCTTGACCCTGACACTCAGCCCCTGCTGGATGACTCGCTGCTGCAACTGCTTCAGGTATGGCTGCCTGTGACAAAGTGCTGATAATAACTTGACCTTCAAAATTATTGATGAGAAGAAGCCTCCTGATGGGAATAATCTTTCAATCTCAAATACTCAAGAAATAGCAGGCATGAATTTATCATGAAGGGCATGTGTTTTTAAAATGTGCCATCTATAATTAGGGAAAAAAGGGAACTTCAGAATTTTTTATTATTTAAGTATCAGTAACATGTCTCAGTAGAAACATTTGTCTTACTTATATGAAAGATTTGGCTTTGAATGACCTATTTTTCATTTTAAACACTGCTTTTCTAGAAAGGCCTAGTGAATCCCAAAAGATGAAAGAAAACATTTTTTATTTCTTTTACATTAGGTCTGTTTTTATTCAGATACCCCTGAGCTCCAGAGAAAAGGAACTGGGAGAGAAATATTCCTTTCCAATCCTTTAAATATATAAAATATATAAAGGATTTCAATTGTTCCAGGAGTTACTAGGAAATGAAATGGAAACAATTTTGTGACAAATAGGATACTGCAGATGTGTCAGCTGTAAACATCATTATTTGGGGGAGAGGAATCAGAGAGTCTATGCAGTGAGTATAATGTTATGAAAAGGAAATTTGAGTGAGAAGGCTTGATGTACAAGAAGACCCTGAAGCCATAGGAAACTTGCTTCCTCCTTCATCTACTGTTTACATTTTGGCACCCCCTAAGAAAGCAATTATTTAGTCATCTAACAGGGTTGTCACAATTTGGGAGAAAGGAAAATGAAAAAAAGAAACTTCTATTTCAGCCTAGTATTTCCCTCTGATTCTGAAAGTAGCTTTGATTTCATACACATAGGTAGGAGCCACACATCTAAAAGTGTGGACACTGGTCTCTTTTGGGAGGGGGTATCTTTTTTTGGGTGGGGTTATCTTCACTATCACATTAAAGGTTGGAGAAAGCTGTCTGTCTGCTCCAAGGCCATGCTCCTTCCCAGGAAAGAATATATTAGACTCTTTTATATGCTTATTTTTATACATTTAGCTATGTATGTGCCTAGTATTACTATTACCATCATTAGCTATTATTAATGTTTTGCCTTCTTAAAAAAATAAATGAAAATTTGTCTAACAGATAAAAACCATAGGTCGAGTGTGCCTACAGGGCCTGAAAATCTCTTTTACCTAAGTGCCCTTGTCCTTTTTATTTTTTTCTTTCACACAAAGACACATACATACCCTACAAAAAGGGATATTTTTCACCTACACCAAGATATTCAGAAACACAGCTCTACACACACCCCAATTTCCCTAGATTAAAGAGAGACTTTCCCTTTCTCTCCTTAGGGGTAACTAATGTAAGCAGGTTCAGAGTGTTTTCCATTGAATCTTTATCAGAAAATAAAGTAACAAAGTATCCTCAAAGCTCTGCCAACCAAAGGTATGACACCTAATGCAAATTAAATCTGAGATGTTCTAAGATTTTTATCCTTTCTGGCTCCATTTTACCTGAAGAAGAATAATGCCCAAGACGGGCAACTCAGTGCCCTTCCCAGCACAAGCTGTTGACCTCTAGGTGAAGGCTGATGGTCATTTTTGCCCTGCCTTATGCTTTGATGGCCTCCTCCAAGGACCCTGGACACCTAGAGGGAGCTGTCTAGGCTGGTAGCAAAAGTGTGGTGTCTAACAAGAATGAAGCAGAAACCCATAGAGCTCTGAGAATGCATTATTTGCAGATAAGAAATGGAGTACAACAGGGAATTTCTAGAAAGGAGAGTTTCTTCATGCTGCAAATTGTCTGAGTAATATGAACCTGTAGACTGTGATTTTCTTCACACAGTATGATCTGAGCCCAAAGATTCCATCAGCTTTGTAAAGATGAGTTGTGTGCATGTGCACAAACTCTCCACCTCCCTCTGTCTGAGTCCCTGGTGACATGCATCCCTTTGGAGAAAAGAATAGGGAAGAGGCATAAATCCAAGTTGGTGGCTGGCTCAATCTTTAAGAAATCTCCTTTTCCGTATCTGAGCCTCAAGCAAGAAAGTAAACAGAAATATGTGGTGGTGAGAACCCAGGGTGGAGACCTTTGTTTTGGCATCTAAGGGGAGGATTTTTGGGAAGACCATGCCGGGATAAAGCAGGGCAGAGGGAGGGTGTGGTTCCTTGTGAATCCTTCTGACTCGGAAGCCTGACCTTTTAACTCCTATGTTCATACAACTTCTCACAAATGCTGTTTAGGATATACAAGTAATGCCTCTGAACAAGCTGCACTATAGAATTCAGATGAGTTTGCCTGTTGAGAATGAGAAATAGCTTTCTGAAGCAATGTAATCTGCACAATGGGAGCTACTGACAAATGCTTATTTTCTTGACCTTAATTTGACAGTTCAATCAAATTAATTGGTAATTTTACCAAGTAGAATAAGAATTATTTCTACTTGGTAAAATTAAATGGGACAAAATCTAAGCAAAAGGTGTACTTGTCCTAAACGGTGAGCCCTCTGCAAAGTTTAGCTTCATGTAGATGCCAATCTTCTTGAAGAATGAGTTTTTGAACCCAAGGTATGCATGTATTTAATCAAATAAATGAATCTGTTTTTAATTGTGTCAGATTAGCAAAGCATAGATGCCATTATTCATCTACTGTATGGGTGGATTTTTTAAAGTTTTATTACTCTTTACTTAAAGGTTTGGGAAGTAGGAGCTTTTTGGAGGGCACTACTTGTCCAAATCTATTTGCTCTGAG
Source organism: Choloepus didactylus (assembly GCF_015220235.1). Lineage (NCBI taxonomy): Eukaryota > Metazoa > Chordata > Mammalia > Pilosa > Megalonychidae > Choloepus > Choloepus didactylus. The sequence goes on from NC_051326.1 coordinate 49,348,867, forward strand.
ACTATATCCAGTGTTTGCACAAGTACACTAAGATGTACATATATAAGGAACTATATTGTAGACTTATTTGTAATATTCACATCCAGAAAGGAGACATAAAGTATGCATGTTTGATGGACTACATTACTGTAAGGAGGAATGAAGCAGTTCTCCGAGTGTTAATATGGAAAGGTTTATCCATCTAAGAACAAATGTCTACTATTTGCTGGGCCCTGGGTCTATAATGGTGAGAACACAGACAAGGTTCCTGTACTTATTCATTTATCTAAGATATATTGTGCTCTATTTGTATAAAAAGAAAAAATCATGGTAAGGGGTGTGTGTGTACTTGTATGTACATGTGTGCCTGTATTCATATGTGTGTGTGTGTGTGCTTTTATATTTAAAGGAAAGTACTAAGCAGATAACCAACTACTTTTGAGAAGTGAGTTGAGAGATTGGGTCAGTAAAGAAAATTCATTTTTTTTCTTCAAGCCCACTTACCTTGTTTGAATTTCCAACATGAGCAAGAATTTCTTTTATATTTAACATTGTTTGCACATTTTCTTGAGCATGCCATTATTCCTTTTAGTTTTCTTATCAACTTTGGCTTCATTCTGTTTTTGATATGGTTTTTACAGATAGATTCAAGTTGCATGTATGCAATTTGTGTGAAAAATAGCATGATAAGAGAAGCAGAAAGGGAAAAGTTGTGAATTCTCCCCCAAAAGTCATGACATTTGCATTGCATATATGATATGTGAATTTTCTCCTACATATCCTCTCCAACCTGGTTTTCATGAAGCTGGAGGACACCAAGCCTAATCTTATATCAATAAGCCACTCATGATTTGTCTATACTGTACATAATTCTTCTACAATGAGAGTATCTAGCACCATTTGATTCAACGAAGTAGGCCTCTTTTTCTAATACAATTTAATTGCATATATTTCTTTTTAAATTAAGCAAATAAAAATTAGTAGAGTTGATGGAATCTTTTGGAAATTTCCTGATCTATCTTTAGTCCAGGCATTAAACATGAGGCCAGTGGGACACATGCCATCCTTTTGTCCAGAGTGTGTCCTGCCTGAGATTTTAAACAAAGATAAATAAATATACAGATATTCACGTGTCTTTGTGTATGTATGTGTGCATGTAAAATTAAAACCTAGTTTCCTTTTTAATGTGTATCATGATAAAAAAGCATTTGAAAACCACTGTCCTCATATGTGGTTGAAGGAGTCTGGGCTTTTTAAAAAAATTGGTTATTTTCCCCCATTTTTTCCCATTGTCCCACATTTTCCACATTTCCCACATTTTCCCAAACCTCAAAACCTCACCAGCTAGGTATAATAGTTTTCATTATTTTCTTTTCTTTTTAAACAAGAGCGATGATTAGAAGCTGCAAATGTTTACATTAAAACTGGCCAAGTTACAACACAGGCTATGACTCCTGGGGATGAATCTGGACCCAGCATCGTGGGATTGAGAATATCTTCTTGACGAAAAGGGGGATGCAAGATGAGACGAAATAAAGTTTCAGTGGCTGAGAGATTTCAAATGGAGTTGAGCGGTCACTCTGGTGGACATTCCTACACACTATATAGATACCACTTTTTAGGTTTTAATGTATTGGGAATAGCTAGAAGTAAATACCTGAAACTACCAAACTCCAACCCAGTAGCCTTGACTCTTGAAGCAATTGTGTAACAATGTAGCATACAATGGATGACAGTGTGATTGTGAAAACCTTGTGGATCGCACTCCAGTGTATGGATGGATGAGCAGAAAAATGGGAACAAAAATGAAATGAAAAATAGGGTGGGATGGAGGGAATGGTTTGGGTGTTCTTTTTTACTTTTATTTTTTATTCTTATTCTTTCTGGTGTAAGGAAAATGTTCAAAAAACAGATTGGGGTGATGAATGCATAACTATACGATGGTACAATGAACAGCTGATTGTACACCATGCATGATTGTATGATATGTGAATATATCTCAATAAAACTGAATTTGATCAAAAAACAAAAAACAAAAAACAGCCATTTAGAAAACTTCTAACAGAACTACGAAAGAAAACAACCAACAGGGTAATTACTCACCTACGATGTGTGAGGAAACTACCACTGACGTGTCCGGATCCATCACATCCTGGAGTGGGACATGACATACCTTCTGTCTTCACTGACTTCCAGGAGAACTGGGAGCCATTGAGGTACCCATCCTTTTGCCTTTTGGCTGCTAGGGGGCACCCCGACGCACTGCGGTGGGAGGCATACTTTCCAGTTATATGACCCTGACCATCACAACCAGGAACTGGACATCTGGATAGCAGATAGATGAGATAAACTTTATTGTCTTGCCATCATATACCTGGTATCCTCTATAACAAAGTCAAAATAACCTGACATGAAGAAAAAAAAGAACAATCATGCTCTACTGGCTAAGAAAAAGGAAAAAATAAAATAGAAGACACCACTTAGTGGAGTAATTAAATATTTCATCTTCACAGAAATACTTATTCCATGGAATGCTTTTCTGGAACAAAATTTCTTTCTTTCTTTTTTTTTTTTTTTTGTGAGGAATGGCTGACTCCAGCATATGAAAAAGAAAAATTATATTCTTACAGCAAGTGAAATACAGGTGTCTGTTTAAAAGACACCAATTCGGACAGAATAATAGCTTTTATGGTAGAAAAATGCAAAGTTAAAGAGTTGTAGATTATTTTTTTAAAGGCTAGTGCATAAACCTGTGTTTTTCTTAAGAGCCAGCAGCATTTATTTGATTAGCTGGGCTCTCCAAAGTCTACAAAACAGTCTACCAGTTAGAAAATATTTTAAGCATCAGAGAAAATATTTAAGTAAAGCTCCTAGTATAGTGTTGGCACAGAGTCCATGGTCAGCACATTTCTTGGGAATAAATGAAAAAATCATCTTCTACAGCTGAAGTTCCATATAGGCCAATCAGTGCTTTCCAAACTTCTGTACTACAGGTTATGTCTAAGGGCCGAGCATATAAAATGAAAAACATAATGTGTGTATCTCCAAGAATGTAGCACTGTGAAAATGTGCCACCTGCATGCTCCAAAGGATGTGGATTTTGCCTGTAGTTTTTTTTAATGGCAAAAGTTTACATTCTACAGATTTTGTATTACTTATTTATTTTTAACAAATTTTAATTTATTTTGATAATTTAATTTAATTTAATTTTAAATTTTCATTTTATTTAAATTAAAATTTTTCTCCGAAGAAATTGAGTAAAATGAAAACCTCAAGTTAAGATGGCACCATGTTTATCTTACGGTTTTTTTGACCCAGGCACACCAGGTATTTGAAGGAGGGGGGGATATCATGACTTGAGCAGCAGGGGGGTGATATGTCTCGTGCTCACCATTTGATGCTTAGTGTAAGCCATCTGTCTCAAGTCCTTTTTTAGAACAAGGCACCGTATAATTAAATGAATTATATAAGCCAACAATCAGTAAAATATTCATTTCCGATGTTATATTTAAATACTTTCGTATAATTTCATGAATCTGCCTTTCCTTCTGAATTAAATGGCTTATACTGCCAAGAAGTAGAGGTAAGTTTCTTGTGATTTTGGTTACTGAGAACATTAGATGGTCCTTCAGCCTATTGATGGATTCTAGCTGGTTGTTGGACATCACCTGTAATTTAGATGATACCTTTCCGCTAATTATCAGGTGTGCATTGTTTGGCTTTTGTTTTAAATTTAGTGGTGACCTTTATCTGACCTTCCAGTTTATTGAAATTTCAAAGAATGCTCCCTACGAACTGTGAATTCTTTTCTTTTCTAATGCTCACTTTCTTCATTTAAACGTTTAAAATTGCCCCACACTAGAAGTCATGTTGCCTGTTTCTTGGTCTTATTGATCACTCATACCTAATTGGCTCTTGATCTTCTTTGTCTTCTTTGCTTTGTGCTATCCTGATGCCACTTTTCTTTGCTCTCGGGCAACCTGAAAGACTGAATAAGAAAAATATTTTCAGAAAGCAATCATGCACTGTTAATTCTGGCAAGCATTCTTTAACAACTGATTTTGCTTTGACTTGATTCTCTCCAACAGCCTTTGTTTCTTGGTATGAAAAATAAAATATCTGAGGGTAAGAGTACTTTTGGATGCTGTATCTCTGTGCCCTCTTAAAGCCTTTAGACACTGTCAATCCCCTTTCAAGAGGAGTTAAGAGACTGGGGTGAGCTAGGATTCTTTAAACAGATGGAGAGAACACTGATCACCCTGTAGAAATAGAAGCATTCAGGATCATAAGAAAAGAAGCTGGAGAACGTTTTGTTGTGACTAAAGAGAGAGAGAGAGAAAGAGAAAGAAATGAAAATCAGAAAGGATGGACAAATCCACACACACAAAGGGGTTAAGCATTGTAAAAGAGAATGTAGCCTTCCCTAGCTCTCTTACTTAGTGAAGATTTCTGAGACCCAATTTTCCAAGCCCTTCTTTCTCGTAAATTTGTGTCTTGGGCAGGAACGATATATTCCAATTTACCTGAAGTACAGACCTCTGGCAGTATCTGCACAAGGCACAGTAGAAGTTGAACGTGCTTATTTTATTTACTTTTCAAACTTTGGGGTACAGAGACACACATTTATTTAAGGAAAGTTTTGAGCTGGTACAGATTAATACTCATACTCAAAGATCAGTATATCTTAAGAAGGATATCTAGAATAAATGGGATTCTTTGCAAAGATCTAAAGAACTGGAAATCAGACTAGAACCGGAAATTAGAAAATTTATTAATATACCCTATGATCACATGGAAATTGAAACCCTCATATGGACTTTATAGCTACGTCCCAGGTAGGATACAGGCTATTTTTCTCATTTTCCTGAGCTTGCAGCATACTTTTCCTTATCAGTTCTGACTTCTTTTTAAACATGCTGATTCTTAGGTAGAAAAGGGGCTTATTCCCCATAAAGGGAGGCTTCGTCTCCCATTAGCCAGGCCTTGACTATCCTTTTTCCTTAGCGTATTTCAAAGTTTATGCTGGTGGCTTCCTTCAGCTGAAAAGCAGCCATCTCACAGGCAGAAGGTGGGTGGGAGAACGTATGTCGAGGCTTTTCTGGGATGGAGCACCAGGATTTTTCTAGAGCTGGGCATGTAACGCGTTGGGTATAATGATAACTGTCAGGCGCTCACAGTTGGGCTCACGCTTGTGCTGCTGCTGACAGCCGCTGACCTCCCCCTCTCTCAGTCCTTCCCATTCCCGTTTAAATAGGTTTAAACCTCCCTGAGCTAGCCCACTTCATAATCTCCCTCCTGTTACTTTACCTGTCTCCCTATTTTACAAAAAAGAAAAGAAAAGAAATGTGCCTGAGCTTGCTGCTTCCCGCTGCCTTTATTTCTCTCCTTGCTTTTACAATTAAAAAAAAAACTGAAAGAGGCATCTGCACTTGTTGCCCCTACTTTTTACCTCTTGCTTATTCGCAGCCAATTGCACCCAGTGCAGTCTGGCTCCTAATCCAGACGTCTATGAAAACTGCGCTTGCCCGGGTCACTATGACATGGAAGCCGATGGATGCTTTTTAAATTTATTTTTCAATCTTTGGATCACTTGCTCAAATGTAACACGTGAGATTGTACCTTCTAGAGCGTCTCTAGTCTGATTCCAACTATTCTTGAAATTTTCATTTCCTTTGCAGACACCGCTTGTTCTGCCTGTCCTTAAAATTTTATAGTTTATTGGGGTCCATTCATAGGCTGTCTTCTTTTCCAACTCTTCAATAGCTTTTTGCAGGAATGCATCTATTCCGGTGCTCTAAGTTATATGTTGATGACTTCCAGATCTGTTCTTTGTAATCCAGACTAAAATGCAAACTTCTACATTTTATTGACTGCTGGATGCGTCTAGCTGGATATCCCAAAGCTTCCTTCAACTCATCATATTAAAAATTAAATTCACCATCCACTTCACCAACCCAAACCTATCTTCAGTTCTTATTTGTTTCCTCTTAGTGAATGGCACAAACATCTGTTCAGTCACCCAAAACTGGGTTAATCCCATGTGTAGTCTATTGTCAAGCCTTGCTTATTTTATATCCTAAGTATTTTTTTAATCTATTTCCACTGACATTATATTTGAACCAACTAGCATGAACTCTGAACTGCATTAATGTATTATTTGTTTAAAATCTTCCAATGGCTATTTAATTCCCTTAGGGTATGTCTAAATTTCTAAATATGGCTTATGAGTCTCCTCATTCATTGTCTGGTCCTGCCGACCAGTCTCCATTCATCTCCTGCTCCTGCCCTGTCACACCTTATGCAGTCACACTTCTTGGCATCCTTTCTTTCATCTCCAAATCCTTATATATGTAGTTACCGTCACCTGCTCTTACATCCCTCTTTTGTCTGCTTACCTGTTTCCACCTGTTTGACCTCAACTTAGATGTTAAATCCTCCAGGAAGACTTTTTTGGCCATCCCACACCTCAGTTTCCTCATCGATATTTTAGGATACATAAAACATTAAAGACTTTACTTAAAACCTACATGTGAGAAGATTTATATGGTGCTCAATAATTTTAGAATCGTTACTTTCATTTTTTATCTATATTTGTGATTTCTTTAAGGTCCAAATTTGAATGTAGCAAAAAGTACTGGTTTTCTTCTTCCAGTTTTGAGTAATGTAGAAATTCTTTCTGTAGAATTGTCCCTGGCAGTGTGTGTTCTGTTAAGTGTAGGAGAGGAATCACATCCTTTGTGGGTGTCTGAGCTGTGGCTTTGAGCATCTGCTCAGGGCTAATGCAGAGTATTTGTTTTTTTTAGTATTTGGACCCATCTTACATTTAAAAAAATTTTTATGCTCTTTTCTATTCTTCCAGTGAGTTCAAATAGCATATATATATAGGTGATTCTAAAACCTTATTTCTGCTCTTGCCCTTTCTCCTTTCCTGAACTGGATATACCAAAGAAATCTCAAACTTAATATTTGTAGACAAAACTTGATTCTCACTCTGTCAGGAAGGCTTCTTTATTTCAGAAATGGCATCACCATTTGTCCATTTGTCCAACCCAGGGATCTCAGATGCATCCTTGACCCTTTCATAATTAATACCTGCCTTATTTTTTCTCTAATGATTATACATATATGTATATATGTTTTTTCTTAGTTGCTGTAAAATATATAACACATTACTGTATATGGCATTTATTTGTATTTGTGTCTCTTTAAGTATAAATAACAGGTGAACTGGAGGATTTAAGAGAAAACAGACTTTGGGTCTTCAGGATGAGGTGTGGTCAAAGTGCCTTCTAGACTACAGACAGAAATGGTGCTGGGCAGATCATTAAATCAGAAGCCCAAGGTTGAAGAAGAGGCCGATCACTTCACTGAACCTCTGGCTAAACAGATCTGTAGCCTGTGTGAGAGCGGATTCCAATGGAGATAAATCAGTGCTGAATTAAATAAGCTTCTAGTAGCTCCCTTGGGGAAGAGTTACATCTTCTGATTTTGTGACTAGAACTCAAGACTTCTCAAAGGGAGACCTACTCCTTTTTTTCCTTTGAGTTTCTTTAAACCTGGTTTCTTCATTGTCTTTTATCAATACATACTGATTTCTCTGCTTCATAGCAGGTAAGGCCTTTGGGATCCTTGATTTGACTTCCCAGATCACATTAGAACGGAGTCAGTAGATATTGTCAGACCCTTCGGTTGTTATCCTAAAGGCAAATACTTTGTACATTATTAAAAAGGGTGAAATTAAAGTGCCCCAAGAAGAAGACTGGAGTTCAAAGTATGTATTGTTTAAGATCTCTAAAGCCCTGTTTCCTCATTTGCAATTAGGATAGTAATAATCTCATAGGATAGTGAGATTATATGTGCAAAATTTTCAGTACAGATCTTGGTACATCATAAGTGCTTGATACAGTTTTATCTTTTATTATTATTGTTGAATATAATTCTACTTTTGAGATTATTCTGGAACCCTAAGAGCTACAGCTGTTCTTTGAGACTGTATGGATGTCCCAGTGGGAATCAAACTCATAAGCATAATCATTTGTGAAAAACATAGACTTAACTTCTACACTGGACAGCAATTTAAGGACCTTTAAATCTCTTGCTATGTGTATGATCCCATGAAAAAAGCAATAGGAAGAATAAATCAAGAAAACAAGGAAGAATTGTAGGTAAACCCTTCTGCTAAGACCATGCTGAGACAGCACGGTACTGAGATGTCTTTGAAAATTGCCGAAGAATAAGAAGGTCTTGGTGAAGTATCAGAGAAAAAGAATAAAGATGACTGGAAAATATGAGCTTTGAAAGAAAGCTTAAGAAACTGATTTTTTGTTGCTGTTGAAGACCCGAGGATGAAGATAAAATCTAATAATGACCATAAAACATACGGATAAGTTTATATGTAAGTTGGTGAACAGCAAGTATGTGCCTTCACGGAAGACAGAAAGGGAAGGGCAAGGCATCTGATGAAGGATTTTGATAGAACATTGTATACAGCCTATAAATATTTGTTAAGTTGAATTTAGGAAAGTTTCAGATGTTTTAAGAGAGACTGTAAAATAGCACCATCATTAAAAGCAAATACAATTCAAGTCCATTTAAGATAGTTTAGGATAGTCTCATGTTTCCAGTAAGAAGCAGACATGAGCTTCAAGGACCTTCCTGGCCATGTGGTTCTATGATGAGAAATGACTTCGGAGTCCATCTCTGCTCTTTAATCTCTTAGATTCCCAGATTCCTCAAATGCAAAATGAAATGAAATTACCTAACTTCAGTGTGGCTTTGAGGATCACATTTAAAAGCACTCTTTCTTAAGTTCCTGGAACTTAGTGTCTAGGACAAAGCTGGTGCTAGGCTATGATCTCCTCTATGACAGTAAAATTAAGGGACAGTGAACATCCTGGAATTGTGAACAGAATTTGAATTGTGTGCATTTGGACTGGGTGTGGGAGAGAGAAGGTCAAAGATAGTCACAGATTCTCAAAATGGATATTTGACCATTAAAAAGTTCAGGATCATTGTTCCACGACGTTACTTCTCATTATAGTCTAGATAAGGAGATGGAGACCCTTTGGACTCAAATGACTGACTTTAATTGTGGCACAATTAAAAAAAAATAAGGCTAATCAACCACTGTCTAAGTAAAGTTTTCTTTAGAGCTTGCATATACTTAAGGCCCTTAATGTCTTTAATTTTCCTGGGAAAAACAGAGACAATAGGAGACTAATATAGAAAGAGGTATTTCTACTTGTATTTATGGTCATCAAAAATCAAAACTCCTGGAGAAGTTTGTTTATTTAACGGTTGGCTTTGGTCTTTCTTTAGTGGCCAATTTACATAAGAACTTTGCTTTGGTCTTTCTTTAGTGACAATTTACATAATAACTGTTAACCGTGATAACACTTTTGCTTAACAAAGTGTTAAACTCCATTCAGATGTCTATCCAAGGGAGATTTTTACTATGACAAATAATAACATTATACTCTACTTTTTAACTGTAAAATTTCCATGGGACTGTATATAGTAAAAATTTGCCATAAACAAAATCAAAGGTACTTTCAAGTTTATGGATTAATCCGGGTATTATTTATTCCAGGCATAGATCATAACTTAATTTTTTTTTTATTTTGAAATAAATTCAAAGTTACATGAATAGCTGCAAAAACAATACTAGCCCCATACACAGAATTCCATCATACCCTGACCCCCCTCCCCCGATAGCTCAATCCACCAACTTTAACATGCTGTCACATCACTATTTCTTTCCCTCCCTCCCTCCCTCCCTTCCTATCATCCATCATCTATTTCTCTGTCTTCTGAACATATGAGAGTTAGCTGCACACATCCTTGAACATACACTATAATTCACGTATGTACTTCCCATGAACAAGAACATTCTTTTATGTAATTCCATTAAGCGCAGCTAAGAAGTATAAGAGATTCAACAATGATACAATGCTTACATTCTATATTCCCTTTTCCTTATGTCTCAACTGTGTCCCTTCGAGCCACCTGTCCTCCACCCTCCAATCCCATCCAAGTTCATCCTTAGCATTCAATTGTCGTCTAGTTAGACTTTTTTTTTTCTTTTTTCAGTTGTGGAAACGTATATACAGCCTAAATCTTCCCATTCCACCCCCTCCCTAGCCTTCCGTTAGTGGGATTAATCACATTTAGAATGATGTTATGCTCTTTCCCACCATCCATTACTAGAAATTTCCCTTCACCTCAAACAGCAACCCTACACTCCTTTCTTAACTCCCCATTGCCCCTTCCCCCATTTCTCTTAACCCAAACTCTACTTTTCATCTCTATGGTTATATTCTCTGATAATTTCTTTGTGTTTACTGTGGGGCTTAAAATTAACCTCTTAAATCCCTATCAATCTTGTTTTTCTTTGATACCACCTTCACTTCAATAGGGCACATAAACTATGTTCCTATACTCCTTCAGCCCCCCATTTTTATATAGTTGTCTAAAATTACGCATTTTACATTGAGTTCAAAACCACTGATTTGTCTTTAGAGTTTGTGTATTTTTTATCATGTAGGAAGTAAATAGTGGAGTTATAGTTCAAAAATTGTTGACTTCTATTTGTATTCCATTGTGTTTGGAGAATGTTCTTTGAGTATATTAAATTTTTTTTTTTTAATTAATTTCTTGAGGCTTGTTTTATGTCCCAGCTTATGGTCCCTTCTGGAGAAAGATCTGTGATCACTGGAGAAAAATGAGTGTCCTGATGATTTGGGATGTAAGGTAGTATATATGTCTGTTAAAATTCTCTATATCTCTTTCTCCTTTCTTTGTCTCTCTGTTGGTAGGGCTTCCTTTAGAATCTGAAGTAGGGCAGGTCTTTTATTAGCAAATTCTCTCAGCATTTGTTTGTCTGTGAAAAATTTAAGCTCTCCCTCAAATTTGAAGGAGAGTTTTGCTGGATAAAGTATCCTTGGCTGGAAATTTTTCTCTCTCAGAATTTTAAATATGTCATGCCACTGCCTTCTTGCCTCCATAGTGGCCACTGCGTAGTCACTACTTAGTCTTATGCTGTTTCCTTTGTATGTGGTGAATTGCTTTTCTCTTGCTGCTTTCAGAACTTTCTCCTTCTCTTCAGTATTTGACAGTCTGATCAGAATATGCCTTGGGGTGGGTTTTTTGGATTTATTCTATTTGGAGTTCGCTGGGCATTTATGCTTTGTGTGTTTATATTGTGTAGAAGGTTTGGGAAGTTTTCCCCAACAATTTCTGTGAATACTCTTTCTAGACTTTTACCCTTCTCTTCCCCTTCTGGGACACCAATGAGTCTTAAGTTTGGACGTTTTATTTTACCTATCGTATCCCTGAGATCAATTGCGATATTTTTTTGATTTTTTTCTCCATTCTTTCTTTTGTTCTTTCATTTTCTGTTCTGTGGATGTCTAGGACACTGAGATGTTGTTCAGCTTCCTCTAGTCTTGTATTGTGAATATCCAGAGTCTTTTTAATTTGGCCAACAGTTTCTTTTATTTCCATAAGATCTTCTATCTTTTTATTTACTCTTGCAATGTCTTCTTTATGCTCTTCTAGGGTCTTCTTCATGGCACTTATATCCTGGACCATGGTCCTCTTGATGTCCTTTAAATCCTTTGCCATGTTTTTGTTCTTTGATTGTAGCTCTTTGATTAATTTTGCTAGGTACAATGTTTCTTCCGAAATCTTGATTTGTGTGTTTGGAGTCGGATTCTCCATATGGTCTGGTTTTATCATATGCATTAAGATTTTCTGTTGTTTTTGGCTTCCTGGCATTTGCTTTTTTTTGATAGGGTTCTTTCAAGTTGTATCAAAAAAAAAGGATATTGATCTAATTTTTCAGAGACACAGTTTGGTGATGTACACTTTCTCTAACTAACCAGCAGATGGTGTCTGTGAGTCACCTATATCCCTCAAATCAGTTCTCAACCTTTTTTCCACGGAGTGTGGGGAAATGATTCTTGTGTGTTCAGTTGGAGAACTCAGTTTGGGTGTGTTGCTGGAGCCATCTGCCCTGAATGTGGGGTGTGTGTACGGGTGGCCAGGGAGGAAGGGCAGTTCTACTGTTCAAATCTCCCAGGTTCCAGGAGATTCAAGGCCGCCGCAAGAGTCTAAGACTTCATTTCAGTTCAGCCCCAGCCTTCTCGCTTGGTGTCCCACAAACCACTGGACTTGGCGTAGCGCCCCTGGGTTCTCCGAGCGGATCCCCCCTCCCAGCTGCGATCCTCCCTCAGCCGAGGGAATGCCGTGCTACATCATCAATGCGCGCCATCCCTCAAGGGAAGCCCTGGGACACTGGGCTGTGCTGCGGGGCTCTCAGCTCATTTCAGAATGCAGAATGTCTGAGGCTGTCTTTACTGCAATGCCTTGTGGGCTGAGAACAGTTGAGGTTTTCTCCACAGAGAGAAAGCGAGGGACAGAAAAACTCCCAGGTTCACCTGTCAGCCAGATATAGCACCTGATCCTCTGGGCTCCCTATCCTGAGACAGATATGTCCCCCGATTCTCCCAAGGTCAGTTGTCACCAAAAGCCTCTGTCTGCTTGTTGAGGATTCGCTGTCTGTATTGAGCAGTTAATATTAAAACCTCACTTGGAGCTGGGCTGAGAGAGTGCACAGCGTGGCTTCCGTGAGGGAGGGGCTCCTGGCTCTAGGCTCTCGGCTCTCAGCGCGGGTCCACAGTTTTACTTACAGATTTTATGTTGTGATCTCGGGCTTTCCTCCCAATTCATCTTGGTGGATGTTGAGTGTACAGTCATGTTTCTCTCCCCGCTGTTATTCCAGGTTATTTACTGGTTTTTTGTTCATTTATGAATTGTTCTTGGGGAGACTAAGTCTTCCACTTCTTTCTATGCCGCCATCTTCCCAGAATCCCATAACTTAATTTTAAGCTTCAGTTATATTTTAAGCATAGGTTTATACTCTGTTAATACTTAACATTGTAAAATATAAGTGAAATGAATAAGAATGTTTAAATTATGACTGAATTTACATGATGCCAACTTCCTTCGCCCCAAAAAATAATCTTAAAAAAAAAAAAAAGAAACATTTGGATGTGAAGTGACCAGTAAATGTTTACCTTTAATTGCATAGACACTAGATGATACTGGAAATTCTGGTAATGTGAAGATTGAGGTATTTCCAAGATAAATTAAAATAAACAGTAGCATAGAATGTGCTTGACTTTTTACATTTAACTGGAGTTCTTTTTTTTAAAATTTTTTTTAAAAATCTAAATCAGTATCTTACTTTGGCAATCCTTTTTGGAAGTTGTTGCTTACTATTCAAATTACACATTCAAATTACAGTGACCAGCTTTGGATTGCCTGGTGAAGCCAGGACAACATGAAGCTGATAAGACTTCTCTTGACCATATGGTCTATGGTAGTGGCTGTATACTGGGGGCCATTTTGCCCCCAGGAAACAATGTCTGGAGACATCATTGGTTATCATGAATGGGTTGGTGGTGGTGGTGCCACTGACCTCTAGTGGTAGAGACCAGGGATGTTGCTAAACATCCTGCAATGCACAGGACAACCTCACATCAAAGAATTATCTGACCCAAGACGTCAGTTGTGCTGAGGTTGAGAAACCCTGGTCTACAGAATGATGTTTTTATTATGTGAGCATTGAGAACCCTCACATAAATCTCCCAGAGTTATAAATCAGTTCGCCTTCTTGGCTGTAACAATTGCTAACAGACATGTCCTGTTTCAACAGTGCTCTCAAAAGGTCGAAAAGTGAAATCAGGAACAAATAATTTACTGTAGGATTTTAATGATGAAACAAATCCACTGAGTTTCGACTCCAATCCAAACTTACTCTGACCATTTAACTCCGGTCACAAAGGGCAGCTTCACCATTCAGCCAGCATGTTCTCACTGGGCTCAATCTATGCAAAATGACCTTGCCTCTTGCAATTGGTAGATAGACTATTTACTGTTGCAATATTTACTGTTACTATAATTGTGTTAATTTTCTTTCTTTCTTTTTTTTCTTTCTCTGTAGGAGAGGTGTTGAAAACAGAAGGGCTCATCTGCTTTTGGACTGCCCACTTCCTAATCTGAAATTTCCAGCAGAGATGAGGAACAAATATTTTATAACCCAGTTTATTTAGTTGACTATGTTTGTTAGATGTAACATTGTTTTCTCTATTGTTAGAGACTTCACCTTAAATGGGTCTTAATTCAGGAATGTTCTTGCCTTATCTTTGCATTGGCTGGTTGATCATAACTGAACATGGTATAGAAGTTCATTACATAGAATAGATTCATACATGTAACCACAAGGTTTAGATCCACTTTTGTATAGACCATGTACCAAAAGATTCTTTCAGTTTACTTTACTTAGGGCTTGATATAAAATAGGTATTCATAAAATATTTATTGAATGTCAATCAGCATAATTTTTAAAAATCTCATGTGGCTGAATCTCTATGCTATAATTCAGACACTGCCTTCTTTTGGGGAGTGAAGCGTCTAGAATTTGTAAGGTTAAGCTGCATTTTTTCTGTAGAATCCAGATCTGTTGATCCTTGCTTATAATAATTGTGTAGCTTTGTGGCTCAAATTTTAATATTAAGCAAACAACTCTCAATGGTAGTAGAACATTTGCCTTCCCATGAGTGTTCTCAGTGATCTTATAATATACTAGAGAAAAATGTTTTCCTTTACTCTTTCAATTTAGAAAGACACACTACTGAATTACTTTAGAAATGCTTCTCACAAAAGGTGAGATATTACAAGAGGGGACCCTGGTTCTGGTGCAGTGAAAGTCTGCTTTCGAAGTAAGGGCCTGATTAGGGCAGTGCTGCTTTATGGCTACAAGCTTCTTGGATCCTTAATTTTACCAGTGGAAGCCACACTTTAGGCATGCCCCAAAGCCCTAGGAGTGAGTAGTATTCCTGTGCATAGATGGTACTGTTAGTTAAATAAGAAACAATGGTTTTGAATAGAAGAATAAGCATCTCTACATACCTTCGATGAGAAGCGTAATTGCCAGTAATATGTCCAGAGCCATCACAACCGGGGGTGGGGCACCTACAATTAAAAAATGTAAATTGGGTAATTTACTCGAAAGAAAGAAAATCCCCCACACAGTTAACTTCTTTATTTATCCAACAAGTAAACCCTCTTTCTTGCTTAGCCTCTCTACTTGAAAGAACCTAAATTGAGCTGAAAGTTCCCTAGCCCAACTGCAACAGTGTTCATTAATCAGAACTATCAGATACAAACCTTTGACTACCTTCTTCCTTCCAAAACCAATGACACTTTCTAGAATGATCACAAATTTCAGTGACTGCTGGGAGTTCAACAGTCTCTGGGGCCTGTAGCCTCCCTGGTCATAGGGATTTATTTTAAAATCTCTGTTCCCTCCAAGTATCCCATGTTTCCCTTCCCTTATGATTACTTTCAATTCATTCAAGCCCAGTTATATCAATCAAGGTTGATAGTTTTTGCAAGCTATTAGAACAATCCAAATATGAAGCATGATTTAGACATTAAAAAAATATAGACAGTGGTCGATGAGAAGGGACTTTGTCTGAACTCTCAACACCAGCATAATAAAGGAATTCCATTCTATTGGCTCTTAAGAATTTTGGTCAACCTGGTTAGCCATTGGTTCCAGTGTGTGCAGTAAACCCATATCCTAACTGCAGGAATGAAGATCAACAAACTTAAATTCTCTCAGCTGGCACTGTGCATTCAGACAGGTTTGAGTTTCCTTAGAATCTTTGTTACTTTGAACTGACTTGAGTAGAAGATAGGAGACCTTTCTTGATTAACCATATCAAGTCGTCAAAATACCCAGAAAAATTTATGTGCATCTGCACTGCATCTGTTTAAACACCTGTCTGTGGAATTCCATCCAGTTTCTTAATTACTGCATTGCCATTGCTTTAATGGGAGAGATTTTTTGGAAAGAGCTTTATGCTTATTGTACTCCATATTAACTTTTTAAATATGCCATCTCTTGAATAATCAGATAAATACTACAAAGACATTTTCACTTTAAAATATTTTAATTGCATTTACACCCACTATGAAATAAAAGTTAAGGCCAAAAGTTAACAAAAAATTCCTCTTTCTTTCTATTAAATTTGTAACCCTCAAAAAAATAAGACCAAGTGATTTATTAGACAATATGACCAACTAGTAGTAAAACACAAATCATGCTCCAGCCACTCATTCTGATTAAAGGGACACCTGAATTCCTGTCAAGAACAAAAATCACAGATTTTAAATATTTAATACCTATATACTATCTCTGAGAGATTTCAATTTACTTTCCACTCAGAATATCACCTGTGATATTGAATATTGAGACCAGGCCAGTAAAATTACTTGCTTACAGATTGACTATCTCAAGATAAGATGAGAGTATCAGTGAGTGGAATGGAAAATAGAGTGAAACTGGATTAATTTCAAGTGTATGAAAGTCATATTTTGACACTTGCATGTGTAAATAATCTTGTATTTAGAAATTTTCTCATTTTCTTTTAGTCCTAAAGAAAGGGAACGTAATTCTAGATCTCAGGGTATTGAAATTGATATCTGTCATGCTGTATTAAAGGTTTAAGTTTAACTTATGACTTCTGCCATAAAAGAATAAAAAATAACTGAATGAAGAGATAGTAGAGAAATAGTCAGTGTGCTCTAATCCATGCCCTTTTAGCGTAAGTGGAATCACGATTTTTAAAATGGGAGTCTGAGGCAGAACAACAATTAGGCATTTTAAACAATAACTATCATTGACATGATTCTTGTTAAAGTAACAGTTGTCTATATACGTTGGTGAAAAAAGTTTGATCATAAGACTGTATTCAGTCAAATGCTAAGTAATTATTTCCTAAATAATAACTTATATGACTGAATTTAACTAGCTGCTTTTCCAATGACACCTCAAGTGGATAATCCTCAATCCCAGAATGCTCTTATGGGAAGAAAATTTGAAAGCAATAAAAAGCAGTCTATCTTAAGAGAAACTAAACTTCAGGCAAGTTTCTGTTTTGAGAATTTATCAAGAAACAGAAATGTTTTCTACCAGCCAATGATATATACTTGGCATTACTTTTTCCTCAAAAAAAGATCCTTAAACTCTTCTGAATTTAAGTACTTAGTGCAAATTCATTTAAAATTTATTTAATATGAGTATAAATTTTTTCTTTTCTTTTCTTTGTCTTTTGGCAGGGGGAGATTTCATATTCTGCTCTAACGTAAAGTGAGGTGTTATAGTGAAAATAATACAAGTGGAAATCAGGTTTTAATACCTATTTTTTAAAAAAGAAAGTTTTTCAAAGAAATTGTAATGTGTTTAAATATCATTTCTCCATCATTTGATAGGCAAAGAGATATTTAAAATGCCCTTCAACACCACCAAAAATTTTTAAATAACTATTGATTTGGTTCATTTTCAGCGCTTTAACTGTTTAGGGAAAGGAAAAAACATTACTGGAAAGAAGGCTTTCTTTCTTAAAGATTTGTTTTTAATTTCAGGGTTCCAAAGCAGGTAGATGGAGTTTGAATCTCAGATCTGCCACTGGTTAGCTTTGTGAATTTGAAGAAATTGTTTAATCTTGTGATGCTTTAGCTTCCACATCTGGAGCTAGAACTACTGTCTCATCTATTGTATGAGGATGAAAATGTTGTAAGATATCTAAAGTGTTTGCTCTGGTTTTCTCATAGTAAGGGCCACTTCTCCTTTCTCCCTTCATTTTGCTAATGCCAGGTAGTTTGAAGCTTAAACAAAATAGCCCAGTGCTCCAATTAGCATCCTTAATTCTCACCGGTAGGTGCGGAGTTCTGAATACAGGCTTAAAGGAACTTCCTGCATTTCATTGTTATCTTGCCTTTGAAATAATTGACTACTTTGGGTTTTATGAGAGCAGTAATTCAGCTTTCTCATCTTTAGGTGGTGCTTCAGGACCACATAGATAGCTGAAAATTATTTTTCAACTATGCTTTCTTCTAATATCTCTAGGTATTCATTTTTATGTTACTGTTGAAGATTTTAAAGCTTTTCCAAACTCCTAGATTTACATACAAATGTCCTAGCTTTAAGAAATCTCAACACACAAAAATACAATTTTCTTAAGTCGATGAATGAGGAAGTGATTTTTTCCTCTAACAAAAGGAGTCTTTGCTTCTCGAAGGGAGTCAGCTCCAGGATCCTTGAAAATGTGAGTGGTGTAAAATTGATTTACAGAAATTCGATTTGCATCTACCGGTCTAAGAGCACATCTTTTCCATAAAGCGAGGCCCATGTGGGATAATCAAAATCCCCTGTGGATAAAATCAGACAGTGGCATGTGCTGCACAGCTTGGGTTTTGAAATGGCAGAAGAGACTGACTGAGTTTCCATGGAAACTGCCCCCTCAGCTCCCTTTAAAGAAGGCACAGGCTCTTAGCACTGAAGCAATCAGGCTGCTACAGGGGAAGAATGATGTTTTAAAAGAGCACCACTAACTTAATGGCCCTCCTTGCTTTTCTAGTACTTATCATGAACAATAGTACCAGGTCTATATTAAGTTCCTATGGTTAAGGATGTAAAGTAGCATTAAATAAAACACTTGCTATATATATAATTTATTTTTTCTCTTCAACTGCAAAGGTACTATTGGGAAAACACTTGGAGAAAGCAAATGATGAATAGAGAATCTCAAAATCTATACTTGCTGCCTCAAGGATCTATTTAAGATATAAATATTTCTGGTCTCTGATTTCCTTGCCTTAATGTCAACTTTGTGGGTTGCCTTGGAATTAAAGTAATATGAAGAGAAGAAAAATTTTGGTGGTGCATCTTACTGTATGGCTGGAAAAATTGGCCCTGTATAAATGGTTAAAAATGGCCATGGAAAAATCATAATAAAACATCTTAGTGTTTATGTTTTGGGTTACATGCAGAATTCAGGCAAAATCTAAAAAAAAAAAAATGTCGAGATCACTCACAAACTTTTGGTATTAAGATTTCAGTGAGGTAGCCCTTCTCAAGTAAGAACAACCTATGTTTCTGTTGCTTTTTGTAGATCTAAGACATCAAGGAACTCTCTCAACCTCAACATCATAGAAGTCCCTTTGTGTTCGTTGCTTTCTTTTTCTTATTCACCATCAAAAACCCCTGCTATTTGCAATGTGAATAATGTTCTTTCCAACTGTGTAGACATTTCATTTTGAATGGCCCGAAATGTTTCCCCAAACCTATGTATCAATCTTTATCGATTACACCTACATTGAGGTCATAAGATATTTACCCGAAAGTCTAAAAAATAATTTAGTATCTATGAATTAAGCATTTTCACACATCACAAAGATGTGATGGCAGATCAACTCAATTCTCGACTTTGCCTCTGCTTTGTCCTTCAGCAGGACATACAGACTATTAATGTTTTGTTTTCTTCTCCCCATTAACAAAACCACAACATTGAAACTGGGTAATGGAAATGGAAATTATTCACTTGACTGACTGAATCTGTATTATTGCTTACGTATCAGAACGTCTCAATGTGCTTCCTCCGTGGTCTATCATCCCACCGCCTCTCTTTCAACAGGAGACATTATGAGGACTAAATAAATACTTTATATTATGGAAGACGTTAAAAGTATGGCATTTTCTTCATGACACAAATATTCTTTAGTTAGGTGCATGTACACATTAAAGTATGTTTTACTATATGTTACGTACTGAAATAGATGCACCCATTTTATATCAATTCCATTAGCAGTAGGAGTTAGTAAACTCCTTGAAAGAATCCAAGACAGATCCAACATATATGGAATTTGTTCTCCATGGTCAGAATAGGCTGCCAATGTGCTCTTACAGGATACAATGTGGGTTAAACTTCGAGGGTCAGTTTAGGTCAATCTCTCTCTTACCATACATCTCTCTAGAGAGTAAGTGCACACTGATGGCCTAGAGGGCAGTATGCTCATCAGAGCCTAGAGGCCTAAGTCATTACCATATAGTGTCTAACTCAGTGTCTGAACGGAGGCATGCCTGCTAGGTGAGACTCAGCTAGTTCAATGTTTGGTCTAGTTTTCCCAAAATCAGTTTATAGGAAAAATTATATGAAGAGGCGCATGATCTTTCATCTTGATAGAATCAATTAGTTATGTTTTAATCTGATAATAAAGGCTCAAAGTACTGCCAGCAGATTTAAACTGTATCTTTTATTGTCTTTGCAGCTGACCTAATCCAGTTGAATCAGCTCTACCTAAAGGTTGACTTTCAAAAATGCTATAAACAGGCATATTTTTCATT
The DNA here is from genome assembly GCF_015220235.1 of Choloepus didactylus. Lineage (NCBI taxonomy): Eukaryota > Metazoa > Chordata > Mammalia > Pilosa > Megalonychidae > Choloepus > Choloepus didactylus. The sequence goes on from NC_051326.1 coordinate 49,369,100, forward strand.
CCTTCGTTTTATGGCAACTCTATCAAGGAAAATTAATAAGTAAAACACAAAATATGGAAGAACATATTTTTCATAATGCTCTGCAATTTTCTTCAAAAAGGGAGACAGACCTTGTCACTAATAAGCAATATGCATTGCTTCTGCCCAATTTCCCAAATATTTTACCTGAAATTCAGGGAAAGAAAAAAACTTTTCAATTTGTAAGAAGCTCAATAATTTTCTGTTTTATTTTTGAAATTCAGTAGCAGGCATGCATATTTTGAACTTTATCCCACTCTAGAAAAAAGTCACAGACTATCCCAAATTGAGACTTTCCAAATCCCTTCTTTTACTGTCTTTTCACTTAGGGGCAGCTTCTCCTGCCGTTTCCCTGACACAGAAACCCCCACTCACTGACACGTTCTTTTCTCATTCCTCCTTTTCCAAGTCTTCTATCAGGAAATGATATGGCAGACATTGGTACTTAAACATACCAGATAACACAAGAGTACTGAAAACAAGATCAAAAGTCATAGGAACAAACAGCTAGTAATGGAATTTGGGGTTTTGTGAAACGTGGGTTTGGGGAGTGGGCGAAGGAGACCAGTTGAACTGCATCCGTGTCTCCTTCAGAGAAGGCTGGCTCAGGATTCCCTTATCCTGCTCAGTGCTTCCCCTCGCTCTGGGGTCCCACATTCCTCACAGGCATGCTTAGACCACTCCAATTCTTGCTGGAGAGAGATTTACAGACTTATCCACAAGACACTACTTAAAGTTTCTCCCATTCTGCTTTATTCAATGGGAGTCAAGTGAGGAAACTTTTAAAATGTAAAGTTTAGGATACTCCAGTATTATAGAAACCTATACATTTGAAAATGTAAAATATACTCATTTGTAATAGAATTTAGATGGAAGACATTCTTTCCGATTTCTGTAAAATGCAAGCACAAGACATCTTTTTCTTCTGGCTCCAAGCACTTTTTCTTTTAAATTATACTCAAAGATAAACAAACAAATACATAAATTAAAACAACAATAAACAAACTGTATTTAAAAATTATCCTTAGCATAATTAAAAAAATTTTTTTTTGATGATTCAGATAACATTTGGGAATAGGTCAGGCCTCAGGTTACTAATAAAGCAGAATTGTCATCATGCAAATAAAACTCAAAAGTGTTGGTTATAGAGATTTGTGGTTGACAGAATGCCAGTAGAACTGTGCAGTTTCAGGAGCAGTAGGTGAACACAGGTAGCAATTTGGTGGGTGGAGAAGCTTTATTAGTTCCATGACGCCCAATAAGTATACTAACCAGAGTATATATCACATTCTGTAAAGAGCATTTGGATGATCCACTTATCGTACAACCCATTGACACACAGGAATATTTACAAGTAAGTTTAAATTTGACTCAGAGGATCACATGTCTACCATCAGCAATGGGTTTACCCCTTAATATACACTGTATGATGTCCCACCCCTCCACCCTTCCCTCTGATTCCACTGACCCCTATAGTAGAGCCTTAGGAGGTGGTATGCTTGGCTTTAGCTTTAAATAATATAAGGACTCTGGGATACCTGGACCCCAGAAAGAACCAATGAAGAATCTGGTCCTTCTCCTGGGTTCATTCCATACAGGATATTTCAAGTTGCTGGTTTGACTGTTTGGGGGAAACAGAAAGGGGGCTGCTAGAGCAGCTTTATTTATTGTTCATGCTGCATGCAGTTTTTTTTTTTTTTTAAATCATGCAGCCTATAAATCTTATCTTATAAGTCATCTGTCTTAGTAAAGCTACCCTCATTGTCTGGGGGGTGGAAGCCTAACTTGGACCCCCTCATTGCCAACACTGTGAACGGCTGCACCGCTGAATGGCATCCCAGATACATCCAGCAAATAGGCTCCTGTCCAGTGTGGCAGAACGTACCTAGCACATCCTGATGTCCCATTCATTTAACGGGATGTGTCCATAGGAAACTGCTGCCAGAGCACATGCACGTCCCAGCAGCAGTGAAGGCAGCTAAACAAGAAGCTGGGACAGCTGGAGTCAGTATTGGAATTGGACTCGAAGGACCCATGCAAAAAAAAAAATACAAAAGGTGACTAGTGCAGCTGACTCAAGGCAACAGAAACCACCATTTCTAATCTCTTGTCCTTAATTTGACAACTGAATTACATTAAGGGGCCTTTCCGCATTCAACAATAACTCTCATAATGCAGACGGGGCTTCCGATTTGACATGCAAAGAAATTTTTACAGGGCTTGAACCTTGGCAAGGATCTGGGGACAAGAAAGAAGTACTCACCTTTGTTGATTAAATTAACTCTAAGGCAGTTCATATGATTTATATGTAGGGAAGAACAAAAATTTAAAGGACTTTAATGCATGCTCTTGTAGGGAAATTTCTTTCTGGTCCTGGGAACCGGCTTGAGAATGTCTAAGAATGAGCACCTCTAGTTTATTCTTTAAGACCATCATTAGATGATCTGGAAATGTTTTCATGAGCGTTCCTTGCCTCTAAGAATGAAAAAGCATTTGTGACGGTATCCAATTGGCCTTTAATGGTAAGTAGTCAAATATCAAGTGATGAGCCATTTATTTTTGAAGCTTATTGATAAGGAAGGGACAGGGAAGGGAAGAGGATTCTTTGCAAGGACTATTAGTTTAACATTGCCAATTTTCTCACCACCATGAACCAATTGGATTGCATTTTAGACAGACACCAACCGATCTACCACAACCACGAGGACTAGGCTTACTTCTACTACTACTACTACTCACAAGCATGCACATACAAATTCATACTCCACGCTCAGAAAGGCAAAAAGGGAAAAATTAGGTGTGGCTGCACAAATCAATACAGTTCATACATTGTTGTTTTCACGTCTAAATACGCAGATGCCCAGAGAAATTAAAAAATCTTTTCCTGGTAGTTCAGTTACAAACTATAGTGTGAGCCTCCAAAGGAAGTCCCACTTGACTGGGGACTTGAAGGTTATTAAAGCATTCTATTCATGACACAGTGATTTTCAGTTCCATTTCTCTGTCCACGGATGGTTTAAAACTACTTTTAAGTTGAACAAAGACAAAAAGTTTATATAATTTAAATGTAGTTCAGCTTCCTGAAGCTTATAAATGTTAACTAGTTTTAGGAGAATCAGGTCTTCTAGGTTAGAAGAAAGCAAAGGTCAGGGGAGAGTTGCCACAAGTTTTCCTTTTTAGCTTAAATGTTGTTTCTCCTGTTTTCCATGTTTGTCAGAATTGCGGATCTTTTACTTTTAAGTTTCTATCTTATCTCATGGAGAAAAGCATTTTTTTTATTATTGAAATCAGGAGAATTAAAAGACTCCACACTCCGTCTTGCAACCTGTGGAATCCTGGAATTCTCTGTGATTTCTTACACTTTGGGTCTTCTCTTTTCCTTTCCACAAAATCCTGACACCTGTTCCTATCCTTTTGTTTAGAGCTACCTGGTTAAATTTTTTTTTTTTCAGTTTATTTTTCCTCTTTCTGTCCCTCCTTTAACAGAGTTCTTAAGTGTTCTCCCTTCGTCCTAATGACATCTGCCTTTCCCCCTTGTTTCATCTTTTTTGTCAAATTTACAAATAATTTCACAGACTCTTATTTTTGGAAGAGGTTTTAGAAACGAATTAATCAAATATCCTTATTTTAAAGGCAAGAAAACTGATCTGAATAGATTAAGTATCTTGTTTAAGGTCACACAGTGAGTGAAAAAGCTGAGATTTTGGAAAAATCTATCTTCTATTTTGGTGCTTTTTTACTCTACAAGACTTTTTTTAAATATCCCTGTTATTCTCAACAGTTCTAATTCCACAAATCTACTGTACTATCTTTTTCTCATCTCAGGTACTTCATTTATTTTAAAAGCAAAAATGTTCATTCAGTTTTCTATGTTTACAATCTTTATTTATTCATATGAATTTCCCCATGTCTTATAAAATGGTGGAGAGTGAAGGCAATAGTAAGGATAGTGAAATAAAATTTCTTTAACTTCTGTTTTCAAGGATACAGTCATAAAAGCTTTCTAAAATCAAAGTGTCCATTGATTTGCATTATATCTATTTGATTATCAGGGAGGCAAGCAAGAGAGCAGAAACAGGAGAGTTCAAGCATCTAAAACAGAAGCTGTTTTGAATGTGTTGACCCCATTGTTCTACAATCAATAAAAACATGTTCCACCGAGGAAAAGACTAGAATCAACCAGAGACTATTCAAGGAGAAGAGGAAAATTAAGAAGGAGAGAGGTAAGGAAGGCTGCAGGGAAAGAAGAAAAGAGAAAGGGAGAAGGGAGGCAGGGTTGCAAGGAAGCAGCTACACAGGCTTTACAATTAACCTTAGTTTTGAAGATGCCTGTAACTAATACGATCTTCACAATACAGTGACTTCCAGGAGGTTGGGACATGAGGGATGCTGAGATGGACTCTCCACCTCCTTTGTTAACGAACATGATGTCCAGATGTGTCCTGCTGGGTAGAGACTCAACAATGATGGTGCTTGCTTTTTTTGGCCTCAGTCCTACTGCTCTAACCTCTTGGAGAGAAAAAATATTGATTATTTCCTTTAATAGCTTATGAGTTTTCATTAACTTTATCGAATAGCCTTAACTGAAGATAATTACTTTTGGAAAACTAAGTATGGAATATGCTACTTTTCCAGCTAGGTTTGATATGGGAACACCGGTGGCAACTTTCACTGTTTTTCTCCCAACGGCTGTTGAAATTATGCGCAAATGATGCAAAAAAGCCTGCTAAATCAACTTTGGGTGTCTGCTAGAGAACTATGAAATCTCTCCCATCTGGAATTTGTTTAAAGAGCAATTAAGGGGAAATATACTGAAAGAAAATGAGAAAGATATTCTTAAACAAAACAAAACAAAAAGTAAGTGGAGAAAAACCAAATGGAAAAGAAAGACTGAAGTCAGATTTGACTTTCTCAAGGCCTTCACAGTCTTTTTGACAGACTTTCTTTGATATGGCTAGATTGCAGAACTCCAGCAATGCTAAAAGTTCACTACATCTTAAATGTCCTCAGTTCTGTGTCCTAATACTTAACAGGGATAGAAACAATATATTCCAATTCCATTCCAAGGGTGACCAGGAAGAAAGGACTTGAACTGTGTCATTTGAGAGGAGGAAAAGAAAGAAAAAGTTAAAGCATTTGGGGATATTTAGCCCAGAGTAGAGAAGATTCAAGGGAAACAAAATAATTGCCTTAAAATAACTAAAAGGCTTTTATGAGGAGGAGGGAAAGCTTGTTCTTGTCTATTCCTAAGGGACCAGGGGAACAGAAGATCTTCCTGTAAGTATAGCTGAACAAGAAAGAATGAGCTTTCCTGCCTGGGGGTTCTGAGCTCTCCATCTGGAAGTATTCAAGAATTGGTTGGATGACCCCTAAGAAGCATGGGAAATTTCATAGAGGAAGAGTAAGATTAGTGCCTGCTGATGGCCGTAAAGGCCCTCCAAGGGCTGAGGTTCCCAGGTTTTGTTCACAGCCTGGGATATCCCAGATTAGCCCATCAAGTGCCCACTCCTGTTTCCTTTGGAAAATGCATGACGCCTCTCAAGGGAATTCAAGGAGGCTTCTGTATCTCTTCAGGTGTTTTAACACCGAAGGGAACGTGATCCTTATAGTGTGCAGGAGAGATGTTTTTCCCTAATACATGGAGAGAAAAGTCCCAGCAAGATGAAGCATTTAAAGGGCTTTTTGGAAACTCTTGCCTCAATGACTGAACATCACCATCTCCTTCATATTAAGGAATCTGAAAATTGCGTTGGTCTCCATTCTAAAACTCACCCTCTGTGGCTTTGCTTTCTTCTCCCACGGTACTTCAGCCTGTTTGAACCACTTGCATGTCCTCAGGGTGCCTGGCTCTTTGGTGTCTTTGGGCTTTTACTGTCCTGATCTCCTACAACTATAAAGATGAACCTCCTCCATTGAACTTTTTCTGACCATTCCCTTCCAGGAAGACCTAATCATTTCCTCTTTTGACCGGCTGTCTTCTGTTCTGATTTCTAGCTTAGCACATGTAACAGGATGCTGTCTTCCATGCTGATGTATCTGTTTACTCATCTAAAACGTCGGCTCCTTAAGGACAGAGAGCTGTGTTGTGATGGTGCCAGCAGCTGGCACCGTTCCTCATGCTAAGCTGACGCTCAATTGCTTGTGGAACAAATGAACGTAGCCTGATTATGATTTCTTCCTTACAACCTGGACCTCAGCAGTCATTCTGAGGAACAGTCATCATATTCTGCAGTTTTCTGCTTTGAATCTGTTGTAGATCAGCACACTAGGAAGGCAAGGATTATAGAACTGATGCAAAGTAAAAGTAGACGGACACTTTAGTATACATCCATCGAGGCATTGATTTTGGTGGCTCAGAGGCCTGTTCTAAATTTCCTTCTTTGTTCTCTGCTGGATTTCAGGTAGCTAAGATTATTGTTTAGCTGGGTCCCAGAGAGCTGAGGTTTTACTTAATTTAAGCTGTAGCTACTTTTCCAGGATGAGTTTGGTGAGCTACATTTTCCTCTCACTGGATTTTTGCCATTCATAGCTATAGCTCCAGAGGACACTGGTATATGGGTCCCTTGTGCTGGTCCCCACCAGGCCACTCGAGGGCAAGAGGCAGGAATGGAGTGCATTCTCTGTGCCTCCTCGGTGGGTGTCCGCATGTTAGCTAACTAGGCTTTTGCATCTGATGTGACTGGATGCAGCTCAGGGTGTGTCTCCATGGAGCTGGTTTATGAGTATTTCCTGGGTGTCTTTGTGTAGTGAGCTGAGCTAAGAGCAAGAGGACTTAATACTTGCTTTTGGGGAAGGTGCAGGCAAAGGTGAATCTGCCTATAAAGTGAGATGTGAAGGGCAGAGGTGCCAAACTTCCCCTCCAAGCATAGCACCCAGGCTCGCCTGCTGAGCATACCTTGTCTCCCACAACTGCCAGGAAGTTTGAGCTTTGTGGGGAGCAAAGGGGTGCTGTGAGAGATCATAGGCTTGTGGTCAGCCAGACCTGGGTTGGAAACCAGGCTCTGCCATTTACTAAGCATATGACACAGAACAAGTAACTTAAACTTTCTGAGACTTAGTTGGAAAAGTAATGCCTGCCAGCACTCTTAGGATCCTTGTTAGGAGTAGAGAACTAGATAAGTACAGTTTCAGCTCAAATTGACAGCTAGAACGAGAGAGAGAGAAAGAGAGAGAGGGACTAGGTTACAAAGTTCTGGAGGTTTCCTGGAGGCTTTTAGCTCATTGCACATAGGCACAGGTGACTGCATAGAGCCCAGGTGAATGCCCACTGGGGTAGTACAAAGGATGACTGGGAGCTCTGCTGTGATATTTAATAATTACAGCTACGATTTACTGAATGCTTACTATTTGATGGTTTATACAATTACATAGCAAGAGACGACAATCTCTGTGCACTTATAATGTATTAGTCAACACCCCAACTGCTTTACACAACAATCCCATGAGGTAGATTCTAGTAAGAACCATCAGCCCTTTTCTATAGATGAAACAGAAACAGAGATGCTAAGTAACTTGCCTAAAGCAATGAGTGGCAAAACTGGAATATGCATCCAAACGGTCTAGCTATATAAACAGCATGTTTAACCACCAGGCTATGGTGCTTCTGATAGGGACATACTTATGAGAAGATTTAAGCAGATACAGAGTAATAAGCTCAAAAGGAAAATTAAGTAGCTTGGGGTAAACAGTCAGGAGAGGGCAGATTGGGTCACCTCAGTGGGAAGAAGGATGAGGATAACTGGAAGAAAATGGAGCAAATGTACGTGAAGAGCACTTTTGAAACAGCCAATAAGGAGGGAATCTTTTTTATGTTCTAAGTCAGAAAGATTACTTGAAATATGGATAGGAAGGAAGGGAGAGTCAGGACAAGGAGACATTGTAAAGGGACAAAGAAGGTGAGGACACCACAAATGAATATCTGACCCATCCCACTGTGATACCCAGAGCTTCTCTGGTATAGATGGCAATAGTGGTCATAATGGAGTGGAGATAAAGTTGATGGATCCGAGTATCTAGATGAGGGGTATGTTGGAGTTCTATGCATGGGTTTCATATTATTTTGCAACTTTACTGTGAGTTTGAAATTACTTCAAAGTGAAAATTTAAAAAAAATTAAAAAAAAGGAATGCAGAGGGATGGTCCTATTCACAGCAGGTACAGAGAAAAAAGCACTAAAAGTGTCTACACCACATGTACAAGAGCGATTTGAATAAAGAAGAAAGGAAGGTGAAGCTGCAGGATGTAGACTCCCCTTATCAAAACCTTGGGTGACGTTAATGAAGGGTTTTCATGATCAGGAAGTGAAAATCTGTGTGTTCCATGGAGAAGCCACAGGAACACTCAGTTTATTGCACTTTCCTAAGGCTTTTTTACATTGGCTCACAATATTCTGAGTGCCTGAAATACATATTCTTTTGCTTCTTCCTATCTACTGGAAGTTCCATCAGTGGAGGTTTGGTTCAAACTGTAAGGTTTCCATGAACTACTAATCACCAATTTGAAGCCAAAGGCTATTGGGATCTGTTCAGGAAGAAAAAGCACATACCATCAAAAGGAGAATTATTAGAAAGTAGAAATCAGTGAATGACAGATGTCAAAAGAGTGGTCCTGCCAATCAAGGCTATGGGAGCTCAGAGTAGGGACGAATCCTTGAATGAAGTCACTGGCTATCCTTGAGAGCAAGGACTTATGTTTCATATTATTTTGTTGGAAATTCCTGCTCAGTCCCAAGATACTGCATAGAGTCTGTATGCAATAAAGTTTAGTGACTAAATATAGAGATGCTCATTAAGTCAAATACGTAAATTCAGGTCATTGTCATCACATTACCACCATCCTATTAGTTATTCTTCATTAGCAGATATACTTAAAAGTGTTCCAAATAAAAGAACATGTTATGGGATCTGCTGATTGTTGACAAAGTAAATATTAAGTATGTTTATCTTTATTTACTGTACCTTTGGTGGAAACTAACTTTGGCTCTAATTTTTAAGAAGGCAGGTTTAACATGTGGCCATCTCAGTGTGTATTTTAATAGAAATTTCAGTTGTCTAATACTAAAAATGTATTTCTTTAGAAAAAGAATTACATTTTAAAAATGAATTTGTTATGTAAGCCATAAAGGAAGAATAGGAATGATTTTCTGGAGAAAGGAAGGAAGGAGGAAGGGAAAAAAACCTTCCTAATTGGGAAATATTGTAGAGGACAAGACTTGCAGTCATTTTTAATTTTCATATCTTATTAGCAATTGCTTGGAACAAGTCTCTGGGAGCCCCATCCTTTCCTCCCAGAAGGCAGGGCAGGTGTTATCAGTCCTGAGAGGAAGGCTCTTTGAAGGTTTTGCAAGGAGTGGAGAGAATATCCTGCCTCCTCACTTTCCAAATTCATTCACCCTGCGGCACTAGTGGGGCCTGCCCTGGGATCAGGAGGGGAGGTGGAAAGAGAGAGTGAGTTGCTATGGTGACGTGGTTGCACTGCTCTCCCTCTTCCCTCGGTTATCCCGGTGGTGCAGGCTGATTTTATAATGCAAAGGGGGAGAAAAGAAACGTGGTTATTAGCTGCTGAGCAGCTGGGAGCTGAGCTGAGAGAGCTGCTGTGGGCATTTTTGAACCAGCCAAGTTTAAGTTGGGTGGGGTAGGGGGTGGGGGTACTGCAGGGAGAGGCTGAGAGAAGGCCTTTCAGCTTGGCTTGGGGGTTCAGTTTAACTTATCTCTTCCCCAGGAGCTCACAGTGTGTGGATATACACAAGTCTTCCAAGTGCTTCTATTAAATCTTGAGTCAAGAAGTCCTTGCCCTTAGGCCTGGCCTTTGTGTCCACCAGGAGAGATTTTAAGTTACATTTATTCAAAGCTAAACTGGCTTTTTGTATGTGCCTCAAAATATAGATCGACATCATGTGCTTGCTGTAATCCTCTTTTCTACATACTATTTTACCTCTACCAGAGACAAAGCATAAACTCCTGTGGTTTTGTAGTATGAATCCATAAATCCTTAAAACAGCGTCTAATGGAAGATGGCATAGCTTATGGGAAAGAGCACTGAGTTGGAAATCATGGGACCCAGTACCAGAAGACTGCATCCTCCCAAGATTCTCCCAGTGAATAAAAACTGTGTATGCTTCTCAAAGACACACATCCCAGTGACCTAACAAGAAAATGTGCCTCTTCTGTCTCAGCTCTGGTGCCAGAGATGGTTGTAGAGGGTCTACCTAAGATGGAACCTTGTGGAAGTATCCCAAGAGCATGCCATAGTATCCTGCTTGTCTCTCTTCAGTTTTCATCTTTGGGCCAGATCCCCTATTTTAGAAGAAAATGAAGGAGTGTCTTCTTCCTTGTGGATCTAGGGCACCAGCACTGACTCCCTTGCATACCAGACAAAACTGGGATAAGTGAGAACCATGGTGAAATCTGAATCATTCTGTTCTGTGTGGAACTCATTTTATTCAGTATGGAATTCTGGAAGAGGTGTTTTATTTGATTTATGTTTTTGTTTATGTGATTTATCATGGCCTCCTGCCAATTGGAAATGGTAATCAATGTCTTTTTCTCTTCTCATTATGGAAGATTGGGTTGAAATCCTGTCTTTGTGAAAAGCTGTTTTGAAATGTTAATTGAAGTACAAGACTCATTTTTAAAAGTCTCAAGACTCTCAGAGCCTTGTTACCATGTTGAAATAGTTTCCTGTTTGGGCAAGTAGTTTCCAAGTTGTGGAAACTCATTCCCTTAAGTCCATCACCAGCTTTTCTGATTGTCATTCCCCTCCATGGGCCTTATTTCCTTCATTCATCCTGCCCTCTGCTGTAGCTATTTGTTGGTGAAATGGACACCATAAATATTTTGAAGGCATCACAACATCTTCACAATAAGATCAGAAAAAGGGGCAGGAAGTGAAGATTGGATAGAACTAACAGATGAGGATGTGGTGAGTAAGAAGACTCTATTTTTTAATACCACAGTCCTCCTTGGTTTCTGGAACCTGTTAACTTGTTTCCTAAAGTGTATAATTAAACATCAGACAAATGTCACTATTTTGATTAATTGAAATATGAATGATTTAAGTATATAAATGCAAACCTCCACTATTCCTAGGCAATTTCCTTAATCCAAAGGCCAACCACTTAAAATAATATAGAAATCTAAGAGTGCTAATACCATGCACCTTCATGAAAGCTAACAGAAAGGACACTGGACTAGGGTGTCAGATTTGCTTCTAGACCTAGTTTTCCTATGAAGTCGCTTTGTGATTCTGGGACAGTCACTCAACATCTCTGTTCCTTAATTGCCTTGCCTGTAGAATGAGGGTAATGATCACCTCTCTTTTTGCTGAGCTCTAATCACAGTGACCGCACATCTCTTCTCTGCAACCATGACTTCTGCAAGTACTAGACAAAGCATATTCTCATTTGGGGCTCCACAAAGGTCCTGTGAAGTTGAGGGGGCACATATTATCGTTACTATTTTCTAGACAAGAAAACCAAGATTCAGAATATTTGATTGACTTGCTCAAGGTCATGTTGACAGAAAGTGTAAAAGATCTAATTTGAGGTTCTCTGATCCTAACCCTGCATCTCTCTTACCACACCAAGAGAACAAACCTCTGGCCCAGCTACACCACCAGGCTATGTTATCCTGAACGAAGTTTCTCTGTCTTGGTCATCTCTGTCTTCGGTATCTTGAGGCCCTGGCACAAAGTGAATGCTCAAATACGTACTTGTTGAACAAACTGATGGTGTGGAGGAAATGACAAAAGAGCATTTTAAAAGAACTGAAAAGCTAGCGAGTACAAGAGAGCCATGGATTTGAACCAAGATGGTTACTGCCGATAGTAGTCAGCATCAAATGCTCCCTGAGGTTGAAATTAAGGACATTATGAGACAGGAAATTAGGAAGAATCCAAACGGAGTTTTCATGTGATTTGGTATTTGTGGAAATAATACAACTCCACTCATTCTTTATACATTGTGATTGATAAATAATCAAGGTGAACTTGGTAAAGCCTCATGAAGGGATAACTAGTATGTAATTAAGAAAGTTGATCTCTTATCAGTTGTATGATAAACTCTTTGAAGAAATAAGGGGTCTCATCTGGCTTGGAATCTACAAAGGGGGAAACAAAAACAAAGGGTTTCTCAATGTCTTCAGCACTGTCTAGCAGAGGAGGTGTCTGACCCACAACAAAACACAAAGGAACAAAAAATTCCTCTATTTCTATTATGCTAGAATCTGAAAGCGTATGTCATCCAAAAAAGGCAAAAGAGCTGAAGCAAGAAGTCAAGGTAGTTTGAAAAATAAAGAAATGACAGAGAATAAGATGATCAAAATATGCCAATTGGGAAAACGTTTTAGAATTCAGAAAGTGGGGATAAGAGAGTGAAATTAGTAAATGTGATTAGATCTGATGTGAATTTGATGGGCTGATGGACATTTTTATTTGATGATTTTAAACCTGATTTGCAATTCTGATACAGAGTATTTTTAAATTATACCATATTAGACAAGAGAGAGAAAAAGACATATTAGGAAAAAGGAATCCTTTTATCTTTGAAATATTTTGATCTTAGTTGTTGGAGTATCAAATATAAAAAGTTTTATTACATTCATTTTTCGAATTGGGTTAAATTTTCAGTGTGGAGTTAGTGATTGTCTTTGTCCTTTTGTTTTTCCGGACTTCCCCTATCCCCTCAATCAGTCTTATATAGCACTAACCCCACCCCCACCCCCCACACTTAAACTCCTTTGGCCTTGCCCAACATATGATCATAGTCAGGATCTTGCCTCTGTCTTGTCTCAGGCCTCATTCTTTTATTTAACAAGTGCTTACGTAGCTTATACTGGGTGCCAGGTGCTCTTTTAAACATTTTACAAATATGAACTCAATTTTTACAATGGCCTATAATGGGTACTAGCATTATCCCCATGTTGTAGCTAGAAAGGCTAAACCACTTGCTCAGATTCTCACAGCTTGTAAGGTTGAATAGGATCCTCAGCAAACCCCCTCCCCTGCCCCAATTCCTGTCCACCTAGAACCTGTGACTGCAACCTTATTTGGAAATAGGGTCTTTGCAGATGTAATCAAGTTAAAATGAGGCCATTCTGGATTAGGCTGTACAGATTTTCTCAGAAGAAGAGAGAAATTTGAACACATAGAGGAGAAGGCCATGTGAGGACAGAAACAGAGATTGGAGTGATGCATCTACAAGGTGTCCTGGATTGCCAGGAGCTGCAAGAAGCTGGAGGAGGCAAGGAAGGATTCTTCCCTGGTGACTTTGGAGGGGGCACAGCCCTGTCAACACCTTGATTTCAGACTTTTGGCCTCCATAACTGTGAGAGAAGACAGTTTTCTGGTTGAAGCCACTCAGTTTGTGGTACTTTGTTACAGAGTCTAGGGAAACTAAGACAGTGGTCAAGCCAAATTTGAAGCTAGCAAGTCTGGCTTCAGGGTCTCTGCTCCTAACCACTACTCTCCGCCTCTTATCTTGACTTTTAGAATATTGGGACTTTAGAAATAATCTGATATTATTGAAAGGTTGGAAGAGGTTTAACTCTGGACACATTCTTTCTTGCATCATATTTTCAAAAACCCAAAGGTTTTTTTTAATGTTTTTATGCTTTTGAGGAGCCTTTATAAATGCAGTTTAAATATTCTGACTAAAGGAATATCATTAAAGAAAACAAATAATAAGCCCTAAATACATGCAAGGAAACAAATAAAATAATAAATGTTTTTTACTTAATCTGAAAATTTCCTTCTTTGCTATCCCTTGGGGAATAAAAGCTTGAGACAGGAAATTTCAATGGCAAAAAATCTCATCATGATGTAAACAGGGTGAAAAAAAAGCAGAAATAACTGAGAGATGCCAAATCCTCCAATGCTGTATTTAGAGAGAACATGATAAAGTCACTAAAGGATTATTCTGACAATAAGATTTGATTGAACCCAAACTGTAAATCTGTCAGATGGTGGCATAATTGGTAAAGATCTCTCTTATGAAAGTTAATCAAAATGACTGAAAGTTAATGTTCAATTAAATTCACTAATTATTTATTCAGTGCCCATGTGTCAGCCACTATTCTGGATACTCAGAATTTAGCAGCGAGTAAACTGGCCAGAATCTTAGACTCATGGAGCTTGTATTTTAGTGGGTCTTAGGAGAGTTCTGACCCCAAATGTGTGACCCTAGCTAAAGTCATGAGAACTAAGCTAAAAGCATTACATATTTAATTTAAAACAAACAAAACTACAAAATCCAACAAATAGACATATCCTTCCTTGGGAGGCGATAAGCTTTGGAGAATAACAAATACTCCAAGTTATTAGGCCTGAAAATATATCAACGGAAAAACTCTAGATGCTGACCTATCCAATATCTTTAATCTAATAAATAGCACAGGTGTTGGAGAGGGATGAGGGTGACGTTAAAGACGGAATGGCAGGAAGAGAAGAAACATTAGGGAGTTTTAAGTCATGGGGAAGGAAGTAAAGGAGAGACAAGAGAGTAGGGCACACTGGATATGGACGAAGGGTTTTACAATAGCAAGGAATCTAACTACGGCAACAACTCCTGAAAAGCCAATTCTGCTAAGAGTCAGGTTCATGTTCAAAATAACTGTTTCATCTTATTTCCTTTCACAAACAACCCAGATTTTGAAAACAGGTAAAAGTCAATTTTTTTTTGTAAGATGAGTTTTAAATGTGGGGAAGTGGATGTGAGTTTAAATGGAAAAACCAAAACAGAAATTTTGTCACATTGTCACATAGGAACCCGGATGCAATAACAGCCCCTCCCCTTGGGAACTTCGATGACTTTCTCTTTTCTAAGGCTGTTTAATGTCAATTGCATCATATGAAACCTCAAGGGGTAGCTGTTCTCATTGGCTTGGCTTATTTACCGGGCTGTATAAGATTGAGTCAGGAATTTTCAGGGGCTTTGGGTGACTCATGCCTGAGGCTTAGGTGTTGCATTGGTAGGAAGTCAAGAAAGAGAGCTAAAATCAACATCTTTGAGTGGAGATTTGTTACTGGCAATAATCTGGTTATCACACAGTATCTGCTTCAATTTATTGCTTTTGCCATGAGGCCATCCATCCAGTTACTGCTTAAGACCATGTTAGGGGATAGTGAAAGAAGGGCAATTAGGATGGAATGTAAATTAAGGAGCTATGCATTTTCATGAGAGAAATGCTTTGATCTTATCTTTAACAGGAAGGACATAGCCCACTCATCGATTCCCAGACTGTAGCACCTTGAGGATTGAAGACAGCTTAAGAAATCCTAAAATGTGTGCTTCCTAATTCTTACAATAGCCACTTAAAAATGTATGCATATTTAACAGTACAAGAATAAGATGATTTCAAGGGAATTATTTGATTCCCTTAAGATGCCTTCCCCTTCCCTGACACTTCTGTTTATCAAAGTCCATCCTCTCAGTTTTGGTAATAGATGGTGTTGATGGTGGCACAAGATTGTAAATGTCATCAACGCCACCGAACTGTATCATTGAAAGTGGATAAAATGGGAAATTTTAGGTTGTATATGTTACCAGAATAAAAGTTAGGAAAAAACCCCCATAGAACTATACAATAATTATTAACAACAGTTAATAGTATAATGAAAATAATATTATTTTATCAATTGTAACAAAGGTACCTACTAATGCAAAATGTAAATAATGGGGAAAACTCTGTGTGTGGGGGGCGGGTATGGGTATTCTGTCCTCTTTGCATGCTTTTTCTGTAAACCTGTAAGTGCTTTAATTAAAAAAAATTTCCATCAAAACAAACAAAAACAAAACAAAACAAAAATCTAACCAGCCTACCCAAGCCCAACTATCACACTATTTGCACAGTTAACTGAATTTCCTAAATTCCTCAACTGAATACAATATCTCACACTTATAAAATCCTAAACACACTGACTTATTCTTGCTACATGGGTCATATTCTACCTTGCTCCTGTGATTATGGGGTAGTTTATAACGTGAACTAGAATGTACGTTCCCTGAGGGCAGTAGTCAGATCTTAAACGTTTTGCTCTCCCCTCTGCAGAACTCACTAGAGTGTTTTGCACATTGCTGAAAATCCACAACATTGAGTAAATGAGTTAATGAATAAATGAGAATACAGTTATTTTATTTGTACAATACGACCTTATAAGGAACCAAGGCATTCTGAATGGAGGACTTTTGGGGGTAATAGACTGAGTCAGAGGGGCCAGCTACTTGACCTTGGGCAACTGAGGTTACTTCTCTGAGCTCCAGTCCCCTCCTTTGTGAAGTGAGGGGATTGGGCAAGATTATCTGAAACGTTCATATGAGTTTGAAAATTCTATTGCACTAAGGTCAAAATGAGGCAATGTTGATGTGTGAGCTTTATAACACTGGTTTTTGTGTATGGGAGACAGAATGGTACCAGCTGCCACAGCTGCAAGTAAATAAGATCCAGTTGCTAATTAATATGCCAAACATGAAATCTCTGTTTTGCACTCCACATAGAGGAGGCAAAATAATAGCATATAGAAAATGATATGGATCCAAACTAGTTCTTGGTGGGTAGCTCATGTTATCATCACCTGAACTAGGGCTGTCTGATTACTTAGCAAATAATGAAGGACAGACAAACATCCTTTGCTATTGGGCTAAGAGTTAGAATGCAAGCAATGCCATGGTCCAGCAAGAAAGACTAGCTGGCATTCAGCCATGCCCTTTACCCATGTTTCCAGATTCTCAGTGGTTGTCTTCATGGCAGTGTAGGAGGTACACTATCTAAGAACAGAGAGACAGGATCTGGCCCACATAACTAGAAGTCAGCAGACTTGGAAAGTTTTAATCAGTATGAATACAGCTATCAAAGGATGAAAAAGAAGAACTTTTTCATACATTAGCCCATTTAGTTTTCACAAAGTAGGTAATCTTATTAACTCTACTTTACAGATGAGGAACCTAAGACTTATGAGATAAATGACTTGTTGAAGGAATCCAGCTAGAAAGAATCAGCCCCCTGCTCAGGTGACCTCTGTTACAGTATAATGATGCAAATGAAATTCTATATCCTCAATAATAGTGTCACATCTCTTTGATAATGTGTTAAAGAAAAAAAATTAGTATAAAAAGTTTTAAATAATCACCAAATATTTGTAATATCTTAAGTCATGCACAATTTCGATTTTTGAAAGATAATTTTATCTATATACCCACTTAAGGTGAGGTTTGAGGGATGACAGATACATTGAAAATCCTGTATACTCTCTGATCCTTATGTGTGTTTTTAAGAAATATCCACAGATATGTTGTCCTCTATGGCCAGGGGAGACATTCTGGAGGGAAAATATTTGTAGCAGGATTCAAAAATTTTGTAACTATTTTCATTTCGAGAAAGCAATCAGATTATCCTAGGACCTTCCCACTGCATGTTAAAACAGACAGAAACCTAGAAGGCCTGAGATTTAGTACTACTTTTAGGAGGAACAAGGAGGGTCCATCCTTGGACTTCTTTTCATCATCTGCACTCACTCCCTGGTGATCCCATTCAGCTTCATGACTTTAATGACCATCTATATGCTGACAACTTCCTCACTTTTACTTCTAGCCCAGACCTCCTTGATTTCTCCAAATCTCTCCTCCTGCAGTCTTCCCAGTTCAGGAAATAGTTGCTTGGGTTTCTGGCTCCAACCCCCACTCTTTCACATGCCACATAAATCCTGTTAGTTCTACTCTCAACATACATCCAGAATCAGACCACTTCCTATCACCCCCACTGCTACTTAACCTGGTCTAAATCAGCATCACCTCTAACCTGGATTATCGCCAGAGCCTTCTAACGGGTCTTTCTTCTACTTTTGCCATCCTATAATCTATTCTGTAAACAGGAACCAGAATGATTTGTAAAAATATGTCAGATGACGTCACTGTTGTGCTGAAAACCCATCTCACTCGAAATAGAATTCAAAGTCCCACCATGCCCTGGAAGCCCTTACCTGATTTGGCCTCCTGCTACCTCTTTGCTTCATGCCCTGCAACTTTTCCCCTTTGCTGTCCCCTCCAGAGTCTCCTCGGTGACCCTCTAAGCATGTTCTCCTTCAGGGAGAACCTGGCAGGAGCCTGGCATGCTTTTTGATTTGTTCACTACAGTATCCTCAGAGACTACAAAAGTGTTGCCATAATAGCAGGGGCATCTTTAAGCAAGGAGGGTAGGATTTTAAGGCTAATCCCATTAAAAAACATACGACCCTTGCCTAATGCCGCTTTTAAAGCTTAGATAAAAGTATTTCAGTTATTAGTTCTATAAAATAAATTATATATATGTATATATACATATAAAATCACACTTCACAAAGTACTTTCACATCTATGGTCTGTCTATAATCTTCTTAACTCTGTAAGGAGACTACCATTATATTAATTTTACAGATGAGGTATGTTCTTTCAGAGACTAGACATGTTTCTAAATGCCTGGATTACTGGAGCCGGAGGATTTTTGTTGTTTTGTTTGTTATGATAGATACTGCAAAAACATTTTTCCATAAATATTATGCACTATTAAAATATGATTCTACAATATATATTAAGCAAAAAAGTAAGCTTCAAAATCATAGCTACATCATGACAAAGCAAAATGCTAATATGGCAGGGGTATACATTTTTTTTTCCTTCCCCCTTCTTTCTCAATTTTCTGAAATGGGCTTATATTAGTTTTATTAACAAAAATTCATTTAAAAATTCCTTTCCTGATTAATAACATGTGCTAAAGGTACGTGATTTTATATGCCATGTATTTTTGTATATTACTTTTCAATAACATATTTTTATATTAATCAAATAAAAGTGCATAATTAAACAACATCAGTAGTTGACCAGAGGAGGATAAAATGAAGAACAAAGAAGTGGGGAGATCACAAGTAGCTCCTGAGATGGGGCACACAGGAGCAAGGAAGCTGTGAGTTCTGGGGGGAGTGCTTCAAAAGAACCCAGTAAAAGCATTAAAGCTAAAACTGAAGTGCTCTTTATCAGCCCTTAGATTTAAAATGAGCTAAAACAAGTCACCTATCTAGAAACTAAATTATATTTTTAAAAATGCTTCATAATGATATCTTCAGGATTTAGACTCTAACAATAATTAGGAAGAGGGATGTGCACAAGCTTACCTTCCTGTAGCAAGCTCTTCTCTACAGGTAGGCTAATCAATGGCATAAACAAGCTTGAAAGAAAAAAATATTTAAAATACTACAGAAAAAACAGGATTCCAAGAACTTTTAAAGCCCCAATTATTAATAATTTATATGTTAATTATAAGTCAGGCTTATTTAGTCATTAAAGTAGGTGGCCGAGGGACCTCTATTTGATGGCATCTTCTTAATCAAATTTGAATTTCTCTATGTATTTGAAAGTAGTAAACTTGGGTATCTTTTAAAATATAACATAGTTCAGACCTCTCACTAATTTATATGTATATAAATATATTTTGAAGTTTGATTTTTAAATATTTCTTTTGCATCATTCTGAAGCAATTAAGTGAGGTACCTTTCCATTATGTAATTATTTAAATGTCTTGCCTTTCCTTGCTAAAAGAAAAGTTGGTAGTTTTTTTTTTATTAGAAAAGTTGTAGGTTTATAGAAAAATCATGCACAAAATACGGACTTCCCATATACCACCCTATTATTAACATCTTGCTTAGTGTGGTACATTTGTTACAATTCCACCAATTTACATTTTATTCTGTGCTATGTATATGTAAAGATTCTACTCTGAAAACAGTAGCACTGAAATTTATGTCATATCCAGTTTTAATCTGTCTACAAACTGTTTTAAACAAAAGAAAAAGACAACAGGGCACCAAATATAAAACATGTTAATTTAAAAGGGTTAACTCATTTATTAAATGTTGAGAACCCACAAATGTTGAGAACACAGATGCTAAAAAATGATCATAAATTTTTCAGTATCAGGAATAAAATATCTGTTTATGAAAATGTGGTAAAAATGTATGTGTATGTATATATATATATATGTATAATATAAGTGAAGTCTAAGGTTCTATGTGGTCCTGTTCAATATGGTAGCTATATGATACATGTGGCCATTTAAATTGAAACTGGAATTAATAAAATTAAATACAATTAAAAATTGATTTCCTCAGCTGCAGTAGACACATTTCAAGTGCTCAATAGCTACAGGTGGCCAGTGGCTACCATATTGGACAATGTAGCTATAGAAAATTTCCATCTTCACAGAAATCCATCTGTTTGACAAGCCTGTAAGTACTCATTTCATAAAGGTGAATTACATTTTCATTTTTATTATTAGAAAGTATTTGCACTTAATATTTTTTCTTAAACATCAGATAACAGCAGTATATCTTCTCTCTTTATATTATCACACTTTCAGAATTCTCTTTGAAGGTAGACAGGATTTCTTGTGCCATCATAAATAAAAAAGAACTAGCAAGCACCTATAGAATCCAAAGGCTTTCAAAAATCTAGATAATTAAATGGAATTATACTAGTGCCAGGCACATAGCTCTTTCTGTAAAAAGGCAACAAAGTAATATGAGAGATGACGTGATTTTCCTTGAAATGTCATGCCACATATGTTTAGGAGTAAATACATGGATAGGTTAAAATTGCAGATGCTATTTATGAGTTTTTCTACTCCCTAGCCCTCTGTTGTGCACTAAACAGCCCTTTAATCCGTTCAGAGTCTTTCCCACCTAGAAAGAGGCCAGATGAGCTGAGAGCCTCATTGCTCACACTGCCCAATGGACTCTCAGCAGGAAATGGACTGCTGGATAAGAGGATTGAATCTCTCTCCTGAAATTGCCAGGGAAAAAAAAATGCCCTCCAAAATTCTTGTCAATAATTTCCCAAAGGGAACATTTACTTCATTTTCAATTTCGTTCATTTTGCTCCAGGGAACTACAAATTAGTTAAGTGTTTACTAGATTAAAACCTCAAATTCACAATTAAAAGCCAATGTAACCTCATCCTTACTGGTCAGACATTTCCGACACAGAGGGCTTCTTTCTCATTCAGCTTTGTGGCCAGGGATTTGATACGCACATGGAGTTCCCTTGACTCCGAGGAGAGGCCATTTCTCAGAATCACCCCAGATGAGCCAAGAATGAGAGAATGAGATGAAAATGGGGCCAGAATTCCCAGTAATTAAGGAGAGGCCACATTTAATTAGACGTGATACATGAAGAGGACTCAAAGACAATTTTAAGACGCTTTATGAAAGGAAATGTGCCACAGCTTAGAATCCTAGCCTAGCAAAATATATTTTTAAAACTGAAGTTTTTAAAATCATAAGGAAAAGAAAATTTTCATTTTAGTCACCTATGTTAAATATGCTGTATGCAACTTGAAAGAAAAGTATATTATCCAGAGATTAAAAAAACATAATTGATTCAAATAATTATTTTCAAATAGTTTGAATAGGATGTATTATTTTGCATTTGATTTGATGGAAAGTGATTTTATTTCTTTAAAAATAAGTATCAGCAATATCATTTGGTAGTTTGATGTCTGTATTAAATATTTCACAATTACAAACTGTGAGAATGGAATAAATATTATTTCATAAGAAATATCTGCCTCATAATCTTATTCTGAATTCAAAATGTTCCCCAAATTTATTACAATTTTAGAAAACCAAACAAACATAAAGCCACCTTTGATTGATTAAGAATTAGCAACTAACTTTAATCTCTAGTCCCTAAGAAGGAGTCAGAGCTCCTCAGTCTTAAGTTCAAGCACTCGAATCATTATAAATTTCTCTGTAAATGGCTTAATACATGAATTCTAAAAGTGGTAAAACTAAGCCAGAATGCCAGTAAAGACAGCAGGTTGAAGTTGTAAAATAAGATATGATTGGCAATGTAATCCACACTCTCTTTAATAAATATAATTTTCCCAGAGTGGGGGTTTGTTAGGTAAAATTCCTTGATCACAGCAACTAATAAAGAAAGTATAGATCTAGAAAGCTTTTCAATGAGACTAACTATTTTATTACTTAGCCAGTTGTGGATTGGGGAATCTTATATACATTCACTATGTTTAATTTAGTGTTGATGAAAATGGATGATGAAATATCAATGAACAATTTAAAAGTTTCATTTGCTTCAAACAATACAAAGACCAAATATTCAGGACATATGAGGTTTGCAAATCTTTCATATGGGCAAGAGAAGCTACTGAGGCATATTCTGTGACAGAATATAAGGTCCAAGTAGACATCTAGTGTAATTTTAAAAATTACATTTGTGACAGGCCTTACTATTTAAGATTTATTCTGATAAGTCATTATTTTTAACATTGGCACCTCAAATGAATCCATGACAATCATAACAATTAAATCTGGCCAACTTGTTACCCCTTCTGCAGTAACCCCTTCGCCATCTATCCAGTTATCCAGGAAAGTTTCTCTAGACCCCAAGCTCTCCTTCACCTCCTATAATTGATTAGAAATCAAGTTTTGTCCCTTCCACTCTCCATCTTTCTTAAATCCTTCTTGTCATCTCTACCATAGCCTACCACAGTACATTACTTCTGACTCCAAAATATTTTCCCCTATAATAATATCCTATCTCCAGCCCCCTTTCTGATTCAAACTATTGTCTAGGCTCTGCCAAAGGCATCTATCTGAAATGACCTAATAATCTGATCATTTCAGGCCCCTGCTGAAAGCCCTCTGTGACCACCCCTAAATCAGGATAAAACCCACATTCTTTGCTAGCATGTCAAACTCAGACAGGGCTTGTCATGATCAATTCTCTGCTGCACCTTGCCATGTGCTTACCAAGCCATTTGTAATAAATCAAGCTCCCTCTGCCCTATTTATCTCTGCACATTTCCCTGTCCCTTAATTTGAACTCGCTTTTGCCCATTTATCTTTTACGAGGACAACTCCAACCATCCTTTCAGTTTCAGCTCAAGCTTTACCTTTCAGAAGGCTTCCTGATTATCAGACATCTTCCCTGCCCACATCCCAATTACGCTGCATGTGCTTCCTCTTTACTCACATATAACATTGGAAATCTCTGTATATTAGTTACTTATCTTGATCTGCCTTAAAGAATTGACCATGAGTTCTTTGAGGGAAGAGACTGTGTTTTACCTCTGGGTCCTCATTGGATATTTTTGAAATGAATGATTGAAATTTTACTCAGATTACTGTTTCTTTGAAAGTCCTCTCATGGTTTGTGATTCAATCTGGGAAGTCAATGAATTAAATGTTTCAAAATTGTCCCTTTTTTCAAAAAAGAACAATGGGGTTACAAATACACAGATGCAGAAACTATGTAGATATGAAAATACCAAGTGGGCTTTGAGCAGGTTTTGATCTGTGTATTAAATGATGTAAATATACCAAACTGTGACAATTACAAAAAGCAACATTTTATTTTAAAACACACACACAGTGCACACACACTATACGGACACATCAAGAACAAATTGGTATACCACTCCACTACAGGCTTTAGAAAGATTTCCCAGTCATTCTAAAATGTGTTGGTGCAACAATATCTTTTTTCTCAATAAAAGGATTTAATGTAAAATATTCCAAAGTCAGAGGCTCAAAAGATTTTTGAGTGAATTCAAATTTCCTTGTTTAAGTTATGTCATAAAAGATAACGGGTACAAAGTCATTCAGTAAATGGTAAATAAACTTTGATATTTTCCTTCTTTGAGTTCATTTATTATTTTCACAAGGCACCACAATTTAAAAAGGGATATGCAAATTTTGGGCAAAAGCACTGTTAATAATAATGTATATTGCATGTTTACGTGACAAATATTGCAGTAAGTGCTTTATATGGATTATTTTATTTGATTCTCATGACGATTCTAAGAGGTAGGTACCATTACTATTCCCATTTCACAGATAAGGAATCTGAGACTAATGTTAAATAATGTGCCCAAAGTCACAGCCCTCCGATACAATGGGGTCTAGACTTGAAACCAGACCTTCCTACTTGAAATACCGTTATGCACAAAGAATCCCTTTGGGACAAACAGTATGCCTTAATCATGAAACTTAAATCTTAATCTCTTCTGCCTTCTTCTTATTACTTGACTCTGATTTTGTTACTTTGTGATTTTTTTTTATTCTGGCATGCAAGTAAACCATAACCTGCACCAAAGCTTTTGAAGGTGATGGGGCATAGAGACAGACACAGACAAACTTAAATTGCAATCCAGGCATCAATAGAGAACTTTGTTTGTAAAGTAAAAAATCCCTTCATAGAGTGAATTACTATACTGAAGTTTTACTTGTTTTTGTTTTTTGTTTTTTTTTTGGGGTGTGGATATACTTAGTTAAAAGAAATTCAATTATAACCCCAAGCCCAAACAACTAGAGCTCTCACATAATAATCTTGGTTACCATCTACTATTCAAAAGAAAAGGAAATAGGAAGAATGATTTATACTTTTGAAAAGGAAATAGGAAGAATGATTTATACCAGGGATCTAGTTAAAAAACAAATGGCCAAACACCACCTGCCAGATAGGACCCGAGGTCAGCACCTATGCCATCAAGTCTTCATTTTCTCACCACTTGTAGGCTCTTTTATCAAGACTGAGTGAGGCTCATGTGGATGTGCTCACTATGGCAAAATCAGTACACTTCAGAAACTGAAGAAGAAACAGAGATTTTTCTGGTGAACCCTCCTTTAATAAGAAACTCAATGATCCGAGACACTCCATTCCCTGAGAATTCTAGCTCTGCTTTATTTGTCATTTGTTTGTATGTTCATTCATGTATGTATGGGATGTATGTATGCATATAATTTGAGTCATCCTCAGTCTTATTTTAAAAGTATTACTCTACACTGCTTATCTATATTTCCTACAACTCATTTAAAATCAGCCCGATTTACTATACTGTAATAAAAATGTATCTGTGACAAGCTGAATTTTTTAGGGCACTTTAAAAAATGTATTTTACTAAACATTTTACAAACTCTAAATGGTACAACCAGGCTTTTGCCAGAGCAAGGACAAAATGTATTTAGCTGATTGTGAGAAATTCATGTGAAAGCTTTTTCCACAAGTTATGTTGACATCACTGATTGTGATGTAGTTTCTGGAAGTTTTAATGTTACTGGACCAGATCACCAGTTCAACACTCTGTGTGGGTTATAAGAAAATACTGCATGAGACCAAATGTTGAGAATTTAAGAGAAAGTATCTGTGGGTGTGTTTAAGCAGTTATAGCCATATTTAATTTAAATCTTTAACTACTAGTTGCAAAACAACGCACATGTAAAATGCTATTAGTTTTGAAGAGGAAGCATGAAGTGATGTCATGAAGAAGGTATTTGGTTCAAGTTTTGTCACTGTCACTTATTGTCTGTGAATCTTGACTAAGTCACCTAGCCACCCTGCCTCAGTTTCCACCTCTGTAAAATGGGTTTCTAACCATACCTGTCCATCTTTTCTCACAAACTGATATATCAAATGATACAATTTATGCAGAAGCACTTTGCGAATTGCCACGCCTCTTACAAATCTGAAGTACTTAATAATCATTAGGTGCCACTGTGAATTTGGGGAGGGTTCACTAGAATTAAATAATCTCAGTTATCTGGGCAGTACTCGCCCATGGTCCCAGTGGCTCATTTACTTAAGAGTGACTATACTCTTAAGAAGCCAGGTGTCCACAGCCCTTCTTCTCATCCAGACATATTCATATTCATGCACATAAATGATAATAAAACACACACAGGCATTCTCAGGTAAGGGGCTTCAGTTGTAGAATGAAACTATTTTTCTAATAGGAGAAAGGATGTCAGTGGGAAGATGCTTGGAAGTGAAAGATAATCATGTCTGTACTTTTCCCCTTATCCCCCAATGTGGAGGCTGGAACGGCACAATAAATTTCTGTCATAGAAGAGCTAAATTTACACAGAGGTCAGCTCATTCTTCTGATAAGAAAATATAGCTGTCTGTTAAAGAAACTAGACTTGAATCCAGGGCATTCATAATGTACAAAGCTTCTGTAGGTTTAACATTGTAAATTGTGAAGGTAAAAGATTATAAAAATGAGGATTATTTCTAAGAACTTGAGGTGCAGTAAAAGCAGATGAACCTCCTGCACCCTAAACAATGGGAACTGGAGGATGAGTTAAAGCTCTACTAGATCCTGGTAAATAATCTTCCCTGCCATGCGTATTCAGCTTTTATCAGGGAAAAAAAAAAAAAAAAAAAAAAGCCTTAGCATATTATGGAAACAAGTAGCCTTTGGCTAAAAGTAATATCTTTTCCTAAGTTCAAAATTTTAATTCTTTTATTTAATGTTTATTTTAAAATAAATGGTATCTGAACAGAAAAAATGTTTCGGTATATGAAGTTAAAATTCCTGTATATCTAACCTAAAAATACTTTGGATAGACGCCTAGGAAATTACAGAATAGGAAAGGGAATATTTTAAAGGGCAGGGAACCAAAAAGTAGCTGTCCTGTCCCTATTATTGATAATTAAATAGAAGTTCAAACATCAAGAAAAAAGACTAAACAGTGGCCTTAAATTCCCTTTCCTGCAAGAAGTTACACTAATGACTGGAATCATGATATTATAAGATAAAGATATGAATAATAATGGGATATCTAAACCAAAGTATAAATGGAAGCCATTTTAGGGGCACATTTTAAGAGCTAATTGTCTCTGACTAAAACCAGTTTTAATCTGGTTTAAATTGGTCATCGAGATAGCTGAAACAACTGGATGATGTCTGTGTCTGCGACTGAACAAACATCTGGAAATTGGACTAATATTTCATGGCAATGGCAATGTGGTTCCTTAAAGAGAAAAAAAGATTGACAATGATATGATTTTCAAGTTCTTTCAAGTTGCTACTTTCAGGTGAATCTTAGCAATAAAATTTTAAGAGAAGAAATTTCCCTTCAGAATTAGAGCTCACTTTAGGCAGAATTCTCACCAAAAATAAAAAATAATTTAAAAAATCACTTTAATTTATGCATTTTTATTCTTTACTTTTTTTTTTTTTTTTTTTTTTTTTTTTGACCTGGGGTCTCAATGAATATTACAAGCAGAAATCCTCACAACACCCCTGTGAGGTAGGTTGGTGGAAGGTATGCACAATGTAATTATTGACTCAACCTCAAAGCATCAACTTGAAAGGGCCTGCAAGTTACAGGAGCTTCCTGACCTGCGGTTAACCTTGTCTACCAACTTGATGTCTCAGTTTTACTCTATGGTGCTTCCCACCTCACTTTTGAATTACTGAATCATGTTTTCTATATCAAGGGACCAGAGAAAGCAACAGTTTCAGAGTTTGAATAATATTAATGTTCACATTAAATTTTAATACACTTTCAGTTTACATATTGTACATAAATAGACATAAAATTATTGATTTTTTAAAAAGAATATCCTCCATTTCTTGCTCTGGATGAGAACTAAGCAAAGTGCTATCTCAGAAAGTTTAAGAGGCTTGAGGCTCGAGTTTATGTGGCATAACTCGCTGCCTTGTCCATGGTTAAGAATGTCCGGTTCTTGGTCAACTATCAGATTCAGCAACAGAAATAACAAGAGGAAAATTTCTAGGAAATTCCATTCATTAGTTGTTGTGTAATGGAGAAATTATTATTATTATTCTTAGGTTTGGAGGCAAGTGGGACCTACTCTCTAATATGTCTTTTTGAAAAGTTAGAGAGTGCTGCCTTATAGAAGACATAGTGCGATCTGTAAGATGTTGCTGCTGGAGGAGTTGAACAAAGCTCTTAAAAACTACACAAAGAATAGTATATTGAAAAGGACACATGCACGAATTATTCTAGAGAAATCTACCATGAATCTTAAAGGGATTAGTCCATGTTTCTATGTTACGGGAAAGCCACCCAACAGCCTCTCTGACTTATATGAAAAGGTAATTGATGAAGGAGTATCATCTTTTTTTAAAAGGTTAAAGGGGAAAAAAAACTATTTTCCACAGTTTCCTCAGCTTAGATAGACATGTTAACAAGTAAAAATTGGTCATTTAAATATTAGACTTTCTAGAGCAGCCATCAAATTGAGGATCCATTAATAGAAATGGACCATTCCAGAAAACTGGTCAGGTTTTGATTGCCTAGAAAGAGTCGATCAAAACTTTGCAAAGACAGATTTAGAAAGGGATGTAGCTTTTATGTTAGCAAAATTAGGGAAAAGCCATCCACCCACTGGAAGATAAAGTCTTGATTGCAGGAAGAGGCAGAAAGGAGAGAAGTGACCAATCCTACACTGCACTAGAGGATGGGAAGGACAAACGACCTCACTCTGAAGATGCTGATGGTGAAGAGGATCATTACACCCAGCTTCCAAGATGAAATAAGATAAGAAGTGCTGGAACTGTAGAAATAGGACCGGTGAGTTTAGCAGGTCTGCTTGGAATTTCAGATCAACATAAACTTCCAAGCCCAGTGTCAACGGCTGCAAACCAATGAAAACTAACCAGTCAGAAAAATATTCTGGTCCCTGGGGTTTTGAGATACTAACCAGTTGGAAGCAATTCTAGATACAAGTTGTACAAAGGCTATTTTCTTGTTTACAGCTGGACTGATGGAACTGGAGATATGCAAAACTTTTGCAAAGTATTCCTCATCAAGAAATTCAAAGGAATGTTGCCATGCTCTGATGTGTTGGCCAAGTTCCAACCGCAGTTAATCACGTTTTGACCATGAGGGAAATATGGCTTCATGCCATGAACAAAGATGCCTTAACAAAGTGGGTTGAGTGGTTCTTGCTAATGCTGTCCATTTTGAGATTCTAAAAGCTACTTTGTCCATCAGGCACTGCTTTGGATGATGCTACAGACTTTAAAGCTGTTAAGTAATAGGATACCCTCCAGGTGTTTAAATTCCATGAAGATAACTCCAAGAATCTTGTGGCGAAATTGCTAGTTCAGGAAGTCACTGAACATGAGCAGGTGATCTATGGCACTAGCGCCTTGAACAGGGATCCTGTAAAAAATGACATGGGTGTGAAACAAAATCCTACACTTTGTTATAACCCTGGTCTATTGTAAAGGGATTGGCGTGAGGGAGTGGGGGCAGGACAGTTAGGAAAGGAGCCAAATATAGGTTTTTGAAAGCAGCATTTCCTACATTGGTTGTAAAGCCTTTCCAAACAAAATGAAAACCAAGCAATTTGATATCATGATATTTATAATATGTCACATACGGAAAAGATAAAGGCAACGATATTCGAGACTCTTGGTTTTCATTATGCTGTGGGACTGTCTTTTAAGTCCTGCCCTTCTTTCTTAACATATACTTGAATGCCTGCTCCAACTTGAATACCTGAGGTTTTAATACACTTTCTATAACCTATAGCGACTTCTTCAAAAATATGCCTAGGAACCGAATATGGATGACCACAATATTAATTGTGGTGGTTCATCACACAAAGGAGAAAACCCACAATACCTTAGTCTGGGTATAAGTGGGGGTGATTTCACCACTTTGCTACATTTCTGCTTGAAATATAGAAAGAATTATAGGCATAGAGGAGAAGGGGGTAAAACGATTAAAATTAGATGTGTGTCTATGTGTGTTGTTGAATACCATGACTACACAGATTAGTGAACTGTAAGTTATCATTATCCTAATAACTATAACCACAGTGTATTTAAGGAATTAGCTATGGTAGTGGTAGGTTTTTGTCATTAAGTGCTATTTAAATACCCATACTTTAAATAATCATATGAACTACTGACTTTTAAAAACATCAAGTTTTGACTTTTTAAATTGCAATCATTTCCTAAAATTTTGAGTAACTGTAAAATTTCCCTTCCATGCATTATGACTATCCGAAGAGAAAATAGTTATGCTTTAGAAAATTCAAGATAGAAACTAGGTGGTATGAAAGAACTAGAGAAAAATGAAAGGGAAAAAGGCAGAATGGTGACTAAAATCATGAGGACAAAAATTCACGTGTGCTCATAAAGGCACTGATGTGCAGAGGTGATTTTTAAAGACATTTTCCTTGTTAAGTCACATATCCTTTTTGTGAGCTACTAAGTAAATAGGTTTTTAAAATAGAGAATTATTTTCATTAAATCTTACTTGAGCTCTTGTGAACTGGTGGCCAGCATACTTCGAATGCTTTTGTCAGCCAATGGGCAGCCAGAGAGACTGTAAGACAGGTCAGGATATTCATGTAAGTCGACCCTCTAATTGGCTGAAGCCTCCCGAACAAACACAACATAAAAATTGAAATTAAAAAGTTCAATGCAGAAAAGCGATGGGGCAAGTGCTGTATATTGAATTTTTGTATAATTAACTCTGAATATGTTTAAATATAAATTCAAGAAAACATTTCTGATAATAAACAGTTGAAAATATGATAAAAATATTTGCACTCTTTGGTTTAACTGGTTTAAAAAGTAGTTTGCAAATTTAGGTAATTTCTTTTAAAATGAAAGACATTATACAACACACAAATTAGCATGCTTTTAAAAGGTCAACATATAGCACTTAAAGGGTTGACACATAATTCAACATTTTTACTTTGACAGCATTGTTGAGGTAAGCTGAAAACAATAAATTGAAAAGACAGAATCCACCATGAAAAAAATGAAGTCACACCTTCTATGTGAGGCGTAATTACCAGTCACATGACCACTCCCATCACACCCTGGTGTTGGACATCTGCCACCAAACAAAAACAAAAACAGCCAAAATAGTAAGTATGTTTAAAAAAAAAAAACTTAAAAAAGTTTCATTGTTTCCAGTTTAGCTGCAATGTCTGCAAGGGGATTTAAGCACCCTAAAGAAAAGCTGCAAAATGCACAGGATTAAATGAAAATGGCGTCTCCATACAATAGAGCATCGTTAAGAACAAGCAAATACACGGTTAGCTTCTCACTTTACTGAACTAGCACTTTGAAACATTTATATGCTGCGAATGTCGCATGCTCAAACGGCAAGGCATATACAAATCTGATTTTTAAAAATAAGCCAAAGAAAGGGAAAGTTAAGAAGAGTAATTATTTCACCTCACATTATGCTTACGTTATTAAATCCTTTTTGCTCTCCTTGCACTGAGGATACTTGGGCTTGGGACTCGGGATGGTCACTTCCCCAGGATACCTTCTTTCTTCTAGAGCTTCCTGGAATGGATCCAAGTCTTCTGGCTGCAGGCAAAATACAGCTTCAGAGCCACACAGGTGATCATATAATACACAGACCAAAGAATGAGGAATTCCCTCTTCTACATTTTCCACTTCTCCCTACAGACTTTAAAAATTAACCACATATCTTTGTTCTGATGAGGCCCCTGCTGAAAACACCTGGGCTTTGCTCACAGAGAGTTCCTTTTTATGTGATGGACCTTAGTTTCTCATGGACTGTTCTAAACTTCAAAGATTCTGAAAAAAAATGTCAGTGGACAGAGCACATATTCAATATTACAGTGGCAGTAGTCACAACAATGGACAGGTAAACAGCTTGACAAGCAGAGAGACCATTTTAGCTTTGGTCTTTCTTATCCATTATTCAATACTTGTTAGTGAACTGTTGTCATCGGTGATACTGTTATCCAGCACTTGCTTGCAAAGATTAAACTCTAAATTTAAAAAATATTTTAAAGTTGAGTTTCATTAATCATTGGTAAGTATTTTACATATACATGCTTTTAAGATCTGAGACAAGGGAAATCAATCTAGAGTAACATTGCAATTTTAAATTATCTTCATGTAGCCACTCCTGTTTTTATAGGAAGTGTCTCCTCTAGAGAACTGTGTCCAGTTGCAGTAACAGAGCAGTCCCTATAGATGGCAGTGTTCAACAAATGTAATCATAAATACATGTACCTTACTCAATAAGGTCTTATTTCAGTGACAATCTATTTGATGAAAATGTTCCTGTCTGTTTAGGAGGGCTTAATTTTCATTAAAATCAATTTGAAGATTCAGCTACCATGACTTATTTGGTAGAAGATAGCATTCTTTTTTACAAAGCCTGGATACTACAACCAATTTGAAGAATAAAGATAACAGGCTTTAAGATGTCTTACAAACTGGAGCCTTCCCAACCAATTATTACATATAATTCTTACAGTTACCTCTTTCTCCATCTCCTTGTTTCTGTAAGACACTATCGCTTTGATGGTGGTCTCCCTACTGTATTTAAAGGAATTTTCATTTTCAATGAATTGAGAAGTCATAATTTTCAAAATTGAACACTGGGGAAAAAGTCAGTCCAATAAAGAACAAATTATTCTTCATTTCTTTTCTTAGCCCAAAGAACTATTTTAATAGCCTGAATCTGAAAATTGCAGCTACTTAAAAAATATGTCTTTGACATACATGTTTTGCTAATATTGTAGTCAATAAAGATTGAGGTGATTGTACTGAAATAATTTATTCAAAGCTGGAGTAAACTATTCTGAATATTTTAGGTTTCTTAAATAACAGACACTGTTGTTTCTAGGCTCAAAGAGTCAGCTAATTAAGAGCAAATAATTAACCATTTAAGTATTTGAGATTTTCATTATAATTCTCTACCTGCAAAAAAAAAAAAAAAAAAAAATTGTGTAATTATAGGTCACCCAGACAAATGAATTGGTATGCTGTTTAAACATTTTTTAGAGAACTCTTTTGTAACAAACCACCCTTGTTGGAAAATAAAATTCACTGTTTAGAACACAGCCAATAGCTTGTTTCAGTCAAATCAATGTTGGCCATGAATTTCTTCTGGGTCCACAGGAAAGGTTTATTTATTTATTTTTTAAGTCCTAATCAGCTAAATGTCATATCGAAAGAGAAATATATTTTCTCTTAAGACATGTGCAAATGGAATTTTCTTTCAGCTGAAGCCCAATTTCAAAGTCTAGGAGTCAACAAAGCTAGGTTTCCATGAAAAGGACATACAGTAATTTCTTTGGAATCATCCTCATCTATTCTTCTGGGTTTCATTTTGGTGTAGTCCACTGGCAAATCCCAGCAGTCCCCCTCGTTGAGTTGGAAACACCGGTTGTTCATCACTGCCTGTTGTTGGGGAGACATGGGCTCCAGGGGAGTCAAAATGGGGCAACAGCCGTCTCGCGGCCTCTGCTTATTCATGCTGAGGTCCAGAGTCCCGTTTTCATCCACCTCCATATCAGGATTCTGTCAAAATAGAAAGATGCGGTGATCTGGCTGTGCCTGACTTTGAAACTATGATTGTATCCTGTCTTTAGCCAATATAAAATTCAAAACACTAAATTCCTCACACAATCTCACTAAAGATTACATAAATCCCCAAGGTAAGCAGAAGTGATCTGTTGGGACATTTCTGTCTTTCCATGCTTAGCTGTGACGGTGGTTGGAGAATGCATCTGTCTATCATTTATCTGTCTATGTATCTATCTATCTATCTTTTTTTTTTTTCCTACTGCATCTCTGTTTTTAAAAACTAGCCTGGCCAGAAGAAAATCAAGCAAGTGCCTAAAATCAACTCTCTTCTCTTAAGAAGCCAAAAAATATTTATTTTTATCAGCAATCTACCTCTCATATCTTTCTATCTCTATCATCTATCTAATTGATCTATCAGCTTAAAAATTACCTCTAGTTTCATTGATGCTACAGTTAAAGAATTAGAGAGGAGACACCAAAGAATTAGAGATTATAGGGATAAAGGAGTAGGGGGAAAGAACTAAAATTTATTTTTAAATAAAAAATCCTCTGATGAAGGGAATTTTCCATCTTAAAAGGAGAGATGCACTCACAGTTGAAAATATCTCTAGTACAGAGATTATAGTCTGACCCACTAAGTTTCAGCAAACCTGCAATTTACTCAATTGGCTTTAAAAAAAAGAAGTAGAGAGTGAGTTTTTTTTTTTTTTTTAATGGTGCTTTGAAACAAATCAAGAGTTCTTCACAGGTTGCCTTTCAGGAGGGAGAAGGAAGGACACAAGGAAGACAGAGAGTAAGGAAAATGAAAATACCACCACCAATACTCCATTTTCTTTCTCAAAGACTTATTATTCTATTGAGCAAAAACGTGATTTCAGAGCTGGCGTGAAAGCTGCTGCCTGCTCAAATGTCTAGCAGCTCTCTCTCTCCTCTCCGTGTACCAGCAGAAAGAAGATGCTTGGAATGAAAATCCATCCTTTAGGTTGTTACCTTGATAAATTATACACTATTATCCTGCATGAACTCTTTCTTTTTTGTCAAAGTGCATTTTTGATTGCAGTTTTGATACTAATTTAGGCTTCATCATATTGGATTTATTCTCTCAGTCTTAGTTTAATTTTAACAAAGTGAAAAAAAATGGGAAGGGATTACTGTCTTTTCCTTTTCTTGTCACAGAATCTATTCCATGCTGGTCTTGCATTTTAGCAGCCCTGATAACAATGAAAATCGCATGCCCCTGATGATTCTCCAATATATAGGAATAAAAATATTAACAGAAAAAGAAAGCATTTTCAAAACATGAAATTACTGACCTTTCTCCATTCATACAAATTACAAATATTTATTTAAAAAAAACAAAAACAAAACCAAACTGTCAGTGTTGTGAGCTCATGGTGCATAGCCAGGGAGCTTTAGATAATAGAGAAAGAAAACCTTTGTTTTGCTGGAGAAGAGGTGAACATGTCCACTTGCTCAGCCTCTCTGAGAACAAAATAATATAACTGGCTGCCTGGCACTGCCCGACTCTCTCCGGCCATCTAGTGGCCTCGGCGAGGTAGCTCTCTCTTAGCTCTCTTGTGCATCTTAAATAACTCTTTCTCTTCAGCTGTCAGCATAAGGAACGAGTGGAGTGATAAAAAATAATTAAAAATATAAAACCCTTATAAATATCGCATAACATTTCAGCATGTATATATATATTTAAACGAATTACTGCTGGCTCTGGTTGCATGAATGATTAGTGTGAAAACCAGATTTTTACTTTTTTTGTTCCCCTAGCACTGGATAATATAATGGGGAGGAGGGCAATCGCTGGCGCTTTGACAAGGCTGCTATTAAACCTTACTAACGTTTAAAGTTCACGCCATAGTGCTTCTTTAGTTTTGTATTCTCTGTGCAATCATTTAAAACAACATCAAAATCGTGAGCTATGCATTGCTTACGGAAATGAGTTTTGATCCTAAAGATTAGGTAGGGTCCATTTAAAGATCGTCTAAAAGACCTAATCATTTACCCTAATTTAGAAAATGAGCACTGTTAAAACAATGGTGCTATATTCAAGCTACTGTAAGCAGAGTGGCACTATTTTTTTCCAACTTAAAAAGAAAATGCTTTTATGTAATCCTCGAGTCTCCAAATTAAAACAATTTAATCAGAGGCTCATATCATTAGCCCCGTATTTTTAAGGTCGTCTGACTTGGATTTAAGTGACTCAGCACCATTATTTCTACTTGACTGCATTAAAAAAAAAAAAAAAAAAAAAAAAAAAGCTTTAGTTCTTTTACTGAGGGCAAAGCTGCCTTCAAGCCCAAACGCGGGGAAGCCCGCCCCCCTCCCCTGGGTGGCCCCGGCCCTGGGCCGGGAAGGGCGGGACGGGGCGGGGTCGTAGCGGCTTCCTCCACCAGCGGAGCGTTTACCCGGGCTGCACAGAGGTCCTGAGGCTTAGTGGAGAGGTTCTGAGGCATCTCCCGGCAGCGGGTGGACAGGTTGAGAATGGCCGTGGCAGCCATGTGGGCCGCCTCCATGTCATGCGTGTAGTCGAAGCTGCTTTTGCTGCAGGTGCTGCTGGCACTGCTGCCGCCCCCGCAGCTCATGTTGCTGCTGCTGCTGGGGGCATAGCTGCTCGTGGTGCTGCTGGTCGGGCTCGAGTTCTTACAGTACCGCTTATCTGGGGGGAGAGGAGGGGAGAGAGACCGGGAAGCCCAGATGACTCAAAAGTCCTAGCACTCCACGCAAATGAAACCAGACCAACCCCACCCCCACCCCCCATCCCACTGCCGTCCCCTTTGGCCCCTCCAATCTACATCCGATTTCCGACCAGCCCTTTTTTTTTTTTTTTTTTTTTTTTTTTTTTTTTTAACAGCCTTAATATCAGTCTCTGAGAGGGGAGGGTTTCCTAATGATGGCAATGGCAATAAGCTTATTCATAAAGAAAAATAACCTCCAGGTTTTTTCTTTTCTTTTTTTTTTTTTCTTTAAACATTGAGCATATTTAAATGAGGAGAGAATTGGGTGTTGGGCAAGGAAGAGACAATATGTGTGTGCGTACATCCCTGAAACAGGCTGTTTATTAAACAGATGCAAACAATTGCATATTAAATACAATGTTTTAAGGCATACATCTGGTGAGGATTTGGAGCTAGAGTTATGTAGGGAAGGCAAAGTGACAAGACATAACAGACTGGTGCTTTCTCTCCACTCTAATGCTTGCTGATTAGCTCATTTGGGGACTGGAATCTTCTCCACCACTCATTGGCCAAGCAACTGGCTGGCCTATCCAGCCAGGAGTGGCCATGGAGGCCAATCCCAGCTCACTGGTGTAACGTTGTAATGTGCCAGCGACCCAGATTCTCGAGGGACCTGGGCACCCCCTCCGCCCCCACCACCTCCTGCTGGGACTGTGCACTTTGGGAAGATTTCTAACCAGGCAGACAGACCGGGCAATGTGACCGAAACACCCTGTTCCTCAAGAAGAGATTTATTCTGTAATTCTCATAAAGAGCCAAGTGAGTGAAATAGTCATGGTTGAGAGGGAGAAAATAACATACCTGTGGACATAAATAAGCTCAAGATAAATTTTAAAACAATGTAGAATGGCTATTTAGTGATACTCAGATACATGGGGTATATACCACATGTGGTACAGTCGCTTTTTATATTTAATAGCCTCTTTATCTTCCTGCATGCTACTTCACTTATAGGATTCTGGTTGCTTAGTATTCCTTTCTGAATAGCCATCCTCACTAACAGCCAAATAGGCACTTAAGACCAAGTGTTATTTTTTTTAGAGCTGTTTAAAAATCTCCTTTAGAACATGGGGGAGAAAATGAGCACTGATTTATCATGATGGGTTCTTTTTTACTGACATACTGTCCTTGCTAGGATCAGTTAAAGTCACAGGGTATTTGTTTGCCCAAAGGCCAGAGATTTTACCCCAGTCAGGTGGAGTAAGTAAGTACCTAAAGGTGAGCCCGGCATGTGTAAAAGGGATCCCCACAAATGCACCTCTCTTGACCAAGTCCTAAAAATCTCCTTTTAGAGAGTCACTCCTTTTATTAAGCATGGACTCTCTGAGCGGTTTTCTCTTCAAAAACGAAAATATCCCTGAGAGGGTAGCACACTGCCCCTCTCACGCTTTATTTATTTCCAAGCCAGGGATCAACCTGCTTCCCTCTGTGACCAGCCTGAGGGTGTAGCCCAGGAGAACCTGAGGCTGGGGGCGTGGGAGGTGGGATGTCGCCAAAAGAGAAAGAAATGACTGAATACAAACTTGGACTGGTTTCTAGTTTCGCTTTGGCAAAGCCTCAGCCAGATAATTCTGATGGAAACTAAGATTATGTCCTTCACTGAAGGCGGGAGGAATGGATCTGGCGATCTCTCCCTGGTCTCTTTGTTGTTTTCAATATGGACATTAACCAGTTCTATAACTGGAAGCCTCCTACCCTTTAGGAGAACTTCCTCAGGGTTTTCCTTCCCAAATTGGAAGAAAAAAGCAAAACCAGACGAAACAAAAAAAAGCTTCTAACAAAGCTAACATGGTCATTATGAGAACTACTAAGAAATTACCTCAAAGTACTTTTTTAGTATACAAATAAAAAAAGAATTAAGCTTTCATCACTTTCAATTTTGGATAGAAGAACACGGTTCAATGACATTAAGAATGAGATATATTGTTTCCACATCATAGTGCGGTGACACTTTCAAAGCGCAGGCTGCCACAGAGGAAGCAGGTCGCATGATGGCCCCAGAACCTCAGTTGCCAACCCGCATTCGCATCTCACCTCCCCTGCCTAAAACTATAACGCAAACCGTACCAGCAGATAACTACTTTATACCCAGTTTCCCTGCAGGCAACAAGGGTCAATTTAATAAGAAAACCTATTAAGCACAATGACTAACTTGCAGACAATATTACTCATATAATGTTAATCTAAATTAGCACTGCAGTACTGAATAATTCTCACACTTGTTGGGGGGTACAAACACTACTGAGATGACTGTCCCATAATACGTGTCCTTTTCATTCTTTTGTTAATGCACCTTATATAAGTAGCAAAACTACACAGCTGGGAGGGGGGTGGAGTGGGCAGTGGTCTCTATCTGAACACAGACTAAGCCAGGGTCTCTGAGAGAGCAGCACTGCCGACTCTCAAGGTTTGTGCAAAGGAAGCTGGGAAACTGATCAGCTTCGGATACTAGAGGGCCCTAGAAGCGGGCAGAGATGAGACTTGGGCAAACCAGAGGGACACAAAATAGACCCCTGGGAGTAAACCCCCACCATCAATTGCGGCACTCTATGGATTCCTGGATCTATTTGGTGCTTTTTGTCAACTCTGAGAGAGTGACTGCTATTTTGCACTTTGTCGTACTGAGATGGACTAACGTTTATGGTTTCACATTGTTTAAAAATTTTTGTTACAAAAATAGGAGTGTAAAAGTTGTAACAGAAGTGAAAAATGACTTATGAGGGGCCTTTTTATTTTTTCCTTTTAGTTTCTGGGGGAGGACTCGCTACTGGTTTAGGGGAAAAATGTGGTCCACATAAATAAGAAAAATAACAGAGTTTTGTTTTGAAATAAGTGAATTTCAATTTTTTTTTAAAAAAGGGAAAAATGCATCTATAAAACAAACTGTAACAAATACAGATTATCTCATATTAGGGCTGTTAAGGAAGCATTCCCCTAATCAGCTCCTATAAGAGATGATTTTACTGTATGTGTTGTGGGTACAAAGACAGAGATTGTACTCCTTAATTGGAGGGAAACTATGTTCTTCATATTATGAGATTCTTTCATTGTTCTTTACCTTGGTATAGCCCTTTACAGTTTACAATACTTTAAAATTATTCATTTTAACCTTCTCCACATCCTTGTGAATTGCTATTACTCATTTCACAGATGCAGAAACTAAGGTTGAGCAAGGTCAAAATGAAGGACTAAGCAAGAACAGCCAGGACTGGAATCAAGAAAACCAGGCTTCCTGATCTATCTGGCACGCTATGTGTTAAAAAATGCTTTCTCTAGGTGGAAATATCTTACTAAAATGAATCTTTAACATGATTATGTTTCTTTCTCTTATCTTACTTGATAGCTTTAAATTATAGTAAAGTTCTAACTCTATTAAAGAAAACAGACATAATGGTACATCTGCTTTAGCGGATGTTTAAATTATAAGCTTGTACTCCTGGCTTATGTCAAGTAGATAGGACAGTTAGAGAATTTTAGCAGGTGACTAAACCACCAATAATTTGTTGATGCATCTATGGACACAAATCATTCAAATCATCAGCTACAACAGAACTTTCATATTTATCCTTTTACTAAAGGTAAATAATAATTTTTTGTTTTATTCGAAAGTAAAGTGGGAGTTTCTATACTTTAACTCTTAGTTCCAATAATTGGAGGCCCTTAGTTCTAATAATTGTAGCTTAGTAGTAAAATGTTGATAAAAATGTTAGTCTCAGTAATCATAATTATGTCCACCTCTTAGCATTTACTCTGGTTCATAACCTGTTTCTCCCCAACTCCTGCTTGGCAGGCATTGCACTGTGACACCAGGGTGGGCCACAGGGTAGCACAGCATCAGGCTGGGAGCATGCTTTTCACGATGGTACTACTTTTCTCATCCATCCTTCCCCAAGGCTGACAGAGCTCCTACTTTATCTGATTAGAGTAGTTTAATAGTAACAAAATGTATATTCCTTTTCTTTTGGCAAATAAAGCTATTTTCAATGAAATCATTTTTCAGTCAAGCAGCTGACAAGAATTTGTTAATTTTCTGCCAGGTGCCCAGTCTATCACTGGATATTATGAAAAATATAATTGCTTTTACTTTACAGTGCCGCAGTTGCACTGGGTAACATCAGGAGTCTGTTGAATCTCGAACGATATTGAGAAATATCTCCTTGAGTATTTAATCCTTTCTACTGCAGGAAAAAGAAAAACTATGAGATTTGCAGTGGTTAAGTTTGGCTGTATACAAAAATTAAAAATAAACCCACCTTCCAATCAGAACAATTTTTATTAACCTTCTCTGCTTGTAAAAGTCCGCTAAATATGCATATCTCTCCTAGAAACACTCACTTCCCTCAAGTTGCACTGTTCTTTATGTTTTAGCATTTTCTTGTAGGAATAGATAAATGTGTCCTTACAATCCTGAATTTCTATGAAAATTAGACAAAATGGACACAATCAAGAGATACAGATCATGAAGCTTTTGCTATGTGGGACCTGGGTAACCTTTAGGCCTATCTAATTTAATTCAGACTGTCACACATTACAATTTGTAACACTGATTGTGATAGTTTTTACATAGGCTCATATTTGTACTTCACCATAAATAAATTGAAGCATGGATGCAAAACTCTTACATGTAAAAAAAAGAGAGCTTTTTCCTAAAACTATCCTTGTGAGATATTATCGGGAATGCAAAAAGTTTACTTACATGATTTGACCTTATTTCAAATCTAAGTAAGAATTCTTGATTTCATTATCTCACTCATTCAATCAGTGAGTAGTTACTTTTGCATGGCTGCTATGTTCCTGGCCTGCATTAGCATCATAGGGTTCAAAAGAACCTTACGACAAGTCCCTCTTGCCCACAAGGAGCTTGCAATCTAGTGGGAAGACAAGGTATCTATGCATGAAATTACTAAAGGACAAAACACATGCTATATGGCAGAGTATCGGAAATTCCAGAGTAAAGGATAATGCTCTACCCAAACTGTGTACGTAAAGTAAGTCAAGAGAAGTGCAGCCGAATGCAGGCTAGAATATTGTCAGAGAGGACTTAATAAAGGAGATGTTTCCAGAAGATGTGGGAGAGCTTTTGGTCAGGTACAGAGGAGAAGTGATAGTCTGGCAGCTACAGGAGAGCAGTCAATCCCAGAGGTTGGGATGGAGTGGGGCAGGTGTTTGCAGGGGGAAGGAAAGTCCTGTTCCAGAAGGATGAACGAGTGGAAGATGCTGAGAGGGGAATGACATGGGGAAACCCTGCCTGAGGCAGTTACAGTGAGCTGGGCCTAATCCTGGGTAATGGTTGTAAGATGGAGAGGTGGAGTAATCAGAGTGACAGACATTGTGTGTGAGGAGTGAAAAAAAAGAGGAAGTTCAAAGATGCTCAAAAACTGTTAAGCGCTAGAGGATTCAGAAGTTGGGAATAACCAGAAGTGGGGGAGTCCACTGGGGGATTGGGAATGTAACGTGTTTTAAATAAACCAAGTGTGATATACTGCCTGGAGATGCAAGTAGAGATGTCTCAGACCAGGGTCAGCAAACATTGTCTGTAAGGGATCAGGCAGTAAATATTTTAGCCTTATTGGGCCATAAGGTCTCTGTCACAGTTACTTGCCCTTGTAGTGTGAAACAGTCATAGATAAATATGTAAATGAATGAGGCTGATCTTCCAATAAAATGTTATTTATGGACACTGAAATTTGAATTTCATATAATTTTCATGTGTCACAAAATATTATTCTTGTGTTTTTTTTTCCTACTATTAAAAACCATAAAAGCCATTCTTAGCTTACCATACAAAAGAGGCTGTGGAGTCAA
Organism: Choloepus didactylus; assembly: GCF_015220235.1. NCBI lineage: Eukaryota > Metazoa > Chordata > Mammalia > Pilosa > Megalonychidae > Choloepus > Choloepus didactylus. The sequence continues at coordinate 49,410,776 of NC_051326.1, forward strand.
ATTTGACCTGTGGGCTGTGATTTGAGACCCCTGTCTCAGGGCAAAGGGAAATGTGGGTTCGAAGCTTAGGTGAGAGGAGAGGGTCAGAGATACAAAATTAGAAACCATGAGTTCTTTCTAATGCTTCCCCTTCCTAATAATTTCCTATGCATGGATTTCCAAGTCCTACGGGAGCGAGTCCCATCCTCAGCATGGTGAATGATGTGATGCAACTGGGCTCCCCACCAGTCTCCGCCGTTGTCTCCTGTTCTTCCTTCTCACGTCTTAATCCTAGCCTCACCAGACCACTGGCAGTTCCCATGGAACCATGTGTTTCTCTGCCTTCACACAATTACACAACTTCTATTCAGATCTCATGATCTAGTTTAAAATTTTTCACTTCGGTAAAGCTTATGCCAAATCCTCCAGGCAGAAGGGACTCCTTGCTTCACTCTGCTGTCTGTATGTGTTTTACCATGTTGTATTTATTTTGCAATCTATTCTTTGAAATTTATTATCAAGAAGGAAAGAGTAGAAAAATTGATAGATGGTTGCTAGATAGCAACTGGTCTGGAACAAGGTAAGTGATTAAATAAATAAATATTTATTGAGAGTATTGACTACAGTTGGTATGACCTAAGAGATGGTTTTCAGAGACTAGGGAGAAAGGTTCTATTTTTTTCTTAGCCTTTTTGGCATGTGCATGATCCCTGGCTCCTTCCTCCCCAGCCTTATGCTCCCCACGCCCCAACAATAGGTTCATTTCACTGTCTGTCTTTAAGACTCATGACTCACTTCTTTGAGGACCTGAAGCAAGGCCTTGGGGAAGCATGTGCTTGGATGATAACTGCAGACTGCACCAACTCTGCAATATATACCACCTGATGCAAAGGTACAGCAGTGGCCCCTCTCAGTTCATATCCCACTGGTAGCTTTGACTCAGCCAATCTCATTCTTAGTTGACACTTTCCTTGATATTTTAAAAATTTGTCAGATAAATCTAGTGGAATAAAATTTGTCATCTATTTTCTTCTCAACACATTTGGTAAAAAGCTGCATTTCTTTTTTCTTTCAGTTTCCTGAAGACCTGAGGCCTTCTTTCTGTATTCTCAATGATTATTGTTTCCTGGTAGATCAACTGAAGAGCATGGCTCTACCTAAGTTTCTGATAAGAGGTATTTTGCCAGGGCACATGAAAATTAATAATGATAATTAACATACATTTGTTCAGCTCTTTACAGTTGACCAAATGCCTCCATATACACTATTTAATCAGTTTGCAGAACCACCCTATGTTGTGAGCATGGTAGAAATTATTACTCCTGCTTTACTCTGGAGGAGACTCAAGCACAGAAACATTAATTTGTCTAATATCATACAGGTTGTAAATGGTAGAACTGAGAAGAGAATCGCAGTAAGTTTGACTTCGGGCCCACCAAACTGCGTCGTGATCATGAAAACCTGGTCACAACTTTACTCAGAAGTTTCCTTTTATTCTTAAAGATAGAATTCAACCATAAAATTAAATTTAAATAAATTAGGCCATTCAGAAAAAAATAGGTGTATAAAAACTAATGTCTAATGAAAGTATTCATTGAATTACTGTAATATCAATGAATTGGAAGTCAAATAAGCAAAATCGTCAATTATGTGGTTTTAATTTCTTTTGATCCTTCATTTGCAATTGAATAAATGAAATTACAGCAAGTTATTAAAAAATAAACAACTAAATAAAACAAAACAAAAATAATTCCTCTCTCTTACATCCTACAGCCCACTCTTTCATTCCATTGTCATCTATGTTTCTATTTATTAAGTTTTGATAACACACAAGGATAATCAATATATGAGATGTAAAAGAAATACTAGATTTCATTCACTATACAATAATCAATTGTTATTAAGGCAAGGATGACAACATAGCTGAGAAAGATGTGCAGCAACTGGTACTGAATGGAAAAAAAGGTTTCACAACTCCCCAAGCATGATATTTTTTTGTGTCCTGTGATTTTAATTAAACATCTTTTTCAAAGAGGAGCTCAAAAATCTTTAAAAACTTATCTCCTTCCCTCTGTTAGGAAACTCAGTGATAAGACTTTTAAATCATCAAAACTTTTACACTCCAAGTCCCAATTCTTAAAATTTGCCAACTAAGTTCATATATCCTGGAATATAAGGCAGAAATGTGGTTAGATAAAAAGTAAAATCAAAGAAATACAGTCTTACCTTCTAATCTTAAACTACTTACCAAATTGGCTCTATAATGAAACAATAACTAGTTTATACAGTTGATAGTGGGCTCAAAAAAGAGTCAGTGAAGAAAAAAACAAAACAAAACCCAAAACAATTCTTTCCATGTGAAGCCCAGAGTATTTTATCTGTTTTATCACCTCTCTTTTAGTGGTATATTCCATTATAGCTATCAGTGCAGCAAGGAACAAAGCTATGCCATAACCTGGCAGCCACGCTAAAGCTTTCCCTGCATCCTTTTCTATCCTCAGACAGCGAACCAGCACAGGATCCTTGAACTGCTATAAGAAGAACAGGTAAACCAGTAGGTGTCAACACTTAACTGCACATTAGAATCACTGGTAAGCTTTTACAAAAAGGACATACAGGGAATGTCCTCAGATATTCTGTTTTGAACATCCGAATTTGAAAAATTCTCTCCAGGTGAATCTAATGTGCATCCAAGGTTGAAAACACTGAGGCAATGCAAAGCTTCTTGAGAAAGCCAAGAACTCAGGGGTTCTAATACTGGCCCTCCTTGAATTATCTCTCTGTGACCATTTATTTAAAAATAGTTTATTACGCTAACGACACTGTCTTAACAGATACTATGAAAAACAATGAGTCAATGACTTTTCTATATCCACACTCTGCAAGCTGCAGGAATGTGTTTCTTCGGAATTACTGAGGAAAGAACATCTTCCCCTGTCCTCCACAGAACCCAGGTTCTTAGTCACCCACGCTTGTGTGAACCTGGGAGACTTTAAGCATATGATGACATGCTGTGAATGTGGTATTCTTTTGGTACCCATCAAGTGACCACAAGTGCCCGCCTTATTTTGTAGGAAATGGATATACACAACAACAACATTATTAAAGGCAACTGTGTCTCTCATGTATAAGAGTGTGCACCTCCTACCATCATATCCTTTGGGGGATATATCCCTGGTTTGCACCTTGGGAGCTATGGCTCGCTTGCCATAAGTATGGTTGTCGTAACTGTTGTACTCAAATGAAGTCTTGGAATATTTCTCAAGTTCCTTGGCCAAGTTGGAACGAGGAGTGGTTGTGGGGACATTGTTTCTGTAGCCATATTGAGGAATCTCTAGTTGCTTTACAAAGCACATTGGCCTGTAAGTAAAATAAAACAACAAACAGTTTGCTTTATTGTGGCCATGTGTAAGATACGATTAGAATTAAAATAATAACATCTTATCTCTTAATTGCATTAGGAAATCAGAAGCTTTCACTAAAATCTTAATTTAGTTTTCCCAGGAAAAGACGAAGTGTGCTTCAATTATATAACACTAAGTAAGTTCTGTCCAAAAGCTACTTTAATAATTAAAAGGACAAAATTAACATTTTTAAAAAGAGATCTGGTATTTGTGATAAAGAGATGAGATATGAGAATCATCAAAGAACCTCAACTCCATGCATTTTCTTTGGCAGTATTTATAAACAATTGCAGAAGTTACACAAAAATAAAGATAGCCAATATGAAATTTTCCTTAAAAATAAGAAGAAATGAAAGAAATACTCATAGGTACATAGACTAGGACAAAACCAGATCAGGATTTATCTGTCTGGACAATACAATGGAATATGCAGTAATATATTTCGACAAACACTAGCATATACCGTCAACATTTTTACCAAGTAGTAATTTATTTTTCTAGCCTTTGGAAAAAAATATTTAAATGAAGGAACACTCAAATATTATTTTTCATTTATTTATTCATTCATATTCTACCTTGTTTTGCATGTATGTGTGTATGAGTATGTAGATTTCATAGATGGACTTTTAAAACTCTCTATTTGAAATAATGTTACACTTTCAGATAAGTTGAAAAAGTTATACAGGGTTCCTGTATACCTTTCACCCAAAATAACCACAGTACAGTGATAAAAACCAGGAAATTAAGATAAGCATAATATTATTAACAAAACTATAGACTCTTTTTGGATTTCACCATTTTTTTCCCGCTAAAGGTTATTTTTGTTTTTGTTTTTGTTTTCTCTTCCAAGATTCATTCCAGGATCCACATTGCATTTGTCTTGTCTCCTTAATTCTCCTCCAGTCATTGACTGTTCCTTAGTCATTCCTGGTCTTTCATGGCCTTGACACCATTGAATAATACCAGCCAGTTATTTTGTAGAATAGATGTAGATATATGTTCAAACATACAGTTTTATAGTCTGTTAAGTCATTTCCTTGTACTTTTTCAGGATAAAATGTTTATTAAAAATAGAAATATTTTCACATAACCACCATTTTTGCATACTACAACTGGAACAAAAGACTGAATTTTAAGGGCAAAAATTTTCTGATAATTCTTACTTTCTAAATTATGTAAAATGTGTTAAAAATAAAGACTCAACAAAGGCTAATGCTTTAGTTGGGAAAGTGAAAGGTGGTGAATTCATGTATTAGTGTTAGGTTTATAGTCAATTTGTGAAGGATAATCATTTTTTGAGTTAGAACCCTTTTCCTGATTTCTAGTATCAGATTTGCAAATATTGCCTGTACCTCAAACATAAGTATGACATTTTAGCAGACTAATGAAATTAGGATACTGGCAGGTACAAATGTCTACTGTGGACTTTGAAAATATTCTTTGACAACAGATGTGTAAATGATATCCTGCTTGGTTCTCCCTGTAGGATAGTAACCCAAGTGGTTTTAGTCTTTTTCCTTCCTGAACTTATTTTCTTCAAGAAATGTTGGAGTGTCAAATAAATAAGCTTTTTCTTGGGTACTCTCTCCTTCTAAAGGTTTCACATATATGTACATACAAAAGATTTACATTCACTTTAGGGAAAAATATATAAAAAATGTTTCGTTTTTATGATTCTGGGAAGTACTACATGGTTCATTGAAAAAATGTTTAGAAGATAGAAAAAGTATTAAAAAATCACCTATAATTCTCTCAGAGATAAAAATTTTTAAAGTTTTGGTGTATTTTTTTCTGGCTTATTTTATGCATTTTATATTTATTTAAATGGTTGGAATCTTACACTTTTACCTATTCTACAATTAATTTTACATGGTGCTTAATTCTCCTTTCTGTTGCTTAGGTTTTAAAAAAGTTAACAGCTGCATGATATTAAAATCAATTATATCACAATTATTTAGTTATTTCCAGCTTTTAGATTGCATTTTTTTGCTATTACATATTGTAGTTTAATAAGCATTTTTGCATATGACTATTTTTCTTCTCTGATTATTTCCTAAATTTAGATTGGTTTGGGGGCAGTTACAAAATTTGAATAACTGGATTTTTAGAAAGGAAAGTAAGTCAGTTGCTTAATAGCATATCTATGCCACCTTTTCAGTGACTTAGTAATTGACTAATGTCCATTTTATTTACCAATTCACCAACCCATATATTTTTATTTCATTAATTTCATATTTACCTCTTGTCAAATTAGCAAAATAATGTAATGATTAATTGAACGTCTATTTTTTTTGAAGCAGTCAATGTGGGGGAGGGGTGATACATGAATAAAACCTTAGGGCTAGCCTTCAGAGATCATGTGGAATGTAATAATATTTTAATAGACTCAAATTGCTATTGAGATTTCCAGGGGAGAAGAGGTCACTTCAGACTCTGGGATTCAGTTTTAAGTTTTAATGGAGAAGGCAGTGTTTAAATTAGGTTTTGCAGAAAGGGTAAAATTGTGAAGGTTAAGATTCAGGGTGGGAGTGAGAAAGCATTCGAGAAAAAGAATCTTCTAAGTCTAAAGGTGAGGACAGAAAACTAAGAGCATCTTTGGGGACTAGCAAGGGATATGGTAATTTGGAGACAAACTGGTAATCCATTCATTAAGTAAACAAGGACAAAGGATTTAGGGTCTGAGAGAAGTATAATCCTAAAACTTTAAAAAGATTAGTACCAGATCAAAGAGAGGGAAGACTGGAGGTAAAGGTGTAAGCTAGAAGGCAAAACTTCCGGTGTCAAAATGGAAGCCATGATGGAGGGCTGCAAACCAGGATGCTGAGACTAGGATTATAAAATTGATTAAGACTGAAAGCATTTACTTAAGTCTTAGGCTACTGTTAGAAAATTTACTTCAAGACTTAAAAAACAAAACAAAACTTAATGTGCTAAATGATTGTAAGTTTAAATTTTTTCCCTCTTCTTTCCTTCAGGTCTCTTTTCCTACCCTATTGAATGAGCACCTGCTGTGTACTAGACACTGTGGAGTATACAGTTATGACTAAGACAGAGACCTGGTCCTCAAGGCATTCACAGGCTGGGAATTCTGTGCTTGAGATAAGAATCCTTTGGAATTGGAGAATACAGAAGAGCCTAGAGGTTAGGTCAATGTGCCAGCCCAGTAGTCAAGCTCCTCCTTCTAAAGTCAGAGGCTGCTATGGGACCGTTAGTCAATATTGCCTGGGGTGGCCTCCTGGGGTCCTCCCCAAATAGCTGGAGTAGGTTCATTTTCTTTATGTTAAAGGTCCTGCCCACCATACCCCCCACACCCAGGAAGAAGCAAAAAAAAAAGTTGTTTGTAGATGCACAAGTTTTGGTCCATTGCCTTTTGATTTGTTGGCCTTCCATGTAGCTTTACACTGCATCAACCCAAAGAAAGGCGTCCTTAAGTTATAATGCCACAGAAACAATATAAAAGGCTGTTGCTTTAGGCTTCCATATTAAAAAAGACTTCTTTGTGGACAAAGTGATAGTTACAATCAAATACATTTCTTGTCAGTCTCAAGCTGACAAATGAGAAGTGGAGCATCTCATTTAAATGCAGGCTAAATACTGACCAGTGGAAACAGAACTACACTTACAGGTGCAGTGCTGGGAACCCCTGGGGAATGTTCAAAGAAGGGTGCTGAGCATGGAATTCATTCTAGCCTTCTGGGTGTCTGGCCAAAGCAGGCGAAGAAAAATTAAGAAGAACCCTTAGCTCAAAATTCCTCTCTACCATTTTCTATAATTTCCTTTGGTTTATAACCATCCCTTCTCAAGGGTGAATACACCTGAGGGCTCTAAAATGGGAGGTGGGAAAGGAGGAGCTTAAGCCAGTTTGTATCATTTATTTTTTATTCAGTCTTATTTAAAAAATGAATGAGTTACAGTGATGGAAAAACTGTGATGAAACAGGTACACTGGGAGTATTTTAGATTGGCAATGCATACAGAAAAATCTAGAAGTATATACACTGAAATTAAAATTGAGGGATTACCTCTGAATGGTAGCATCATAGATGGTTTTTATTTTCTTATTTTTGCATATTTAAATATTTCAAATTTTATATAAAATTTTAACTTTTCTATTGAGGGAGTAAAGGGATTTTAATTACTGTGGTAAATCCTGTACGGAAGCTGTGAAATAATACACTGTGAGAACCAAAGAGATATTCATATCCTTTGCCCAGCGATTTTCTCCTAGTGATTTATCTGAAAGAAATAATTCAACGAAGCAGGACAGTATATACATAAAAATGCTTATTATTGCTCTGTCTTTAATAGTAAAAGTTGGAAACAACCTAAATGCCTCAGAGCGAGAGCCTAGTTTCTGCACTGATGGTATATCCACCCAGTAGGATATGTGCATCTGTTAAAAAGACAATTGTGCTTATTACAGAGAGACTTGGAAGCATGTTTCTGGTAGGATATTAAGTAAAAAGGCAGGATATACAATGGTTGGCATGGTTTTCACATGGAAAAGGATTTGAAGGGAATAGGCAAACATGAAAGTAAGATATAAGGGGTAGGGAAGTATGGATTTCTTCTTCTACCTCCTGTCCCATTAATCATCCTTTTGTAGACATAAAAATAAAAAACAGTGGATTGAACCAGATGATCTTTCAGGCCCCTTCCTGTTTTAACATTCAGTGATTAAGTGATTTCAGGTAAGTCATTTAACCTCTCCGCACTTCGGGTTTTCTTGCTTGTCAAGTGGGGATAAGGACGCCTCCTCCTGCCTCCCTCTCGGGGGTGTGTGAGGATAAAAGGAGATGACAGCTTTGAAGGCTTTCTGTACATGAAAGTTCCATATAAATGGAAGGCGGTATTATTATCACTATTACATTTTCAAAAATATTGGCACCATCCTGTAGGTTGACATTATGCCCTTCCCTCCAAATTAAGATAAAATTACCTTGGGCATATCATTAATTTTTTAAAGCTCCCCCCACCCCAGTCATGAAGTATGAGGGTCAGAAAGAAAACTGGAAGTAATTTTGTCCAATTCTCTCATTTGAAAAGTTATAATGAGTAAATGAGACCCGGGGAGATGAGGTGGCCTTCCTCATCATTCACAGCCACTTAGCGTCTGTGTCGGGGTGGGATCCAGGTCTCTGACTCCAAAAACCATCCTTTATTCCTGTAACTAAGTAAAAAAAATCAGCCTTATATAGTGTTCAAAGCATGTTGACATCATTTTTTTGATTCATTTTAGATGAACTTTCGTGATAATGATACGTTCCATGTTTGGGAAATACCTTAGGACTCGGTCTGATGCCTGATTGGATTTTGACACATCACAGCTCTGGTGTTTTTCTTGGGCTTTTGCCAGTTTCTCTGCTGCAGCAATAGGGCATCCAGAGAGGCTGCAATTACAGAAAGGGAATTTAATTGTCTTGTCTCAAATAGTTTCACAACACACTGATCCAATTACTACCTTCCACCTTCTCTCCCTTAGTCAGCACAAGAAGACTCCAAAGGGGGTGGGGTGGGCTGGGAGAGTTTCTCAAACCTGTCATGAGCATGACTTATCAAATGAATTTGGAGAGGAAGGGTTTTTTCCTCCATCTGTTTAGCACAAAAATAATAATGTTTCTAGTTCGTATGCTTTCCTTTTGGTTTCCAGTAGACAACACTGATGCCAAGTACAGGTACAAAGTACACTAAATTCTTTTGCCTTGTAGCAAGCCAAATGCAAGAGGACATGAACTAGTTAACGTTTTACACGCAGATTCCATTCAGTGATGTTCACCATTTCTGGAGATGAGGAAAGAACAGCATATGTCTGATGAGTTTTTAAGAGGCCCCAACAATGGCAACTGAATAATTAGGACCAGAAGATGGAGCTCTAAGCTGATTCTGGAAATACCATTGCCTGTTAGAGCTTTTGCTTGTCTGTCTGACTTTAGCTCTTTTGTGTTCATCACAGGAAGAGAAATGGACATGGAGAAGAAATCAGAATAATCCCTAGGATGACAATAAAATGGTTTTTGGAACTAAATATTTTGGGCTTGGTCTATACGGAAGAGACTACAGGCTTACTTTTTTTGTGTTTGAGTTCATTCTTCATGAAATCTTGGTGTCTGCTATATGTGTATCTATCTGTATATCTGCACACATGTACAGATAATCTGTGCAAATGTAATGTCTCAAAAATATATGAGTGAGCTAAGGTTTATTGGAGGAATTGATACTGTAAACTCTATATTGTACAGTACTCAACACAAATCTTTTACCTTACCAACTATTTACCACTTCTTCCTTTGAAAATTAAGCACAGGAAAATTGCTCAGGACATAAAGTGATGATTTGTTTCATTATAAATTTAACACAAGTAACCAAATTTACTAGTCAAGAAAGCAAAAATTGTGGCAAAGTGAAACTTATATAACAATTTCCTCCATTTGGATATAATTTTACTTGAGATGGTGAAGTCAAAATATAAACTATAAGACAAAATTTTGGCAGAATCACTTTCTGGCTACTGAGAAAATGTATCTGATGTGAACTGAATATTATAGGCAACTGAATAATTCTTATGAAGTGTGACTGGAACAGGAAAAGGGAACCAGAATTTGTGAAGAACCAAACTGTGATTCTAAACATGCTTATTTACAGCAGTTAGGTTAAAAGTTTTTGTATCTGTCTTGCAATCATCCCAGATGTTCCCCTAACCAGCACTTTTGCACTTCTACTAGTGTTGTTATGATGTCCTTACTGATGACCAGGAGTTTCAGCAGAGTTAGAAGGGACAGCCAAATTAAGTCACATGATGTATCATTTGACAAGTATTGTAATTCACAGTTCTGGATGATACCTAGCAATACAGCCTTTTCTTCACCCATGCTGGATAACTGACACTTTACTGCATTGTTTCTAGTTACCGTAAATGGTTGTGGTTTCCGTTTTAGATATTATACCAAGTATGGCCACCTTCTAGGGGACTGTTATCCCACCATGACAAGGTGAGTGAGATAACTAAAATAATCCTCTCTGCAAAAAAAAAAAAAAAAAAAAAAAAAAAGAATCTAAGCATTTGTCTTTCCCATGCAATATGTGACAGCACTCTCCATTCTTAGAAAATAATACACTGAGGACATCTGTCTCCTTAGGCCAGAAAGACATGTGCACATGAAAGAAGACTCCCTCAGAAGGGCTTGCCAGAGATGCCACTGTCGGGAACTGCTTTCCCTCTAGCGGAAAATCCAGTGGTGCTTTGCTTACCTTCTGTGAGAGTTCCTGTTGCTATTTACATGCCCTCGCCCTGTGCAGCCTGGAGTAGGACACTTGAGAACATTTTCATGCATGGCAAGAACTTGACAAGGAGAGGCAAAGAAAACAGCCCAGTATTAAAACATAGAAATGGTCAGAATACAAGAATATGTAATCATTTTGCAAAGGCTGGGTTAGTTTACAACAGACAGTCCTATGAACATTTGTAATGGGCATGGTCAGGAAAACACAGATAGGAACAGAAGTAGGTGTATTTGCCCTTACTCTAATTGGCATGCAAAGCAGGGTGTGCTAGAAGAAGGGAGTTATGGAGGTTAGACAATGTAATAATTAAATTGTTTCAGATGGGATAGTGACGCAAGGGGCTCCTGATATATTTTCCATACATAAGCACTGAATATTGATTAGCCATGTAACAACACATAGCTTGGCAATTTTAAAAACATGCCTAGTCTTTGGAGACACACAGTATTATGAAAGCCTGGTGGTCACAGGTGAATAGAAAATCCCAGACCTTATATTTAACTAAAATGAATTAAATAATAACTTTTCCTTTAGGACTTAAGTACTTTGTTACTCTTTAAATAGATTGCACACGCATAGTAAATACTATGCATTTTATCATGTGAAATTAAACAAGTGGGAAAGGCAGCATGGACATTCTCTTATTTATTATACAAAGATGCTAACAGGCCTGCTGTTAGCAGAGAACTGTTTAAATTTACCCAGCATGGTAACGGACCTGTATGTCTTTGTTTATCCTCCCTCTTTTGGTACTTAATGAGCACTCTACTACCTTGAATTGTGCGAGATGGCTAGAGGGGGCTACGAGTGTGGGTCAAGGGAATTGACCACAACACTGGCCCCTTCAGCAAGATTCTTTGCTCATCTGAACTGTTTGCAAACTCCAGAAAATGATGTAGCAGAAATACCTGTTGGAATTTTTCCTGCCAGTAAGATTTTCACCTAACGGAGCATGGAAGATATATCAAAAGAGAGTCTGCCCCAAATAACTATGGAATTGTATTTTCTAAATTTTATTTCTTCTCAAGACTAATCTCTATCTTCCCTGAAATTTGGAGATAGCATTGGGCATTGCAACTTATTTCCACATGGTATTGCTATTATTTGCATCCATGCCCTATCTCCTTACTACTGTGTAAGTTTCTTAAAAACAGTGTCCATTGTGGATTTCTCTGTACAGCTCCCTTAGCTCCTGCCTCATTCTTAGATATGGTGCTTGTTCAATAAAAAGTGATTAGAAAATTAAAGGGTTGACTTGATTCACGTTGGGATATGACTGGAACAGAATATAGGTGGTCTCCCTTCTGCTAGAATCTAATTACAATTCCCTGCCTCTTCACTCTCCTGTCTCTTTCCTTCCAAAGTGAACTCTTCTGTGTTAACTGTCCTCTTCCAACTATGGTTCCAACTATGGTAGGAATATATTGGAAGGAATGAAGTTATTTCAGGATGTCTGTTTCTTCCACTGCTTTGCTTTATTTTGTTTGGAAATGCTTTTTTATTTGATAAATAAAATAATTAAAAAAATTCCCTGGAGATAGCAAACACCTTGCATGTTTGCCTATGGTATAGATCTCCAATGAATCATGTCTCTCTCTTGCTAAGGGGAGACGTGAACTCCTAGCGAACAGCATCAACTGGAATATATACTTGAGATGAAAGCAATTTGCTGTCTTTAGTCTACACCCCTTGCCTCTATTTTCTCAATCCCACAAGTATTTTTTCAGACTTCTGCACTCTGTATAGTTCCTGTCATTCACTATTCTTTTAACATCTTTCTCTTGCATGTCAACAGTAGCCTTTTAATTAATAAATCCAGTAACCTCTTTAATCTTTATCTTTTGGATTTCTTTGAAACCTCAGGCATCCCCTTTATATGTGGAACTTGTTCAGAAATACTAGTCTCACCTAGTTATCTTTGTTCCCTCTCTGACTTCCTTGCTGGCTTCTCTTCCTTCGCTTACCTTTCTATATATTTATGTTTAAATGTTCTGTTTTTTGGCTCTGCCTTTTGTTCTCACTTTATGCCTTCTTTCTGGACAATTTTATTCTCAGTTCCTGCTGACAGTGCTACAAGGAGGCTAACTCTGTACAAGACTTTCTCATATTTCTCCATATTGTACCTCTGTACAAGACTTTCTTCATATTTCCAAACTGGCTTTCCTAAAAGTCTGCTGTGAATATCATACTGCACTTTAAATTCCAATTGGAAAAGTCCAAAGCTATTATTTTTCCTATTAAACACGATTCTATCTTTCAGTTCCCTATATCTATTAATGTTCTTTCATCCATACCAGTTATTGAGGCCAGAAGTCCTGGAGGGACCTAAATTACCCTCCCTGTCTCTTGCCCCTCTCATACAATGGTCTTCAAGTCCAGCCAGCCCTGTCTTTGCCATGTTTCTTGAACCTGTCCCAGAGTTTCCATCCCCTCTGTCACTGCTGTTTTTCATGTCTTATCGCTTAGGTGCACTATTATAATAACCTTTTTAAAATGCCTTGGATTCATTCTCTCTCACATAGGACCAGCTAAAGCATTACATCAGTGACGTCTTATGGATTCCTCCAGAATCATCAGTTCCTGATTTCTCATTTAAGCTTCAGCAGGGTGCTGTTAAATCTATTATGCAAATATATCCTGCCTGTGCTCATTCCTTTTTTGTCCACTAGGCTGTGGGCTCGTTGAGGACCAGAACCGTGTCCTCTGTGGTGCTGTCATGCTGTATTGCAAACTGAAGGTACAGAGTACTTTATTGAATTAAATTGAACAGAAATGATGATAAGGGGAAGCCAGCCTAGAGAAAACTAAAAACAAGAAATGCCCCCTATGGAGTCCTTTAAATTTTTGTCTACATTTTTATGATATTATAAAGAACCATATATGAGCAAATATTTAGAAATGATTCTCTATAGAGATTCTGGAATGGGTTTGTAAGATTGGTGTCAGAGCTGAGTTCCTACTTATTTATGGGCTAATGATACCAGAGGACATGCTCTGACCCCGTGGCATGTATGAATATGTATAATATCCAACTTGTCAGAACACAGTCCGTATTTCTCCTACATATTTCTACATATTTATTCTTTTTCCTGTGAAAATCTGGTGTTGGTAGACTTTCTCAGGCATAAAAAAGGAAGTAATATTCTACTTTGAAGGGGAAAATGTATGCCTTAAAGAAAAATTGTTTAAAGTAGCTCTTTCTTCTTAGAACGTCAGCGCTTGCTCCAAATGCTTTATTTTGTAGCTAAGGAAAATGACGTTCAGAAAACTTGTAACATGCTCAATGTCACATAGCCCGTTAGGAGTGAAACTGGAATATCAAACTCAGGTCTCAGAGGAAACAGTCAGGCTTGAGCTCTGAACTGTTATTTATTTTGGCAAGTTAGTACCTGCTCAGATTGGTTTTAAAAAATATTGGGTATCTTCAATATTATGCCAGGATCCCTGGAAAAGAGAAGGATGATGGAGTCTTCAGTTCTCATTTTCTTCAACTGAAAAACAGGAATAATACTACCCTGCAGGGTTTCTGTGGGGAGTCAGTGAGTTAGGGTATGCTGAGTGCGAGCGGAGCGCCTGACACAGTGTGTGTGCTGAGTAAACGGAAGCTATTGTTACACCATGCTGTCTCTCTGCTCATGTAACACACGGGATCATGTCCATTCACCTGAATTCTTTCATTTTCGCAACAACCCTTCAAGTTCATGAACAAGACATTTACAAGAAACGTATGGTTATTATTTTCAGTAGCCATTTGAAAACCTGGAGCCACAATATTTTCTAAAATATATCATCTGCAAATGTTCAGCTAAACTTCTAAGCATCAAATAGTATTAAAATTTTTTCTTTGATCTTTCAGATTTACTTTTCAGCTATTCCAGAGTAATGGGACAATCCTCAGAAGTTCCTCTAAAAGAACAAGTGGTCATCTCTAAGTTTCTCCTTCAGGAATTGTGTCTCAGATGATGAGGAAAATACTGAACATACCTTAGACTCAAAATCAGGATCTTAAATTCATAAAATCATTCCTGAAAATGTGCCTCTTCCTTAAGCAATTTTAACTGTATTCAGATAGTTGGTATACTTAATGTGATGAGTGAAGAATAAACAAAAAAAGATATACATCTTTGAGAACTAAAAGAAATATATTTTTCTCATAGATTTATTTCATATTATCAGAACCTAACTAATTAGAAAGGATGTGTAAGATTAAAACCCACATGATTTAAACTTTCTTATTCAAAATCTTGCAATGTAGAAATGTTGGGACAACTATACCATGAAACAGACTTTACAAGTAAAATGCAATAAAATCTCTTATATAACTATTGTTTCAGATGAAATGTTAGAAATCTAGGTAATTGGGCAAGAGAAGTCTCCAAGTCCTTTTCCTCAGGGATTCACAACAGTTTAGTGCTGGAAGGGATACCTTAGAGATTACCTAATTCAGTTCTATAATTTTTTAAAAAGAGAACTAAAGTGACTTGCCTGAGGTCACAGAGCATAAGAATTCATACTGAAACTAGAACCCAGGACTTTCTACAAGGGAGCGATATTACAGGAAAAAACACTTCATGGTGAGCTATGAGACTAGGCTTAATCTAGCAGGCAAATGATACCAAGAAAAACACTGCATGCTGGAGGAGGAGGGTAAGGTCACTTTGGCCCATTTATAGGTCAACTAATCCTGGATAAATTGCCCATCAAGATAAATAGGGGCCTAGTAAAATAAGGTTGCACTGAGCCATAAGATGGAAATGACAAAAGGTAAGAGGGATGATATAAACAGATTTATAAAATGTTCGTGCTCTCAAGGGTAGCAGTGAGACATAGACTTACTTTCTGGAGGGACCCTATCTTTGTGCGGACATCCGGATAAACTGCGATGATGAGGATAAAGCCCAGTTACGTGGCCAGTTCCATCACACCCAGGGGTTGGACACTTGCTCTCTTTCTTTTCTGTTCTTGAGGGATCTAAAAGCGACAACAGGTGTCAAGAGAATGAAATTTTACCAATTGAAGACAAATGTGATTATATAACAATCTGAAGAAACCTTCACTAAATAAAGAAATAAAGCAGGTGTCAGGGGACAGGCTGTGACATCAGACTTTTGCTTAGGAGGTTTTCTGGTTTGGGGTGACTTCTTTTTTTTTTTTTTTTTTTGACCTTATACAGTGTAATAATGAATTGTAAAATATTTTGGTTTCTCTCCTAAAGAAGAAAAAAGAATATTCCTAACCTTAACTCTTGATTTAATTATTTTCCCGTGTGTTACATGATAAGCTGTGTTGCTCAAAGAAATCAACATAAACGGTGATGAGACAGTGACCTTCTTAGAGAACAAAACTTTATACTGTTATCATTCATCAATTTCTCTACGAAATTCAACCAGAGAGTATAACGCCATTCAAAAACTCTAGCTGAATTTCTTTCTTATTGAGTGCCCTGATCATATACACTGTAAGCTACAAATTTTTTATGGTGTTGGAGTTTACTTTCTTGAGGTTAAATAACACTGTTCCTTAGCATACCGATTCAGCGCTTTTTTGAAAATAAACTGAACTCTCAGAAGGCACTGTAAGCAAATGACCAAAATGGTGGAAATCCCACCTGAGAGAGATGATGGGCAATCAAAAATGTTTCAGAAGCCGCTGGAGCAATCATTTGTTTTGATTTCTTCATCTGTACTTGGAAACCAGAGGAAGCCTTTTTATAATGCTGTGCATGCATACACAAAATTAAGAGGTAATGGTTTTTTATAGCCCTGTTGGCTTCTCTGCAATACCAGTCAAAGGAAAGGTTAGAGCAGACGTTTTGTCAAAAATTTAATGCCAGATGCCAAAAATGCAATGATATCGCTAAAAAATTTATTTCTACACACAGAATTGATCACAATTCATAAATGTGCAGTACAATTCCAGAAAATATTTCTAAGGTAAAGCTCAGACAAAATAGTAAATATAAGTGTGTGAAACACTATATTTTAAGCCAGCTTTTGAAAACCAACTGGTTTTCAAAATAGTTAGTTCTTAGTATGGCTATTAAGATTTGGTCCAGGAAATGTTACAGTTAAAATTTCTATAGGAATTTTATTATGATTGCTAGAAAATATGTTTTACTTTTAGTTAAGAATTCACTTCATATCAAGAAAAAACTTGGTTTAAAATTTTCTGTACTGTTATAGACTTTCTTCTTAAGTCGTTGATAATAACTCAGAATAGACAAAGGACTCACAGAAATATATAAATGCTTTCATTTTCATTTCTTCCCCCCATTTTTTTTTTTGAAGCTACCAATTTATTCTGCTTAATGTGCCTTTCAGGTGCTGGAACATCAAGAAAATATCCTCGATACAACTGCTGTCTATTTTCCTGCCAGTTTAGAGATAATAACCTCTGAGAACAAATCTAAAATTATGTTATTGTGACTTCAAATACAAAAACCTTACCGAAGCTTCTCTTATGCATACAAACTTAAAGGTTACTATTTAATTACCTTTTGAATGAATTCAAAATACTATTTATATTTTAATTAATGTAAATATAAAATAGTAAGGGCACAGTAACAGTTACAAAGGACAATACTGATTACTTAACATCATGAACTATAAGAGATTTGTAGCTCAATATAAGTGACTTTTAAAGGTAAGAAAAGTAAACTATAACTATTATGAATAATCAAATAATTTTTCATCAGGACCCTTATGGTTTCCTGACAAAATATATTGTTTCAAAGATTTCAAAAGTGTCCTTAAATTAAGTCCAGATTTGTATAAAAACAACATAGCTCAAAACTTTCATATTTTTTGAAAGACAACAAGGGTATAATCTCCTCTCGATGCATGGAATCCTACTTGAGGTAGGATTTGCCTTCACTGTTACCTCCCCTTGATTTCTTTTTTTTAATCCCAACACATTTTAAAAGCAAACATAAGCAAATACAAAAACAAACAAACAAACAAAACAAGTAAGCAAAGAGACCAACAAGTCAACCAAAAACCCTCCAACAATTTACAGAAAAATAACTGCATGCTGGATTTAGCTTGCTCCCCTCTTCCTCCCTTTAGAGTGGACAGTTGAATAGAATGAAGATATAGGAGTTTCATTATTAACTTTTTTTGTTTTACCTCAAGATTTTGGAAATGTTATTCATTAATAATTTCAAATCAATTTGAGAAGATTGTGTGTGAAAGAGAATTGGTGTATATGTTGTCTTCATCTTCAATAAAATAATAGAGTAGTAGAAAATAGAGATTGTTGCTGTGCTAACTATGCTGTTGTAGGAATTCTTCCTTAGGTGTGTTATTACCACATAATTTAAAAAAAAAAAAACAACCACAAAAACAGATATTAATCTCTATGTCCCATCACAATTGTAAGAGTAATTTTGGGTACTTTGGTGGTCTTCTGTGGTTTTATTTATTTGGTTCTGAATATAACTGTTGACATCTTTAAAAGAAATTTGGGAACAATGTGTAAAACCTTTTGATACAAAACTGAAAGGACCTTTGGTCAGAGAAAGAAAATCTAGAAGAATTGGGGGACAGCAGAAAGTCCAAATCCCCAACTCTTCCCCCAATTTCAAGGAAAAAAAGCACATTTCAGTTTTTACTCTTCATTTCCAACCCTGGTCCCGTTTGTTTAGGGGAAGCAAGCTGTCTGAATTCCATTTCTTGTGGAAAAAAAATGAGTCAAAATCTGTGTAAAGCCACTGAGTTTAAAGGGAAACCAAAGAAACCACAGAAATCAAAGAAACCACAGCAACATAGAATATGCATTGCCAGATCAGACCATGTGTTCACATAATAGATCACTGCATTTCCCAAAGCCAAAAGTCCATTAAAAGTCACTCTACAGAATTCTCAAACATATTCCTACAATACATTTGTCCAGGTGAGCAGTTACACTAGAGGAGAATACTATTCCTTCCTAAAAATGTTTAGTTCTTGTATGATTCTAAAAATTCAACTAAAATTTCTAATACATAATTTTAGCATGTCTTATTTTCAATGATCAAGCTATAGCTTTAAACATATATGTTATGTTTCACAGTCTTTAAATCTCCCAAACTAAGCCCTGATGCCGTACTAAGCTAAAGACTCGACTTCCTTTTAAAACCAAACCCCTCTATTATATACCACATCTTACATCGGTCTAGTCTTCAACCTTATAACTGAAGCAACTCTCAGTGTTCAAGCTCTTGCCAAATCAAGAACCCAATGAGCCTTTGATTAAAGTTTGTCTCCAATTTGGATTTCAATTAGAGAAATGCCCAACTCGTCACAGAAGTCATGTGCACACATTGAGAGGAGAATACACACCTATGTCACAATAGAAAAAAAATACAGGTTTTCTAATTGTTTGAAATTTATACAGCAACTGATTTTCAAACCAAATTGTTTGACCCTCATGGTCAGATACCCAGTGAGGAAACTCAGTAGCCATAATGAATAGAATAAAATGCAACACTGAGAAAGAATCTTTTTTGGTACTAATATGGAAGGCTTTAAGGACTCATCAATTTCATACTTTAAGGAGATTCTTACTTAGTTCTAAAAGATTCTTGTAATTGAGATATCCACAATGCCAAGACTCTACATGAGGTTAAAATTTTCCCTGCCTTGTAGTGAGAGTGGACACCGTCGTTACTGCAAACATAAAGTCAATCATTCAGGTTAGAATATATATAAATGCATGGGCAAAGACACATGTAAAATATGCCCACATACTTCACTGGAGTGTTTTATAATAAATTATTTCAGAGAAAAGCACCATCTCTGTTTCCACAATGGAATGGAATCAGTGAGGTAGAATGAATATACTAAAGAAATTGCTATTGATTTCAGCCTAGGCCACACCATGCCTCGCATTGCAAATGGTTTCCATTACCTTACTATCTTAAGATAATTAATGTGCAGTCACTGCCCTTATCTTATGTTATCGGTCATTTGTTACTGTTCAATTTCTGTCAGGGATGTTTTCTATGGGGGAGGTTTCATCAATACTGTCATTTGATGATAATTTTATAAATCGTGATGCCACCTACCCAATCCGGTTTATAAAATATGTGCTCCATCTCTGATTGACTAATTGTTACACAGACCCTTAACACTCAGTGTAGATTTTGGTTCTTTTATAACAGCACCAGGCTTACCCTAATATTTTCTATCACATGTTGTGTTTTGCTTTAACTGTCTTCCCAAAGAATGGAATTTCCCACTGAAATATTACATTATTCATCTGCTCTAACAATATGACATTGGGCTGCTTTATGTATTTCTCAGAAAAATATTTTATTTGCTCTTCAGAAACATATTCACAAAGTGTAATACCAGAGTCAGCTCTAAGCAATGTGCATTTGAGATATAATTTAGTATAATTCATACTTTCATTGTAGACTATACTTGACACACTTTATTCTAGCTCATGTTTTCATGAGGCAACTTACGTTAGGTAGAAATATTACCTTTACCATAGTATGGCTTTTTGACATGGCTGTCACTGGATTTAGGCTTTCTCTCCTCCCCGGAAAGTTGTCTTGGAGACTGCTCCTCATATGATCTCATATTATCCCTCCTTCCAGCTTCCATTGCCATTTTTTCCCTCATGGCCTTTGCTCTTTCAGTTTCCAAAGCAATAGCTTTCTCAAGAAGGGTTAGATTACCCTTTGTCATGTCAAACACTTCTTCAGACCTGTCCGAGTTTACAGAGGTGGTATCATCATCTCTTTCATGACACCCATCCTCTTTTGCACAACTAGAAAAAGTTCTAGATCTGGGACTCAACTGTTCCTCAAGCCTCATTAGGTTCATCATGTCTGAGTAATTCCTATCCGGCGTTCTTCCGGGGAAGTCGTCCTCTTGCCTGACATGCTGACGGATGTTCATGTTCTGCTGCTGATTCCTCTCCTGTGGGTTTGTCTCACTGAGTTTCCTGGCCAGATCAAAGCACTGATTCCTCAGGCATTCCAAACTGCTCAGACACACCTCCTCATCACTCTCCTCCACCATTTTTTCCGTGAGTCCATTGTTCATGGGCTTCCCTAACATTACGTAATTCATATTTCTATTATCTTGTTGTGACATACTGTCTGCATAATTTCTGTCATTAATGTTTTCTGAAAGCACAACACCGTGTCCTTGTGCTAATAATTTAAGGGAGTCCACTGTTTCTCTAACAACATCACTGTCTAAGTCTAAACTTAACTCGCTTTTCCGACCCAGGTTTTCGTTTTTGTCACTATCGTCTTCCAGACTATTGGAGGTATTGCTGTTCATTTCTGACTCAGTCCTGGCCCGGTATGCTGCATCCTCAGCAATTTTGCCAAGATTTAACAACGACTTGGCCACCAGTTCATCGTAATTATCATACTCATCATTATTGTTATCATCCTTTTCTGTGTCTTGCATTATTCGAGTATTGTGACAATTCATTTGATGATCTTCTGCAAAGAAAATAAAAGAAGACAGAAAAGAAAAGAAAAGAAAAAAATGGCTAGAACTTGAAGTTTAGTTGCAACAGCATGGATAGCAAGTTAACTGCAAGTCAAACATTGTCTATCATATACTAGAACTGTACGTCCCATTTGCAGCTGGGGTTAAAGTGCCGACATAAAGAAAATGGATTGTGCTAAAAAACAGGAGGGCATTTAAAATATTTGCTATGAACTATTAATTTCCTAAATTCATCTGAAAATAAACCAGTAAATATAATTTTTAAAGTATTGTTTATTGTTTCTAAATTTTAAGAATAACATTTTTATTGGTTTTATTTATAACCAGATGCATAACAATTATATTCATCATATTACTAGGCTTTCTAAGAGTTTATGAACTTTACTTGTTGCCCACTCTTAAACAGATGTTTGCAGCAATAGTTTTAAAATTGTTTATTTTCACAGTGACAATCACGCAACACAGAGGAAGCCTCAGGTTCCTGAGAAATCATGCAGAGACGCCACATTCATTGGGAGTTCAGTATCAAAAGCACATGTTTGGGCTGAACTAAAAGTTATTTTGAATGGTACTTTTGAAACATAATTTATCATGATAGACAGTGAAGTAACAGGAATTCCAGAGCAAAAGTTAGTAAGTAAATCAGACTAACTATGATTCCTCTATGTGTATATCAGCAGTTTTCAGAGAGTGGGAAGGGAAAAAGTGCGTAGTGACCAAATTCCTATAAAAGACAGGATTGAAAAGAGTTGGTACAACTGTAACACCTTCAATATAGTATTTAATTTGACACATAGAGTTATTATATTCATCCATTTCACAGCCTCAGAAAAATTTTGGTGAGCTGGTAGAAATTTGTGAATAAGTTTCATACTCAATCTCAAAAAAGTATTTAGAAAAACTTTAAAAAAATAGACCAGCTAAAACTTATGTAAAACCCCAGTGTTTCCTGTGACATGTATTGTGTTTCATACTCAAATAATACTTGGGGTGTTTACCTTTATTCACCATGCTACATAATTACTATCATGCATATTGCAAGACATAGATAGATTATGGATGGATTCTCAGTGTATTTGACCCTGTACTGCTGCTTTAGATTGGATTTGTTTAACTGTAGGCCATTTTCACATCTCTTCTTTGCTTCTATGTTTTTAAAAAAAACAGAGCAAAATGAATTTTTAAAGTTTATTAATAATTTAAAGATACGCGATATATTGACTAGTAAAAAATTCCAGTTAACTAAGAATTGAGTATATGGTTTCTCCAGTGCTTTCTTTTTAATGGATTTTAGGCTGACCTCTCAAAAAAGGCTTTCATTAATGCAAAAGATTTGGACCTCAAAATATCAATAACAGAAAATATCATTCTTAGTCCACATACTGTATAACAATTTTTAGTATCTGACACATCTTTCTAAACATCAGCAAATCAAATCAATCATTTATTAGTCATTAAGCAACACTAAACATGTGAAACAAACATTGTCTCTCTCCTGGATAATTCCCATAAGTTGTTTTCTTCAGTATAAGGATAAATTTATTTCCAAAAAGCAGCAAGAGGTAAGAAAACCGGTGAATGCAATTAGAAACATTGTGAGAGCATTAATCTGAAACGTGCACCTTGAAATGGGCCTAGAGTTCAAACTTTGAGGAACTGTAGTCAATCCTGTTCTAATGAATTTTTTTTAAATATAAGTTATATTCTCCTCTCAATTTATGCACTTTAATTTTTATTTTTGTGGGCTGTGATTAGAGAATTATCCATAGGAGAACTAGACCATGAGGCTTGTGATTTTTGATAGCCAGCCCCACCATATCTCTGAAGGACCAACCATAAAATAAATTGATAAGTCATGATTCAAAAACAAAAAAGTACATGCAAAGTCTTGACACATTTTGAGAAGAAATGATGGTAATGTAATATTTATTATTTTCATAAAATTTCACCTAAAGTTCTCTTGTGATATTCATCCTGCCACCCTGAAGAATGTTAAAAAGAGAAAGAAATAATGAAAGTGGGGAACAATAAAAGGGAAAATCTATATCATCTTCCTCATGTTATCTAAACCCACAATAAAGCCTCTTCTTGGAATATGATAGATGTCTACATTTTGAAGTGTCTCTTGGGTCCTATTTCACGAAATTCTTCGCCTTCATACCAAACTTGTTATTTACCTAATTATTTGTTAATTCTCCACAATCTAAACCTCAGGATTATCTTCTGTTTATTTACCCCAAACAGGAAATAGTTTTTGCTAAGTTATTTCTGGGCTCCCCAATAGCCCTCATATCCTTCCCACTGCAAACCTTTATTCTTTCAGGCATTGCATAAATAATAATAATGATCACATCTCACTTTTTTTTGATAATCAGATATTTAGTTCATCTCTCCATTCAATTCATGGATTACCTTCCTCCAAAGAGACTGAAACAAAAATGAGCCAGTTTATTCACCCAACTTCACAAACATGCAGAGGAGGGAAGTTGAGTATACAAGAAGGGGAGTCTTTTAAAACATCTGAAAACAAGGAGTGAGTGGATCATCTCCAACATATATCCCAGCTTAACATTCTAATAATGAAGTACAGTAAGGGCAAATTTTGCACATTGTTTTCATAGTCCTATTTGAATGAATATGAAAGTAGACATTTTATTAGTGTCCCCATCACTACTTTGCTGCTTACTAGTTACATGACTCTAACAACTAAACTTTCAGATCCTTAATTAGCTTATCTGTAAAGTGGGGATAATAAAAACTGCATGGCCCTTCCTCGAGATTTGCCTCTTAGAGATTTGCTGGAAGAGCTGCATGGATTCTAAGCGCTTGGTAGATGTGGTGGCTAGTCACATGGCACTGGCCCACAGAGCAGATGCCCCGGGGAAAATCAGACCATTTGTAGAAGAAATCTGGAAACAGACAAGAGCAAGTGTATTAGCATCTGAATATGTAGCCTTTTGCACTGGCTTAGCTCTTCTTCAAAGTTACTAATGCTTGTTGCCACTGCAGTATTATGACTGACAGAAGTAAATGTGCGAATGGCTAGTGAAAATGACATGAAAGGCTGAAAATCCTCTCAGGTTAATAGAATTTCTCAAGCTGCTGGTATTTAACTATTTCACAACGCATTTGAAATAAAATCAACTTGTAATTATCTGGACTAATGGAGGGGAACAGTCAGTCAATCCGTCAACAAGCAGACATTAAATATCCACTATGCGTCAGTCTCATCTTGAATTAAAAAAATCATTTACATTTAGCTTTTAGAATACCTCCTCTGGTTTTATATGATCAGGCCATTTATCCTTCTAGCTGCATTTTTGCTGAGGCTAATAATGAAGTGAGTCACACGTGGGAGTGGGCTAAGAGATGGACCAGAATTTACTGCGCCAATCTGAGATTAACAATGTGATAGAGATTAGTCCACAAATTAAATATTCCAACCACAAAAAAATTCAGGAGTCAACATTACTAGCTCTTCATGTGATCAGTGTTTTATCAAATAGGGAAAAAATATTTGTAATGCAGAAAGCATTTTATCAGGAAAATATTTTAAAATATTGGTTTTTGTTCTAAATAAAAGAGCATAATTATTTAGGTAGATGTTTAAAGTGAAGACCAAAGCATTTCAGTTTTTTTTTTTTTAAGTAGTTTTCTTTTAAATTCAGCAACTACAAACTCTATAACCCCCCTCACACACACACTTCTCCCACAGTAACAGACTGTTAGTAAGTTCTAGGCCATGTGTTCAACATTGGGGTAGAATCGCAGAATTTTAACAGTAGAAAAGAAGTTAAAGATGGTCTAGTTCAGCCACTTCCAGGTGTGGAAATGGAGACCCAGAAACGAAAAGTGATTTGGAGGCTAAGCCCATACACCTTTTTTATGTTTCTATCAGTCAATTACAAACCTTATTTTTATTGCCATCTATTAGATGTGTGTTTTTAACTCATACGTAAACTTCAAAAAATGTTGTACATCTGAATTTTATCTCTTTTGAGTCAGTTTGCTATAAACAATTCATGTTCCACATACAATTAGAAAATGAAATAATTTTCTTAAACAAAAAATTGCCATTGTTGTAGGGTGTTTTCTCTCCATCCTCATGACTGGAGTACAGTATGGCTAGAACTTTGTCAATTATATCTTTGTAATATTCCTTTATAAATACAAGCCCTGGCTTCTTATAGCTTGCTCTTAAAAAATATGCCTAAGATAAAACTCTTGAAAGTTTTCAGATTCTTTAAACATCCATCCCTGATTCAGTTACTACTGTCTTTCTAACCAGTAAAGTAGGTCACGGACAAGCGAATGTGTAATAGATTTAAAAAGCATGGCCTTTGACAGCAAGAAAAGATACTATTTCAAAGTAGAATTTCCTATAGACTTTGCTAAATTAAAGAAGACATGGATTGGAAGTGCACTAATGCATTTCAAATAATGAAAGATCATCATTTTATATGATATAAGATAGTTTTTTGATTAGAGAAATAAATGGGTAGCAAAAATATATTTACTTGTAAATTCAGAAATTTGATAATAGATTCTAATGAAAAGATGATATTTTAATAGCCATTGCAACTGAAAGAAAGAACAAAGAGTGACGATAATTAGAAACACCAAATTACATGAATAGTGAAGCACAGTATGTTCTTGTGTTGAGTGAGTGAAATTAGTGAGTACAAAAAACAGACTTGCCAAAGTTGCAGGGTATGTGGCTATTTGCTCCCAAAATGACCCAATGAGATGTGCACTAGCATGCCTATTATTCCCTCTTTATTATAGATGACAATACTGAGCTGCAGAGAGGTTAATGATTTCTCCAAGCCACTCTATTATTAAGTGGCAGAGCCAGAATGCCATCCCCACTGTGCAACACTGATTCTATTTCAACATCAACCAGACCTACACGACTCTCACAGACCTAGGAATCCAGGAGCTTAATTCTAGACTAGTTCTAGCTAGACTTCTAGCTCTTGGTTAATAGATGCTAACATGATTCCATTTTGCTTAACCATTGAGGATTTTGTTGTTGCTGTTTTTTGTTGTTGTCTTGGCATTCATCTTCTGGTTTCTTCTCCTTTTAATGTTAACACGATGGTTTGATATGGTCTGAGGATTTAGTTCCACCACAGTCACTGAAACATCTGCTGGAATTTTCATCTAATTAACTAGTCATCTACCAAGGCCCTGACCAGTGAGGCACAGACCTGTTCTGATATGGAAAGGCGATCTTAAAAATTAGGAAAATCCTGGATTCTGGACAGATACTAAAGAGAACACTGGGGCCATAACTTCAGATGTCTGACAAGCAGAAAGGACCTGAATAGGCAGAAAGGCAGGATGTAGGCTGTGGTTATGCAGAGATGGGAAAGAAAGAGGCCACAGGACAGACTTTGGTCACCTAGTTATTCTGTTTACAATGACCCTGTTATTAAATGTAACACACATAGTTTGCATCTTAAGACCAGACAGAGACAAAGCGAGGTCATTTTCCCCTCTTTCTGTCCTCCTTCAACTAACCCAGATATACTTTGAGACAAACGTGGCATCATTCCCTTCATGAGTAAGAAAGGGAATGCTTTCTACCAACCTAGATGCTCTTCAATATAGTAGCTTCTGCCAGAGAGAGATGCCTAGTCACCAAGGGGGCAAGGAGAGCTGGCCTGCCCTCACATACGCTCCAGTCCAAGTATATAGGGGCAGTGTGATAGCCTGGGTGCTGCTAATGGCTTTTCTCCCAACTACTAGCATGGATCCCAAGATCCTTCTCTAAGTCTCCATTTCCTTACCTGAACATTATTGATGTTTAACTCAACTCCAAGATCTCTTTAATCTCAAAATCTTCATAATTTTTTATGGATGAAAAGTGAATCTTGAAGATGAAAGTGGAACAGGGAGGTGGATCATATTCCACAAAATATCAGTTTTTGGCACCTCTCTAGACTTAAACAACACATTTTTTTTTAAATGAGATCTTATTTTCTCGAAGTAGCAAAGGCAAATCTTGGCCCCATATCCTTTTTATACTTCCCAAGTTTAAGAAATAAGAGGATACTCTCTCTAAGCCAACTCTGCAGGTAAACTCACTGCACTCCCCCCTACGTGGGACATGACTCCCAGAGGTATAAATCTCCCTGGCAATGTGGGACAAGACTCATAGGGATGAGCTTGGCCCTGGCATTGTGGAATTGAGAATGCCTTCTTGGACCAAAAAGGGGAAGAGAAATGAAACAAAATAGTTCTAGTGGCTGAGAGATCTCAAATAGAGTTGAGAGGTCATTGTGGAGGTTATTCTTATGCATTATATAGATACCCCTTTTTAGTTTTTAGTGTATTGGAATAGCTAGAAGGAAACACCTGAAACTGTTGAACTGCAACCTAGTAGCCTTGATTCTTGAAGACGACTGTGTAACTGTGTAGCTTACACTGTGTGACGGTGTGATTCTATAAACCTTGTGGCTCACACTCCCTTTAGCCAGTGTATGGACAGGTAAGTAGAAAAATGAGAACAAAAAGTAAATGAATAATAGAGAGGGATGGGGGTATGGGATGCTTTGGGTGTTCTTTTTCACTTGAATTTTTATTCTTATTCTTTTTTGTGTGCTAATGAAAATGTTCAAAAATTGATTGTGGTGATGAATGTACCACTATATAATGGTAGTGTGAACAATTGATTGTACACTGTGGATGGCTGTATGGTTTGTGAATATATCTCAATAAAATTGAATAAACACTCCCCCACCCCCACCCCTTAAAAAAAGAAAGAGGCCAGGGAAAAACATGGTGTGACCATGTTTACAAGAAGGCATGTTCTACAAATAAAACCCTCCCCACTGACTCCCTGTTTCAAATGAGTGCTAGAGAGGAACACAGAATTATAGGTTGGGGACTTTTGCACTAAGTTCTAAATGACAAATTTCAGGTATTTTTCTAAGTAAACGTTGCCTAACTGTAAGAGCCTACTCCTGGGTGTCCTTGATACATTAGATTGGATTGCTAGAGCTGCAGGTTAACTGAGAGTATAGTGACGAATCTGACCCTGCAAACTACTCACAGTGGTCACTAAAAAAGGCCCTCTTTTCTCTAATAGTCCATTTGGTTTTTAATTTCTTTGACATATGTGGATATGATTTAATTCTAACTTGATCTACTTTCTCTTATGCCTCTAAACCACGTAGGGTGTTTTTCTACCATAACCATTCCTCTACAATCCCAAAGCTCCAAATGCAAGTTGCATATTTTAATAACATCATCAGTGACAGCACATATCTAACAAAAAAGTGTCACATGTAGGTGTGGCACGAGTTGCAAGAGGCACAGAGGTATTCCTACATACTCTGCTGTTGAGGGACCATAACGTAGATGAAGTGTCTGAATTTTATTTTTAGACACTAGTGACATATCCAAAAGCTCTCTTAAAAGTTGTTTAAAATGCATAATTGATATCTAGCCCCTGATTTCCCTATTGTTTGTAAAAATTCATTTAGAATTAGTTGGGAATTTTTTTTTTAAACAAGGGAAAACAGAAACACTGCACTTCAGTAATAATCTCCCGGAACTGTAAAAACTAACTAGAGTGATCCCCATGCCAATGTGAGAATCTGTAGTGTATATCTTCTATTTTGAGACAGTTATTTCCATTTTGTGGAGACGGCATTTCAATGAACACTATGTCTACATATACTCGACATGCATGAGACATACGCACCATGTCCCACAGGTTCTTGCTTTTTGGAGTATCATAACTGAGAGGTGCTAGTGATTCTTAGAGAGGAGAAAGGTAAAGGGTGACTTGGTGATGAGGATTGGGTCCATGACCTTCCTCCCATATGAAGCTTTGTCCTCCATTTCTTGACTGCTATTGTGGAAGTGGCAAGGAAAGGAGGAGCTGTTTCAGTTGGGAAAGCAAGACACCTGGAGAGAGTAACACTGCTGTCAGGCAGTATCACTCTGCTACCCGGATTTAGAATTACATATAGAGTCACTTAAAGAATTTCTTCTGCCTCTGATAATGCCCAAGTACTATCAGACTTTTCAGTCTATCTGTTCTTACTTCAGACAGTAGATTTTATGTTCTTATCGGTGCTAATTGCTGTGGAGATGGTCTGTGTGTTATATGAAATTACCCCAAAATACATTTGCAGCCCTTTGCCTGAACTATATGTTGCTTCCTCTGTGATCATTTTTGGGTTTCAGTCTCATTGCCTTAAATGTTTGTACAGTGAAGGGCTTGACCTACTTATGTGCCAATAGAAATGATTTAATGGATTTGAATTTGTTTGCTCTGTCTGCTGTATTTGTGGCTGTCCTATGCTTCCTGTTTTTGTAAATCAGTCTATTCTGTGGGGCAGCAGCAAACGCTTCCCTAAACTCTAGAGAGACTGTGTACATCATTTCACCATTGTCTACTAATTCAGTTCAGTGCTGGGGGAACTCAAGCAAGGCATACATTTGCCAGGCACAGTGTTCCTTTTATAAATACATGGTGGCTTCTCACTAAATTACGTATTTCTAAAATGTTTAGTGATCTTGGCTTCTGTCATTGCCTTAATGCCTTCCTCACAACTGAAATGAAACATACGGGCCTGATGTTTCCCACACTCCCAAGGATACTGATTGTCTAAAATAATAGTTACCTTAGGGATATAAGCATTGGTTCAGATTTGGGAAGATCTGCCACAGATGATTAAACTGCAACAACATATCTATCACAACAATGATCTTACACAAGAAAATGAGGCATAGAGAACAATTTCTACTTAAGATGTGAGGCATGTCTGAAATTCCATTAGCCATTTGTTTACTTGTGTTAAATAGTGCCCTTTCCAGTTATCTTTGTAAAACCGCATATTGCAAAAAGTTCTTAGAGGGCAATATATTACAAACCTACTATTTTGTTTATCAGATCATGGACAAATTTTCTAATCATCACTATTTTGCATAGGCTAGCAAGCACTGGCAAAGGGGAAGTACTAACAGAATAATACTTGTTTATTCATTTACAAATATTTATTGAACAAATGCTTTAGTGCCAAACAAGTGGACCAAAGAGACAATGATCTTGCAGTCATGGAACTAACATTGCAATTTGCAAAAGAGATAAAAAGTAAAAAGAAAATAAATACATAGTATCAGATACTGTTATGTGCTGTGAAGAACAGAAGGACAGAGAGGGATACATACATGGGTGTTAATTTAGGCTGAGTTATCGGGTGAGAACTCTTTGAAACCTAAGCCTATGTCTATCCTGGAGAATGCTCCATGCGCACTCGAGAAGAAGGTGTGTGCTGTTGCTGATGGGTAGAGTGCTCTATTTGCATCTGTTATGTCTAGTTGTCTTATAGTGTTGTTCGAGTCCTCTATTTCATTATTGATCTTCTGTATAGATGTTCTATCCATTATTGGAAGTGGGGTATTGAAGTCTCCAACTGTTATTGTAGAACTATTTGTCCCTTTAATTCTGTCAATGTTTGCTTCATATATTTTGGAGCTCTGTTGTTTTAGTATGTCTATGTTCATAATTGTTATACATTCTAGAGGAATTGGCACCTTCATCAATAAATGATAGCCTACTTTTTCTCTTGTAACAGTTTTGGACTTAAAGTTTATTTTGTATGATATTAGTGTAGCCACCCCAGCTCTCAGGCAAGATCTCTTTGAGAAGGTGCCCTTTGAAGAGAGGCTTGGAAAGGTGAGGAAGCAGGTCATGCTGGGGGAAGAGAATTCCAGGCAGAGGGAACAGCGCGGGCAAAGGCTTCAGTTTACAAGTGCGGTTGATACGATCAAAGGATAATAAAGGCCAGCTTGGATGCAAAGAGTGATAGAAGAGTTGTGGGAAATGAGGTTAGAGAGATAGGGTCAGATCATATTGACGATACATGAAGATGCCAACTCCAGATGTCATCATGAGACGCAGAAAATTGATAGTGATACAAGATGAATGATCATAATGAAAACAACAGAATTACTAATCTTAAAAAATAATTTCTATCTCAAGCACTACTGGAAGCCAGGCACTTTCCTAGGTGTCTCATATAAATAATATTATCTTCACTTTATAGATGAAGAACTAGAACTCAAGTAGGTTAAGTGTTTTGTTCAAGGTTGTGTGAATAGGAAATGAATCTAGGACTCAGACTCACAACCAGGCTGCTTCTACTGACCCATCCATCCCTGTCAAGGAGGCTCTTTCTCAGAGATCAGGGCTCACAGTCCCATGGGGAGTGAAGCTGGTTGGATCAGCAGGAAAGAGTTATTAATAGCAAAGTCATGGAAACTACCCCATGGCTTCACCCAATTTGGAGGAGACAAGATACCCTGAGCAGCTCTGTTTCTATGTTGAGAAAGTTCAGGTTGCACAGATTGCCACCACTTTCTAGCCCCAATATGGAAGAAACAGCCTATGCCGAACAGAACACAGTTTATTTTAACAAAACCCTGCGGGTAAGATTTCTCCGTCTTGCGGTTGTTAATATCTTTGTGTCTACTTTGAACAATAAACAAACAAACAAAAAATTTCTGAATCTTTCAGGAGATTGAAACATTTTGTATCCAAAGAAGAGGAACCCAGTAGTTTACCAAGTGAGGAAAAATTTTTAAAAATTTGTTTGCTTCATCCAAAGCTAGGAAAAGAGAAGACTATGACTTGTGTGTGTCCATGTGCTTATATATTTAGGTATGAAGAATTTTAAGACCTATTTTTTAGGGTGCCAGGAAAAACTACTAAACTACTAAACTATAGCACAGAGTTGATGAATTTAGGTCTATAATAAGAGTTTTATAAAACAGTACACATTGATGCTATGCTACCTCTAATCCATAGGGTTTTCACCATACCATCTCTTGGCTTAAACATTTACAAATGGCATTCAACTGCTGTCTGAGTGAAATTCAAACTTCACTTCCTGGTCGTGCTTCAGTTACAGCAGGGCACCAGCTGTTCTTATATAGCATTATCTCCTCCTTATCTCTATCACTCACATCTCCTTTCTATTATTTACAAATGTGGCGGTCCAGCCTCTGATATGCAGGCTTTTCATCTGACCAGAATGCTTTTGCCAATAACATTATCCTGACTGAATTTGATGCATCCTTTATGGCTCAAAATGCCCTACAGGTTCCTTGATGGCCCCCAAACAACAATAATGTTTATGTTCTTTGAACTTATAGTTGATAATTTATCTACATTTTGTGGAATTATTTTCTGGCTAATTTACTTTGCATTTTTTGTCTCAAATCAGTATTATAAGTATGTTTTATCCAGGGTTCATATTTTCTCCTGCTTTGGTTTACCACACAATAGGTCTATTGTAACGGATTGTCTTTATTTAAAATCAATAGCTCTTAGACTGAGATGGACTGAAAAACACTAACCAATAGCATCAGACTCAGACACACACACACACACAACTCCCCACACCCACACATCCACACCCACACCCACACCCATAGGTATCCCCCACCCCCACTCCCAACAAATAGGTCAAAATGTTACTAAAATAATTGCAATAATTTGAGCATTCCTTACTTGGCAGAGCTAGATTGCTTTTGTTACTATTGCTAATGCTAAATTAGTAGTGGAAAAGTCTTTGTAAAACTTCTGCTCCCGTCTTCCAGAATGGGTTTGAAATAAATGTGGCTGCTCCTATAAGGGAACTTGGGAGGGCATCAGGTCTCTTTCTTCATTTCTAGTCAACAGTTTTTAATCCCTATCAGATAGAAATGAACCTGATCTGTTTTTAAAGACCCTTCAGAGACATTACACCTTTCCTTGATAATCTAATTTAAAATTTAACAATCCTCAATATCAGACAACTTTTTTTCTTATTTTCAACTCAAATCCTTAAAGGCTCTATTTCAGCTGATGACTTCTAATTCTGCCCTTGTAAAGAACCATCATTTATATTTTTCATGAACACACACCTCTTTCATATTATATTTTGTGCTTCTTTTGGGAAAGGTGGTGTCTGCTCAGTTTTTGTGTTTTCTGTGGTTCTAGTGTACTTTTGTGTAATGTTTTTTGAAATGAGTTGTTGCCATGCTTTGAGTCCTTTAAATACTTGCAGTCTTAAGATACATGATGTACTTGCTATGTACAGCTATGGACTGTGGGATCAGAATTATAGAAAGTGTAAATAAATATATGGGAGAGTAATATCATGCCAAAATCATCCTGAATCACAATTGCTACACTGCAGTTCTGAACTGCTTTACCTCTTTTCAAGCATTTTTATATACTACAACTTTTTAAACTTTGAAACAACACAGTGAGGAGAGCAAAGGGCAAGTATTACTATCCTAATTTTAAAGTCAAATTCAAGTCGCTTGAGGATAAGTGACTTGTTCAGGATAGGAAACACAAGAGTGAGAAAACATAACTTATTCCTAGGCTGTAGTCTATACTATAAATGATAAACTAGCATTTGAAATTAACAAGGCAAAACAAATAATTCCTACAATTGTGACCTTAAAAGCAAAAGGAATAAACTTAGTAAGTCCTTAAATCTATTAAGACCTTAAAAACAAATGAATAAAAGGAATAAAAACCTATTAGACCTACTAAATTGCATCTTTCGTTTTTCACTATTTTGTAAAAAAAGATTTCCTTGGATACTTTATGCAATTTAATTTAATTTATGAAGATACTATTTGCATCTTCAACGTACATGACATTACATTCTTAGCATTTTTTTTTTTTTTGGTTTGTATTGAAGCACATGAAGGTTCATGAAATATAAGATACAATTAAATTTTATAATTATGCAAAATTAGTTTGCATAGAGAAAACTTAGCTTTTATCAGACAGAGAACTAGAAATGTCTAATTCTTCCATTACTCATTCCCAAGAGACAGTGTACACTTCACCAAACATGTGTACTAAACTTCCTAAAATAATGTTTTCATACTTGCATACTGAACTTCCTAAAATAATGCTATAATGCTTTCACGGACATAGGGAAAGATTAATTTTTAAGATGACAAACTATCATCACATTCTTTCTCCCAACTGTGTCCACAGTCGTTCTCAAGTTGAAACCTTGCATACTAAACATATCATCTTTGTTTCTATGTCGGTCTCGGAACTCATTGCTTTTTCTGCTGACTGCAGTAGAAAGCTGGTTGGCTAACTCTGATTTTCACAGTCTGCCTGCCTTTCAACTTGCTTCCCTCATCTGTGACATTTCCCTGAGAAAGATATAAGAGGATAATTGGCTAATCAATATGGAGAACAACATCCAAAAAGGAAGTTGGGGAATCCAGAGGACACATAATACAGAACCTTCATCACATTCATTCTTTCCCCTGTGAAAATTCAAGCCTATCATTTACAAATTATTGGACTGCTTCAGTAACTTGTGGTATAGTGCAACATCCTGGTTGAAAGAAAAAAACACCCTGTAAACTTTCCAATATTGTGTATGTGCTTATTTCTGTGAGAAGGAATTCACTTTAAAGAAAGTCGAGTTACTAGAAGAGAGGAAATGGCCCATTAGAAGATAGTCTCATCTACAGGACAGTTTAATGGTCCAGAATTAGAATTTAATAGGCACTTGTTCGTGGCACATCAATGATTATTTCAATAGATGACAGAGAAGAGTCACATTACACTAACTTAGCAAAGGCAAGCCTCTGTTTTTGAATCTACACCACATTTTTGCTCTTTCTGGTCAGCTTAAGTTGCCTTGCTTAGAGCAATTATATGCTATATTTGAAAAGGTTCTTACAATTCTTCACATTTTCCCTCAAACCATCAAATTCCTTCTTAGATACGAACTTCCAAGAATGCCACCACTCACTGTTAGTTATCTGATATGGAAAACAGCATCTAAAGGGAAGCCAGAAACCTTTAGAAAAGGAAGGCAGCTATAGTTTATCTAATTTAACCTCACAAAGTGAATCATCCTTCAAAGTCCAATTATCCAATACTGTCCTCAAATTCAATAAAGAGTAGAAAAGAAATAAATTTACATATTTACTAATACATTTCAAAACAGAACATTTTAAGAAGCAATTATGTATTAAATGTGGCTGTACATAGGAAAGGTTTTTTTTTAGCCTGGTTAGCAAACTGCTAAGCTCTTTTTAACTGATGGAATTTTCATCACTGTCTATAGGTAGATGCAATATATGGTCAGGAGTATATATGCACATACATGTACATAAACATGTGTGTATATATATTATTTAAAGATTTATTTTTTAATTGGCTGGAATATGAAAATAAATAATAAACTTATTAGGCATCATATAACCACTTATTCTGTATGTCTCAAATCATAAGAATCCAAAATGATATTTATCATAATGTACAAAATTTGCTGTTAGAAAAATCTATGACCACTGAATAAGAACTTTCTTAACTTTGGGAACACAGAAGTTTCCCTTAAACAAGGGGACATTAAAAAAAAAAAATAAATGCAGACTGTACTGGAATAATACATTTTGAATATAAAATATTCAAAGACCAAAAGATTATCATAGGCAGTCTGAACAATACATCTAATTTTGATTAATTAAATGTGAATTTATGTAATCTAAAATGAACCAGAGATTCTTCTCTGTTGTTCAAATAAGCATAAAATGATAACAGAAAGAACATGATGTTTGTCTTTAAAAAAAGACCAAAAAATTCATCAGAATTTGATCATATATCCACCATTTTCTGAAA
This sequence comes from Choloepus didactylus, assembly GCF_015220235.1. NCBI lineage: Eukaryota > Metazoa > Chordata > Mammalia > Pilosa > Megalonychidae > Choloepus > Choloepus didactylus. The sequence continues at coordinate 49,446,561 of NC_051326.1, forward strand.
TTAATTTAATCTTTCTGAGCTTTAGTTTCTAGTGAGTACAATGACAGTAAAATAGTTTCTATGCTACCTCTGTTACAATTACTGTGAAGGACAGATGCATTAACATCTGTAATATACTCATTGATAAGAGGTACTTTGGTTCAAGTGCAGCCACAAAGCTGAAGGCTTCTTGGAACTAAAATAAATGCTTAATTCCCAAGTTATAAATAAAGGTCCTTCTATAATCTCGGGGCTCTTACTGTGATAATCTGGTGACTTGTATAACTTTGTTTTCTCTAAAATCAAAACCTCTCAATAAATTCCACATTTCAATTTATAATAGAGGTAGAAAATGCTACACTTAGTGAGCAAATAGAGTCATCCTATTAGTATGAACAGTCAAACTTTATATTTACTTGTAAAGCTGATGTCAGCTTAATTTTTGTCACGTGGCTCCATCATGATGCCCTGATTTCTTCATAGAAGATTATGATCATCTGCTACATGCAGTTTGTGCACGTGCAAGCCAGATGCTTGGCATTGTGTGACAATGTTCTTCTCTTACTGTTTTCTGACTGCATTGCCTTTCTTTTAACTTTAGATTGATGTTGCTGCTTTTACTTGCTAAGAAAAATGCACAATCAACTTCAAAAAGAATCTGCTGATGGCCCAGAGACATAATGGTCACTATCAGTGCAAACCAAGGAGAATGCAATGCCGATTTCAAGATGATTACCCAGTACTCTGGTGGTCAAACATAAAAAGGTACACTCTCCAAACTTCAGAAATGTACAATTGCTGCCAAATCCATTCAAAGGGGGGAAGACAGAAGAACATTCCTTTTATGCACTATATGGAATATCCTTTCTTCATACTGTACTTCTCACATTAAAGATTTTGCTATCATGGCAGAAAATTACATTTGTTGATAATGATTTTCACACCAAATTTAGCAGTAATGTGAAATGTGATGTGTTTTTTTAAGTGAGGATTTAAAAATAGGAGATTGACAGACATATGCCTTTTGAGGACTTATTTTAATAAATTAAGCATAATTAGGATTTTGATCATGTAAAATGACTCCTCAATCCACAAAGCTATACATTTCCTTTGTTTTAGGATCTTCCTGAAGATTCCTGAATCTGAGGGGTTATGGAACACCTGGGTATAATTCACCTGAAGTATCTGCATGTGGTATTGGCTAAACGGTATCTTGGAACACTGGTTCCAGGAGCTCCTGCAATGGAGACTTCTCTCTATAACAGAAAAGCTTTGTGAAACAGTCTCCAGACACCAGGTCTCTGAAGTGATTTCTTCTTAGGAGGAATACTGTTATGTGCTTTACAAATCAATCAAGCCTTTGGTGTCTCCCTCCAGAAAACTCACAGCAATCGAAACCACAGTGAAGGGTACTCCAAAAGGGCCATTATTTTTTATTCTAAATGATTCCTTGGGACTTAGGGTTTGCATGAGAGGTTATCTGAAAGGGAGAAAATTATTGCACTTTACTGCCAAGGATGTTCAGTAAACTGAATGTATTTAACTTAAAATGGTAGCATTAGCCTAATAATCTCATAACCTTTTCACCATGGCAGAAACATTTTTTAGTAGTTCCAGATGATTCCTTTAAAGTTTATGTATTAGTTGATTACAGAAGGTGTTTAGTTGGGTAGCCAGCTGGATGTTGGATATGAATTCTAAAACCAGCATACAACAATTGATTATTTATCCTTGTCTTTGGTCCTGCTACCTCTAAATTGGTATTTGCTTTCTGGAATGTATTTCGTTAGAATGCTTCAAATTCATCTTCTTTACTAAAAAAGTAAGTGCTAGTCACCATGCTAGATATGGTTATGTAATTAGAAATACTGGGACCTAAATTATAATTATGCAGTAATTTGTTTGATGGTACTATCATACATTCATTTATTATGCCCACTTTGTTTTGATTTGTTAAATGACTTTTGAAAACAATTGTGCTCTAAGTGTCCAAGTCAGAATAAACAAACCCTACACAAGTTCTATAGTCACATTAGCTATTTCAGTAAGGCATCTGACCATCTTTTCACAATATGCTGCTTTGTACTTTTAGAGACAGATTATTTAAAAGAGACTCTAAATCAAGTAAAATTGAAAGTTTAATTCTAGCAAATGGAAAACAGAATCCAAAATTTAGTTAAGGTCCTTAGTCAAATAATAAAGACTTAAAAATCTCTTCTATACCGATCCAGCACACATAAACTCCCACAATTTCAGACACTAACATCTACTGCTTTCCAAACACAGAGCAAGAATGTGAAAGCACAATATTTTATATCACCTTTGTAATAAGCTATAATCGATTACAAATCACTAAGCAGACTAACAATTGATGATGTTGCCCAAACTACACACATATAATATAGTGCCCCAAAATAACTTGCTGAACTAGAATATACTTCACCTTCTCACATATTTTATTACATAGAGCTGCTGTTTTTAATTCTTAGCATGACACTCCCAATCATCTAATTGATAATACTGGGGCATTATAACCAAAGTAGAGTTAGAAGAATTAATGGGGACTTTATTTGTATGTGCTCATACATCTGATTAGGTTGTCTCCATATCAGGCTCTATAATATCGAGAGAGGAAAAAAAAATCTTGGGAGACCCAATTTTAATTTATCAAATTTGTATATGTGTATACATGTACATTTAGATACATTTATATATAAGTGTGTGTGTTTGTGAGTATGTGTGTAATGAATTATTTTCATCAGAATCTTAAGCCACTGTAACAATCTAAGATTATATCATAAAACTAAGTTTTCGTGGTATACAGCTATTATGACTTTTGAAGGAAGAATGGTTAATTTATGCTTGCTGCATGGGATTAGTAAAAACCGACTCACACCTACCTGATCTAAAAAAGCCCTCTCCACTGACTGATACAACAGTGTTTTTTGTATTGAGAAACTAGCTCTTCTGGAATTCAGATTCTTGAAAGAGCTTTTGAGTCTCAGGGAGAAATGTTAAGAAGTATTCTTTTCACTTTTTAAACATGCTTTGATATTTCTCTGTGGCAAATTCTAAGACAATGAAAAAAGACTATATCTAGACTCTTCAGAAAACTCCTACTTCTCTTGAGAAAGGAAATAACTTTTATGAAATGATATGAACTCACATGAGAGTTTTCACTAAAACTGGAAATGAAAGCAAAAATATCTTAACCTTACTACTTACGATCTCAAACCTTATTGCCTAAAACACCCTCACTGCTCTGTGCAACACGCTTTTTACTTGTAGGTCTTATTCACAAGGTTGGGCACCTCAAGTAAGAAATAAATACAGAAGCAAAACAATATGTTGCTTTGTACTTTTAAAGATAGATTATTTAAAAGATGACTCTAAATCAACTAAAATTGAAAGTTTGATTCTAACAAATGGAAAACAATCTAAAATGCAAAACAAATATATTGTTTGAGAAACAAATATGTTCTCAAATGTAGAAGCAAATGACAGGTCAATTAATATTTCATTCGGACAGCACTTTTTTCCATTCTGATTACATGACAGTCACTAAAGTAAAGCTTTGGCAGTAGACAGACAAAACTTCTTTTCCCAGTTGATATACCAGTACTCACACAGAGTTTACACACTCCCCTAAATGGCATGTGGGTTAAAGCCACTCAACAACACTATTTTGGCTCATAATAGTATCTCTTGGAAGATGCATTTGAGAAAATACATAATTAAACTCTAAGTATGCTAAATTAGCATTCTTGATGAACTTTGCTAAGCTAATCAAATGTGCACACCAATAGCATCTCAGCAAATTATCATGACAACCAATTTTAATACCAATTTGACTGAAATAAAATCTAAAATCTTACAGATAATTTGAAGGAATTCTTTAAAACAATAAAGACACATAAGGGGTTATTTTTTTCAGTATAGACCAGGCAGACTTATTCATAAGACAATCATTAACGTGTCATGAATATAATACCCAGCAATTAATATTGAAAAACCGATCCAATCCAAACCACCATTTGATGCTTTGCTAATATTTTAAAGATTACCATTTTCTTCTTCTTCCTCTTCTTCTTCCTCCTCTTCTTCCTCTTCCTCTTCTTCATCCTCCACATCCTCTCCATCATCATCATCATCATCCTCTTCTTCCTCAATCTCTTCCTCTTCTTCTCGATCTACCTCCTCATCCTCTTCATCCTCGTCCCCTTGCTCTTCGTTGTCCTCGGAATATTCTTCCTCTTCATCTTCTTCCTTCTCATCCATATCTTCAGTTCCATCACTTTCATAACATTCATCTACCGAGGAGCTGTCTGCTTTAATTGCAAACGGTTTTCGTTTAGGAGCAGGTTCTTGGGGCTGTTTATCTTGTGTTTTTCTTTTTTTAGCCAAGGGACAACCATATACACTGTTAAAAAGGGGGGAAAAAAGGAGAAGATATGTATTACTATCGTTGAAGGTCAGAGCAGTAGAAGTCCTTGACTGAGATATTGAAGGTTTAGCATGAACACCATCAGTACATATGCTGGAAGGATATAATACCCTCACACACATTCAAAAAATCTGTTAATAAAATTATATTATAAGAAATATAATTTTCATTTTCAAGTTACCTTTAATACTAAGTCTGAGTCTCCCATATCATTACTAGACTTCCAAATAATAATGTGGTGACTCTAAAAATAATCATGAGGATGGTTTCTGAAGCATTTGCATAATACATTTACCATGTAATTAATATAAATTTATTTATTAAACATTTTGCCAAATAGACACTATGCTTAATATGCTCTAAAAGAAGAATTAGTTCCAGTACATTATGTGAACTTATACACATTTATGTGAGATATAAACATATATATATATGTTGTGAAAGACCTTTGGATATATTTGGCTTTGTATATTCTATAGATGAAATTGTATCTTTAGACATAATGATCTAATCAAAGAAGATGAATCATAAACTCTTGGTGAGAGTTAACTGTACAATTTAAAGTTATGTGGAAGATGGTCAGTCTTGTCTTGTGTTAAATCTCATCTCCAGAATTACAGAAAACTTGAATCACCATTGAAATTGGTGCATACTTGGGTAAGACACTTGCAACAGGGGCAAACAATCTTCCCTTGAGAATGAGTAATTTTCCAAAGTTGGTTACAGTTCCTTTCTTTCTGGAAATCCAATAAATTCGGCAAGATATGAAACAAACAAAGAAAAAAAAATTCCTGGCAAAAATACCACGGGCCAGTATTCCACTTGTCCAAAAGAGTATGTGTGATCTACCTCACTAACTGAATGCCTCTGGGGGGGATCCTTGCAAATTTTTAGACCTGGCAGTGATGAAATGTTCACTCAGTCACGAACCTACTCTGTGTACATTTATTTTGGGATCCTTCTCTACACCAGAGCTGTGCTATGCCGAAACTCAGAGGTGAAAGGGACAGCTCTTCAGTTCAGGGCACTTATGGTTCAATGGGGGACTTGGACAAGTCAATACACACCATTTTAGAAGCATTTATCACTCTTTGTTATGGTACAACAAATACCTGGCATGTTATAAGCACTCAGTAATTACTTGTTGAATGAATGGATGAAGTGTGAAAAATACAATGATAAAAGTATACACAGGGTTCTATGTTATGAAATAAGAGGGACAAGCAATCAAGGAGCTAGGAAATTTTCCAGGAAGAGGTAATGCTAGAGATGACCTGGAAGGATATACATATATATATGCAATATCTGGGAAACAAAGCATTTTGATACATTTCAAGCAAACCACAGATAATTTTCAAAGTCATAAACTTAAGAAAGGGCACAACTGGAATTTAAAAAATGTCAACAAACAAAAAAACAAAACTGGATCTTAGAGTGTATATGAAGGTGGGAATGGGATGGGAAAGGTGAAAGTTGGGTAGAGGTTGGATCAACCTTGCAAGCTAAGATGGGATTCTGGATTTTTATGCAGGAAATAGGGAGTTATTTGAATTTTCCAAGCATTCGATATTGTGATCAAACTTGCATGATAGAAAGGTAATGGCAAAGTACAATGAGGTGGACAGAATAGAGGGCCTGTGAGACTGGAGAGGAGGAGAGCAGAATGCAGTTAATGCAAATATCCTGGTGGTGGCAATGGGATGGAAAAGTATATTGAGAAAGGTGCTAAGATCACCAGATGTGATGTCAGGTAGATAAGAAAGGTCAAGAAGACAGTGTCTTGAGTTATCCTTTGCAGTACAGCCTAGCCCCCTGTATGGGTTTTGGGGGCACCATCCACCAGCAATTAAACAATGAGCAAAATTAGAACAGTAGTTGGTGGGATGTGGTGGGGAGAGAGGAAGTGGGAATTTGAAAATTTTGTTTGGAAAATGATGAGCATGAACTGCTATAGCAGGTTTTATTGGTTGAGTGGGCAGTTGTTCAACTTCGTATTTCAGTGTCATTTTCTGTAAAATGAGAAAAATATCCATCTTCCATGCTTCCTTTAAGGATGAAGTGAAAAGAAATAAATGTAAAAAGGTTAATACAGTACCAGAGCACATGATAGATTCTCAATGAATGATGACTGCTGTTTAATAATGCTAGTAAAAACAGTATTGCTATTATTGTTATTATTTACTTATCTAGTTATCCAGAAAATATGTTTCTCCTTATATCTTTGGAAACTTATTATTGTACTATTTGTTTCTACTACCAACACATCAAAGACAATTTAGACTGACCACACTAGTGAAAGGGAATAGCAAATATTTGACGTTTTTAAAACCAATTGATTTTATGCTCTCCAGTAATAATATTCAAAATGGGATATTCAATAGGAGTGGTGGAATTGGTGGGAAAGAAGGAAAAAGAAATGAGGAATAGCAGAAAAAATAGTTGAGTAAAGAGACTGAAAGTACATGATTGTGGGTCTGGAAAGCAGTAATTGGTGTGAGAGCAGAAAATCAGCTGAGAGGGAATGAAAAGAAAATTAGTTCATCTGTGTTTCTGCCAGTCACAGTCTGGGGTATGATCATAATCAAACAGGTTTTGGTTGTTACTGAACTGAGTCCAGTGTCCTGAATGATTCTAGGCTTAGCTTTGTTAACAACTAATTGGGTGATCTGACCACATCACTTAATCTCTGGTTGGTCCTCAGTCTTTCTGTCTGTATAGTGAAAAGGTTAACGGTCCCTTTCTCTGCTCTAAAACTTTAAATTGTTTAAATTTCCTAAATAATTTCCTTCTCGTTGGACCTTCCTAGCAAAGTATAGGTTTAAATATCTTCTAAAACATTTTTACATGGATTGGCTTTACCTTCCCATCTTTCAGTTTATAATTCATTTGGATTCAATTTGTCAACCTTTTGGAATAAGCTGGCCTCAAACTTCAAGTGTCTTCTACAAATTCATATGGTTTGATGATCAAGCTTTTCTCTATATTCATTGATGTAAAGTGCAAATACAATTGGTAGACCCCATTACAAACAAATTCCCTCTGGCACTTCTCTATTGATCCATTCTTGTTTATTGCCAGTTCCTAGTATCTGCTTTTAATGCAACATCAAAATTCCGGCCCACAAGAGAGATTTCACCCTATCTATGTTAAACAGTATGCGGCTGAAGAATCTGCTAAAATCAACAGATGCCTCTTGGTCTAGGAGTTTCCAACAATGGTTTGGAATATTTCAAGGCAATGCCTTGGAAAGCAATTCTGGAACATGAGATTGGGTGGTGTGGATTCTTCTAAACCCACATTCTGTGAACACGTCTGGTGATGATGTGGGCAGCAAACCTGGAAGGAAAGAATTTTGCACATCTGAGGAAGAGCAGGCTATTGCTCCCCTTCCTCCTCTCCACCTGGCCTGCGTTGCAAAGCCAGCGGCCGGAGAGTGCTCGGGCGGTCTCAGGGCTGCAATCACATCCAGATTCAGCTAGGCATGTGACTATCAATACATGGGATTCTTTCCAAAAAGGCAACTACAAAACCACCGCTCTGGAATGTCCCCAGGTTAATAGAAACCAAGTGGAATAAATGGTAGAATCTTATGAACAAGTTTGCTGCAGGGATCCTAGTGAGAATGCCAGTGAAATGAAATGGGTGGGGTGGTGAATGGCCCTTAAGCCATAACTTCCATATGCAGATGGGATTCAAGTTCAATTTATTATTTGGAATTTGCTTCTCTGTCTCATTCCTTAATTCTGCTTTTCAAAATTATAGTTAGGCAGCCGCCAGCTGCGTATTCCCATAGTGGCTAATGGTGCCGTGATTATGATAGTTGCTCAATGAATACTGTTGAGTGGACAAACCATAGTTTTTATTAAAAATGAAAGCACTTGTACTCTATATGATTATGGGTCGACATACTGTCTTTCTCCTTCACTAGACTGAGAAAATATCCTGCGTTTAATTGATTCATATATTAGAGCTGCAGTATCCAATACAATAGCCACTAGCCATATGTAGCTGTTTAATTAAAATGAATTAAAATTAAACAAAAGTGAAAATTTAGTTCCATAGTTGCACTAGTCACATTTAGAGTGTCCACATATGACTAGTGACTACCATGTTGGGCAGAACAGATACAGAACAATGCTGTCATCACAAAAAGTACTTTTGGACAGTTCTGTGAGAGCTTGGTTCAGTGCCTGGAACATAGAACGTGCTCAATAAATGTTTTTTGAATGAAGAAATGATGGACAGGACTGGGTACTGCAGGGAAGAAGAAGAGAGTGGGATAAAGGAGGAAGGGACAAAGGTAGCTCATGATTCCAGAACAGTGCCTTCAAGAAAGGCCACTCTTCTGCCTCATTCTGAGACTGGCAGCTCAAGGGAATATATCCCACATGGCTACAGCAAAATCAGGCTTCTGCATCCGTGAAAGACACAGGCCAACACTCAGGACAAAGGCCTTAAATGAGCTCTGTAGATGACTTAAAGCAGAGGAACTTCCAGTATGCTTCAAAAATTGTAGCTGCATGTTCCTCCATTTCTCTGAGGCTTAAAGAGAATGCTGGTTGCCAAATAAATTTTCTGCAGTATATTTACAGGAATTTAACATTTGCTTTTATATATCCTCTCCTATATCACATCATTTTAAATTATATATAGTATTTGAAGATTACAGCAAGAATGCATTCTGTATATAATATAGAGTTGAAAACATCAAAGCATAAGTAGATACTAGCCATAAGAACTTGCTAGCTAACTAGTCCACTGCTGACAAAAATCTCTTGTAATTTTTCCAGACTGTATCTCTTAAATAATTCTTAATGCAAACACAAGGTATGAAATTCAGTACTGACCTGAGGTTACAGAAAATAATGTTAAAAATTCTCCTCAAAATTGTAAAATTTTCCAGTGCCCATAACAGGAAAGAAAGTCCAAAGAACTTGCAGCAAAGTGAAAAGGGAAATAAATGGTTGGACTAGAAATTAGAAAATCTGGGTTTTAAGAATTGTAATCTTGTTTAAGTTACTTATCCTCCTCAAGTCCCAGTTTCCTCATACAGACAGAAGAACGGCATTAGATTATCTCCAAGTTCCTCCAAACTTCAATGAACATTACTAGAATTACTTGGATATCTCAAAATGTCTTTTAGTTGCAGTTTTTAAAATCCTTCTGACATTAACTGGGTTTAAATGATTTTTATTCTTTTGCTCAGGTTATTTTTCTAGAAAATTGATTACTTGACATGGAGTTCCTTTAGTGAACTTACATATTTAAAATATTAGACATTAAGTGCTCTCAAAGCCAGTTTACATGTTATATTTAATGGTCTTTACCTGACATTTTCATTTATCCAATATTAGTATAAATAGAGGGCAGGGTTTTGATAAGTGAAAAACAATTTTGGTACAACATACTTTGCTCCCAAATCTTTTGTTACAGCTGCTGACAAGAAGCAAACATGTTCTAGTTTAATAATTGCTTTGTCTCCTGGACTCATATCCCACCTAAGGGTGATGTTCATAAAATTTAGAATGGCCAAACAAAGTCAGTTCAGAGGCCTGGACAATACACAAGTGGGGTAAAGTTCACCAAATAACTCACTTCTTTATAATCTCTTCTTTTAGGGATGATAGTTTCTGGTATTGTTTGAATAGCCTCAATTGTGTTAAAGTTAAAAGAATTATTTTGGAATAATAGAATTTTTGAATATGTTTCTGGAGCCTTGAGTTCTAATCCCAGTTTGGTTCACACCAAGACTAGTTAGCACTCATTACATATGTGTCTGGTGTTTTCTAAAACTTTACATGTATCAACCCACTAACCCCTCATAACAACCTTATAAGGTAGATACTATTATAATTCCCATTTTGAAGGAATGAGATTTTAAGTAACTTGCTTAAGGTCACATAGCTAAGTAACACTGAACCAGCTATTTCACCCTTCCTCCCTCCCCCAAGTCTTGATTTTGTGATTTCTAAAGGGGAATAGTAATCCTGTCCTACTATCTTATTATGCTATTGAAAGGATCCAATAAAACAATAAAAAATTGGTTTCTATGATGGCTACTATATTATATGTAGGTGCTCAATAAATGATTGCTAAATGAATACACTGGGTGATTCTTCTGCTCATTTTGTTCAGGAAACAATTTGTTGAGCAAGGCAGATACTGTCCTTGACTTCATGGCACAGGTAGCAGAGAGAAATACCCTATTCTAGAAGATTGGGAAAGCCTTGCAAAGAAACCAACACCTGAGAATAAGTTGGGGAAGGGAGTGACAGAGGGAAATGTAGAGAGAGACAGCCAGCCAGAGAAAGTGCGAGAGATTTGGGGGGGGGGGGAGGGGAGGTTAGGGGATGGTGGGAGAGGTGAATATGACTGCAAGAGTGACAAATGGTGATCCATGAAATTGGAGATGTAGATGGGACTAGGTCATCCAGAACCTAGTAGGCCAGGATAAGGTATTTAAGTTTTTAGAGCCATGTGTAGCCCCTGAAGAATGTAAAGCATGGAAAAATATGATTGGATTAGCATTGTGATGCAATATTAGATGGTAGAAGGTCTTTGGGAAGAGAAGTCAGCTAATAGGTAGGCCTGGATTGGAATGATGGCATTGGAAATCGGGAAGAATGGACTGATTCTACAGGTGTTTAGGAAGTGAAGCGAGGGAAGGGGAAGATGAAAGGATGCTGCCTAGAATTCTAGAAGAATTAAATGGGTAGATGGTGAAGCCCCTAGTTGATACAGAGTGTGCAGAAGGTGTGAAGCCTTTTGTTTGCTTTTGGTTTTGGTGGAGGGAGGAGTGGAAAGACCAGGCTGATTTGTTTGTGCTTAATTTGAGGTGCCCCAGTTGAGATGACTGGCTAGAGGGGTCTGAAATCAGGAGGGAGGTCTGGGCTGGAATTAACGGTTGTGAGCAGTCGGGGTGGATCGTAATAGAAAGAATGGGGATCAATAAGGTTTCCTGGGGAGAGGAGGGAGCGAGGAGAGGGTTTAGAACTGAACCTCTAGGAACATCTTGATTTTAGGATTAGGGAGGTAAAAAGGAGCCAGTCAACAGAAGGTACTGAGATGAAGAGGCCAGAAGAAGGCAAGCTGCTAAAAGCTGTTAAGAGAGACCAGAAGGGGTAAGTTACAGGGATTGTTCCAAAGAACTTTCACTGGAGTTGAGAGAAAGAATGAGAATATATAAAATGTAATGTAGCTCATAAAGCCAAGGAGCTCAGAGAAGCGAGAGAGAAGAGTAAACTGGGGGTGAACAGGGATCTCTCACTGTGAGGAAAATCAGAACTTAGCCTGGAAGGATGGGTCGAATTCACATAAATGTAAGAAAATTCAAAGTATTCATTCATGCGTGAGAAGTCTATGAAAAGAACGAAGAGCCACATAAATATAAAAAGTAATTGTACCAAATTATTTATAATTAGATACTTATATATACACAAATATATACATATATATCTAAATATATACCTTGTATATATTTAAGTAACTTGCCCAAGGTTATATAAATATTTAGCTTTGAGCAACTTATTTAATTCCCTTCAGCTTCAGCTTCTTCATCTGTAACATAGGCATAGTAATACTTACTTTATAGACTTTTTAAAGGAAATGAAAAAAACATAATGTATGTAAAATACCTGGTGACTAGCATGTGAGGAGTGCTTCATAAATCTTAGTTTCATTAAAAAAAATTCTCTTCCTTTTATGAAAATGTAAACACTTTAGTACAATTGATATCTCTTCTTACCACTAACCTTTTAAAGGGTTATTCTTATAAACCCCTAGACTATATAAAAACATTTAAATATACTTCAAAAGCAAATTAATTCACTGAATCATTCAATTAAATGGCTAGCATTTCAAACTTCTGTCTGATGTCTTTTCAACACCGTATGTATTAATAAAACCAATTCACATTTTTTAACCACAAAGTGACATATTTCATTAATTTTGTTCTTTTATCCTCTGTAGAACATTATAAGCAAAGCTCTAGCTGCTTTGGAGACTATATTTTATATTTTTCAGTTTAAAATTGACAAACATTCTAGGCATTATAGTACAATCATTGAATAATTGTTCAAAATATTTACTTGAACCTTCCAGTATAAGAATTGAAAAAACAAAAAACACTCAGTTTCTGGAAGGCAGGGACTTGCGTTTCCTATCTTTTTGTCACTTTAAATGATACAGCCTATCACTAAATATTATTGCCTTGAATAGTAATTCAAAGATTCAAATAAAATATAAAATAATCACTAACCTTAATCAATTTCAACTTAAGAAAAATAGTTCCCCAAATAAAGGCCAACTATTTGCTGTCTACCCGTGCATCTATGCACACTGATGTATACTGCTGAGGGAGGATATATCATATATATATAATATATATAAAGTTTGTATCATTTTTCCAAACCAGTTTTCCAGGAGTTTGGGTCAACTGATCACTGGGAATATTTCTTATATTTTTTAATCCTTGAATCCTTACAATATCCTCTTTCTATTTTCATCTGAAACAACCCAAGTGTGTCTCTCTTCTTTTAAAGCTGAAAGAGTTTAAAGGAACTCTAATACAACCCTTGCTCTATCCCTATATATGTTTTTTTAAACTGGATATTTACAAAGTATTGAGCAGGAACAGAGTTATAATTAAAAACATAATTTCAATAGTGAAATTGATCTTAAATGTGTCACACCTAAAGCAAAACACTGAAATATTCGGACAGTTTATATGTGCCTGGTAGAATTCCGGTTGAATTTCTATTTTTCTTTTTTGTATATGCTGTATTTTCTGTATTTTAAAAAATGAATACAGATTGCTTTTAAATTTATAAAAGGCTATAAAACCAGTAACAGAATTATACATATAATACATATATAAAAACTATCCATAGGAAGAAAAAAAAAAACTAACAGAAACTATCTCAGGATGATTCAACCACAAATTATTTTTTCCTTCCTTTTAATTTCCTTTACTTTCTATTTTGTTTGCCTAAGGGCACATTATGAAATAAACTTTTTTATTAAGAACAAAAGAAAAACCAAGAGGACCAGACAGGAAACTAAGACATTTCACAGGCTGCCGCTTTATTATTCCGACATCATTTAACTTTCTTGGATCTAAAGCACTCAGTTCCCTGATCCAACAATATATGCACTTAGTGGGCCTTGAATCACTTTCCTTCTCTCATATATTCCTTCAGAAGAACTGTTTTCCTTCTCCATAAATCCTTCCCCTGATGAAGTCAAACTGATTTATTCAGTATTAACTTCAGCATTATCAACGTGCCAATAAAACACTGATAATATGTTTATGCATATAAATGATTTTATGCATGATCTGTAACCTATTTCTCTTTAGTCTGTAAGATGCCAGAAGATAAACACCAATTCTTTTTCACAATTGGCCTCCAATGTGCCTGATACTTTACCTATATTTTGTCGAATCATCATGCTCCTCTATATAGCAGAACGTACTATACCCTTCTTGTGGATGAAAAAACTGAGGCCCAGAGAGTTTATCACAAAGTTAGTACTCAGTGCATCAGAGGTCAGAACTCAGATCTGCTTGCCTTTGAAGCCTAAACCTTTCTGCACAGCCATATTGCCTCCCTGTAAAAATAAAACCATTACCTAACAGTGGTCAAATTTCAGTGGGAAAGAAGGTTCATTTGTCACAACGATCCATGGCAATAGCACTTTTACTGATTTATCTTTATTGGGTTTATTTGGAATTAAAACAAATACAAAAAACTCAAAACTTCAGTTGAATTTTTTTTTTGTTTAGATTCTTTCTTAATCTAGGCTATGTTTTAATTTTAAGGAATCAAAAAAAAATAGACTATATAAATTAAGCTTAGTATTACAGAACTTTGGATTCTGAGAGAATTTCTGCTTACTATCCAGGGTTCTCTGTGGAAAGGATTAATCAGCTTTCCCTCCCTTCCATCATCTTCCTCCCCTCCTTCTTTTTCTTTCACTTGTACTTCTTCATTTCAACCACACATTCCCGACCTTGAATTTGCCTCAAAAGCAAACACTGAGTGGGAGACATTCTGAACCTTCACAATGACCCTCCCTTCCACAAGTATGTGTTGCACTTATGAACTTTATTTTTAGTTAGATCCTTCTTTGAAATGCAACAGATCCACCAGACCAAGAAAGGAATACATGGATCTGGGCACTTAGAATCTGTATTTTGGAGACACAAAGAGTACTATGAATCTTCCTTCATATTTAGTGTATCTGGTTGAGTTTTCCTTCAAACCACCTCTCAGATGGAGAAGTAAGGATGCTTCTCAGGAAGTCTGTAAGCTAGGGTTCAAAGAACGCCGAATGGACCAGGGGTACCTTCTTATTCCCAAACTCTGTTCTCCTCTGATTGTATTCTCAATCTCTCACAGCTAGGTATCCTCCTGGCTGGCATTTTTAAATCTTGTCTCCTCCTATTGCTATCATCTTCCTTGAAATCAAAGGTATTTTCTTGAATTACAACTTTTATCAATCACTCCTCTATTCATATTCCTTCAATAGCTATTTCATACTGAATCATATTTACACTCCTCTGCTCTGATTTTTAAATTAGTTTTTATTTGCACATAATTTAATGTGTCAACCTGTTTGAAAGACAGTCATCCTCCAGATCTCACCCTCAATGATTTTCCATTATCCAAAAGTAACCGGTTTCAAAATTTCAACCAATTCTTTTGGCTTTCACTGCTGCTTCTCTAAAAAATGCTTATATTACTATTTGTTGATTTTCCAGTTTTAGTTATTACCTATTGATTTTTTACTCTGGAAGATGAAGATCGCATTTTACATCAAACACCCCCCACCCTCCACCTCCTTCCCCAGCAAGCAAGTGCACTTTCAGTACTCTCATTTCCCCATTATACCTATACTGTAATTTTAGTTAGATCACTCACTACGCAACTACTATGTAGTAGCAGAATCAGGCACTATATTAGGAGCACTTTTACTCTCCTGAATAACTTTTATTTTCTCTGTATCAATATATCTTCAGTTTCTTAATTTTCCTCGTACTTTCCATTAATTGATTCCCAAATCTCCCCCAGGTGTATAAAACTCCTGTCAATAAGTTCAAATCCATTAGGCATTCTACCAATTTCACTTTTTGAAGGAGTCTCAGTTTCGGCCTCCTTACCTGCACTAATCTGGTCTAATTTAGGTCTTTGTTCAGCTGTCATCTTGGAATCCCCCTTTTTCATCTTCATGGGAATGTACTTCACTCCTGTGTTAGACTTCCTATTGGTTGAATCCCAAGGATTTCTCTTTCTTAGAGTCTCTCAGTTTGGTGAAACAAATCCTCCAGTAACTTATTAAGGAAGGGTGCTTGGAAGGTAAACTTTTTGAAATCTTGCATATCTAAAAATGTTTTTGTTCTGTAGTTACATTTAATGGATGGTTTGTCTGGGTATACAATTCTAAGTTGCCAAGAATTTTCCCTCGGAATTTAAAGAGTGTTCTTCACTGTGTTCTAGTCTCTAGTGATAGTGTTGAAAATTCCAATATTATTATAATTTTTGATCCTTTATATGAAATCTGGCCTTTTTGTTTCCTCTCATTGGAAACTCTTAGGGTCTTTATCCTGGTGTTTTGAAGTTTCATAATGATTTGTCTTGATAGCTGTGTAAGCTAATCTATCATTCCGGGCACTTGGTGGACTCTGTCAATTTGGAAACTTAGTTGAGAGAATTTTAAAAAATTAACTTCTGGAATTATTTTCTCCTCACCATTTTCTCTGTTCTTTCATTCTGGAAATCCTATTATTTAAATATTGGATTTCCTGAACTGGTTCTTTAATTTTCTTATCTTTTCTCATCTACTTTTCTTTCATCATTTTATCTTTCTAAACTGGGAGATGTCTTGAACTTTGTATTCCCTCTTTTGACTTTTCATTTCTTTCTGTTTGTTATTTTCCTACATTTCTTAGAGCTCTTAATTGCTTTGTGAATAGTTTCTCATCTCTTTGAAGATATTATCATCATGATTTTTGAAATTTTCTCCCCTATATAAAATCACTGTTTCCTCCAAGTTGTCTTCATGTTTTGTTTCTTCATTGTTAAGTTTCATATTAGAGGCTTTTTTCTCAGATGTCTTATCTTTGGCTGTCTACACACATTTAAGGGTAGGACTCTTGGTTGAATGTGAGCTTCATGATCACTGAAATGGAGAGGCTATTTTGTCATGTAACCCATCACGGAAGCATATACTTTTTTTTTCCACTTAGGTTGGTCAGATTCTCCAGAGAAGGCTCTTTGAAATCTCCTACCTGGAGGGTGAAATCTTGGCAAACAATCAAGGCATCTAGTGGGGGAAGAAGTTTAGGGGTCTCAAGATTCAGTGCATAAATGCCCACTAAATCCTTCTGTTTGTAGAAAGATTTCCCTGCCCTCAATTCTCCTGGTGACACCAATGATAAATTTTCTGACATTCTCTTTAGAGAATAACTCTATATGCTTATTAAATCTCTGGGGTGAAAGTTGGTTAGTTCATCAGGCTACATGGAGTAGAGAAGTAGATTGGGGTATCTATTACTGAAACAAACTGTATTCAAACAAAAAAGGCCAATTTTCCTGCCTTTAGCTCTATTTTCACCTCCACTTATAGAAGTACCTACTGCACCAATTCCTGAGCTCTAGTGGATTCCACAGTAAAATCAAGTTGTCTCTTAATTTTCTTCAATGCCAGCTTAAGGTACAGTGTGTTTTTTGGGGGGGGTGGGGTGATGTTGGGAGTGTCCTGCTAAATCAGACACTGATTTCCAGCTTTCAAAATTTTCATGCTGATTCCTCCTCTCCTATTATTTTATTCCAGTGCATTTGCATTTTTGTTTTTAAAAAGACTCTGTCATTTTTTAGTGAGTTTTTTGGAAGGTACTGGAAGCTAATAAATATGCTCAACCAGTCATGTTTAATTTAGATCTTGTTTACTTACTTTTTAAGACCTTTAAAATTTTGGCTACACTTTTCCTGTATAATTTGAGATTCCTCTACATGCCCGCACTTTCCTTTGTGGTAGTCTATCTTTCATCATTCTCATCCTACAATTCTATATTCATGACTCCTCTTGCTGGGAATGCACTCTTCTATTCCTTGAAGAATTCAACCCAAATCCTACCAATCCTTTAGGACCTATTTCAAATTCTACTTTCTCTATAAAACCATTCCAGATCAGTCTAGAATTCAGGATCATGTATCTTTACAAACTCTGTACCATTAGATATTCAGCATCTAAATGTAACTACCTTATATTGTTCTTGGCTTTTTCATGTGTGCTTTTCTTATCTTCTCAATTTAACTGTTTTCTCCTTGGTTTTAAGCACCATGTCATATAATTAATTATTCTAAACCTCACTATGCCAAATGAAGTGATTGGAACTTAATATATTTGTTTCTGTGGAGTGACTTTATTGGCATATTTGGTACTAGCCTAACACTCATAAGGCTTAGTTTTACCAGCACTTGGCTTTCAATGAAATGCTTATTGTTTCCTTTCCCTCTATCTATATGGATATAAATATCTATAAACAATATGTACTATACTTGCCATTTACAAGACTAGAATATTGAAAAAGTTAAAACAAAATTATTCCTGCAGCCAAAATACTTCTTGGCAGCAAGGTAGGAATATTAAGTTGCTATATGAATACGTCTAAACTACGAGGGTGCTCTTTAAGTGACTTCATATGTTAGTTGAAAACCTCAGATGGTTAACAAGGCTTCCTAAAGTGGCCAGTTTATTTAGAGATAGTGGTATGTGTAATAGGAGACACTACTTACTAAGGCAATACCCTCAGAACCAAAGAAATCTGGAGGTGGAAAGGATCTTAGAAATCACTTAATCCATCTTTTCACTTAGAAAATGAAGATACTAAGGCCTAGAAAAACTGTGATATGCATAAGGTCAAAGATTCAGTTAACATTGGACAAGATTTCCTGGCATCTAAAACAACTGCCTTTTCTACTACGCCAAAATAAAAGTTGAGATAAACATCAGTCAGGTAAAAAAACCAAACTTTTATTGGAGGTGGGTATATGCTATCCATGTATTTCTAGTACTCACTGCCTGTTATTTGCTTAAAGGAATATGTTTAGGGAGAAAATAGCTGAAAAGAGACACTGCACATGCAGTAAGGCTGTCAACTGACATATCAATCTTAACTTTCTGAATGTTTAAAAGCTGACACAAAGACTTTAGGTCAGAAATGTGCTCGGTCATATTTACCATTAACACAGCAGCACAGATTATCTAGTCCATATTTAGCGAAGAGACAGTTTTGAATCCGTTTAATGTGCTTTAATGTTTGCTGCAGCAACTGTGATGATATCATCAGCAAATGATTGTTCCACTTTAATACTGTTGCAATTATTTAATACTATTAAATACTATATTAAATACTATATTTAATACTATTGTAGCTCTCTTTTCAAAATACTCATGAAGTTACAACAGTGCTAATACACTGAACTATAGTAATTAAGATTTATATGAAGATGAGAAACAGTCTATATAAGGCTTTGTGATTCTATCATTTGACATCTTTGGCCCAGGGGAAAACTTACATATGGATGCAGATGCTAATAAAAATAAAAATACAGACATATGAAATATAAGAAAATACAAAAAAAAAAAAAAACCATGAAAGCTAGAGATTTCCTACTCTTCCTCAAATACATTCTAGATTCCCCTCCTTTAGATGCTCCAGGACGTATATTTCGTTTTTACATGGTTGATTAGAAGTTATTCAACTGTGAAATAATAAAATTCTGGAAGCTGAAAGGTTGAAGTGTTCTGGTATTAGAAGGATTGAGATATTTACGCTTTGGCTTGGGGATGGAGGAGAGACATTTGAACACTCCAAAGTAAAGGAAATGTGATCAGTCATATGATCATACATAAATATGAAAATTATGCATACACACACTCCAGGCAAAGTATACATCTCCGTAGAAATTGTAAAGCTTAAATATGTGTTTTCTACAGAGTTATCACAGGCAAAATATAAGCTTTTACTCCCATAGATTTTCAAAGTTGCGCCATAGCTTAATGAGTAGTAGGCTACAAATAATGAGCCTTAAAAATCTGGTTTCTATACAGAGAATTAAAAAATAATTTCTCTGTGATATCTTTTTGATTTTAATTTCTGTGGCAATGGTTAGTTACAAGCTGTTATTCCCTTCACTTTTTTGTTGAAGTGCAACCTTATAACCAAATCCCATCTGCCTTTATGGTTTCCCACCCAGTGTTTAGATAATATCTCAGCTGGACAGTGCTGTTTTCATTTTCTTTATTTACTTGAAAAACAATCATTAGAAATATTTTTCCAAAGAAAACACATAACAGATTTCTTTATTGTACATGGGGTCCCACTCTAAAATATACCATGTGGAAATTTAATTTGAGTTGTACATTTAATAGAGCTTAATGTTACTGCATTTGCTATATTTTGTCTTGGAATATTATAGCTATGACTGTTGTTTTTCAGAGTACAACTTTCTCTTATTTCTCAACTCAGATAACAAGAGGGGTTAGATTTCCTTGTGACTGACAATACTAGTTTCGAACAGGCAGTGTTCCTGTTCACATGGTTGGCTAGTAAAACCAATGGAAAATTCCCTGTTTGTTTCTACTGGAGGTGAAGACACAATCTTATGGGAAAGGTGCTTTGAGGACAAGCTCAAAATATTCACTGAGCTGCTTCTTTTCAAATTCTCTCTTGTGTTATTTGAATACGTTATCTTTGTCCCTTTGTCACCAGCCTGTTCACCTTTGTCAACAGGGAGGATGCTATTCCGGGTGCATGAGGTTGTCCAGGACAGTTGTGAAACCCCAGAAAAGATGAGCTGAGGCAGTACCAGTGACTCTCTAGAATTTCTGTATCAGAGAGGATTAAGGCAGCAGTGCTTGAAATGAGAGATGGTGTTGCAGTTCATAGCACAGTGTTTTTATTTGGATATGTTCATTGGGGCGTAATGGCTGGGCATGGTGTTATGGCAGATACACATGATAAAAAATAGAGTAGTGGACCAGATCTGTTTACCTTTTTCGTACTAACATTTGAGGTATTTGTCTGTCTCTGTCAGAGAATTCCACTTGTCTGATACAGACTATCTGCTAATTACTTTGAAGCAGCCCAGGCCTTTGAAGAACAAAAGAGACTTGGCACATAGTAGGTCCTCAGAATGGTTCTCAGTTATTTATTTTGTCTTAATGAATACATTGCTTATTTAAACTGAGTACATGAAATGCTTTAGTGAAAAGGCCCTATATCCACTTCCAACAGATCTCTCCATGGGGGCGTTGTTTTATTAGGCACACAGAATCTTATTCATGAGTGTAGATTTTCCCATTGTCACTCTTGTGGAAAGAGGACACACCTCAGAAAAAGCATCCTTAAATGTAAACTCGGTTAGTTCACTGTCCTCATAGGTAAGATCTGTGTTATAGAGCTTTTTTTTTTTTTTTTTTTTTAAAAAAAAAGGTGTACTGTATTGCTTTTTTCATGTTCCTGTAGAAAATTGGTTGATGGGGCCTGAAGAAGAGAAGAAAGCTGTTGCATACTGAATCTAGGTAGGAGCTTCTTCTGCTTAAAATAAAATTATTTGAATCTGATTCATTAATCGGGTGGATGTAAATGATATTGCCTAAAGTAGTGGTGCCAAAAACCATTTTATCAGTCCCATTGTTATTAGGAATGTTCTCAATAACAAAACTAGCTAAATAAGAATGTTCTTAGGAGCTGCCTTCCTCCTCCTCCTTGTAAGTAGAAAGATATACCATCATCCTACAAATGCAAATGTTCTTAGACTCTCTACTAGGAAAAAGAACACTGTTTCAGGAGACAGATCTGGATTTTAAACCTCTTCACTTATTGTGTGACCTTGAGTGAGTCACTTTGTCACTATGCTTCTGAGGCTCATTTACAAAAGGAAGGGATTAAACAGCTCTTCGAGGGTTTTCAACTGTTTTCTGGCACTGAAGTGATGTCTGTCCCAGGGGCCTCTTTGGAAAGTGAGGAGGTGGCTACAGAACTCCTGCTGCCTTGAGCCAGAGCAGATCCACTTTTACCTGTTTTTACATTGGAGTTCCATGTTCCATGTAAGATTTTTATTTATTGGATCAAAAGGTTCAACTGACTCACATGAATCCTTAAGCCCCTTCACTCTAGGGTTCTATGAATGTATGTGTTTTATTTTTAAGATGGTCTTACTGCCTTGTGTTCTTGTGTCCTTTTTTGGAAATAAGTCAGGTATATATAAAAACAAAAACAAGACATCAAAAAAAAAAAGTAAGGATTAGCCTACAGAGCATGGATCTATTTAAGCATGTTAGTTTTTCAGTGCTTGACAGATGCTAATGTGAGAACTGATGATATGAAAATCAATGGAAATCTTATCATCTTGCTGGAAAAAATAAAGAGCCCTGAAAGAAAATGAGATCCTAAAACAAAGTCAATGTGAATACAAATCATTCAGGGGCATTCTTTAAAAATTGTGCATTCAAAAAAAAAAAAAAAAAAAAAGGGAAAATTGGTGTATACTTGGGCTTCCTGGAGCCACTGGCTTTCAGATATGGCCCAGAAACTCACTTCAGACTCCCTTCGGACAAGACCAAAACCTGACAGCTCTGGTCCATCTCCTTCTCGACTCA